>NW_026526876.1:41366712-42566712 GCF_024362965.1 Panthera pardus
GGGTGGGGGATGGGTTACATAGATCATGGGGATTAAAGAACGCACTTGTGATGAGCACCAGGTGTTGCATGGAAGTGTTGAATCACTGTATTGTACACCTGAAACTAATACTACACTGTATTTAACTAACTGGAATTTGAATAAAAACTTTTGAAAGAAAAGGTAAGAGTGTGAGACATAGGTTTCCAGCTGTAGAAAAAATAAGTCACAGAAATAAAAAGTACAGCACAGGAAATTTATGGGGTGCCTGGGTGGCTGAGTCAGTTGAGTGGCTGACTCTTGATTTCAGCTCAGGTCATGATCCCAGGATCATGGGACTGAGCCCTGCATTGGGCTCTGCACTGAGCGTGAAATTTGCTTAAGATTCTTTCTCTCCCTCTCTGCCCTTCTCCCCCACTAGCACTGTCTCTCACTCTCTAAAATGGAAAAAATAAAATAAAATTCCAAATAAAATATTTAAATAATCCAAAGGAAAGCAGAAAAGGAGAAATTAAGAGAGACTGACAGAGACAAACTGGTAAAATGTAGACCTAAATCTAACCATGTAAATAATTACATTAAATATTAATGGATTATCTTCATGATCTTGAATAGGCAATGGTTTTTAGATATAACAGTAATACCACAAGCCACAATTGAAAAATATACAAATAGGACTTCATCAAATTTAGAAATTGTTGCACTGCAAATTATACCATCCAGAAAGTGAAACATAATCCATAGAATGGGAGAAAATATTTATAAATCATGAATCTCATTGGGTGCTTCTGTTCAGAATACAAGAAACTCTCCAACAGACGTTATTCAATTTAAAAAGTAGGTAAATTATTTCAGTAGATATTTCTCCAGAGAAGATATAGAAGTGGCCAATAATTTTATAAAATAATGCTAATATCATTAATTATTGGGGAAATACAAATCAAAACTTCAGTGAGACACCATTTCACACTCACTAGGATGGCTATAAGACAGAAAATAA
Source organism: Panthera pardus (assembly GCF_024362965.1). NCBI lineage: Eukaryota > Metazoa > Chordata > Mammalia > Carnivora > Felidae > Panthera > Panthera pardus. The sequence continues at coordinate 41,367,692 of NW_026526876.1, forward strand.
CAAGTATTGTTAATGATACAGAGAAACTGAAACCCTCACATATTGCTTGTAGGGATGTAAAACAAAAATCAATTGCATTAAAAAAATCAATTGCATTTTATATACTGGTAGCAAGTAGTCGAAAATAAAATTTGAGAATAAATTTCGTTTATAATATATCAAGAGACCTAAAATATTTAGGAATAAATTTAAGAAAGGATAAGGAAAACCTCTAAAATAAACCATAACTGAGATAAACTTAATAAGATATAAGTAAGTGGAAACATATGCCATTTTCATTCATTGGAAAATTCACTATTATTAAGATATCTATTCTACCCATTTTGCTTTACATATTCAATGTACTCCTAAAGAACCCAAAACTTTTCTTTAAAGTTTGATGGAACAATTAAAATATTGAACTGAAAAGGAATTAGAATATACAAAGCAACATTGAAAGAAGTGCAACAGTTGGAAGCCTTATATCCCTTTAGTTCAGAATTAACAGTAAATCTATGTAATCGAGACTGTAAGATTAAACCACAAATATTAGGGAAAGTTGGGTAGACGGAGAAAGATCAATGTAACACAATAAAACAGCTAGTAAAAGCACATAATTATATATTCATTTCATTTGCAACAAAAGCACCAAGATAACCCAATGGATTAAACTTCTTTTTCAAGAAATAGTGCAAGAATAGTTGAATATCCATAGACAAAATTGAAATACTAAAAGTATAAAGAAATGTGGAAAAATATAGCCATGACTTACGGTGAGCCAAGTATTTCTTTTTTTTAAATTTTTAATGTTTATTTTTGAGGGAGAAAGAGACATAACAAGAATGGGGGAGGGACAGAGAGAGAGACACAGAATGCTAAGCAGGATCAAGGCTCTGAGCTGTCAACACAGAGCCTGACACAGGGCTCAAACCCATAAACTGTGAGATCATAACCTGAGCCGAAGTTGGATGCTTAGCTGACTGAGCCACCCAGGCTCCCCAGCCAAGTGTTTCTTATATGTCACAGAAATCAATAACTATGATAGCAAAAGCGTATGCATTACATAACTATATATGAGTGTATATTATACAGTCACAGAGACTGGTTTGCAGAATAACATATTCCTACAGGTAAATAATCAAAAGAAAAATGACTTCTTAAAAAGGGGCAAAAGATTTATAGACACTTTGCAAAAGATGTTCTATAAATCATTAGGGAAATGGAAATTGAATTTACAACCCAACAAATGGACTGAAATTTTATAAAAAGATTGACAATAAATAATGTATTTGAAGATGTGAAGCAACTGTATTTACATTTATTATTTATGAAAAATGTAAATAATACTGTTACTTTATAAGCATTATGGCAGTGTCTTAGTTTCTTCTAAAACTGAACATACACTTAGCATATGTCACAAGTTTCACTTCTAGGTATCCACTCATAAAAAATGAAACAAACATTTACATGAAAGCTTGCATACCAATATTCATGAAGATTTCATTCAGAAGTGTCACAAAGAGAAAACAGTTTCCATCAATAACATAATGGATAAACAAACTTGGGTATGTTCCTATAATGCAATGCTACTCAGCAACAAAAAGAAACAAACTATTTCACACAAAAACATGAATCAATATCAAAAGCATCTGTTGTGTGAAAGAAAAATGCAAGTGAACATACTGTATGATTTTACTTATATGAAGTTCTTTACTAGGTACAATTGACTAATAGTGGAGAAGGATTAAAAGCAGTTGTAGGATGGAATTTGGGGAAATTTTCTGGAGCCAGTGTAATATCCTATATATTTATAATGCATCTGGGTTTCACGGATGTAAGCATTTGTCAAAACTCAGCAAATGTACACTTAATATTTATGTATGTCGTTGTATGCAAAATTTGGAAGAAAAGAAGAAAATCAGTAAAGAAATTGGAATTTAGCTAATGTATTACATATTAGTATACTGATGCCTGCAAATTACTTTGAAACACATCAAGCTACAATGTACTTTTGGATCAAGCGTTGGATGAATGAGTATATACATATAAGACAAAGCAAGTTCAGTAATGTTAATGGTAGTAAGTGGTAAATATGTTGGTGTTTGCTATAAAATACTTTTGGTTTTGCTGTTTGAAAAATTTCATAATAAGATTTTGGGGAAATTGTTTTAAAAGGCAGGCAGGTATTATGTAGATGAGCATGGTCAGATGAATTCCAGAAAAAAAAAAAAAAAACAAAAACAAAAACCTAGCAGATGGAAAAGATAGAAGATTAGTGAATGAACTATGGGTCTTATAATTAAATAATCTAGAGCTTGGGTCACAAGCATGGACATATTTTAACTTTCAATCCTCAGTTTATATATATGTGTGTGGAAAACGTGAAGGTCTCAAAGGGGAGATTATATTGGGTGAGCCTGACTTAATCAGGTGAAATTCCTTAAAAGAGGAAATTGGCTCTCACTGATGAGAGAATCTCTTGCTGGCGTTGAAGAAATGAGCTGCCAAGTTATAAAAGGTTCACATGCCTGGGATATAAAATATGGATTTTAAGAGCTGAGAATGACCCCCACTGGAAAGCCAGCAAAAAAACCAAGAGCCTCAGTCTACTAGTCACAAGGAAATGAACTCTGCCAATAATCTGAGGGAGGATGGAAGATATTATTTCCCCAGACAAGCATCTGGTGGGACCCCAGACCCATTCAACACTTTGATTACAGCCTTGTGAGACCCTGAGCAGAAGACCAGTTAAACTGTGCCTGGGCTCTGGACCCAAGACACTGACTTGATGAAACGTGCTATTTTTTTTTTTTTTTTTTTAGTAGCTGAGTTAATGGTCATTTGTTATGCAGCAATAGAAAACCAGTACAAGTAAGGTCATGAGTTTGGATATCAAGCTAAATATTCTGAGCATTTAATGTATAATAAGAAAAAGGAAGATCACTTGTAGCAAAGGAGTAGCATGATCTGAGGCTTTCATTAGCAAGGAAGTTAAGAAGACTGCATAAAAATCTGTATAGAAACCCTGATATCTCAGTTCTTAACAAAATGGTTTATTTTTCATTGATGTAATAGTCTGTTGTGAGCGTTTCTTTTAGCAACTCATTTCCACTGTCACCCAAGAATCCTGGATGTTTTTCATCCTCCAACTTTGTCGTCTTGGAGTTCCTTGTCTCCCTCAAGGAAAAGAAGAGAGACAGCTTGGGAAATTTCATACCCTAATTCTTAAGTATGTCAGGCAAGAAAGAATTCTTATCACTTCTGCTCAATCCCATTGACCACAATGAGTCATAGGTTCCCATTTTATCTTCAAGGATGACTAGGAAACGTACAGAAGCCCATGGGATATGTGGTGAGCCCAAACAGTTTCTGATCAGAGAGGAGAATTTCAAAAAGGAAGAAGGCAGTGTCAAATCCTTCAGAAAAAGATAGATGATAACTAAAAATTAGTTATTAGGTTATGTTAGAAGCCTCCAAGGTTCTATGTCTGCAAGGGAAATCCAGCCCGCTGCTTGTATTTATGAATAAAGTTTTATTGGAATAAAGCATGATCTTTATTATTTATTTATTTATTTATTTTTGCTTTGGTATATTGTCTATGTCCACATCTGTGTTATAGCCAGAGTTTAGTTGTTGCCAAAACTATTTGTCTGGCAAAGAACAAAATTGTTACTACATGGCTCTTTTTAGAAATAGTTTGCCAACCCCAGGATTACATAATTAGAAAATTAATCGTGATTTTTGAGCTGTGAGTAGGTACTATAGAACCAATGAGGGAAAGAATGACAGGCAAATGAGAAAATAGATTAATAAAATAGATCCGATTCTGTGTCTCCCTCTCTTTCTGGCCCTCCCCCACTCATGCTCTGTCTCTGTCTCTCTCTCTCCAAAATAAACATTAAAAAAAAAAAAGAAACTTAAAAAAGGGGCGCCTGGGTGGCTCGGTCGGTTAAGCATCTGACTTTGGCTCAGGTCATGATCTCACAGTTCATGAGTTCAAGCCCCACATCAGGCTCTGTGCTGACAGCTCAGAGCCTGGAGCCTGCTTCAAATTCTGTGTCTCCCTCTCTCTCTGCACCTCCCCCGCTCATTCTCTCTTTCTCTCTCTCTCTCTTTGTCTCTCTCTCTCAAAAATAAACATTAAATAAATAAATAAATAAATAAATAAATAAATAAATAAATAAAATAAAGTAGATATGACTCCTTCTGGAAGTTTGCCGAGGAAGAAAACAGAAAAACATGTTCTTGAGCTTTGCTACTCACTTACTTATTTGTTGTTTCTTTTACTTTTATTGTTTTTTTTTTAATTAAAAAATTTAATGTTTATTTATTTTTGAGAGAAAGAGACAGAGCATGAGTGGGGGAGGAGCAAAGAGAGAGAGACACTGAATCCAACACAGGCTCCAGGCTCTGAGCTGTCAGCACTAGCCTGACATGGGGCTTGAACTCACAGACCGCAAGATCATGACCTGAGCTGAAATCAGATGCTTAATCGACTGAGCCACCCAGGAACCCCTGTTGTTTCTTTTATTTTGTCAAATATTCCTTTTGTAAAACCTAAGCATGTTGTAAACAATGGTAAAACTCTGAAGATGCAGGTACATGGTAAGATAATGGAAGAAGTGAGTGTCTTGAGAAGTCAGAATAGAATGAGATTATAAATGTCAGTGGAAAGACCAGCCCTGGTAAGGATGATGACATTAAACTCCCCCTGAGACAAATCTGAGAAGAGAAGAAAGAGATCCCTATGTGGCATTTTTACAAATATTCTTTTTTTCTGCCTTCAGATTCAATTTTGTACTTATTAAAGTTGAACAGTATAGAAATTTGAAAAAGAGAAAATGAGTATCTCCCATAACCATATCATTTCCCCATGAACAATTTTTGATAAACAGCATCAGCTCTGTATTTTTCTGGGCATACATTAACATGCATAATTTGTTTATTTTTAATACTAATGGGGTCATAAATATATATTGTTCTTTATTTGCTTTCTTTAGTACGATTTGTCAATTATGCATAGAGCTCTCTCTTTTTTAATAGCCCCACACAGAAGACTTCTTATATAGATCTTCCAAGTTTTATGTTACCAATTCATATGATATACATTTGAGTTATTTCTAATTTTAGTTATTATTAGAATGCTGCAATTAGTATGCCTGTCTGTAAGCACTTCTTATTTTATTAGTATTTCTGTAGAAAAAAATTCCAGAAGTGGAATCCATACTAATTTTAATCTGAAAAGGAAATGTTGAAGGATTGTACACCAAATAGTACTGATGATAATATCCCATAAGAAGCAAGAAAATTCATGAGCTGCCTATAAGGGGAAATGGCTGTGTTCAGGACTTGACAAGAATGGAGAAGCTTTGGAACGACTAATGCCGTATGACACTAATCTTGCAGCATTTTTTTATCCTTTTCCCTCTAAAGCCTTTCACAGCTTCTAGATGTTCCTTAATTCACCATCAAGTGCATTTTTCATTACCATGAAACTGCAGTGGCTGACGGCAGAGCCGATCTTGTCATAGTCCTACCAAACTTTCCTTGTTCTTTTATTTGGATGCCATGTTAAGTTACTTTCTAAGAAGCCCTTTCAAAAGAGGAATAGCACACCACAGATCTGGAAAGTGTCTGATTTTTTTTCACATTGACCTGAATGGGAGAAATACGAACTATTCAAGTCTGTCCTTGAGGTATTAGTAAGATGGTCTCATGCTGCAAGTGCAAGTCTGGATATTTTTGCAGTGTTCTCTTAGCCTGCATTACTGATTCGCCCAACCATCACGGCCAGATGTATTGATTGGCCTTGCCAGTCCTGATACAGTGGACTCCCAACCCTGAAATTGTTCTCATAGTAAAATGTGTGTGTGTGTGTATGTTAAATGTTTGGATTTAGCCTAACAGCTAGATCTTTTTAATAGTTCTTTGCTTTCTACATTAGTTCAGTAGATGTGCTTTGAGTCTGTGGTATGCCAGGACTAAGCTAATGGGCTTAGAATACAAGGAAGAGGGAAGACAGAGCATCTGGTTTCATGAAATGTTTGACCTAGTGAGGGGAAAGATGGGAGGTTGAAACGTGTTATGTTGGAGGGAGTCACCGTGCCACTGGGTTCATAGAAAGTTAAAAGGAAGATCATATGAAATGAGAAGCTAGAGCAAAGTGAAAGAAAGCGCAGAATGCTGGTGGAGCCAGGTTTTTTTTGAGGAGAACTGGATATGAGGACTTGGAGGGAATCCTGTGAAGGAGAGACGAGCTATGTACAACAGAAGTATTGTAACAAAAAGATGACAGAATATGACTTCCTTTCACCTTATTTCCTCTTGCAGATAATGCACATATATAGAATTCTATATTTGGAGAAATCAGAGGATTTATTTACATTTTAAACAAAATATCTTGGATATGAAATTAGCAAAGAATTTATCCAAAGTTTCCAGGGGCGATAAAAATCAGTATGAGCATTTTTACTTACATTTGGCATTCGTAGGCAAATACATCAATATAATTTAGTCTTCATTCACCCTTCCACAGTGTCAAGAGAGAAAGTTACAAAATGAATTATAAATCAACTGTTTCTTTCTTTCCTAATGTCTTTGTTTAGAGAAGAACCTCTTTGCTATTTTTCAAACACACACACACACACACACACACACACACACAAAACACAAAATCCAAAACTAATTAGGTGCAGTTCATTGCCATTTCCAAACCAATAGTAAAGTTACCAGTAACATTAATTAGCATAAAAATTGGCTGATTCCTATTATCTCTAAGTACTAAATCTTTTCTGTTTATACCTTTTGGATTTGTTAGGCGATGGGCTGAGTGAAACCTTATGAAACAAAAGGCTTGGCAGCTGCACATTTTAAATATGCAGAGACTTGACTAAGACTTGACTATTGTATACACAGAAATAATGTATAGAAAGATTGCTAGCCCATTATGTAGTCATGATGATCTGCTTTACCACCACATTTTCCACCATAGTGCAATTACACTGAGACCACTATTTAATCACATTTATCTATCTACTGTTAAACTGGGCATGACACTGTCAGTGCTGTAGAATCTTATAGCTGGATCTCAGCTTGCTCATGGAGTTTGGGAATTGCAAAACAGGTTGAAAGCAATCTTTCCTGTGAATTAATGAGGTACTCAAATCATCTGCACTCTCATCTCCATCGAACAGGTGCTAGAATGGCAAAAGGATAATTGTTTTAAATTTTGTTGTGCATTGTATTAAAATTGTATTCTACAAGCAACAACATGAAATGCTAAAAAAGACAGTAAGAGGTCTAATACATGGCAGAATTAAAAATTTAACTCTTTGATGTGTGTGCATAAACTATTGACATTGCTTCTGCTAGCTTTTCATGCAAAATAAAATGGTTTTGATCATTAGGAAAAGAAACATACGTGTTCAACATATATTCATAGTTGACCAAAAAAATGTATTGAGTGGTTACTCAATGGAAAACACTGTATCAGGCCCTGGGGATGCAAAAATGAAGAACTTTGGAGAAAAATAAAATTTGGTCTGTGCAGACTATACCCTACTTTTTCTCCTCATAATTTTTATAAGCGTTATGTATATATATTTGTTTACTATTTCATCTTCTTCTCTCTTACAGGCTCTATTTTGTTTTTGTTGTTTGTTTTTAGTGGGTTGGGGGAGGCAGTGCATAAAACAACATAAATTTATTGTCTCACAGTTCTAGAGACTAGAAGTCCAAAATCAAGGTGTTATAAGGGGGCCAAACTCCTTTAGAAGCCTCTAGTGGAGGATATGTCCTAATCTCTTCCCACCTCTGGTGGCTGAATCACTCCAATCTCTGTCTCCATCTTTTTCTCTTAGTCTGTGGCTCTGTGTACAAATGTCTCTCTTCTTATGAGAACACTTGTCATACTAAATTTAGGTCCACCCTAATCCAGTATGACCTTGTCTTAACTAAGTATGCCTTCAGAGACCCTATTTCCAAATAAGCTCACATTCTGAAGTTCAGGTTGGGCATGAATTTTTGGAGGACACTATTCTACCTAGTATACTTACCATAGAAGAAATGACAGGCATAGAAACAGCATATATTAGAAGCCATCCTACTGCAATAAACTTTGGGGACTCAGAGAGGTGAGTCTTAAACAATGGACAATTCTCTTTCAGCATGAACTGAAATAAAGGGTCAGATATGACTTGTGCTTAAGGTGGTTCTTCTGTACTTTAAGGAAAGGGTGAGTAGATCCTCATGACAAATGTGGTTTGAAGAAAGGCTCTGTATTAATGCAGGCTCTATTTTGTTCACCAAGGATACCTATCAGTGAGCAGATTCTCAAATATGTTAAAGAAGGGAGGGAAGGAGAGAAGGAAAGAAGGAAGGAAGGAAGGAAGGAAGGAAGGAAGGAAGGAAGGAAGGAGAGAAGATCTAGAAGGAAGGAAGGAAAGAAAGAAAGAAGGAAGGAAGGAACGAAGGAACGAAGGAGGGAGGGAAGGAGAGAAGAACGGACCTGTTCAATAGGATTTTGTTAGAATTTTCAAAGAGATACTTCCTGAAATCCAAGAAAATGTATGGGAACATCTAGCTCACTCTGGGAAAGGTTAAGAATGTTTCCCTAAGGAGATAAAATGTTGAGATTCTACATGTGTGAAAATATATTTATTTAGCCCTCATATTGCACAGTTTTTTCTAAAGTATAAAATTCTAGTTTGGAAATAACTTTTCCTCACATTTAAAAAGATTTTGTTCCATTTTTTTCTAACTTCCCATCTTGTTGTTAACAAGTGCAAAATCATTCTGAAATTTAACCACTGGGTATATATCTACTTTTTTTTTCTGAAAATATTTAGATCTTTGCTGCCAGGAAATTTCTAGATAAAAAGTTTTAGGATGGTCTATTTTCTTCCATTGTTTGGGGGCACTTAATGTACATTTTCAATATGTAAAGTCATACTTTTCAGTTATACAGAATGTTCTTAAATTATTTCTGTGATATCTCTTCTATTTCATTATAGTGAGGGGTCGATACCACAGAATCTAGAGTCACAGTCTGTGCCTGATTGCAGATTCAAGTTCTGTTCATACTAGTTGTGTGGCTAGGGCCAACCAGCTTAACCTCTCTGTACTTAGAATTTTTCACCTGCCAAATGTAGATTGTAATAATAGTATCTCCTCATAGAATCGTTTCATATTTGAGCGAATGTTTTTTTGTTTTTGTTTTTGTTTTTGCAAAACGGTTAGAATAGTGTCCAGCGCTTAGAGATTGCTTTAGAAAGGTCTGCTATTACAGATACTGTCCTTCCGAATGATTTCTACACTTTTTCTTATTTCCTCTCCTTTGTTTTCCATATCTGTTTCTTTCATTTGGCTGTACTTTCTCAGCAGCTTCCTCAGCTATATCTTTGCATCATCTTATTGAGCTTTTCATTCTCAGTACCATATTTTCAATCTTTAGTTCTTTTTCCTGTCCTGCATGTTTCTCTCAGCACACTGCACTTGCTTACAGATGTAGTGTCTTATCTTATCTCTCTGAGGATTTTAATGGGAGGTAATTTTGTTATACTTGTACAGTTTACAGCAGTACAAGGCTTATTAGGAAAAAAGAATTGTCTCCTATACACATCTCCGTTTCTCACAACCTTAAAGTAACTACTTACAGTGCTTTTAATTGTTTGTTTGTTTGTTTTGGTATTTGCCTATGCATCCCTAAGTAGTATATTTATACTGCTCTTTTTTCTTGTTTTAGAAATTACCTAGTCATTTCCTACATAGAGTATAAAAATTTCCTCTTCTGTCCCTCACTGAACACACACACACACACACACACACACACACACAGACCCAATGACCTCTATCCCAATGTAGTTACAATTTTGGTTATAGTGGTATTCAGTACATATATTTGAAACAGGGTGCTGTCGAAAAAAAAAACACACACACACCAGATGGAGAATAGAAGCAAGGCAAGATTTTATTCATGGTGGGGCCAAACCTGATCTCCTGATCTTAAGGGGAAAAGTGCAGAGAATGGCCCCGAACAAAGGTAGCAGTGAGCTTATATGGATTTTAGCAAGTCAGAGTACATCATTATGTAGTTAACCAATTACAATTTACAGCATTTCATGGTAACCAATCATATTGTGACACACAGACGTTAGTCTTGGCGGGAACCTATCAATTTAAAGTTCTTTGTCCTAGGAGGTTTTAAAATGACCAATCATACATTGGTTAGACACCTAAGATACCATGGGGCAGTGAGTTTGTGACTTTTTACATGTTGGTCTTGCCTAGGCCAGATCTTGGTAGAAGGGGTGGGGGAGCGTTTTGCAACCTAAGTTATCTATTTAGCAAGCAGGCGAAGTTACAGAAGCGAGATAGGGCGGTTAGTAGTTTCTGATAACCCTAATAGGGAACTACATAAGCTTTTATCTCAATTATTCATGAAAGGTGAGTTTAAGCCAAACTTATATACAATAAGCTTTCTGATATCTTATAAGTTTATCTATTACATATTAATATGGCTAAATAAATGCTATTTATAGGTGAGTCATGCAGCGCTCTAAAATTATTTCACTTTCAAGTGCATATTTATTCTTTCTACACTTCTTACACTTAACTATATTATCATTTTGGTTTGCTTGCTTGGTTAAACAATAGTTTTTTGGGGTTTTATTTTGTTTTATATTTTAATTTCCTTATGACTCATCCCTGAACCTTCCCACCAATTATACAAATCGCTTTACAGCCTTCCAGATATACCATACATATCAATTTGATCTTATTGTAGACATCTTTCCTGGGATCTCATGAACTATTGCATTCTGGAGATGTTACTCCCCAGGTCTGCTGCACAGCCATTATCCTGGGATCTCCCTTCCTTCCTTCCATCTTGGGAGTTCCATTCATCTAAGGATGATTTTCTACATCTCGGGGTGTGATCAGTTTCCTTTCTCCTATCTGAAAATTAAGACCAACCTAATAAATATGTGCAGGTAACGTTCTCTAATGGAACACTCCAAACGAATCAATTTTAAGTGATGTCCTCGGTGTCCAAGCCTTGTCCAAGCCCTCAGCCTTTTTAGTGGTTCACTCTTCAACATAAACAAGTGGCCACATGTTCATAGACATCTGAGAAAAAAGAGTGTAACGTGAAAGAAAAGGGCCAAAACAATCAACCAAGCAAACTTAGCTGAGAAAGAGACTAGGCAGAGGTGAAAATTTCATGTCTAAAACTGAAAAATCAAGACATTGTAACATACTGCTCAAGAATAGATCCAGTTTTTAATAAGGCTGTAAGCTTATAATATTTGAGAACCTCTCTTTAAGAAAAAAACCAGGGGGGGGGGGCGCCTGGGTGGCTCAGTCGGTTGGGTATCCGACTTCGGCTCAGGTCATGGTCTCACGGTTTGTGAGTTCAGGCCCCGTGTCGGGCTCTGTGCTGACAGCTCAGAGCCTGGAGCCTGTTTCAGATTCTGTGTCTCCCTCTCTCTCTCTGACCCTCCCCCATTCATGCTCTGTCTCTCTGTCTCAAAAATAAATAAACGTTAAAAAAAAATTAAAAAAAAAAAAGAAAGAAAAAAACCAGGGGTGCCTGGGTGGCTCAGTCAGTTGAGCATCCAACTTCAGCTCAGGTCATGATCATAGTTCCTGGGTTTGAGCCCCTAGTTGGGCTCTGTGCTGACAGCTCAGCCTGGAGCCTGCTTCAGATTCTGTGTCTCCCTCTCTCTTTGCCCCTCCCCTGCTCACACTCTATGTCTGTATGTCTCTCAAAAATAAACATTAAAAAAGGAAAGAAAGAAAAAATCAAAATTATGAATTTAAGAAAGAGTTACAAAAGGGAATATTACTTAGAATAACAAAAGATAGGCTTTGCAAGGAGCTCATCCAACTGAGGGTATGAAAACTTCATTATCATTAACATAAATCAGCATCTGATGAACATGCTATCTAGAAATGTGGAAATAAATAAAAAAATAAACATTTAAAAAGTCTGTTTTCTTCTTTTAATAGGGAATGAGAATATTTCTTCATATATTTTGAGTATTTACCTTTTATTTTTTTTAATTTTTTAATGTTTATTTATTTTTGAGGGAGAGAGAGAGGGCACAGAAGTGGGGGAGGGGCAGAGAGAGGGAGACACAGAATCTGAAGCAGGCTCCAGGTTCTGAGCTGTCAACATGAAGCCTGACACGGGGCTTGAACCCATGAACCACAAGATCATGACCTGAGCCAAAGTTGGATGCTTAATGGACTGACCCACCCAGGTGCCCTGAGTTATTTCCCTTTTAAAATGATATGCACATTTAATTGTTATGAAATCTTCTGAAGAAACTGTCAGAAAATAACATTTATGTACACAAATATAATGATATAAGGTAATTAACCAAAACTGGTTAAGTCTAGGGAGACTCACCAAGTATGGGCTAAGGAGAGCAGTCAGCCTAAATGTTTTACAAGAAAACCCTGGTGTTACAGTCTTTTTTGTTTTGGCTTTAACCTTAATCTTTATTGACTGATGATGCTTTTAAATCCTTATCCAGGAGTGGCATAGCTGAGTTAGAGTCCTACCCAGGCATCTGAACGCAGTGTGTGTCCATATAAAAATCATTATAATGCATTTCTTATGCTCTTCTTGTAATAGAAGCCAAGGATTCCTTCCCCATGAAGGAAATAAAAATGCAAACACTTAAAAGAAGTTCATTTGAATGACAGTATAGTATATGTTAAAAATATATCTTTATATTAGTCCATTAGTGAATTGATTCCATTTGCTTTGTAAGTATAAACCTCAAACCAGTTCTTTATCTCTTGCCAGACTTATTAAAAGTTAAAGAATTGCTTAGACATACCTTCATGGTTGTATGTATATAACCTTGAAAGATTCAAACCTTAAAACTTTTTACATTTTTTAAAGACCTAAGTGCAGTCTCTAATCCTAGTAATAACCTTTGAGGAACTTAGTACTAATTTTTATAACTTAGCAATAATATTAGAAGCATAAATGTATGCTCTAATTTGCAACATAAAAAGGAAAACACAATATTTTCACTTAAGTACGAATGTTCTGTATTTTCTAGCTGCACTTTAAAAAGTCACTAAGTACCCCCCACTGGAATAAACAAACAAAGGAAACAAAAAAAGTGTATGATTTTCCAGTTATTACTATACTAATATCCTGGAATATTTTATAAAATATTTTACTGATTGTTTTTCATATTAAGAAATTGGGGCTTCATTTGCTCTGTACTAAGGTTGTCAGACAATAGTTATCTTATGCCCTTCAGTTCTTTTCCTAAGAGTGAATGGTTCGTGGTCTTTTCTCTTTTACACTTGACTCTGTCTTCTTCCCTTCTAATAACAGAGACCACTGAACTTTTCCCACTGGATATGTGTCTTATATCTGAAGATCCACTCACATTCTCAATTTAATCTCAAATCAAGCAAGAAATCATGACCAGATTCACAGTTATGGAATTTAGCTCAAAAGTCCATGTTCATAACCATGATCGTTTGTCATTTTACAAACATCCTTTGTTACAATTGCATTTGGAATCCAGGATTAATTTCTGCATGCCAAAGTTTCGCCCCCAAATTTTCCTGAATTGTTTGACTATAAAGGGCAGTGTAGGATTTTTTAAAAGTAGACATTTTTAAGAGCAGTTTTTAGTTGATGGCAATATTAAGCAGAAGATACATAGATTTCCCAAACAGCCTCTTTGCCTACATCCACACTCCCTTCCCCATTACCAAAATCCTGCACCAGAATGGTATGTTTGCTATAACCAATGAACCTACATTGTTACATCAATATTGATGCATTTGGAGTGGTGGTGGGGGTCGATAGCTGATGGTCCTGAAAGAATCCTTGAGAAGTCTTTGGTGCAAAAAGGTGATTTTATTAAAGCATAGGGACAGGACCCGCAGGCAGAAAAAGCTGCACTGGGGTTGTGAGGAGTGACCTATTATATACTATGGAGTTGGGGGAGGTACGTTTTCCAAAAGGATTTTCATATGCTAAAGAGGACTGACTCCAGAGATTCTGGAGGCCTGTCTATTGTCAAGCTAAGGTTGTTCTTCCCTCTAGCAAAGCATTAACATTAGGACAGAAGGAGTTCCTGGAGAAATGTTATACTCAGCCTGCCTCAAATATTTGTCAATGGGCTACAGGTTATAAAGGAATTTAGTTTTATTTACATTTCTTTGCCTTTGTTCCCCAAATCACTATGGAGGGAGACAGTGATGTTAGGACTCTAGGAAAGTAAGTCTATAGGTTTCTGAAGATTGCCTTTTTTCTTGTAAATCATTAAAAAAACAGTTACAAACTGGTAGAGATTCCCATCCTGAATGACTGTGATTTCTATCACTTAGCCATTTGTTTTTCCCTTACCTTTGTTCTTGGGCAGCCAGGAGTCCCTGAAGAATATCATGCCTATCCCACCCGAGGGGGTTGAGGGCTTGCCTTATGCTCCCTCATCAACTGTCACCCAAAGTCTGTAGTTTATATTAGGGTTCACCCTTGGTGTTGTAAATTTTATGGGTTTTGATAAATGTGTAATGACATTTATCCACCATTATAGTATCATACAGCAGGACACAAATTTTTGTCCATATAATTACTTCTCCTGGGGCACTTTGTGAGTGGGCTAATCCCCACTAAGATCCCCTGAATAAAGACCCCCTGCCAGCCTGGACTTCTAATTATGGCCTACTCCATTTTTCTTCATCTGTACTCAACCCACCTGACAAGACTCCACTACTTTTTATGTTCATCTTATGTGGAATTAGGCTGACACTTCTTATGATCTTTGAACATTGTGACTTACATCCCTTTCCCTACATCATGTTTATACAGTGCAGTTTGGTCAGCTTCTATTTGCAGCCATCTGACTCCATCAGTCCTATAGTTTTGGGTACTAACTACCTCTTACTTTGCATACATCAAGTTTGCTTTATACCCGATTTTGATATGGTCTTGAATACACCAGCAGTAAATTCAAGAGAACAGAAGAAAAATTACCATTTATTTTGAAATTAAACTTACCTGTTATTTTTAGTAGTTTATTGTGATCATAGAACAGAGTAAACAACATATATTATTTCAGTAATGAACATTAGAGACTCAAATTTTATTTTAAGTACTGTTACCTTATTTGGACTTTGTACACTCTTGGGAGCTGTCTCATCCAACAGAGCATAATATCATAGAATCTTAGATTTGAGGGATCTTGAAGAGTATGCAGTTTTCTACACATGTGTTCCATGTGAGGATGTTGAACCTCATTGGTGAATGGGAGTTGTCCAATATCATTCAGTTAGTTGACAGCAAAAGGACTAAAATCTACATCTCCTTTTTCGTGGCTTAGTGTCTTTTCCCTTATATATAAGGTAAGTGGTTTGAAAAAGAATGCAGGCATGGAAGCAGAAGGTCAGAGGACTTACATTCCAGAGAGCCTTACCATATTAAGTCTGTTGAATTCACTAAGGTTAAAGTCTAGGTCATACAATTAGAAATGTGTATTTGGTCTTTGTTTCAGGTTCCTCGCAAACAGCTACCAAAACACTTGCAATCTCCAGAGTGATGAGTGTTTTGTATACTAATGAGATGGCTGATGGCTGGGGTACAATACGTAACTTCAGGAGCGGGGTGGTTACCAGAAATACTAAGGCATAATTGGAGGGTTGGAACATTCAGTCCTATCCCCTGACCTCCAGGGAGAGTAGAGTGCCCAGAGATTGAGTTCAATCACCAATGACTAATGATTTAGTCAATCTTGTCTACATAATGAAACCCCAATAAAAACCCCTGAATGCTGAGATTTGAACAGCTTCTGGGTTGATGGATGTATCCCCATATTGGGTGCACCCCAAATCCATAGAGAAAGAAGTCCCTATGCCCAGGACTATTTTTGTTGTTTGCCCCATATAGCTCCTTCTAAGGCTGTTTATTTTCATCCTTTATAACAAACCAATAACAGTAAATAAAGTAATTCTCAGAGTTCTGTGAGTATTTGTAGCAAATTATTGAACCCCAAAGGAAGGTCTTGGGAACCTCTAATTTATACGTGGTCTTCAGAAGTGTGGGAGGCTAGGACTTAGAATTGGTGTCTGATGTAGATCGCAGTTCTGTGAGAATGAGTTTAAACACTAAGACCCCTCCTTAAACTGTGGGGATCTGTGCTAACTCCCAAGTAATGTCAAAATTGAATTGTAAGTCACCCATTCAGTATCAGGACACTTGGAGAATCTTTTGCTGTAGGGGGGGGAAAAACCACATATTTGATGTCAGAAGTGTTATGAATGAAAACACAAGAGTCTGATTCTCAGAACTCCAGATTCAAAAATGTGACTTTATGAATATTCCCCTCAAAGATCACACTCTATGATGGCAGACACATGATAAAAAATCAGGCATGTCAATTTCTTAATTTATAGTGGAATTTTCAATGACAAGAAACAGGTAATTTTTATCCAGAGTTTCAAAGCATTTTTAGATTGAAAATTTAGCAAGCTATTTAAAAACTAATATATCTAGTGAGTGTTGATCAAAAAGTAATTGGTGTTTGCTTCCTTTATAAAAAGGTTTTATCATTAAAGATGCTTCTAATGTCTTCCACCTGAATAGACCCTTCATAAATGATTTAACCCTACAAATAGAAAGAATTTCTGGATTGTTGACTTGTTCATTGATGCCTTAATATGTATGCTACATAGAAGGATACATATATATCCATGTTATGAGAACATTCTGCTCTTTATTATAGGAAACGCTCTTTGTTGGACTAAAAAAAGTAAATAAGTAAAAAAAACACATTAGTCTGCAGTAGGTTTTATTTTGGGTTTTTTTTGTTTTTTGTTTTTTTTTTTTTTTGATGTGCAAAACCCTGCTTAGAAGGATATTATGATTATTTCAAGCAAAGGTAGTGTGTATGCATGCACAAGTGCTAAATCTTACCTTGTATTAAGTCTACTCATGGTAAATATTACAGTCAATGCAAGCGATTGAAAAGGGACGGTGCTATTTTATAATGTTTTATTTAACATTAATTATAATGAAGAATGAAAACCTTGGGGTGTGTGTGTGTGTGTGTGTGTGTGTATGCACGATTTTATTAAAACCAAGTTCAGATTTATAGATAAGGGCACAATTGTGTTATGAGATTGCTTCGGTTTTTAACTGAACCACTGTGATTATAAATAAATATCAAGCAAGATTGCATTCCTTTCTTGCTAATGACGAACTCTGCAAAGGTTAAAAAAAAAAAAGGATGATTTGTTTGGATAATTGATAATTATTTCACTGACTCTCCCTCCTAAAGCTCTGATGGGGCATGGTACAAAATGCTGAATCCTTTTTCTATCCAGGCACATTGTAGCAACAGATGTACCCAGCCATTATTGCGAGTGGAAACATACCAATCAGTGTGGCATGGTTCCCGACTTGCCCCCAGAGCCAGCAAGGAACACCAACACCGCCTGAAGAATAACACCGTATGTCCAACAGTCAAACCCCACCTAAGATTTTGGATGGAACTAAACATTGCATGTGCATAACAGACTTTAAATAAGACAAATTCTTCTTGAATCCAACCCAAGACACTTACTTGACAAATGCCTCAAATGTTATTGTGAAAAGTCAGCTTCCCTGACATTAGTGTTCTTCCAACAGTGACTCTGGCTGTTTCACGTATCCCAGCTCATTTAAGTGTCTCTGTGTTCCCTCTAGAATGTTTTGTTTAAAATTACTATATGCTACCAAGAAATGAACAGAAATTCCGCGATGATGGCCCCTGGCTTACTCTACTCTCACTCCCTCGCTCTCTACTAAATCCAGTGCGTAAGCCGCACTGCTGTTCGTGTGGTTTCTTTAAATGCATATTTGACCAAATTAATTACCTGTTTAAAATTCTCCTGTGCCTCCTCCCCCTTTAACTCTTACTATACCAATACAAGATTTCACATACTTTAGCTTCATATACAAATGTCATAAACTGGTCCTTAATTATCAATCAAAAATGTTAATATTCATTTGAAGAGCAGTAATCTTAATTATTTATGGTTTATCTGCAAATACTGAGCCACAAAACTCTTTGTCATTACAAAACCTTTCTGTCTAGCATGCTCAGACAGGGTTTCCATGGGTCTACTTAACTAAATGTTTAATGGCTGAAACTCCACTCATCTGCCCTTCATGTCTGTCTGTCTACCTATCTATCTATCTATCTATCTATCTCTCTATGTATCTATCTATCTATCCAGCTACCTACTTACTTTATCAAAACAGATAAGGATCTTAAAGGTAACTATAAAATATTATTGTTCTTGACTCCAAAAGCAAGTGGAATCATGTAAAAGGGTTTAAGAAAAATAAGTTTCTTAAATTATGTCCTTCTGAACAAATGGCTCCACACAGAATATGTAGAAAGGATCAGAAGCAACACTTTGTGTGCAATATCTGAATATTTTGTTAAATATAGAGATATTAAAGTCAGCATTCTAACATTATTTCCATGTTTACTAAATAAATGATACTCTACAGGGATTAATCAAAAATAAAATATTCAAAAATTTAATACACTTTGACCCAAGGATTTTATTTCTGATAATCTTTAATAAAGACATCATTGCAATACCAAAAAAGGTTTCATACACAATAGCATTTAATGTACTAATAAGGGAATTATTTATTCATTAAAAATTTAGGGAAAATTATAATATCATTGAAACACTAATATGATATATAATGAAACAAAGGTGTTTTTAAAAATTTATTTTAGTGTTTATTTTTGAGATAGAAAGAGAGAGCATGAGCAGGGGAGGGGCAGAGAGAGACGGAGACACAGAATCTGAAGCAGGCTCCAGGCTCCTGGCTGTACAGAGACAGACGGCTTAAACCCACAGACCGTGAAATCATGACCTGAGCCGAAGTCGGACACTTAACCAACTGAGCCACCCAGGTGCTCCAAAGTTTTAAAGTTATATATGACATGTAATCTCAATTTTACAAGTATATCCAGACTCAACTGAAATAAATTACACGAAACTATTAACAGTGGTTGTATTCTATAATGAAATGTGAAATTTTTCATTTTTATCATTAACTGTTTTTCAAAGTATCTTTAAAGTGTGTATAAATTTTATATTGCGAAAAAAAAAACCACTTCATTTTGAAAAAGGGCGATTAGGGACACCTGGGTGGCTCAGTCCATTTATGCATCCACCTCTTGATTTCGGGTCAGGTCATGATCTCGCGGTTTGGGAGTTTGAGCCTCGAGGAGCCTGCTTGGTGTGTTGTATCTCTCTGTCTCTCCCTCCCTCCCTCCCACACACACTCTCTCTCTCTCAATATAAATAAACTTTAAAAAATTAAAAGTAAAATAAAGGGAAGATTATGTAGAATGGAGGCAATGCAGCAGTTCTACATGAACATTTAGAGGATTCAATTATTATCTGTTTTAGTCTTCCAAAGATTAGTCTCCTCTAAATTTTATTTAAATAGATTGATTAACAAGCATGCAAAATAAACTTTTTGGTCTTGTTAGATTTTATGGTTTCATTGGGTTAGAAACAAATCTACTGAAGTTTGGTTTGGGAACATGTTACAGCTGCCTTATTGGAAGGTAACTTACTAAAGTGCATTGGTAAATGATTTCCTCACAAATTAGAAATATACACTCTCATCCTCATCTGTTACAATTCCAAGCATATACAGAGAGAGATTCCATCTTATCCAAATAGACAAATTAAAGGATTACTTAAATTAACTTTTATTTTTCACTTGAGGCTACTCTTTGTTCAAACTTTCCACAGTTTTTGAGATAATTGAGATGTTATAGAGCATTTTCATGTTAAAAATTGAAGAGGTCGTGTAATTTTGATATTTCTCTGCAGAAAATGTCTCCCTAACATTAGCAGTCAACTGTTATAAAACCTTTCATTTGAAAATCTAAAGGAGTTTTGCAAATTTGATTCATCACAACACAGTGAGTTCTCTTATTTAATCAGCTACTCCTCTCTGATTATATAGTTCAGATTAAAGTCCCAGTTAATATGGAAACAGACCGTAAACAATTGGCCCTAAATGATCCAATAAAATGCAGATTTGCAAAAGAGAAAATTATATATTGGGATTGAAATAGCAAAGCCCAAATCCTTTGACTTACCAAGAAAAATAAAATAAAAACGTCTGCACTCAAATCTTAGAATTATGAAAACCTGTTCTTTTATCTAGAAATGTATCCACATGTGTTTTGCCTCATATCAATTAAAGAACTATAATAATAATAACAATGGCCACTTCTTGAGCACTTAGTATGTCCCAATATCTATACTCTTGCATTATTTATGGGTTTAAAAATATTAAGTGAATTATTCCATTTAATTTTAAATAAATGTTATTGAAGTACAGCATATATACAAAAAATGCGTGTCAAAAGTGGAGAGATCATGATTTCTCACAAAATCTACATGGTCTGTAACAACCATCGATATTAAGAAGCAGAGCATAAGTAGTACTCCTAAAGCAACTTAATATTCTCTTTCAATCATTAACTCTGCTATATTAGCAACTATACTTCTGATTTCTATCACCATGGGTAGAATTATGTTATGTATGATGGTGTGACTGAAATAATTTTTCATTCAACATTGAACTTAAGAAATTCACCCACATTTTTGTGTGTAGGCATAATTTTAAATTCTTATTTCTTCTAGTATTTCACTGGATAACATTACAGAGGTTACTTATCCAGTCTCCTAGCAATGGATATTTGGATGTTTCTAAAATTTTGACTTCAAGTAATAATGTTGCTATGAGCATTCATATATATTCAATTTTAGTAGATATTGTTAAGAGATTTCTGAAGTGGTTGTACCAATTTACACTTTCACCACTGGTGGGACATCAACCTTGGTACTATTTATCTTTTTATATCAGGGGTTGAGAACGTTTATCCTTTTTTTGAAGTGTGTGTGTTCAAGTTATTAATAATACGTATATGTACATAATATGCTCTATGGCTTTCTACTCTTTAAATGTTATATTTTAATAAATAAGAATTCTTAAATATAGGTAGATTTTTCATATTTTGGTATCATGGCTCTGCACTATGTCCTGATAAACACATCTTGACCTAGTCTAAGATCATGGAGATATTCCATTATCTTATAAAAGCTTTTTTATTTTACCCTTTATGTTTACATATACAACAGGAATCGTTTTCTGTAGATGGTGTAAAGCTTTTACATACTCCATGATTTATTTATATATGAATTTGGAAAAACATAGATTGATATTTATAGGGAAGTATTTCAAAGGTCATTCTTTCTATATCCTACAGTTTTGTATTAGTCACAAATCAAGTGATTGCTTATGTGTGTTCTGTTTCTGGACATTATTCTATTGATTTGTCTATTCCTGTGCCAAAACTACTGTCACTGTTGTTGTTTTATAAATAAGTGTCAATACCTGCTCATGCAAACCTTTTAGTTTTGTTCATTTTCAAGATGATATTTTCAGTTCTTGGCCCTTTATGGTAAAATTTTAGAATCAGCTTGTCAGTAATGACAAATTAACAGTGCTAGGACTTTGAAGGGTTTTCAGTGAATCTATAAAGAAACAGGGGATATTTACATCTTTACAATATTGCATCTTACAATCTGTGGACATGATTTATACCACAGTTTGTTTACAACTATTTCCCCCTGAAAGGAGGAAATTACTGAAAGTAACTAATGTAGATTTCTGTGTAACAGTTTCGTATACATTAAGGTACAATGTACACACATTTTACTAATTCTGGGTGTTCGAATTTTAATGCTACTGCAAATAGTATCATTAAAAGTTATATTTTTTCTGATTCCATGTAGCATGAAGTACTAAGTGTCAAATATAATATTGACTCAAAGTGAACTTTAATGAGTGAAGGATATTTGTTGCCAGATCAAGAGAAAAACTCTGGGCCATGATTTCTTTTGAAAAAGGTAGCGTTATTTACATACTTTGTGATTCTAAATTTTTAGAATTTTAAATATATCATTTAATTGTCCTTTGTGTTGCATTGTTTCTGTAGAGAATCTATCAGATTTATTGTTGCTTCGTTGAGGTACAGTGTTGTTTCCCTTCCCTCTGGTGGCTCTTTTTACTGGGTTTTTTATTTGTTTGTTTGATTCATTAGGACAGAGATAGAAAATATAGATATAGATATGCCTACATATGTATATATACATATTTTCTCACACATTTATACACATATAAATATGTGTCTAAAAACATGTACATTATATATATCATATATGTATGAATATAAAATGTATAATATATATGTAGATATAATGGATATTTTCTCATACCCTTATAAATATATACATCTATACATACACACATGCATATTACTCAGAAACACACACCCTCACACACACACACACACATTGATATGAACTATGAGTTCACACCAATTACAATTTAATACTTCCAATTATAATTTAACACCACAGGAGTCTTTCAGATTTTCCCACTTTTTTAAGTTTATTTATTTGTCATGAACCATGAGATCGTGACCTGAGCCGAAATCATCAGTCATTCAACCGACTGAGCCACCCAGGGGCCGCCCCCCTTCCCATTTTTATAATTCCTTTCTCTGACAGTAAGAAACCTGGCTGACATCGCCTTCAGTTTACTTAACTGATCAGCCCTCCACCGTTGTTTTCAACACATGTCTGTGTCCACCACTACCTCCCAGTGAAGAAGCTTCTCACACTCCTCAGACGCTGATGCTCTGATCTGCGTGGTACCCTTCTCACTTTGCCTTGGCTCCAGTACCTCTGGACTACAGTTGACTCTCCTACTTTTATAGGTACCCTTCCCCTCACCCCATGGGGCTCCGACGTCAGTGCTGGGCTGTGCAGTTGTCTTTAATCCTGTGCGGGTACCCCCTCATTCACGAGGTCTTTGAAAGGCTTCTCTGGGTTGCTACTGCTCCCCTACATGCGTGCTCCCCACATCTAGCACAGGCTCCAAAATTCTGCTTTGAGCTGCAGCCACTGACCTTATGAGGTTCGGTTCAACTCTTGCTCACCTTGTTGGTAGGGTACAGCCTTTAAGGAGTATTTAACCTACTCTAATCCCTCCTCCGGGTCAGGTCCTGAGCTCCACTTTTTCTCTCTGTAGGAGCACAAGGCTGTTAAAACTTCTGTTTAGGCTTTCAGCTCCTTTCTGCAGGATCTCTTAAAGCCCTCACGCTACATCTTACAAATGGCAGATGCCTCCATGGGCAAAGCTTAGAGTGCCTGCCCTCCGTCTTCTGCCTCACTTCCTTCAAGTCCTCCCTGCCTTGAAAGCCCCAGATTCCAATTTCTACCTTCCTAGTCTTGTGACATTATCAAAAGGTCTGCCAGTTTTTTGCCTGGATTCTGAATCTTCTGCTATTCTGTAATTAATTCACTGACTATCCAGGAGAGAAAATCAGCATAGAGAATTCTTTAATAAACTTCTTTCTCTCAGAGATCTTGGCCCTTCAACCTCGGACTCATTTGGCAGCTTTCCAATACGTTCAAAAAGTACATTTTTATTCAGTTTTTCTAGTTGTTCTTGATGAGGGTGGTCTGCTACAAGTTATTCCATCATGGTCCTGTTTCAACTAATTTTTACAAAACCCAATGGGATGCATTTTATAGCAGACATTTTAAAAGAAAAGAGAACTGAGATACAGGAATGTACTATTATCATGGTCACAACATCCAGCGAGATCTGGATCTCAACTTCAGCCATCTGATTTTAGAAGTATTGCTGTTAATATTGTACCTTTTATCACCATAAGTCAGTGTCTCCTCTTACTCTACATTTATTCTAGATTTGCAAGTAGTCTGTATAAACAGCCCACAACTAAAGAGGAAGAATTAATAAAAAGTGAAAGAAAGGGGTGGGGGTAAGCTGTCCATTTTCAAACTGACTCAACAGAAGAGGTGATGCACTTGTTTGCCTATTGGAGGCCTTATCTATGTCAGTTTCTTCATTTGTCACTATTGACAGTGGGGTGGATAATGCTTTGTTGGGAAACAACTAGCCTGTGCCCTGGAGGATGTTTAATAGCATCCCAGGCTTCTACCCACTAGATGCCAGCAACATCCTCCAGTTGTGACGAGCAAAATGTCTCCAGACAATGCCAAATGGCCCCTGGGAGATAGAATCCACCTTGGTTGAACACCATTGACCTATAATAAAAGATAATTTTCCAAATAGGGTAGGTCATTTGTATCAAACTCCTAATACGTTCCCTCTGTGTTGGTTTGGAGCTGAAAAGTACAACTTAATTTGTTTTTCAAATTCCCACTAAATCTGAAGGACCATAAAACTCAGATTCGATAGGATACATGCAGTGGGATCTGCACAAGCAGAAATAAGACAAAATAGATGAGAAACAGCGGCAAGTGCATTACTGGTTGTGTCCTTCTCCGAATAGAAATCTATAAAACAATAAATAAGCTGCCACGTTCAGCATAGCTTAGCCTTGTCTTTCATAATTCCCCACAGTGTGCTTAGAGGAAAAGAGTTTAATTCCTATTGAACTTTTATCCAAATTTAGTAAAAAGCAATATAAATCTTTCTCGGGCCCTCTGTGATTCCCCTACCTGCCACATCATCACTCTTTTGCTTGCCAGTATAAAGAGTTTGGCTTTGTTTTCAAGAAGGTTGGAAGCTGTCACTTATGCTGCAATTATGAAAAATGTGCTCTGAATTTATTTCAACCAGGCGGGAATAGGATCCTGACATAGGCAAGAACTTTTCAACTCGGAATCAGGTCAACTGCCAAATAATTGCATGTAGCTCCTTCAGAATAGCAACTTTTGTTCACTCACCTTTTTATTTCTAACCTTCCCACAGTGCCTAATATGCACTGGAACAAATATAGTAGTCCCCCCTCCCTTATGGATGGTTTTGCTTTCCATGGTCAACCAGGGTCTGGAAGCACATGATAATGCTTCTGACGAACTGTCAGAAGGTCCATAGCACCCTAATGCTATGTCACAATGCCTATGTCATTTACCTCACTTCCTCACATCACATAGGCATCTTCTCATCCCCACCATCACAAGAATGGTGAGTATAGTGTAGGAAGATATTTTTAAAAAGAGAGAGACCACATTCACATAACTTTGATCATAGTATATTGTTACAGTTGTTCTATTTTATTAGTTATTGGTGTTAATCTCTGACTGTGCCTAATGTATAAATTAAACTTTATCATAGGTGTATATATATATATATATATATATATATATGTGTGTGTGTGTGTACACAAATATATATATATACAGGAAACAATAGAGTATATGTAGGGTTCAGTAATACCCAGGGTCATCCTTTTGGGGGGTCTTGGAACATACCTCCCACAGATAAGGGGTGACTGTTGTACTAATATGTATCAAGTACTTTCATAACTAAAATGAATAAGTAAATAAATGTTCAAAGAATATATTATCCTTAATGATTTTGATAAAAAAATATATGAATTCACACCACACACACACACACACACACACACACACACATACACTTAAGATACTTTAATGCGACTACAAGATTCTTCCTTTAAGGAAGAACTTTTGCCCTAAGTATAGTCTATTGCATTATTGGAAGCAGTCAGTGAACTATATTCTGAGTTTTTACTGTATAATAATGACACCATGTTTGTTACTTTTATAAGCTCCAATAGATATTCATTTGTAAGTTTAAAAAATATATTCAGAACACAAGGGCAGAAAACTGCCCACATAAATCTAAACATTTTGGGATGTGACAGATAAGAGAAGTAATGCTGAAAATAGTTACAGATATTTCACTTTAGCTGAAAGGCAAAAGAAGAAACACCTCATAGCATTTAAAGGCACAGCCACTCTATGATAAATATATAAATTCAAAATTACCAATATCAAAGAAAAGAATAAACAGATACATCACTTACGCAATGCACCCGCATCATTAGTCATCACTAATGAAGATTTGCTTTTGAATCAATAGAGAAAATAGGAGTTCATGCACAAATGTGTGTATCTTTGTTATACATGTCTTCTGTTTTTAAAAATTTGTAATCTACCTTTTCTGCCAATATAATCAGTAAGCAAAAAATGCTAACATCTACAAAGAGAAGCTAAATAACATGCAAAAAGTTACCCTCAACAAAATACTATTCATAGATATCAAGAACTCTTGGATTGTCTTGGTCCATTCAGGCTATGAAAGGATATCACAGACTGGGTGGCTTTAAAAAACAAATGTTTTTCTCACAGTTCTGGAGGCTGGAAATCCAAGAGCAGGGCGCCAGCACGATTGGGTTGTGGTGACAGCCTTCTTTCACATTACAGGTGGCCATTTTCTCCTTGTATCCTCTAATGGCAGAGAGCAGAGAGAAGCAGGCTCTCTCTTGGGATTCTTACAGGGGCACTAATCCCATTCCCGAAGGTTCCGCCCTCATGACTTCAGCTAATCCTAATTAATTTACAAAGACCTGACCTCCCCACACTATCACACTGAGGGGAACGGTTTCAACATATGAATTTTGAGGGAGGAACCACAACATTCAGTCCATAACATGGATAATATTGGGTTTGGGTTCAGTCATATTCTTCTGCATGCATTTCATTAGATTTCCCTTTCTCTGACTTTGCCTGTACTCTTTCCCTTGCTGATTCATGTTAAATCTTCTTAAAAGGTTTTTGGGTTTTGTTTTTCAATCCATAATTAAATGTACATTCTCTTGGGAGCACCTGGGTGGCTCACTCAGTTAAGTGTCCAACTTTGGCCTGGGTCATGATTTCACGTTTTATAAGTCTGAGCCCTGCACTGGGCTCTCTGCTCTCAGCACAGAGCCTGCTTTGGATCCTCCGTTCCCCTCTCTCTCTGCCCCTCCCCGGCTCATTCTCCCTCTCTCTCAAAATAAATAAATTTAATAAATAAATAAATGTACATTCTTTTGGTAAATTTCCTGACATCATTACTTTGAATTACATTTCTTTCCTATGAACTCCCACTGAATCTACTCATCACACTGACTTTCAACTGGTAGTTTAGTATAGTTAATTTAATTAGTAACATAACTAATAATGTAACCAATACATACATTTTCCCCTTATATTTCACATGTACCTTAAAAAGCAGATGATAAGTGAAATACACAAATATATGCAATGCTCTGTAAACAAACAAGGTATAAGCCATGCCATGTTTTCTAATTCCCAAGCTGGTGCAATCCTAATGAACTTCCAGAGCAGAAATTTATCTCTCATCTTTCAAACTTAAGATTTTGCCTAAAATACATCATTTGTGGACCATTACCAATATCAGAACTGACTCATTAAATTCCCAGCTAAGGGGTGTTTGTGCTTACGTATCTAAAAAAATAATTTGGCTCATTGTGTAGTAATTATTTACCTGCAGGGGCCTAAAATCGCCAATGTTTATACACCTGGGCAATGATGTCACTTCCGGAATACTTTACAGTGCTAACATTTTGCAGTGTAAGCCGAATTCTTAACCACTTTACTGCTTCCTAGCTCGATGGTAACTTTTGAGCCATACTGAATCTAACAATCTTTCCCAGAAAAAGTGGAGAATGTTGGTGTGTTGAAATTCTAGTATTAACTAGAATTTTCTCTTAGTATTTAATAAGATTGATGCCTCTATAATCTAATTCACAGCTGATGGCAGCCTTAAGATTCTTTTCCCCCAGAAGGGGCAGGTCCCAGCTTGCTATGGAGATGACCCCTTGCAAAATAAATGGCACCAGGCAACTAATTTCAACCAAACTATTGCCTCCTAGCGTAAGATGTTTACATTCTTTTTTTGTTGTTTGTTTTGTTTTGTTTTACCCCAATTTTAAGATTTTTCTCATCTTTAATCATTTTTGAGGGAAGTTCAAAAGATACTCAAGCTATGCTTCTTTTTTCTCAGATCTATTTCCAAACCAAAGGTTTTCTCTATCTCTTCACGGATGGCAAAGGGAACCAGAGGGTAGATTAATGCCTTTCTGCAGTTGACCTCTGAGAATCAAGCTTCTATCCTGTGACTATAAGAATTCATTCTTGTGTAGATGCTCACATAAATGATAATTTTATTATGAGCCTCAATACTGCAAAATTCATATTTATTAGACATTCTTAATTCCGTATCTTATACAGCATCCAGAACGTACTGTCACCTTGAATGAAAACCATAAGGCACCCAAATACAGAAAGAGAACTCTGTATGAATTGCTCTTCTCTGTGAAACCCTTCAGGACGTTCTCTTTTTATTAGAGAGATGGTTTTAACTAGCTTAGTTCCCTCACCTCAGTGAGAAGTTTGTGATCTCTTATATTTTTTTTAACATCTCCTTCATAATTAAATAACTATGTGGTAAGATTTATTCAAACTAAGCTAAAATTACTCTCATTTGGCAAGAGACCAAGTCTTAATAAAATAACACGTTTAAATCCTTTTAGTATCAGGATGCACTAAATACTCATAGAAAAAAATTGGCATTTTTCCCACAGATGAACTCTGAATCTATTATTTATTATTGCTTTAAATAAATGCCATGTGTACACTTAGGCAAATAATATTCCACATCAATTCCAAGATACAGTGTAGCCCAACAGGGGATCTTTGAGCTTCATTATCATGGACTGCCTTATTTCCAGATCATAACCTTAACTACGTCTCATGTCTTAGGGAGTGCAAATCTACTAGTAACCATTCATCTTAGGAAATGCATGTTGCTTCATGTGGCTTTAATTAACATGAAACAAACTTTAAGGCATATGTAGTGAGCTCTGCTTTTCCTCACTAGGTAAATGGTTATATCTCTTTCTTTTAATAGCCAATGTATAAATAATCTGGAATAATCTTTTTCCCACAAGATATGTAGCAGGAAAAAAAAACAGTTAACATAATATTGAGTTGTTGGTAACAAGTTAATTTGTGTTAGGAAATTTGTATCGGAAATCATAGGCTGTGCTTAAATTAAGAGAGAAAGGAAGTCTGTGAAACCCAAAGTCTATTTAGTTGCAAATGGCTTTTCCTAATGTGTTATCAAGAGTCATAACTATGTTGGTACTTAGTAAGTTTACAAAGTCATCCTTTCCTGGGGCAGATATTCCAGTGTGTGTATGTATATGTATCCACATATATGTATGCATGTATGTATGCATAATGTTTTTGGAGATTATGACTACAATTATTCTTTTTCTAAAGTTTTTAAGTGTTTTTTTAATTTTATTTTTTGAGAGAGAGAAAGACAGAGTACAAGCAGGGGAGGGGCAGAGAGAGAGGTAGGTATTCAATCCAAAGCAGGCTCCAGGCTCTGAGCTGTCAACACAGGGCCCTACAAAGGGCTGGAACTCAACAGAGTACAAGATCATGACCTGAGCTAAAGTCGGATGGTCAACTGACTGAGCCACCCAGGTGCCCCTGACTACAGTTATTCTTTTTTTTTTTTAATTATTTTTTAACGTTTATTTATTTTTGAGACAGAGGAGACAGAGCATGAACGGGGAGGGTCATAGAGAGAAGGAGACACAGAATCTGAAACAGGCTCCAGGCTCTGTCAGCACAGAGCCTGACGCGGGGCTCGAACTCACAGACCGCGAGATCATGACCTGAGCCAGAGTCTGACACTTAACCGACTGAGCCACCCAGGCGCCCCTGACTACAGTTATTCTTAACAAGTGCTCTGGACAGCTTCCGTAAAATTCTTTTATTTAAATTTTTTCATGTTTATTTATTTTGAAAGAGAGAGAGACAGAGTGTGAGCAGGGGAGGGGCAGAGAGAGAGGGAGACACAGAATCCAAAGCAGGTTCCAGGCTCTGAGCTGTCAGCACAGAGCCTGACACAGGGCTCCAACCCACAAACCATGAGATCATGACCTAAGCCGAAGTCAGACGCTTAACCGACTGAGCCACCCAGGCACCCCAACTTCTGTAAAATTCTAAAGTCAACAAAACAAAACTTAATTCTGTGCAACCATATGTGCACGCACGCACATACACACAGACACTCCTACTTTTTTTGGATAGTATTTATATATGTATTAAAAATGAAGTTTCTGTTGCTCTATGTAGGGAAACCTAGTTAAGCACCACTTCTTGCAAAAATATATCTGAGTACGATGCGTATATAGCACATTTATTAATACACCAGCTTTGGAGTTGGACTCAAAGGTTCTAATCCAGATTGCAACATGCTAGCTTTGTGACTGTTAAAAATGGCTTTTCTTCTCTAATTCTTTGTGTTCTAATGTTATGAGGCCGTGTTAATAAGTACTACATCATAGAGGGTTGTCATGATGATTAAAGGAAATGATGTTTGCAAAGTACCTATTGCAATTCAAATTCATTAGTATCTGAAATAGAATACTCAACAAGTGTTTAATATAATAATAATAACTAAAATAACTAAACTATTAATAATGACTAAAGGTATTCAAGATGTACTCTTTCATCCCATTAAAAATATTTCACTATTAGCTTGCAATTTCACCTTTACATATGTATTTTTATTATATTAATTTTTTCATTTGTTCTTAGAATATTCACTGAACTTCTGTATTCTTCCTTTATTGTGCCAGTACATAGGATAGTATGGTGGTCAAAGCAGACATAGTCTTTTCCTTATGGAGCTTGCAAAGTAGTAGGGAGAAAGAGATAATAATTGTGTAAATACATGACTATATACTATGATAATGGCTAAAAATTCAAAGTGAAATTGCTAAACACCAGTAATTACAAGGAAGATCTATTCTAATCTGAGACACAGTCCCAAAGACAAGACATCATATGCGATATCAGGGACAATATTGTATTAAAATACCTAAAGTATTTGTTTACCTGAAATATTTGGTCATCTGCAATTCACATTTAGAGAGGCTTCTCCAGGAATTTGCTCCTAGGTTGAAAACTGAAGAATAAGCAAGCATTATCAAAGTAGTGCAGATGTTGGAAGTTTTCTGGGGTAGAAGACAGCACTTGCAATTATCCTGGAGTGGAGGGAACATCTTAAAAATTGATGGTGCTGGAGGTGCATGGTCAGTTCAGTTGGTTAAGCGACCATCTCTTGATTTCAACCCCGGTCATGATCTCATGGCTTCTGAGACCCAGCCCCACAGAGTGTGGAACCTGAGTGGGATTCTCTCTCTCCCTCCTTCTCTGTCTCTCTGCCCCTCCCCCACTCATGCTCATTCTCATGTTCTCTCAAAATAAATAATTAAACATTAAAAAAAAAGAATTGATAGTTCAATAGAGCTGGGGCTCAGAAAACAAGAGAGGTGGTATTCCACAGAGTTAAATAGATAGGCAGGTCTAGATAAGCAAGGATCTTGATCCATACTTGATTGGAAGTCAATAAAAGTTTTAGGCATTAGAGTAGCATCAGATTTACATTTTAGTCACAGGAACTTTTCCAACATCACCTCTGTCACTTCTTATACACAGCTCTTCTTCGCAGAGTTGTCCCAGTGTGCCCTTATTGATGAGGTCAAGCCCTCACAAAAAGTCAAGGAAAAGACACTAAATATGTGAGCATAAATAGCCAAGTAGATAGGGCAAGCATGTTGAGGCACTGTGATGGAAAGTGGAAAAGTGCTGAGATCCAGGGCTGAAATTACCTCCTGAGGTATTACGAACAACTCTGAGATTGCTGTGGGTAAGTATTTATGGTTACATTTAATTAATATTTTCACCAGGATAACTATCAAAGGATGTGTATGTTTGAAAGACTTAAAGACTTTTGATACACATCATCAAATTCTTTTTTTAAGTTTATTTATTTATTTAGAAAGAGAAAGAGAGTAGGGGAGGGGCAGAGACAAACAGGGAGGGAGAGAGAGAGAGAAGGAGAGAGAGAGAGGATCCAGGCAGGCTCTGTGCTGTCAGCACCGAGGATAGCACACCGCCTGCATGGGGCTTTATCTCATGAACTCCAAGGTCATGACCGCAGCCTAAATCAAGATCTGGCTGCTTAACCGGCTGAGCCACCCAGGTGCCCCACATATCATCAAATTCTAAGGTAGTTATTTTTTATGTTACAATGATGTGAAAATTATGTAACGATGTTTTGCCCTAACTTAGTTTATGGAGGGCATTTTGTTTTAATATAGTGTCCAATAACAACTAACATGAAGTATAGAGAAAGGAGAGATTTTCAAATCACACTGCTCTGGGTTTGAATTTTGGCTCTGCCAGTTGATATTCCTGTGATCACAGGAATTAATTATGTAGGGATGTTAGTTCATTTCCTCTGGAAGTAGTTTTTATGTCCTTAATATTAACTTTGGTGAAAAAAATTTAATTGCATTTACTTTTACACATATGTTAAATGTTAAATAAAGACATCTATTTGGAACCAACAAAGATATGTAAGGAAGCCATTTCTCATTAACCAACTTATGGAAAAAAGAGGAAATCTGTAGTTAGAAACATACAAAGCAGAGATAATGCACTGGCATGAAATGAGACTTTACACAAAAAACATTATACAAACAAAAGCTATTAATAAGTTGCAGGGGTTATGAAACAGTATGCTGCTTAAGTTAAAAAAAAATTGAAAAAAAGAAAAACCAAAATCCTCAATGTCCTATTTGTGGAGAGAAGCAGCTAATATTTTGAAAGGTTATTGTGTAAGCAAAACTTGGTGGGAGGGTGTTGGTTTCAGTTCAGTATATTGTATGCATCCTCCACATAGGGCAAAATAAAATAATTATTGTTTTCAGTTTTTTTAATTGGCTATATAGGAGAACCCACAGTAAATACGACAAGCTAAAAAGTGAGCAAAAGGTAAGAGAATTTTTAAAATATTCAGGGGTGAGTTTCTATGGATTCAGTAGATGTCAACATAGTTTGGACTACTGCTAATGAATTACTGCTTATGGGGTCAGCCATGTACATACAACAAGCCAGTGCGGTCTATATTATTATTCCCATTTTGCAGACGAGAACATGGAGGCTCAACTAATGTGAGTAACTCACTGACTGCAACACAACTATGGAGTGAAAGCATTGGGATTGAAGCTTAGATCTGTCTGATACTGGCACCTGCTCTCATTCTGCTCTGTCCATGCCATCTCAGAAACCTCATCCTACTAGAGTATAAACCGCTGTTCTTGAACCAACCCGTTCTCTTTTCATATTAACAGGTAACTAGTGAGAGAAGAGTAGAGAAGGGAGGGAAAGCAGAATTTTCCAGAAAGTCCAGCCTCCTAGAAATTCAAAAGGGTTCAAGGTGTCAAAACCCAGCTTCTCCCTGCAGCAGTGATAGGAAGGGTTTGCTGTTGGTTAACAAGAAGGTTGAGAGCCCATCTCAATACCTTGGAGGTATAAACACTGAGGGAAATGTTTCAGCAACCTGCAGGGGATGTGTTATATTTGTCTTCTTGCCTGAGGAACTTGCCAATTATGTGAAAATGCCAACTGGTCTCCTTACCTGATTTTGAGTAATACCTCTCAAGAAAATAAAAATGTCCAGAGACAGTAAGCAAAAATCATACAAGATGAAAATATTGAAAAGACTTTCTTTTCCTGAGGAGGCAGAGGCAAATTAAAATATTTCAAGAGTAGGCAATTAAAAAAAAATGACAGAGAATGAAAAGAAAAGGAGAAATAATCTATTCATATAGAAGCAGTGCAGAAATTTCAACATTAAGAATGTTTTCTCAGTTAATTTTTTAATTTAGAAACTCAAGATTAAAGCAATATATTGTATGATGCTATAAACCATAAACTTACACACAAATGCATACAAACTTTGTATTATGACTATAGAAGCACAATAAATGCATGGACATACACATCTAAAAGGACAGTCAGGGGCACCAGGGTGGCTAAGTCACGTGAGCATCCAAATTCAGCTCAGGTCAGGATCTCACAGTTCATAGGTTCGAGCCCCTATCGGGCTCTGCTAACAGCTTGGAGCCTGGAGCCTGCTTCGGATTGTTTGTTTCCCTCTCTGTCTGCCTCTCTCGTGCTCTCTCTCTCTCTCTCTCTCTCAAAAATAAAATAAACACTAAAAAAATAACTAACTAAATAAATAAAAGGAGAGTCATTGCTGGTTGTTTGGGTGTGGCAGAACCATGTCATTTTTTTCTCCTATTTGCAAAATTGTGCCTTCTGTATTATCTGCAATGAAAATGGAATACTTGCTCATACACAAATATATACCTCTTCCCATAGAAGCCATAGAAGGCTCCGCAACTTTCCACAACACACAGAAAATTCACAAGAATTATAAGATTTAAGGGAATGTGTTTTGTGTGTGAAGATATTCTAGTGATGTGTAGGAATACTCTTTGGAGAGAGAGAGAGAGATGCAATATTGGTTATATATACACCTGGCATAACCAGGGAGTATACTTTTATTCTGGAATGTTCTGTTCCATGTTTTGTTCTGGTATTTTTTTTGCCAAGGATTATAATCTTTTTTCTCTATTATGTACTTCACTCAGTGCAGGTGGGTCACAGACGTTTTTCTTTTGCTTTCCCCACCTTGGACTATCCAGCATTTGAACCCCAACACCTTCATGTTTGAAGGATCCTTCTATTATAAGCCCTTGTGGGTGGAAGGGACTGCATGTATCCTGGCCTCCTGACACTAAGATGTGCCTATTTATGTAGGCACATGACTCAGGTTTGGCCAATCAGATGGGTCCATTCTACTGAGGGTTTTGTTGGGTAGAAGCAGCAACATCTTGAGCTTCTAGGGGTACCGATGGCAGAACAAATTCAAGTGTCCAGTGGCATTGCTTGGTACAAGTTTTGGGATGGATCCACCCTCCGGCAGGGGGTGCTAGCCCTTCTTTCACTCTTGCTTTTGATACCTGGCCTCCACTGCTGTGTCCATTTGCAAAGCTTGGTTCTAAAGCTGTCCCCTCAATTGGTAATGCACCCACTATCATTTTAATGAATCATTTTATTCCTAAATCAGTCAAAGTTGGTTTCTGTTGTTTGTATTTAAAAAGTCCTGACGGATACCAAGTGTGAAGAAATAATTCTTGGACACAACAAGTAAAAGAACTTACGGGAATGTATCCTTAATTGTTTTGAAATTGGGGATACAAGTGTAAAAATCTTGGAGCATGGGTGGTGGTTTAACTTTTCCCAGTTAAAAACATCGTGCCAGACATTCATTTGGCAAAGAAAGGAGGAAATTGAATGGTGATACCTGGAACACACAGTAGGTATTTAAAACTAAATTTGGTTTACTTGATCGTGGTTTATGATATTTTAACAGCAGTTTTCAGCAAAAGGTTGGTACGTGCCTTATCAGATCTGGTAGGAATATTTGTTTACCTTTGTTCAAAAATTGTGAGGGATTTAGAGTTGTTACTGTAGAAGAAAATTCCCTAATCAAATGACTTTTTTTATTATTAAGGACAGTAGATGTTCATTCATAAAATATGCATTTAGTGCTTTCTCTATGTCAGGTACTAAGTTGCCGGAAAGAGAAAAACATGATCAATCTCTTCTCTCTAGAAATGTCTATTTTGTACTGTCTTAGTTACTTTCTATGCATATCATAATATTTTGTTCATTTGTTTGTATCCCATTGATTTGTGAATTCCTTGGGGATATGGGACTTATTTTCTATTTATT
The DNA here is from genome assembly GCF_024362965.1 of Panthera pardus. Classification (NCBI taxonomy): domain Eukaryota; kingdom Metazoa; phylum Chordata; class Mammalia; order Carnivora; family Felidae; genus Panthera; species Panthera pardus. Next base: position 41,403,278 of record NW_026526876.1, read on the forward strand.
TATGTTCCTAGAGCATAACACAATCTCTCATACATAACTGGCTTTCAAAAAAATGTATACCAAATGAATAAGTGAATGAATGAATAAATGAATAAAAAATGACATAAGTAAGTAGCCTGAACAATCACCCTTAGTGAGTTCTATTTGCATCCCAGTCAACCTGCTTATCAGAGACATGAGGGAACACAGAGGCAAGCTTATCAAACACACAGATGCTTTCTGTGCAGTATAAGAAACACCTACGACATATAATGACAATCGGAGATCTCAATATTTATTATCTGGTGTAACTGAGAAAAGATTTGGAAGAGTTTATTATAATATATTTCAATTTGTTCCTTTAAAAATTATCAGCTGTCTAGGAAGAAGCTGGAACAGACTTGGCTTAAAAGCAGGTAATATAGGGGCGCCTGGGTGGCTCAGTCAGTTAGCGACCAACTTTGGCTCAGGTCATGATCTCGTGGTTTGTGAGTTCAAGCCCTGCGTTAGGATCTGTGCTGGCAGCTCAGGCTGTGGAGCCTGCTTTGGATTCTCTGTTTCCTTCTCTCTCTCTGCCCTTTCCCCACTTGTGCTCTTTCTCTCTCTCTAAAAAATAAATAAACATGAAAAAGTTAAAAAAAAAAAAAAAGCAGTTAATACAGGGGCACCTGGCTGGCTCAGTCAGTAGAGCATGGGAGTCTTGACCTCAGGGTTGTGAGTTTGAGGCCCATGTTGGGCATAGAGATTATTACTTAACAAAAGAGCAGGTAATAGAATGTGATGAATTAACAGAAAATGAAGGTAACACTGACAGCACCCTCTGTGAGGCAGCAGTGTAACAGGTCTTCTCTGTCAATTCTGTCTGTAAGGAAGGGAGACAGCCATCCCCTCTGCACTGCACTGGTCAGGCTCTGCATGGAAAACTGTGTTCTCCGTGGCTCTGAATTTGAAGGTTTCTGAAAAAGACCACATTCAGAAAAGTGTGATCTTTATGCTGAAGTGTTTGAAAACTACAATATACACTTTAACCACCTGAGGAAATGCAGTCTAGAAACACTTAGCATAAGCATAATGTAATTAACTCAAGATCTAGAAATTAATTACTGGAATTCTAAAGTGCCCAATCATCTTTTGAGACTAGGCATGGGACAGCAAATCAGCAGTTCAAGGAGCTGAGGAGAGAAGAACAAAGAGCAGAGGGTAAGATGGGCAAGTGAATGGACAACCTGAAACATGGGTTATTGTCAGAGACTTGTTTTTACCTGTTTCCTGTGCTTCAAAGACCTGGCCTAAGGAAAGGGCAAACGCATATACAAAAGTAGGACAAATAGGCTAACGTGCTCAAAAGCTATTTTAAGAAGCATTTGTATTTCTGCCGGTAAACTTTTTATAAAATTAAATGATCAGAATACAAAGATGACATTGAACATGGGGTGGGGAGGTCAGGTCCAAGTGCCTTGACTGGAACTCTTTGAGTAGTGACTGATGATATCAGAGAGGGAGGCCATAGACAAAAATACTAGTTTGAGGGAAAATTTACATAAGATGAATTCTTAAAAACACTTTCAATTAAAAAACTCTTTGCCTTGAGGCACCTGGCTGGCTCAGTCGAGGAGCACGAGACTCTTGATCTCGGGGTTAAGTTCGAGCCCCACATTGGATGCAGAGATTTCTTAAAATGTTAAACACACAAAAAAAAACCCCTCTGACTTTATTCAATTTATGAGAGTGATGGATTTTTTTTCCAATTAACATAAATCTTTTGAGATGTTGTATATAGAAATGTTTAAGATATTTTATAAATTAAGTTTTTTTATGCATGGAGGAAAACTAAAGAGTAATAGTTTTAATGTTTATTTCTTTATTTTGAGAGAGAACACAAGTGAAAGAGGGGCAGAGAGAGAGAGAGAATCTCAAACAGGCTCCATGCTGTCAGTGCAAAACCTGGTGTGGGGCTCAAACCCAAGAACTGTGAGATCATGACCTGAGCTGAAATTGAGTGGGACATTTAACTGATTGAGCCACCCAGGTGCCCCTAAAGAGTATTTTTTTAAACCTTTAAAATCTATTTGTCCTTTATAGAAGTAGGACAGACTCTGAGACTACCTGAACTAAATTCTGAATTTCAGTATTTTCTGGCTGAGTGATCTTTAACAAGTTAGTTACCCTGTCATTGCCTAGGTTTCCTTACCTGTCAAATCAAGATAATAGTGCACTGAATTGAATGAGATAGTAATAATTTAGAAAAATATCTGTTATGTGGTAAGCACAAAAAGGTTTGCTGAAATTATCATTTTATATATAATGATATTAACATATCTGAGAAGCATATTTGACATAGCCTATGCATGTTATGATGCATATCCATGTTTTATCTCCATATATAACTCACTATGATGTTCAGCAGGGATTATTTATTTTCATGGTTTTTTTTTCTAATTATTGGGAATGTATTTTTAGGTTTTAAGACCTAGTCACCAGTCTGACATTTTATATTCCAGATTGGTTCCATTGATTACTGGTCAGATTTAAGGATGTTGCTTGTGGATGGAATAGGGTTAATTGGACTGGTTCCAAAAATAGCAAATCTACTGATTTATAAGTGATATGAGACTCCTTAGGAATTTATTGTGTTCCTGCAGGACTCTGGCGTTATACTAGAAGCTAGGAACAAGTAAGATATAAAACACTGGAATCCCACCTCTAGTGAAGGAAACAGGTTATTAAAATTCTAATAATTACATTGATTCACAGCAGTGAGTGCATGATAAGGGATAATCTATACTGATCTGAGGAAAAGAGGGAAAATACAAGGAAGGCTGTCAAAAAGAGGAGATTTTTTTTTAATTTAAATTTTAGTTAACATACAGTGCAATATTGGTTTCAGGAGTAGAATTTAGTGACTTATCACATACATCACCCAGTGCTTATCACAAGCGCCCTCCCCAGTGCCCATCACCCATCTAGCCCATCTCCCACTCACCTTGCTCCATCAGCCATCAGTTTATTCTCTATTGTTAAGTGTCTCTTGTGGTTTGTTTCCCTCTCTTCTCTCCCCCCCCCACATGTGTTCATCTGTTTTGCTTCTTAAATTCCACGCATGAGTGAAATCATACGGTATTTGTCTCTCTGAGTGACTTCTTTTGCTTGTATAATACATTCTAGCTACATGCACACCATTGCAAATGGCAAGATGTCATTCTTTTTGATGGCTGAGTAATATTCCATTATATGTATATGTCACAATTTCTTTATCCATTCATTAGTCAAACTACCCTATAATCCAGAAAGAGGGGAGAAGATTTCTGAGCTGAAATTAAAGGTTGAAAAATAATTTAAGCTAACTGTATATCAATCCCATCTTCCCAATTGCATGCTTCCTTTTTTAATTTTTTTATTTTTCTTCAATTTTTAAAAAAAATTTTTAATGTTTATTTATTTTTGAGACAGAGAGAGAGAGAGCATGAACAGGGGAGGGTCAGAGAAAGAGGGAGACACAGAATCTGAAACAGGCTCCAGGCTCTGAGCTGTCAGCACAGATCCTGATGCGGGGCTTGAACTCACGGACCGCGAGATCATGACCTGAGCCGAAGTCGGACGCTTAACTGACTGAGCCACCCAGGCACCCCTCTTTTTTTAATGTTCTCTCTTAAAATTGTTTTATTCTTCCAAATTGTAATACTAATATAAATAATGCTTGTTCACAAAGGAGATAATGCAATACCAAGGTGTACAAAGTCAAAACAACATTTCTTTCCCTTCACTAAATCCCGTTCTACTTCCTTCCCAAACTACATTCATTATTAAAACCCTTGCCAGACTCCTCCCACAACTTTTCAGTGCTTTTGAAGTGCATGTTAACTAGAAGCCTGGAATACATGTAGCTTCTGAAACACTGTGTGTGTGGGGTGTGTGTGTGTGTGTGTGTGTGTGTGTGTGTGTCTGTGTGTGTGTGTGTGTGTGTTTTAAGAAGTTTGGTTTCCATTTATTTGTTTTTATTTAAAAAATCATGTATATACATCACTTAGCTGCTTATTTTATATCACATGTAAAATTGCAGTTTAATATTACATGTGAAATATACATTTCGTATAGACAAAGGATTATGTAGCATGTATACATAAGGTATTAAAATGAATAATGTTGTAACAACTGTTAGAAGTTTTAGAGACCATAGGCACCCTTCTTTAATTACATTCCTTATCTCTTATCCCCACTCAAAGCCACAGTGCTCCCAAAAGAGAACCACTGTCTTGAATTTTGAATTACTTATTTTCATTAACTCAAGAATATACCATATACACATCATGTCAATAGATATTGGTTAACTCCTCTTTTTTTTAATTTTTGTAAATGTGTATGCACTAGCATATGCATTATTTACATAAAGAGCGTTTTACACATTCTTTTTATCTGATTGTAGTATTTTTTTCTTTATCTACTCTACACTTCCTTCTTTTCCTCTCCTCTACCCACTTCTGCCTCCCCTTACCTGACCCCACAGACAGCCTATTTTAAAAATCTGGTGTTGTGGAGAAACGGGAACCCTCTTGCACTGTTGGTGGGAATGCAAACTGGTGCAGCTGCTCTGGAAAACAGTGTGGAGGTTCCTCAAAAAATTAAAAATAGACCTACCCTATGACCCAGCAGTAGCACTGCTAGGAATTTACCCAAAGGATACAGGAGTACTGATGCATAGGGGCACTTGTACCCCAATGTTTATAGCAGCACTCTCAACAATAGCTAAACTATGGAAAGAGCCTAAATGTCCATCCACTGATGAATGGATAAAGAAATTGTGGTTTATATACACAATGGAATACTACATGGCAATGAGAAAGAATGAAATATGGCCTTTTGTAGCAACATGGATGGAACTGGAGAGTGTTATGCTAAGTGAAATAAGTCATACAGAGAAGGACAGATTCCATATGTTTTCACTCCTATGTGGATTCTGAGAAACTTATCAGAAGACCATGGGGGAGGGGAAAAAATGGTTAGAGAAGGAAGGAGCCAAAACATAAGAGACTCCTAAAAACTAAGAACAAACTGAGGGTTTATGGGGGGTGGAAGGAAGGGGTGGGTGGGTGATGGGTATTGAGGAGGGCACCTGTTGGGATGAGCACTAGGTGTTGTATGGAAACCAATTTGACAATAAATTTCATAATAAAAAAAAAGTAACAGTAGAGTTTTCACCACTAAATCACACACACACACACACACACACACACACACACACACAAATCTGGTGTTCAGTCTTGCTTTTTTCTATACTCTGCTCCCAATTCATTTCACCATATACAAATACTGTCAACAGTTGTACATTTTGGGGTACCTGGGTAGCTCAGTTAACCGTCCAACTTCAGCTCAGGTCATGATCTCATGGTTCGTGGGTTCAAGCCCCACACTGGGCTCTGTGCTGACAGCTAAGAGCCTCAAGAAGAAATAGACATTAAAAATTTTTTAAATAGTTGTACATTTTACAAATATTCCTACTCATATATAATGGCGAGAATATAATATACATAATGGCCTGTGTAAATGTGTATATTTATTTTAAAATTTATTCTAAGTGGAATATTATAATTATTTGTGTTTTATATTGTTTATTCAATAATAACTAAAAGAAATTGATCCATGTCAAATGATAAAACTTTATTTTGTTTTCTTTTTCATGTCTACATGATATTCAGTATTGTGGCTGTACATAGTTTATTCAGCCACTTTCATTTTGACAGTCATTTGTTCATGGTCATTATTTCCACTATGGACATTGCTTTAAGAAACACACATATACGTAAAACCTTTGTCTAGGGCCTTTATCACTTTAGGATAGATTTCTAGGAGTGAGACTATTGGAGTTAAAGATATTTTTAATTTTAATAAGTGTTGTTTCATACTTTTGTAAAAATGATTTAACATTTGTATTTCCAAAAGAAATTCATGAAAGAATACTTTTCTTCATATCCTTACCAGCAATAGATCTTATTTCACTTTTAAAAAAATTGTTATTCTGATGGGTAAAAGTGATATCTCATTGGTACTTTAATTTGTAGGCCCCTGATCAATACTGCATTTGACTATCTTATTTGCATACCGACCATCAGGTTTTCTTCTCTGTCAATTGTCTATTTTCATTCTTTGCTCATTTTTCTTTTGGATATTTTAGCTATTTCTTGACAATTTGTAGGCATTTTGTGGCAGTGTAAATAGTATCTCCTCACCTGTTACTTGTTTTGCATTTTTTTCATTAATTTTACTTTTCTACTAATATATTGTTATAAAAACTGAGCAAGAACAGAAAATGAGTACCAAAAGTATATAGGGAACTGTCAAAGGCATGGCTTCATCAGCAACCTTAGCTAGCTGTCTCAAACACAAGGAAATAAAACAATTTCCAAAAGCAGAATCTTTTGTGGTTTTCGTTTTTTTTAAATATAATTTATTGTCAAATTGGTTTCCATACAACACCCTTTGCTCATCCCAACAAGTGCCCTCCTCTCTGCTCATGACCCAGTTTCCCCTCTCCCCTATCCCCCATCAACTCTGTTTGTTCTCAGTATTTAAGAGTTTCTTATGATTTGCCTCCTTCCTCTAACTCCCCCCACCCATGGTCTTCTGTTAAGTTTCTCAAGATCCACATATGAGTGAAAACATATGGTATCTTTCTCTGCCTGACTTATTTCACTTAGCATAATACCCTCCAGTTCCATCCACGTTGCTGCAAATGGCAAGATTTCATTCTTTCTCATTGCCAAGTAGTATTCCATTGTATATATAAACCACATCTTTATCCATTCATCAGTTGATGGACATTTAGGCTCTTTCCATAATTTGTGGTTTTCTAACTTCTTGACAAGGGAGATGGTCCTTTGTGACTGAGAAGACTTAAAGACTAAACTTGCTGGCCGTGAAGATTTGGCCATTTGCCACCATTACAGTTTTAAAGAGCACTGTCTACTCTTCAAACAGGAAATCACCCTCTGTAAGCAGGAAGTGTGCCCTTGAACAACATAATCCATAATCCTCACGGCTGGAATTAGAACACACAGAGTTTCATATACCGCTAAAACCGTGATCATCATATTATTTGACCACTTGGAAATTTTAGAGATTTTAGTTCTTGGCGAGTCAAACTTCAGGACTGATTAACACCTATGAGTAGCATCAAAATGAATTCCTTAAAGTAGGTAAACATAATATCTACTACTTGCAACTATTCTGTTTTTTAGCCAGAGACTGTCTTTGGCCACTTGGGGGAACTTAGTAGCCTCTAGCAAAAGGGAATGTGATTAACATCAGAACACTAAGTGCGCAATATGTAATTACACTCCATTAGAATCTATCAAAACAAGATTATAATTACACTTTGCACATGACATGTTCCTTGTAAGGTTGGCAATTCAGAGCTCTGCTTAAAAATAGAGTGCTCTGCAATCTGCAGACCCCCCAGTCCATTTAATAATGACCCATCAATAGTCAACTTAGTTTTTAACAGAACAAAGGTATTGAAATGGACTTCTAATATTAACAACAGGAAACTAACTAAAATGTGTTATGTAAAGACAGGGGAAAAATCACTAAAGCAAACAGCAACAAGGCAGGAGAGTAAGGCTGATTTAACATGGCAAAACTTATTTAGCAGGTTTTTTAGAAACTGAACCCCAGCTCTGGACCAAGTGTTTGATTTATGCTAACCTTGTGACCCTTGACTTCCCAAAAGGTTTCAGTCTTTCCAATATCACTTCTTTAGCCAAAGCTTTATTAGGAAATCAACAAACCAGGGAGGGAATGTTAAAAATAAAACTGAGTACTTTTTAGAACAATATGGTGAATATCTGATTGAAGCCACACAACAAGCCTGCAAAGGAATTTTTTTTTTGCCCTATTTTTCAGAAGGAATGATGCAGTCCTGTGAGGTTGTGTAACTTGCCCAAAGTCCCTTAGTTAGCAATGTTATACCTGAGATTCAAATCCAGGGCTTCATGACTCTGGAAGCTATGATCTATTATATAACCACACCCTTACTGGGCACACAGAAACCAAGTCTCTGGTTAAGTTTTACTTTCAAAATCAAAAAATAAATAAAAGGGAGTCAAGATTTGTATTAATTTGGAGAAAAGGCAAGAGAAACAACAACAAAACAAACAAAATAACCTGGGGCAACAGAAGATTTGGACAGACCATTGAAAAGAGCATTGGAATTGGATGTGTGGAGGAAACGAAGGGTACTTGTATGTGGTGATGGTATTTCATTGAAGTCAAATAGTAGAAGGTGATATTATTCCATATCCATCATAAAGAATTAGGATTTTATTTTTCCAAAATGTAATAGCCCATAAAATGTTTAATTTAAAGTAAGTTCAATCTAATTAGAAAATTCTTAGGTCCTAGCATAAAGCCCAAAGTCTGCTTATACCATGCTCTGAAAAAGTAATTGCTTGTCTCATAATCTCATAAAGGTATCACAGATAAGATACAATGATTGATTGTTAAGCTAGGGTATGGGTAGCCAATCCAGTGGAGAAGCCACAGCAAATGGAGTGCATAGCGTGTTTCAACTGAACACACAGAGAGAAGATGGGTAGAATGATCAGTCCCTTATATTAACTGGAAGTCTGCAGTGTATGTAACCCTCCAAACTCTATAGTCAAAGGGGAAACATGAGAAAAAGAGTTAGTAGAAATCGCACATGTCAGCCTCTCCATTTCATAGGAATAGCTAATCAAATATTTCCCTACAAGTTTAGAAGCAAAAACATATCACTGGTGATTACCAGCCTGGAAATGTAAAGGAAAAGATTTTCAAAGATAGCTGCTTTAATGCTGTCTCCTGTTATTTGAGGAAACAGAAGCTGAGAGAAGTGCTATGACTCAATCTGAATTATAACTCATAACTGGGAGAACCTGGATCCAGGTGCCAGTCCTTCTGTATTCGATATACAGTGAAACCTTGGTTTTGTGAGCATAATTCATTCCAGAAACATGCTTGTAATAGAAGGCACTTGTATATCATAGCAAATTTCAAGAACCATTGACTCAGTTGTGATCATTTGACATTCAGTGTCATGAACGACTTGTATTACAAGACATTGCTCATTTATCAAGTTAAAATTTATTAGTGGGATGCCTGGGTGGCTCAGTAAGTTAAATGTCTCACTCTTGGTTTTGGCTCAGGTCATGATCTCGTGGTTGGTGAGTTCGAGCCCCGCGTCAGGCTCTGTGCTGACAGCTCAGAGCCTGGAGCCTGCTTCTGATTCTGTGTCTCCCTCTTCTCTGTCCCTTCCCAGCTCGTGCTCTATCTTTCTGTCTCACTCTCAAAAATAAATAGACAATACATTTTTTTTAATTGATTGTAGTTTTACTTCCTCACTTCTATTGGACCCCTGAATTTAATCTTTCTGCAAAGTCTGTAATATCTGTTGGGCAGGAATACTTCATCTCCCACTAAGGGAATGCAACTTTCTCTTACTCCTGCTTCCTAAGATTTGATTCTCTCCTTTTGTTCCTGATACTCTATTTTTCTCTAGCTATCACTTATTTTTCTCTTCAAATGAGTCAATAAACCCTCTGCAAAGGAAGCTGATAACATATACCAGAAACCTTTTCATCTTTTTAAAGTTCATATTCTTTTTGGCTTACCACTCTCACTTGAAGAAATATTTGTCTAAATAAAGAAACCAAATGGCAAATGAAGACTTCTGCTCAAAATGTTTTCATCACAGAATGACGTGTGATGATGAAAAAATTACAAAGACCTCCATATTTAGTGATATTGAAATAATTAAGTAAATTAAACTGTTCATATACTAGGATGTTATGCTCCCATTAAATACTTTTATGAAAACTTTTAATAATATTAAAACACATATGAGATTATAAGTGGCCAATCGCATGGAAAATAAATATTTCTTTTGTTTGAAAAGAGTATTTGCAGGGAAAAAAAACTGAAGAAAATGTACTAACTTTTAAATATCTTTTTAGTTTAGAATAATTTTAAACTTACAGAAAACTTGCCAAGATAGTATAGGGTGTCTGTGTACTCTTCACGTAGCCTTCCCCTGACGTTGACGTTATATAGTCCACGGTACATTTTCAAAGTGAAGAATTCAACAGTTTTACAATATTATTAACTCAACTACACACTTGATTCGCCTTTCACCAGTGTTCTCACTAAGATCATTTTTCTGTTCCAGGATCTAACTGAGGATACCACATTGCATTTGGTTACCATGTTTCCGGAGTCTTCTCCAGTCTGTGAGTGTTTCTCTGTCTTTTCTGTTTTATTTTTTCAAGTCCTTGAAAAATCTGAAGAACTCTTGTCAGATCTTGTTAGAATGTTTCCCAATTTTGGTTTCTCTGATGTTTTCTCGTGATTAGTCTGGGCTTATAGATTTTTCAAAAGTGTACCCCAGAGGGGAAGTGCCCTTGCCATCATGTCATACCGGGCAGGACATGGTAACAACATGGCTTATCACTGATGGTGTTAACCTGGATCACCTGGCTGAGATAGTGTTTACCAAGTGTCTTTACTGTAAAGTAACCATTTTTCTTTTTCCATACCCTGTTCATTTAAAGTCAACAGGCAAGTTGAGGGGCATGAAGGCACACTACCTAAAGAGGAGTATGTTTACAAATATTATCAGGAATACTTCTGTGAAGAACATCCTTCCTGCGGTTATTAATGTATCCATTGTTTATATTGCTTTGGACTTATATATATTTATTTATTCTTTGGGTTGTAATCCAGTACTGAGTTTTTCAAAGCCCACTAAGGGCGTTAACATTGAATTACGCCATTCTAATTGACTTCTCTTTTGCTACCTTTAGAATATGTCTGTTTCTTTTTAATGAGCATATGCCAATTTTGTGACCAGAACAGGAAACAAAAACATTAATATCTATGTTAACCCCACAAGGGCAGACCAGTAATCAGATTACTCACATAGTCCAGTGCAATATTTGTTTTCGCCAAGGTTGTGTGAGATTGGGCTGCCATGTGCTGATTTGGGGCGAGACTCACTCACCTTCATTGCCCGTATGATGAGTTGAGGGCTACCGATGAGACGGCTCATAGCTGACTCTTGGGCTTAGCCTACACGTGTGGACTTATGTGTTAGTGCTCACCAGTGTGTGTTCTGACAACAGCACACAAGAGCAACAGGAGTGGGGACAGCAGGAGTGGTGGCACATGTCTTTAACCCATGTGCCCTCTGGTGCTGAAAGCTGGGCTCTCGAGCCACACCCATTGCTAGCTCCGCCCCCAGGGTGTAGCTGTCCCCTGGAGTGGCTGTGGTGCATCTCCTCAAGGATTTTAAAACCATTGCTATGTAACTAAAGGGGATCTTCTGCTCTTTTCTCTGATGTCTGTCATTAAGGATGTTATTCTCTCCTGAGTTGGGCCTTGTCCATGATTAGAGGGAGAGACATCCCTTGCATGAATGGAACCACTCTAGAGGTATGGTCAAAATTGAAAGAGGCCATTCTAGAAATGCAGTGATTATGGCTTAAAGAATTCCAGGAAAGGGGCGCCTGGGTGTCTCAGTCGGTGGAGCGTCCGGCTTCGGCTCAGGTCATGATCTCACGGTTTGCGAGTTGGAGCCCGCGTCGGGCCCTGTGCTGACAGCTCAGAGCCTGGAGCCTGTTTCGGATCCTGTGTCTCCCTCTCTCTCTGCTCCTCCCCCACTCGCGCTCTGTCTCTCTCTGTCTCTCTCTCAAAAATAAGTAAACATTAAAAAAAAATCCAGGAAAGATGTGGTTTTACGTTTATTCAAGGAAATTCCAAATAATAAATTTCACATGACAGGAAAATGTTCGCATTTTCTTACCTACTCTGGGTAAAATTGTTGACATTTTCCTGCATACTCTGGATAAAATTGCATTTGTGGTCATCGTCAACAAAGCAGAGTAAAAACCTTGAAAGAATCACTGGACCTCAGTGGTCCCTGGTGATAGAGCAGAGGTTGCAGCATCATGAGTATGTCGCCAGTATTGAGTAAATGCAATTAGGAATTGCAGAGGCAGCAGGATCTATAATATTGCAACACACACAGATTCCAAAGGGCAGTGTCACTGTGGCCAATAACAGTGTTACTTCTGTTTTATTTGTTTTATTTCTGTTTTATTTTTTTTTATGTTAGGAGATGTAAAGTTAGCCAGGAATTGCAGACTTGACATACAGGGGGAAAACAGAGAGAGAGATTGACAAAGAGGTGGTTCTTGGATTTGTGCAGGAAAAGGTGGTGTTTAAGTACTGTAAAGATTCTTCACATATCCTAACTGATAGGACATAGGAAAGTGAATATATGCTTCTTCTTTACCAATTTTGCTAGCTCTTTATCAATGAATCACTATACCTCACATGGCCTATGAATTTAATAAGGCACCATTTACTCAAAGTGTTATGCAGTGAAAAGACCCCCTCCCCCAAAAATATTTACTGGGACCCAGCACATTCAAGGGGTAGCCCTTTTTGTGTCCCTGTTCCCACTGCTATGTGCAAATTCCCAAACAGCATGTGTTGGGGGCAATCCTTTCATACATTTAGCATATCATGGTTTTGTCCTTGGCTCAGTGGTCAGATCTCCGAAATATTGGTCAGAAAAAGAGAAGGAAAAAGTTGTTTCCTATATTTGGGTCTTGCAAATTGTTCCCCAACAGAGCTGAGAGAGAAGGATCACTTCATTTTCCCTTAAAAAATCCCCTAGGGTTTGGGGCACCTGGGTGGCTCAGTTGGTTGAGCGTCCGACTTCGGCTCAGGTCATGATCTCACAGCTCGTGAGCTGGAGCCCCGAGTCGGGCTCTGTGCTGACGGCTCAGAGCCTGGAGCCTGCTTCGGATTCTGTGTCTCCCTGTCTCTCTGCCCCTAACCCACTTGCATTCTGTCTCTGTCTCTCTAAAAATAAATAAACATTAAAAAAATTTTTTTGAAAAAAATCCCCTAGGGTTTGACAACTGTGTTTCACTGAAGAAGAAAAGAACCCACTACTTTCACCAGGGAAACCTCTACTGAGCTGTGTTGCTGGGGAATTTTGAAAATGTGACCTCATGTGGAGTTTTAGCCAGCTGTTGTCCTTGGACCAAATCCTGTTGCAATTTATAATGCTCCTTCTCCATGTAAAATCCTGAGGTCCTAAACATGTAACAGGTTCATACTACATAATTACAATTGGATTAAGACTGTGATAAAGTAAAGTAAACATATATGTAGGAATTACAGAAGGTAAAAAAAATATATATATATATATACAATTAAAATTATACAATTATATTTATATATATATACAATTAAAATTATATATATGTGTGTGTGTGTATATATATATATATATATATATATATACAATTTTGTGAGTTCGAGCCCTGCGTCAGGCTGTGCTATCAGCCTGGAGCTTTATATATATATATATATATATATATATATATATATATATATATATATATAAAAGATACCTTTATATATGAATTTAACCTCATGAGGGGTGCCTGGGTGGCTCAGTCAGTTAAGTGTCTGACTTCAGCTCGGGTCATGATCTCACGGTTCATGGGTTCAAGCCCCACATCAGGCTCTGTGCTGACAGCTTAGAGCCTGGAGCCTGCTTCTGATTCTGTGTCTCCCTCTCTCTCTACCCCTCCCCCACACGGTCTCTCTCTCTCTCTCTCTCTCTCTCTCTCCCCCTCTCCCTCTCCCTCAAAAGTGAATAAACATAAAAACAAAAATTAAAAAAAATTAACCTTACTAGTAACCAAAGCAATATAATCGAAAAGGTTGCATTTTGCCTATTTCTTTGGCAAAGTTTGGGGGTTTTTTTAGTGTTCAGCACTGGCAAGTATGTGAAAAAATGGCCTGTGATTCACTGTAGGGAGGAGTGTAAATAACTATAAGTTTTTGGAAGGGTAATTTGGATATAGCTATCAAAAGTTTTACAATGTACATATATTTTAGTCCAGCAATTCTACTTCTAAGTAGGTTTACTCAGTGTTTTACCAAAAAAAAGTTTATTGCAAGGCAACAATAATTAAATCAAAAGGAGAACTAATCTAAATGTCAGAGTAAAAATTTATAAATTATATGTTTATATATGAACTTCTCTGCAGACATTAAAAATAATATAAAAGTATCTGAAATAGAGGGAATATAATAATACATCATAAATAAAAATAGTATGTGACACCAGTAAGGTACAGCATTATTAAACATATATGACATGTATATGTGTATATATGTTTATGTGCAAAAAGATTACTTAGAAATTTTAACACTGGTCTTCTCTAAATGATGACAACTGGAGTTATTTTCTATGACTTTGGTGGTAATTTTTAAGTTTTCATTGTGCAAATTTTCTACGGTGAAAATACGTTTATAATCTAAGCAAACTACATATTATAACTTTCAAACTGCTACCTTCTCACTCATACATATGGACACATACATTGTCTTCTGACTGCCCTGGTTTATATTTATATACTCTACTAATATATCACTTTTATTAAGATGATCACATTAATGTTTAGGAAGATTCTGAAGTCAGAGCAATTAAGTGATAATAAACTGCTTTCACAAAACACATTTTTAAAATTAGTAGGATGCATAAATTTTAAGCCCACAGCTTAATGAACCTTTACATAATTAAATGACTTAGGCAGAGACATAGAGCAATGCCATCACCTAGATCAAGACCTAGAACATACCTGTTATCTCAGAAAGTTGCTTATTAGGACTTTCTGGTTGATGGCCACCCGGCACTTTAATTCATGGTAGTTGCAGAAGTCATGGTCAAACCTACCATGTGTTTAGCTCTTGCCATGGGCTTGACTCTGTGCTAGATCCTCTAAATACACTATCTCAGGGCGCCTAGGTGGCTCAGTCACTTAAGCGTCCGACTTCTGCTCAGGTTGTGACCTCACGGTTCATGGGTTCGAGCCCTGTGTCAGGCTCTGTGCTGACAGCTCAGAGCCTGGAGCCTGCTTTGGATTCTGTGTCTCCATCTCTGCCCCTCACCTGCTCACGCTCTGTCTCTCTCTCAAAAATAAATAAACATTATGGGGCACGTGGGTGACTCAGTTGGTTAAGTGTCTGACTTCGACTCAGGCCACGATCTCACAATTTTGTGAGTTTGAGCCCCGCATCAGGCTCTGTGCTGCCAGCCTGGAGCCTATTTCAGATTCCGTGTATCCCTCTCTCTCTGCCCCTTCTGCTCATGATCTATGTCTCAAAAATAAATAAGCATTAAAAATTTTTTTTAATTAAATAAATAAATAAATAAACATCTCATTTAATCCTAATTCTATATACGATGAAGAAAAGAAGGGTTTTCAATATTAATCAACTAGCCACACAAATTGTTATCAGCAAATAGAAGACAAGCAGGTATTTGGTTGTCTTGAGTTTGGTTTCAAACTTGAGTATTTTTTCCACATTTTGCAGGTTTTCAATAAGTTGAACAATGGAGTTTGGTAATAACCACCCTAAAAATGACTTGACAGAAAACAAGTTGAGACATCAAATAACAGAAAGCTGACAGAGAGAAACACTGGAGACCCTTAAATGCCTAGGGGCAGATAATCCTTAAGTGCCCAGCACACTCAGGAACTGGTTTGGAGAGGTTTTAGGATTAAAGTGACTATAGTACATTATATTGTTCCCAGAGAGCCCAATCCTCAAAAAGAAGATTATACCTCCTTCAAGGATTTCAGGACAACTTTCTAGCTTCTAGAAGTTTTAATTTAAAAAAAATAATAATAAATAAATAAAATAAATTTTTATTTATAAAAATAAACACTGTGTAGTAACCAATTGTAAAACAAAATAATTCACCCAAAATCTCACAGAACACCAAATAGTGATTACATTAACAGAGATTATGAATCTGAAACTAAATTAAAATTCATTTTGGTGACTATGTACAAGTTCTCAGTTCATTTCTCTTCCTACAGTTTCATTCCTCTGCAGAGCTGGATGGAAATTTGCATTTCCCCAGGCTCTGCTTCTTTAAGTGACTGACCAGGAGAGGGGCTGCTCCAGGACTTACAACATTAATGGACCACACACCAATTAGCAGGGGAAGGAATCAGTCCTTCCAATGCATGTAAATTAAGTATACAATCAGCAGGCTTTCTCTTTAGCTAAAGCCCTTCCATGGGAAAGAACACTCAAGAGACCCTCTCTTTTCCCTTTGCAGCAGCAGAAAAAAAGGGAAAAAAAGGGCAATCACCCTCAATTCTGCTTCAGAGATAAATTAAAATGGCTATTTGTATCAGGTGGGAAAAGTAAGGGTGATTTCCCACATCAGGGAACCACCATTAAGGATCCAGAGCTCTATCCTCTGGCTATATTACTCATATTTATTTCCTGTGGGTTTAGAGAAGCAAGAATTAGAAATGAATGGCATTCCTGACTGCTCACAAGGGATTCGCCTCAAGCCAAACTCCTGCTTTAACTTTGCACAGTTCTTAAGTCTCCAGATGCTGTATGTGTGACTCTGCCATTAGAAATCTTCAAACTTGTGGCAAACCCAGAAACAATGAGACAGAGAAGTCACACAGTTTGGGAGAAAGAAAACAGCAAGGTCAAACAGATACCTGAAGCCCAAGGGACAGGATATTTTCGGAGGCAGGGGCATTAGAGAAAGAGGATGGGCCATAAAGATAATTTTGATTTCTTTGAACCATTGAGCTCTCAGATGTAGGATAAAGGACCCAGCCCAGAATCAGGCAGACAGTTAATCAACCTCTGAACAGGATATTGCCATTCTGAATGCCCTATTTCCAAAAATCAAAAACTCATCTGTATTTCAGCTGAGTCTTACTCATAGAAGAAGCATTCCAAAGCTTTGATGTCTGTTAGTATCAAGGGATCAGGCATGCAAATTAGCACTGGCCCACAGGCCCTTGGCTGAAATGACACTCATAGCAAGTGCAATGTTAAGGGGACCTGCAAAATATCAACAGTGACTTTAAATACACCTAATTTTTCTTAAAATCTGTTATGGAGAGCTTCATATAGAAATCTTGCATGCAATTTCTGTACTCTGGGGAAATCTCAGATTTTAAAGAACCTTCACCCAAACTCTCCATTCTCCCTTCTACATCCACTCTCCCTCCCAATCCTAAGCATTATTAATCCACCTTCTCTTGAATGTACCTCCTCCACTCTATATCACTGGATGTTCTTGATTTAGAAAATCTTGGGGGAATTTTTTTTTAGCATTTTGAATCAGAGAAGATGCTTTACACTCTTTCCCAAAGTATTCTACAATTTCTGTAACTTATTCCCTTACCGTAGGGAGATCTCAATCCTGACTGCCCCTGAAAAATACCTGGAAAACTTGGAAAAACAAACAAACAAACAAACAAACAAACATATTTTGGACATACCCAAGACCAATTAAATCTCCAAGGGTAAGGCCTAGACAATTATATTTTTTAAACTCCCTAAGTGACACTGATGTTCATGTACTAAAAGTTAAATGCTTACATCAAAGGAAAAGCAACAAAGGACAGCTGCCAATTTCAAAGTTCCAGCAAACGGTTCTCTGCTATCCTGTGTTATCATCCCAGATGAAACCCTGGACATTTTGAACAGAGTTTCATAAGGCAAGGTAAGCAGGATATAAGCAAGGGATTCTGTGCCAGGGCCCTAATCCCTGAATCACTCTGTAAGATTACAAACCATACTTTTATCTCCTTGCAGATCCCCGCCCCAGAAAGCAATTTGGAGGAAGAAGCTTCAAAACAGAAATAATCAAAATGCTGCAGTAGGAAATCTGATAGGAAACATACAGCACGAGAAGAAAAATATCAGGCAGCATTTCATTAAGTCCCCAAAGCCCTGAAAAACACTGATTTGAGGGCCAGAAAAATCTCATCAATTATAATACTTAGTATGTCTTCTAACCTGAAAAAAAACCCATTATAGTCAATATGATGCTTGGACACAGAGTGTCCGAGTCTTGTAAGGATGGATTTCTCTGCAAAGACCCCAAAGCACTTGTTAGCAGGGATTTGCCTTGTCAACCTTTTCATTTTCCTTCTCAAGCCTTATATGCAATGACCTACTAATGATGAAATACTAATGTTACATGTTGGATGGATTAACTGGGGCACGATTTAGCTCCTTCACATCACAGACAAAGACAGGAACATTTGTTTGCATTTTTGAAACTAAGACCTGGATGGGTCAGTGACTTTCCCAAAGCTACATGTTGACAAAGAAGAGAGTAAGGGCAGATTAGTGATCACCATCTTCAACTGGACTAGCACTATTTTCTGTGCAATCTTGTTCTCTATTTCTTGATACCTTGTTGGCCCACTCTGCATGATGAACGTATCAAAACTTCTGCCCTCTCTTCAAACATAATGCCCAAATTGCACCTCTTGTAAGCTTCTTTCCTTATAATTTTGGCTTGGCTTGCAGATAGCCCTTTGTGGCCACTCAGACACATCCTTTACACCTTCAGCCTCACAAGCGATGGAAAATTCCTCTCTCTCTCCATATCTTTTTGTCTTTTTTTCTCTTCATATTTTTATTCAGCACTAAAGGGATCTAGTTGCTTCAGGGTTTTTGGGGTTTTTGTTTTGTTTTGTTTTGTTTCTTGTTTTTTTGTTTGTTTTGTTTTGTTTTGACACCAGACCTCATAAAAAAAAAAATCTCTCAGACTTTGGTTCCTTGAGTAGCTTCTCTGGAGGCAATAATTCTCCGTAAAAGATGTTTTGGGCAAGAATGAAACCTTATCTAGGGGCTCCTGGGTGGCTCAGTCGGTTGGGCATCTGACTTCAGCTCAGGTCATGATCTCACAGTTCATGGGTTCGAGCCCCGCATCAGGCTCTGCGCTGACAGCTCAGAGCCTGGAGTCTGTTTAAGATTCTGTGTCTCCGTCTCTCTCTGCCCCTCTCCCGCTCACACTCTGTCTCTCTCTTTCTCAATAAATAAGTAAATAAATAAATATTAAAAAATTAAGAATGAAACCTCATCTAATCCTTTTCTGTTTTCAGGGCTGTCCTGTTATATTTATCTTTCACTCTGAGTTCAGGTGATTCTGATATTCATCAGGGGTGAGGTCACTGTACTAAAAGCTGAAAATGCTCAACTAGCATGGCAAAGTTCCAGTTATGCTGGGTTCTCTTTTTCCAAAATTACTGTCACAGGTAACGTTCTGGAAATGTTGAACCATCTCATACAACAACCTAATCAGGCTGACTTGCTGAATAATTACTGTTACAAGGAAATGCATTCATATCTGAGAGAAACTTTATAAATGCATTTGAATTAAGGTACATTATTATTAATTATACAAGAAAAGGATTTTATGTCCATTAATGACATCTGAAGCATCTGAAGGCAGGTGAAAATAAGTTTGGTGTATATAGGCATTGGGTGTGGGGAGTCGGGGGGAGGGATACAGGTCCTAAAAATCACATTAAACTCACTCAGCAGATACAGAAGGTAAACTTGATTTAGTGATTTAAAGAATGAAGGTGAGCAGGTCAAAACCTGTGATTCATTTATTCCTCTGGGAAACTACAATTTTAGTTAATATTTTTAAATGTATTTTTGGGACACCTGGTGGCTTAGTTAGTTAAGCATCTGACTTGATTTCAGCTCAGGTCATGATCTCGCTCATGATCTCGCAGTTTATGAGTTCAAGCCCTGCATCAGGCCCTGTGCTGTCAACCCGATTGGGTTTCTCTCTCTCTCTCTCTCTCTCTCTATCTCTCTGTCTGTCTCTCTCTCTCTCCCCCCTCCCTCACTTGCTCTCTTTCTCTCTTTCAAAATGAATTTAAAAATTAAAAAAAAATTAAATGTATTTTTAAATTTTTATGAGAGTTATACAAGTATACACATCATTTAAATTGCAAATAATGTTGTGCTCACTTCGGCACCACACATACTAAATTGCAAATAATGTTATCAGACTCATCAAAAAGGGACCGTTTTCTTCCCATGACATTGCACTGCCCAGAACTACCTCTCAGAAGCCACCATTCTGTGTTTCAAAGCAATTTGCTTCTACTGCTATTTGTATTAAAGGATTTCAGATTTCATTCGTGGTAGGTAAACATTTAATTCTCTTATTGGCCCACCTCACATCCTCCATGCTTCCTTTCCGGAACCTTCCAAACCTGACTCAACTTCATGGAATTTTTGGCATTTCGTAGTCATAGTAGCATTATTCTTATTCATAAATGTTGTTCATTTGTTGCCACCAAATAATATATTACAATAATGTTAATTTTCCTATACAACTCTTGGCTCTTCCTAAATTTTGTGTTTCATTTTTTTGTCTGGTGTTTTATGTGAAAATTAATATATTTTTTCTAAATTCTTAAACAGATCTTCCAAACACCTACTAGTATTATTTTCAGAATTTTCAAATAAAATTTAAATTATATAATTTCCAAATATCCAAATGCATGAGGAAACTTCTCATATTCCCTTGTTTACATACATATTATTTATTCCCCACTGACCTGAGTAGCTCCCTAGACAACTGTTCTATCTTTCTGCCCCAATCTATTGGGCTCTTCTATAGGTTATGGCTGCACAGCTCTCTACTATTTTTTGTTTCACTAAATACAGTCTTTTCTAGACAGCTCTTCTGTGTTAAGCCCTATTTCCTAGAATAGAGCTGCTTCTTTCTTATTTTATTTCTTAACTTTGTAACAATACCTATTAATCAAGAGTGGATGGGAGGCAACAATCTTGAGATCATTGATATCTTTTTTAAAAAGTTTTACTAAGTTTATATATTTTTAGACACAAAGAAAGTGAGTGGGGGAGGTGCAGAGAGAGAGAGGGAGAGAGAGAATCCCAAGCAGGCTCCACACTGTCAGCACAGAGCCCCAAGTGGGGCTTGAACTCACCAACCATGAGATCATGACCTGAGTTGAAACTAAGAGTTAGATTTTTAACTGATTGAGCCACCCAGGAACCTGAGATTATTGATGTCTTAAAATGTCTTTGTCTCTCCAAGAGACAATATATATTGATAATAGGTTTGGTCAAGAATGATAGTTTAGAAAGTATTATCCTTCATAATTTTGTAGTCATTGTTCCATTGTCTCTTACCTTTCAGTGTTTCTGTTTGTAAGTATAATGCCATCCTGATCTTTTGCCTTGTTTTGCCTTTGTTTTCAGGAATCTTTTAGCACCTTACCCTGTTATGGTAAAGTTTTAGTATGACATGCTTTAATGTGGGTGTTTTATTTTCCCTCATTTATTGTATTGTGCTCTCTGTAGGACCATAAATAGATTTATGCCCTTTAGTTCTGGGACACATTAATTTTTAGAGAACACCCATCTCCTGTTTTCTCTAGTCCCTGTTAGTTGGATGTTGGATCTCTTTACTATTTTCTTAATTTTCGTATATTTTATCTCCTGTTTTTGTATTTTTTTAAATCTATGGGAAGTATTGTTTACTGTGTCATCAAACAGTTTTACTGACAGTGTTAAACTTCTTTTATGGGATTTACAATTTTTTTTTAATGTTTATTCATTTTTAAGACAGAGAGAGACAAAGCATGAATGGGGGAGGGTCAGAGAGAGAGGGAGACACAGAATCCAAAGCAGGCTCCAGGCTCTGAGCTGTCAGCACAGAGCCCGATGCGGGGCTCAAACCCACAGACCGTGAGATCATGACCTGAGCCAAAGTCGGATGCTTAACGACTGAGCCACCCAGGCGCCCCGGGATTTACAATTTTTAATGGTCATTTCTTATTCTTGCTTTCTCACTTTATGAATTGTGTAGGTTCTCACGTGTCTGAGAATTCATTTTTTAATGGGTACAATTTATGAACTATGTCTATATGCTAAGTACTCTACCAAGCACATTCCATACATCATATTGTTTAATTCTTACAACAGTTTTTCATGGAAATATTATTTTCAGAAATATTATTACTATTTTATAGATAAAGATACCAACATCAAAACATTTTAAAAATTCTGATTAATTCTGATTATGTAAATACTGTTCACTTTTTACCAAGTGATATATTATGATTATGTTTTTAATTTCTAGACAACTTTTTGTTGATAAATGCCAATGGCAAATCAATTTGACTGCAGATCCCAAATTCCAAAAAACAGTGTATGAGACTGTTAGGAGTGGAGGCACTATTTATTATCTGTAGTTTACTACTTCTAATTCTTCATATTATATGTATCATATTGTCGTTGTTTTCTTTGTTTGTTTTTCAGATTTCTTATATAGTAGTCTCCTGGGGACAGGGGCATATTTCTGTTTTCTTCATAACTCAGCATCCACATCAGTGTCTGGAAAATTAGTTGCCAAAAATGTTGATAATTGAACTGTTTGCTTTTCGAAAGCAAACAGTCACTGCTCATTTTATTGTATGTTCAGAACTCACCTTTCATATATTTACAATTCTTAAAGTAGGACTTATCTGTAATGAGGTACTATTTGTTTCAGTCTTATTATCCATAAAGAAGAGATACTGATATGATCTGCCTTCTAGAATTTTTGTAGAATTAGAAAGGTATTACATGTATTGTATAACAGCATTAGCATACTGTCTGATACCTATGAAACACTCAGTAACTGTTCACTATTACCATTATCATCTTCTTCTTCATCATCACTGTCATTATGCAAGATGTAGGAATAATGCATTCTTGTCAATTGGACTAGATTAAGATAAAACCTGGTCTACACAAAGGAACTTTAATTATGTGATAAAATGCATTAAAAATGTCACTGTTTTAAATACTGTGCTGCCTCTGAAAAATGTAATGCATAGTGACAGCTTTAATTTGAAAATCAATCCAAGTTAGTACTTGAAGCTTCTGGATAAATACTCCTTCAAACATTATAATATGCAGAAATCCAGATATATTCACCTATTAGGAAGTTCATCTGTTTTATAAAGCATATTAAGCTTTACTTCTTGAAATAAACCTTTGGCTATTGTCTCCAATCTAAATTATTTTTCTGTTTATCTATTAAGCTATAGCACTTTATTGGTTATTTATTAAAATATCACAACTTACTTTTCATTTTTTAATTAATCTGTCTTTTCACCCTTACTTGATCCAAAGCTCCTTGTGTAAAGGGTCAACAACACATGTATGTTTGTATCCCTTCCAACAAGAACAACATCTCAGCTATGGCAACAACTTGAATATTTGTTGATGTGAATGCATAAGATAAGCACAAAATTAAGATTAAATTTATGTAACACTGTTCTATGGAACTATACAGTAGAAGTTATTTGCCTGAGACCATATAGGTTTCCTCAGGCTAGAATTCTTTGAAAGTTGGCATTCCTCGAACTTACCACATATGTGACTTTTGTGTGCAAGGTAGATGCTACTGACAAACACAGTGTTTGTATGTCTATAACTTAGACTTCGGTAGTGTTTATAGATTTGTATTGATCAGTCTAAACACTCTCTATGGTGCTCTAATGAGCAACATATATATTTTAGCATAGGCTCCACTAAGGTCATGAAGCACGGCAAAATTAACTAACCCATAAGTGGATCAAACTCGGGATTTGTTTTATGAATAGTGTGGTACATTAGTGATATATTCAGCTATGAGCTTTAAATACTTCTCTAGTAGTACTGAAGTACTACTTTAAGTACTTCACTAAAGCTTTAAATACTTCACTACCCAGCTGTGAGCTTTAAGTATTTCACTAGAGCTTTAAGTACTTCTAGACTCTTGTAGAGTCAGGTGGTGTTTATCTTAAGTCAAACTGATATGCAAGAAACAAGTACTACAAAGCATGATTAAGATGGTGTTGTTAAGGAAAACTCAAGAGAGAAAAGAAGAGTTTTGGTTTTTTAAGCATTTTCCTGATGTTCTCTCATTAAGATATATCTTAAAGTTTGGGATTCAGATGGGTTTACCGGTTGAATACTACCAAACAGTTAAGGAAGAACTTATACCAGTTCTCTGTAATCTCTTCCAGAACATAGAAGCAGAGGGAATACTTCTTAACCCTTTCTAGGAGGCCAGCATTACTCTAATACCAAAACCATGATAAAACATTACCAGAAAAGAAAACTAGAGGCAAATCTGTATCCATGAATATAGATGCAAAGCCCTAAACAAAATATTAGAAAACAAATAGAAAGTCAATTAATGTTATCCATCACACAAACAAAGGAGGAAAAATCCCATGATTATTTCAATAGTTGCAGAAAGCAATCGACAAAATCCAACACCATTTTATGATAAAATTCTCAGCAAACTAGGAATGGAGGGAGACTTCTACACATTGATAAAGACTGTCTAGAAAAAAAAAAACAAACAAAAAGGAAAAAACAAGCAACAAACAACAACAAAAACTATAGTTAATGTCATACTTAACAGTGAGAAACTAGAAGCTTTACTGATAAGTTCAGGAACAAAGCAAGGATGCCTCCTCTTGCCATTTCTTTTCATTGTTGTACTGGAAGCTCTAGCTACCACAACAAGACAAGAAAAGGAAATGAAAGGAATACAGATTGAGAAGGAAGAAATAAAATTGTCTTTTATCAAAGATGACATGATTATCTACATAGAAAATCCAAAAGAATTGCAAAACAAAACAAACCAAACAAAGACTTCTGGGACTAATAGGTGGCTATAGAAAGATTGCTGGATACAAGGTTAATATACAAAAACCAATCATTTTTCTATGTAACAGCAACAGACAAGTGGAGTTTGAAATTAAACTATCATTTACATTAGCATCCTAAAAAAAAGGAAATATGCAGGTATGAATCTAACAAAATATGTACAAGATCTAAATGAGACAACTATAAAACTGATGAAAAAAATCAAAGAACTAAATAAATGGAGAGCTTTCCCATGTACATAGACACAAAAACCTCAAATTTGTCTAGATGTCAGTTCTTCCCAAATTGACCTATAGATTCAATGCAATCCAAATCAAAATTCCAGGAAGTTATTTTGTGGGTATTCACAAAGTCATTCAAGTTTATATGGAGAGACAAAAGACCTAGAATAGCCAACACAATATTGAAGGAGAAAAGCCAAACAGGAGTACTGGCAGTGCCCAACTTCAAGACTCACTTTAAAGCTATAGTAATTGAGACAGTGTGGTATTGGTGAAAGAATAGACAAATAGATCAATGAAACAGAACAGAGCCCAGAAATAGATGCCCATAATATGGTCAAATGTTCTTTGACAATGGATTGGACATAGTCTTTTCAACAAATGGTGAGGCAACAACTAGATATTCATATGTGAAAAAGAAGAGGGAGAGGAAGGAGAAGGAGAAGGAGAAAAAGAAAACAAACACATATGTTATACGCTTATCAAAAATTAACTCGAAATGGATCATAGACATCTTGTAAAATGTGAAACTATACAACTCCTAGACGATAACCTAGGATACAATTTATATGCCCTGGGTATGGTGATGTCTTTTTCAATACAATCCTAAAGCACAATTCATGAAAGAAATAATTGATAAGCAAATGTTATTAAAATTAAAAACTTCTGCTCTGCAAAGGACACTGTGAAGAAGATAAGAAGATAAGTCACAGACTGGGAGGAAATATGTATATGAGACATATATGATAAAGGACTGTTATCTGTTATATACAAATAACTCTTAAAATTCAACAATAAGAAAAGAAGCTGATGAAAAAAATGGACAAAGGATTTGAACAGACATTTCACCAAAGCAGATATATAGATGGCAACTAAGCATATGAAAAGATGTTCCACACCATGTGTCTTTATGGAATCACAAATTAAAACAATAACGAGGTATTACTGCACACCTATTAGAATGGCCAAAATTTCAAAACACTGCCAACACCAAATGCTAGTGAGGATGTGGACCAACAGGAACTTTCATTCATTCCTAGTGGGAATGCAAAATGGTATAGCCACTTTGGGAGACAGGCCATTTCTTGCAAAAGTAAACATACTATTACTATACAATCCAACAATTATTTTCTTTGATATTTACCCATATGAATTAAAAACCTAGGTCCACACAAAGTCTGCACATGGATGTTTGTAGCAGCTCTATTGTGACTGCCAAAATTTGGTAGCAATCAAGACGTCCTTTAGAAGGTGAATGGGTAGGGGCACCTGGGTGGCTCAGTCGGTTGAGCCTCCGACTTCAGCTCAGGTCATGATCTCATGGTCCGTGAGTTCGAGCCCCATGTCAGGCTCTAAGATGACAGTGATGAGCCTGCTTGGGATTCTCTCTCCCCCACCGCACCGCTCACACTTTCTCTCTCTCAAAATAAATAACTAAACTTTAAAAAAATTAAATGGGGTGCTTGGATGGCTCAGTCAGTTAAGCATCCGACTTCAGCTTAGGTCATGATCTCATGGTTCGTGAGTTGGAGCGGTGCTGACAGCTGGGAGCCTGGAGCCTGCTTCGGATTCTGTGTCTCCCTCTCTCTCTGCCCCTTCCCCGCTCATGCTCTGTCTCTGTCTCAAAAATAAATAAACATTAAAAAAAAAAAAAAAGAAGATGAATGGGTAAATTAACTGTGGTAAATCCAGACAGTGGGAAATTACTCAGCACTGGGAAAAAAAAAAAAACTGTCAAGCCATGAAAATACATGAAAGTGGAGCACCTGGGTGGCTCAGTAAGTTAAGTGTCTGATTTCTGCTTCGGTCATGATCTCATGGTTTATGAGTATGAGCCCTGCATCCAGCTCTGTGCTGACAGCTCAGAGCTGGCTTGGAATTCTGTCTCCCTCTCTCTGCTCCTCCCCCACTTGCTCTCTATCTCTCAAAATAAACTTAAAAAAAGGAAAATAAAATATATGGAAGAAACTTAAATGCATATTACTAGGTGAAATCAACCTGAAAAGACTATATATTGCAAGATTCCAATTATATAACAATCTGAAAAAGGCCAAACTGTGGAGTCAGTAAAAAGTCCGTGGTTGCCAATGGTTGGTAGAGAGCAGGGAGGGGTGACTAGGCAGAACTCAGAGGAGTTTAGGGCAATAAAACTATTCTGTGTGGTAGATATGTATCCTTACATATTTGTCCAAACCCTTAGAATGTACCACGCCAAGAGTGAACTGTAATGAAAATTATGATCTTTGGATGGTGATAATATGCCATTATAGGTTTGTTAATTGTAACAAATGTTACCCTGTGTGGGATGTTGATAGTGGAGGAGACTGGAGGGAGTGGGCTTGTGGGGGTATATGAGAACTGTGTACATCTTGCTCAGTTTTGCTATGAACCTAATTGCTCTAAAATATAAAGTACATTGAAATTGGGGAATCCAGAATGAACACTAAAAAAATTGGATTTAAGATAGAAAAAAAGGACAAATAGCAAGGCAGATCACACACACACACACACACACACACACACACATTAAATATTGGCTTCTGCTGTCCCTTAGGAATAGAGCAATTTAAATAGACCCGGGGAAGGCAGCCTTTGCTGTCACAAGAATGGTTTTATGTATCAGTTTGTTAACTTTGAAATATGCCCTTGGACCCCTCTGCCCAAGATATAAAATCTGTAGGCTTGGGTAAGACCTTCACTTGAGATTTGTTTATAGTTTTTCCATATGAGCTTCTGTCACTCTACTTAGGTTCCATCAGCCATAAATTTTCCATTCGGAAATTCCTCTTGATTTCTGAACATGAAACCACTGCAAGCTATGGGCAGTTTGGGATTTCTTTTTCAATTTCTTCAAGACCAAGGAATATGCTGTACCACTTAGACTATAGCCATGAATTAGCAATCTATAGTTTCTGCCTTTGACGGCTGACAGCTCAGCGAGGGAAAATAGTATTTTGAAAGCCGTGGGAATTCAGTCATCAACTTTGCTCTCATGGGCTCTCTTCCAGGGTATTGGGCCTGATTAAAGGAAACATTACTTTTGGAAGCCTGCATTGTTATCCAGCTAAAGTAAAAGCAAAACAAAATAAAACAAAATGAAAAACAAAGACCACAGCACACCTTATTACGATACATCAGAGTTCCATGTTAGCAATCTTGCATTTCCCTATGTGTATACATTTGTTCTCTTTCATTCTCAAGAGTGAGTGTGTGTGTGTGTGGGGGGGGGGGAATACCAAATATAAAATCCAGATATAACTCAATCACACATCCAGATGAAAATATCTCTATTTGCATAAACAGATAGGAGGCCAGATCTTAGATTTTTCTATCAAGGTAGGACAGAGAGGAATTATTGTAGATACAGGAACAGAAGTCATGTTCTAGGATCCACAAATTAGATGTTTAGAAGTCAAAAAGAATAACACCAACAATCCAAGGTTTACTTTTTTTCACGTGTATTTGAGGAAATGGGGGAGAACATAGAGAGTAAAATGTATTTTTAAACAGAAGCTGCTTGGCTTTAAGTCTGCAGGCAGATGAAGGTGGCTTCTTTAAGTGATACCATAAAAATTGGTGCTCAGACACAGGAGACAGAAACCAAACTTTTATCTTAAAAGCAGAGGTGTGCTCATGCCCCTCACTTGGTGAAAGAAGGCCAACACACATTGCAGCTGACATTCACCCGCTGATAAGATGGCTTATGTGAAGCTTTTTCCCAAACAGCCAAGAGAAAGCAGGCATGGCCTCACACCTCACCAGCCAAAGCCCAGATTAAGCTCCATGATGGTTCACTGACTGGATTCCCAGTATTGCAGCTGTGCTTGGAGGACAGGACTGAGCTGCCCCTGTGAGACCAGGTGCTATTATAGCAATCTCAAGGACTTGTGTGAAGATCAATACATAACTGACAGAAAGAGAAATTTGAGTGTAAATGGGGCATGAGGCAAGGAGGGAGAAAGAGGAGGGAAGTCTCAGTGAAGAGATGCCTGAAAATCAAAATACAAACAAGCAGGGGCGCCTGGGTGGCTCAGTTGGTTAAGCATCCGACTTCAGCTCAGGTCATGATCTCACGGTCCGTGGGTTTGAGCCCCGCGTCGGGCTCTGTGCTGACAGCTCAGAGCCTGGAGCCTGTTTCAGATTCTGTGTCTCCCTCTTTCTCTGACCCTCCCCTGTTTGTGCTCTCTCTCTGTCTCAAAAATAAATAAATGTTAAAAAAAATTAAAAAAAAATACAAACAAGAAAAAAGTGAGAAACAATTATGCTAAAAGCACAGCCAACAATTTAAATAAGGAATTTTAAATGTCCAAAGATACCAATGAGAAGATACCATTCATAAAAAGAATAAAGGATATTGATAAATAAGCAGACAAAAGCAAAAGGGATGGAGATTGGAAGGCCGTATTTCCGATGTAGATGGCATACTTTAGTCTGGAGTTACAGGGAACAGATTAGAAGACACCAATATTGATTTACTAGGCATTCAGTAAGAAGAGAACAGAAAGAATGGCAAAGAAGCAAGATTGAAAGAGATAATGGCTGGGAATTTTCCAAAGTGTAAGACATAGTCCACAGCCGAATCCAGTGAGATGAGTGCCAAATAGAAAGCAGATTAAAATAAATTTATAACTATACACATTTTAGTAAAACTACAGAACATTAAGGTTAAAGACAAAATATTAATTAGCAAATAAAAAGTAACATTATCAGATAAAAGGAAAAATTGCATACATATGGCTGCTAATAAATAGCAAGATTCTCATCAACAACAATACGAGCTAGAAGATAGCAGAGT
The DNA here is from genome assembly GCF_024362965.1 of Panthera pardus. NCBI lineage: Eukaryota > Metazoa > Chordata > Mammalia > Carnivora > Felidae > Panthera > Panthera pardus. Next base: position 41,432,858 of record NW_026526876.1, read on the forward strand.
AGTATCTTCAAAGTGTTGAGTTAAAATAACTGGCAGTTTAGAATTCTGTAGCCAGTTAAACTGTCATTCAAGAGTTAGGATGAAGTAAAAAAAAAAAAATCAGACTAATGGGAGTTTATTACCCATAGACTTTCTTGAAAGAACTACTAACAGAGGTACTTCAACATAAAGAAAAGGCAAGAGTGTAAGAGTCTGGTGTGAGAAAAAATAGCATGATAAAAAGTAATGAAATATACTTGTTCATTTAATTCAATATTTACTAGAATTAATCATTTATTTGTGCTTGACACGTTTAGAAAACAATTTAATAAGGAACATGTGGATGAAGTGTTAAGAGAGTTAAAACACATGGGGGTCCTTTTCTACTTGGGAGGAACACAGTGGAATGAAATAATTTTGGCTTATTAGAAAAGTGTACAGTGAGGTCTATATATTAAAATTTTAAGTGTAACCAGTGAACATTTAAAATTCTTATCTCAAATTTACAAACCAATAAAGCAGGAAAGCATATTTTATTTATTTATTTATTTATTTATTTATTTATTTATTTATTTGTCAAATTGGCTTACATACAACACCCAGTGCTCATCCCAACAAGTGCTCTCCTCAATTCCCATCACCCACTTTCCCCTCTCCCTGCCCCCCCATCCTCCCTCAGTTTATTCTCTGTATTTAAGAGTCTCTTGTGATTTGCCTACCTCCCTCTCTGTTTCTATTTTTTTCCCATTCCCTTCCCCCATGGTCTTCTGTTAAGTTTCTCAAGATCCACATATGAGTGAAAACATATATCTGTCCTTCTCTGACTGACTTATTTCACTTAGCATAGTACCCTTCAGTTCCACCCATGTTGCTGCAAATGGCATGATTTCATTCTTTCTCATTGCCAAGTAGTATTCCATTGTATATATAAACTACATCTTTATCCATTCCTCAGTTGATGGACATTTAGGCTCTTTCCATAATTTGGATATTGTGGAAAGCACTGCTATAAACATGGGGGTACATGTGCCCCTATGCATCAGCACTCCTGCATCCCTTGGGTAAATTCCTATTAGTGCTATTGCTGGGTCATAAGGTAGATCTGTTTAACTTTTTGAGGAACCTCCACACTATTTTCCAGAGCGGCTGCACCAGTTTGCATTCCCACCAACAGTGCAAGAGGGTTCCCATTTCTCCACGTCCTGTCCAGCATCTATAGTCTCCTGATTTGTTCATTTTAGCCACTCTGACCAGTGTGAGGTGGTTTCTGAGTGTGGTTTTGATTTGTATTTCCCTGATGATGAGTGACATTGAGCATCTTTTCATGTGTCTGTTGGCCATCTGGAAGTCTTCTTTGAAAATGTGTCTATTCATGTCTTCTGCCCATTTCTTCACTGGATTATTTGTTTTTTGGGTGTGGAGTTTGGTAAGTTCTTTATAGATTTTGGATACTAACCTTTTATCCAATATGTCATTTGCAAATATCTTTTCCCATTCCATCAGTTGTCTCAGAAAAGCATATTTTAAAAGAAAGGGATAAAGAAAACTTTGCCCAAGCAGGGGCACTTGGGTAGCTCAGTCAGTTGAGTGTCTGACTCTTGATTTTGGCTCAGGTCATGATCCCAGGGTCCTGTGATCAAGCCCTGTGTTGCGCTCCACGCTTGAGATTCTCTCTCTCTCTCTCTCTCTCTCTCTCTCTCTCTCTCTCTCTCAAATTAAAAAAAATAAAAAGAAAAAAGAAAAATTTACCCAAGCAGAGCAAAAAACTAGAAAAAACAAGTGTTAATAAATAAATAGAATAAATGCTAACAGAATAAGCTTGTTTATAATAGTCTTTCAGATTAGATTTTTGAAACTCAGCTTAAACGCTCAGCAATGTTGCTTGCAAGAGTTATTTCTTGCAGAGAAATTCACAAAAAAAAACTTTAAAATAGGAGGTATGGGCAAGACAGCCAAATATAAATGAAAGAAGGCTGGTGTAACAATATTAAGATCAGACTAAATAGAGTTTTAATGAAAAAGAATCAACAGTTTCATAGAATGATGTTGCAATAAAGAGTGATTGATTCAGTAATGTGAATGAAAATAGCTGTTTTGCTGACAGTCTAGCACCATGAGACAGACTTCATCTGTTCACACAGCTTGACCATCTTTAAGACATCATCTTCAAGGAGACCTCTGGTAGTCTCATCTCTGTCTTTCTCATGGTACTTCATATGCTTTGAAACTTGGAGTCCATATTTTTTTTAGAAGGTAAAGATTCTTCAATGTCAAATATTCTCATAAACAGTTAAGTAATTAAATATTTAAGCAGTTTTGTCCAATAGGTTGACCAGTCTATGGTACCAGGACATCAATGGCTGAAATGCGGTCTTCCGTTGTAAGGTTTGTCTCAGTCAGAGCAGTGACTTATGAAAGAACAGCAGAAATAATTTGCTCGAAAAGGAATAGAGAAAGTGATTCTTTTGATGTCTCTTTTTATGATGATAATTCTTGACAGAATAGCCATTTTATCAGTAAATGAATTCCAAAAGGAGAAGAAGGATATTGAATCTGTCTCTCTACATTTTTTTGTTTTCCATAGAATCCTCACATATAGAATGAAATTTGGATTAAAAAATAATAAACTGTAAAAAAGATATCACAACAGAGCCATTTAATTTCTTTTTGCTAACACTTTATTTTTCTGTCTAAAACCCCAGAGTGAAGGTAAAATATAGCATTATTGCCGAGAACAGTAAAAACATTTTCCCCTTTATGCTACCACACTAAAATGTGATTTAGATGTAAATATAACTTCTATTTCCAAATATTAACTTCAGGATGCACTACAGACCAGTTATTCTCACAAAATATGTATCGCAGAGATATAGTTCAAGAACACACTCATAACACTTCATCCTCAGCATCCTGATTGCTATAATACCTCCAATTCCATAATCCACAACAGAGAAGACACAAATGCCATAATATGTCCCAAGCAGGTAGATCTGCCTGTGATTGTCGTCATTGATGGGGCTCACTTAAAACATGGATTTCTCAAATTGTTCCTGGGTTTAAGATGTATTGTATTTCAGCCTCTTTGTCAGTCTTTGTCCTGTTCTCTACTTTCATTGATTCAGTTTAACTGTCTTCATTTTTTTCCTGCCTAGACACTCACCACCGTCTCTCAACTAGTCTTCTTTCACCTCTCTCTTCTGGGACCAACATCTGTGTATTGCACATGGTAGTACTTGTAATGTGCACATGTGACTATATGCCTGCTTTAAAACTTAAGTGTTTTTTGTTTGTTTGCTTGCTTGTTTCCATTTCCCACCTTATTCACCTTTACCACAGTTCTTTGTGGTTGTTGTTGTTGTTGTTGTTGTTGTTTATTTTGAGAGACAGAGAGAGCAGGGGAGGGGCAGAGATAACTGAGAGAGAGAATCCCAAGCAGGTTCCATGCTCAGCACAGAGCTCACCACGGGGCTCAATCCAGGACCCCGGGATCATGACCTGAGCCAAAATCAAGACATGGTTGATCAACCGGCTGACCCAGCCAGGCGCGCCTCAAAACAATTCTTAAAGGTAGTTATTTGTAGGTTTTGGTTTTTGGTTTTAAATGGGACTTAGAATGCAAGTCATCCAAATTCCCACAATAGCTAAGTAGAAAGTAGGATCTGAATTTAGATTTATCTCCAGAACCTAGGTTCTTAATTATTATAATACCTCAATGTGCTTTGTTGTCCTCTCTCTTACATCTGATGTCTATCCTGTCTCCCTTGTATCTGAAATGAGCAGCAAATAGCTCTGTAGATAACTATGCTTTCCTGTCCCTCTTGAAAGCCATTCTGACTTGCCCCCAAGCTCTTCCATTTTCTCTGTTTTCTGTCTGTGTTTCTACATCCTTCATCTAAATAATTTTGTTCTTTCTTTCTTTTCTTCTCCTGTCTTCTCCTTCTACTCATGGGCTTCCCCTAATGCCAAATTCTTGGAGTTGTACTTGAATTTATACTCTCTTTTTTGACTGACCTTTGTGTACCAGTCTTCAATTCCATGCTAATGACTATTTTCCTAAATGGATACTTTTGTTTTAGAGTCCTGTTATCACCTCTCACTCAACAATAGCTAACTGAATGTCCTTCCGGAATCCATATGTACCATTTTTATTTTGTAAATCTATTAATTTTTTCCTATAGGATCTAGAGCAAGTAACCCAATTGGATGTGTCTCTATATGCTCTCTTTAAAACAAATAGATAATTTCTGCAGTTTCTACAGGCTCTGGAGTTTGGTGATTCCTTGTTCCAATCCACCAGAGATTCACCTTTAAAATTTTAAAGTCAAAATTTTGAAGTTTCTCGTAGTTGGCTCTTTAAGGGTCCATCTCTCTGACTAATTGAGATCATAGTTCTCATTAAAGAAATAGTCTGGTAAATTTTCAGCCTTGATGACTTACATCCTGACCCATCTTATTATATTAAACCTCTATCTTGAACAGCCCATTCCCACTTGGAAATTTCTGTTTTCTTAAAGCCCTCCATTTTGTGAAAAACTACATTTTGCATTTCTGTCTTCAACAGTGATCAATATTGCTACTTATGAGCCTCATCTATAAGTCAACTTCTTGAGTACCTATTTTGTATTTTATTTTCATTTCACCCTTCTGAATAATGGCCCCTAAAACATTGCAAATTTATGCTCTGCCTTAGAGACATCCAACCTGAAGCCAGTATGTTCTTAATGATTTCTTCTTCATCATTCTCCAAATCATTTACATCCTTCATGTTTTTTTCTTTTTTTCCCCTTTTTCTTTATTTTTTAAATTTTATCTTTTAGTTTTTAAAATTTACATCCAAATTACTTAGCATATAGTACAACAATGATTTCATGAGTAGATTCCTAAGTGTCTTACCCATTTAGCCTATCCCCCCTCCCACAACCCCTCCAGTAACCCTCCGTTTGTCTCCATATTTATGAGTCTCTTCTGTTTTGTCCCCCTCCCTGTTTTTATATTATTTTTGTTCCCCTTCCCTTATGTTCATCTGTTTTGTCTCTTAAAGTCCTCATATGAGTGAAGTCATGTGATTTTTGTCTTTCTCTGACTGACTAATTTCACTTAGCATAATACCCTCCAGTTCCATCCACATAGTTGCAAATGGCAAGATTTCATTCTTTTTGATTGCCAAGTAATACTCCATTATATATATATATATATATATATATATATATATATATATACACACACACACACACACACACACACACACACCCCACTTCTTCTTTATGCATTCATCTATCGATGGACATTTGGGCTGTTTCCATACTTTGGCTATTGTTGATAGTGCTGCTATAAACATGGGGGTGCATATGTCCCTTCGAAACAGCATACCTGAATCCCGTGGATAAATGCCTAGTAGTGCAATTGATGGCTTGCAGGGTAGTTCTATTTTTAGTTTTCTGAGGAACCTCCATACTGTTTTCCACCAGCTTGCATTGCCACCAACAATGCAAAAGAGATCCTCTTTCTCCACAATCTCGCCAACGTCTGTTGTTGCCTGAGTTGTTAATGTTAGCCATTCTGACAGGTGTAAGGTGGTATCTCATTGTGGTTTTGATTTGTATTCCCCTGATGATGAGTGATGTTGAGCATTTTTTCAAGTGTCAGTTGGCCACCTGGATGTCTTCTTTGGAGAAGTGTCTATTCATGTCTTTTGCCCATTTCTTCACTGGATTATTTGTTTTTTGGTTGTTGAGTTTGATAAGTTCTTTATAGATTTTGGATACTAACCCTTTATCTGATGTGTCATTTGCAAAAATCTTCTCCCATTCCATCAGTTGCTTTTTAATTTTGCTGATTGTTTCCTTTGCTGTGCAGAAGCATTTTATTTTGATGAGGTCCCAGTAGTTCATTTTTGCTTTTGTTTCCCGTGCCTCCAGAGACGTGTTAAGTAAGAAGTTGCTATGGCCAAGATCAAAGAGGTTTTTGCCTGCTTTCTCCTTGAGGATTTTGATGGCTTCCTGTCTTACATTGAGGTCTTTCATCCATTTTGAGTTTATTTTTGTGTATGGTGTAAGGAAGTGGTCAAGGTTCATTCTTTTGCATGTCGCTGTCCACTTTTCCCAGCACCACTTGCTGAAGAGACTGTCTTCATTCCATTTTATATTCTTTCCTGCTTTGTCAAAGATAAGTTGGCCATATGTTTGTGGGTCCATTTCTGGGTTCTCTATTCTGTTCCATTGATCTGAATGTCTGTTCTTGTGCCAGTACCATACTGTCTTCATGATTACAGCTTTGTAGGATAGCTTGAAGTCTGGGATTCTGATGCCTTCTGCTTTGGTTTTCTTTTTCAAGATTGCTTTGGCTATTCAGGGTCTTTTGTGGTTCCATACACATTTTAGGATTATTTTTTCTAGCTCTGTGAAGAATGCTGGTATTACTTTGATAGGGATTGCATGGAATATGTAGATTGCTTTGGGTAGTATCTACATTTTCACAATATTTGTTCTTCCTATCCAGGAGCATGGAATCGTTTTCCATTTCTTTGTGACTTCTTCAATTTCTCTCATCAGTTTTCTATAGTTTTCAGTGTATAGATTTTTCACCTTTTTGGTTAGATTTATTCCTAGGTATTTTATGGATTTTGGTGCAACTGTAAATGGGATCAATTTCTTGATTTCTCTTTCTGTCGCTTCATTGTTGGTGTATAGGAATGCAACCAATTTCTGTGGGTTGGTTTTATATCCTGCAACTTTGCTGAATTTATGAATCAAATGTAGCAGTTTTCTGGTGGAATCTTTTGGGTTTTCCATATAGAGTATCATGTCATCTGCGAAGAGTGAAAGTTTGACCTCCTCCTGGTCGATTTGGATGCCTTTTATTTCTTTGTGTTGTCTGATTGCAGAGGCTAAGACTTCCAATGCTATGTTGAATACGAGTGGTGAGAGTGGACATCCTTGTCTTGTTCCTGACCTTAGGGGGAAAGCTGTCAGTTTTTCCCCATTGAGGATGGTATTAGTGTTGGGTTGTTCATATATGGCTTTTATGATCTCGAGCTATGCTCCTTCTATCCCTACTTTCTTGAGGTGTTTTGTCAAGAAAGGATACTGTATTTTGTCAAATGCTTTCTCTGCGTCTATTGAGAGGATCATATGGTTCTTGTCCTTTCTTTTATTGATGTGATGAATCATGTTAATTGTTTTGCAGATATTGAACCAGCCCTGCATCCCAGGTATAAATCCCACTTGGTCGTGGTGAATAATTTTTTAATGTATTGTTGGGTCTGGTTGGCTAATATCTTGTTGAGGATTTTTGCATCCATATTCATCAAGGAAATTGGTCTATAGTTCTCCTTTTTAGTGGGGTCTCTGTCTGGTTTTGGAATCAAGGTAATGCTGGCTTCATAGAAAGAGTTTGGAAGTTTTCCTTCCATTTCTATTTTTTGGAACAGTTTCAAGAGAATAGGTGTTAACTCTTCCTAAGTGTTTGGTAGAATTCCCTTGGAAAGCGATCTGGCCCTGGACTCTTGTTTTTTGGCAGATTTTTGATTACTAATTCCATTTCCTTACTGGTTATGGGTCTGTTCAAATTTTCTATTTCTTCCTGTTTCAGTTTTGGTAGTGTATATGTTTCTAGGAATTTGTCCATTTCTTCCAGATTACCCATTTTATTGGCATATAATTGCTCATAATATTCTCTTATTATTGTTTTTATTTCTGTTGTGTTGGTTGTGATCTCTCCTCTTGCATTCTTGCTTTTATTTATTTGGGTCCTTTTCTTTTTCTTTTTATCAAACTGGCTAGTGGTTTATCAATTTTGTTCATTCTTTCAAAGAACCAGCTTCTGGTTTCATTAATCTGTTCTACTGGGTTTTTTTGGTTTTTTTTTGGTTTCGATAGCATTAATTTCTGCTCTAATCTTTATTATCTCCTGTCTTCTTCTGGCTTTGGGTTTTATTTGCTGTTCTTTTTCCAGCTCCTTAAGGCATAAGGTTAGGTTGTGTATCTGAGATCTTTCTTCCTACTTTAGGAAGGCCTGGATTGCTATATACTTTCCTCTTATGACCACCTTTGCTGCATCCCAGAGGTTTTGGGTTGTGGTGTTATCATTTTCATTGACTTCCATGTACTTTTTAGTTTCCTCTTTAACTGCTTGGTTAGCCCATTCATTCTTTAGTAGGATGTTCTTCAGTCTCCAAGTATTTGTTACCTTTCCAAATTTTTTCTTGTGGTTGATTATGAATTTCATAGCATTGTGGTCTAAAAATATGCATGGTATGATCTCGATCTTTTTGTGCTTACTTGGGGCTGATTTGTGTCCCAGTGTATGGTCTATTCTGGAGAATGTTCCATGTGCACTGGAGAAGAATGTATATTCTGCTCCTTTAGGATGAAATGTTCTGAATATATCTGTTAAGTCCATCTGGTCCAGTGTATCATTCAAAACCATTGTTTCCTGGCTGATTTTTTGAGTAGATGATCTATCCATTGCTGTGAGTGGGGTGTTGATGTCTCCTACTATTATGGTATTACTATCGATGAGTTTCTTTATGTTTGTGATTAATTGATGTATATATTTGGGTGCTCCACATTTGGCACATAAATGTTTATAATTGTTAGGTCTTCTTGGTGGATAGACCCCTTGATTATGATATAATGCCTTTCTGCATCTCTTGATACAGTCTTTATTTTAAAGCCTAGATTGCATGATATAAGTATGGCTACTCCGGCTTTCTTTTGTTGACCATTAGCATGATAGATGGTTCTCCATCCCCTTATTTTCAATCTGAAGGTGTTTTTAGGTCTAAAGTGGGTCTCTTGTAAACAGCATATAGATGGATCTTGTTTTCTTATCCATTGTGTTACCCTAAATCTTTAAATTGGAGCATTGAGTCCATTGATGTTTAGAGTGAGTACTGAAAGATATGAATTTATTGCCATTATCATGCTTGTAGAGTTGGAATTTCTGGTGGTGTTCTCTGGTCCTTTCTAATCTTTGTTGCTTTTGGTATTCATTTATATATATATATACATACATATATATATATATATATTTTATACATACATACATATACATACATATATATATATATATATATTTTTTTTTTTTGTTTATCCTTTCTTTCCTGAGAGAGTCCCCCTTAAAATTTCTTGCAGGGCTGGTTTAGTGGTCACAAACTCCTTTAATTTTTGTTTGTCTGGGAAACATTTTTATCTCTCCTTCTATTTTGAATGACAGCCTTGCTGGATAAAGAATTCTTGGCTGCATATTTTTCTGATTCAGCACACTGAATATATCCTTCCACTCCTTTCTGGCATGCCAAGTGTCTGTGGATAAGTCTGCTGCAAACCTGATCTATCTTCCCTCGTAGGTAGGGGACTTTTTTTCCCTTGCTGCCTTCATGATTCTCTCCTTGCCTGAATATTTTGCGAATTTGACTCTAATATGCCTTATCGATGGTCAGTTTTTGTTGAATCTAATGGGGATGCTCTGTGCTTCCTGGATTTTGATGTCTGTGTCTTTCCCCAGGTTAGGAAAGTTTTCCACTACGATTTGCTCACATAACCCTTCTACCCCTATTTCTCTCTCTTCCTCTTCTGGGACCCCTATGATTCTGATGTCGTTCCTTTTTAATGAGTCACTGATTTCTCTAATTCTTAAATAGTGCTCTTTTGCCTTAATCTCCCTCTTTTTTTCTGCTTCATTATTATCTATATGTTTGTTCTCTATATCGCTGATTCTGTTCTGCCTCATCCATCCTTGCTGCTGCTGCATCCATCCATGATTGCAGCTCAGTTATAGCATTTTTTATTTAATTCTGGCTATTTTTTACTTCTTTTATCTCTGCAGAAAGGGATTCTAATCTATTTTTGACTCCAGCTAGTATTATTATCGTGATTCTAAGTTCTGGTTCAGACATCTTGCTTGTATCTGTGTTGGTTAAATCTCTGGCTGTCTTTTCTTCGTGCTCATTCTTTTGGGGTGAATTCCTTTGTTTTGTCATTTTGAAGGGAGAAAAAGAATTAATGAGGTAGAAAAAATGAAATTAAAAAAATTAGAGTTAAAAAAATTAAAATTAAAAATTACACACACACACACACACACACACACACACACACACACACACAAATCGAATAAATGATGCTAGATCCTAGATGTGTTTTGGTCTGGGTGTTGAAAGTGGTTTGACAGATTAGAGGAAATAAAGGGGGGGAGGAAATTGTTTGAGAATTTGAAAAAATGAATACACTGAAGTAGATTAAAGTACCCTGATGGGGGTAAAATAGAATTTGAAAAAATGTACACAAAAGTAAAGAATATAGTAGAAAAAAATAAAAATATTTTAATAAAAGTTAAAAATAAATATGATTCTTTTCTTTTTATGTATTTAAGAAAAAAGAAGAGAAACTAAAAAGAGAATAAAGATTTTTTAAAAAGGTAAAAGATTAAAAAAAAGAAAAACAGGAAATCGTTTGAAAATTTGAAAAAGTGAATACATGGTGTAGACTAAAATAAAATGATGGAAGTAAAATAGAATTTGAAAAAATTACCTAAAAGCAAAAATATAGTAAAAAATTAAATAAAAATATTTTAATAGAAATTGAAAGTAAAAATGAAGTTTTTCTCTTTCTGCATTCAAGAAAAAGAAATGAAAAAGCGAAAAAAAGAAAAAGAAAGAAAAAGAAGGAAATTGTTTGAAAATTTTAAAAGGTGAATACACTGAAGTAGACTAAAATAAAATGATGGAAGTAAAATAGAATTTGAAAAATTTTACACAAAAGTAAAAAATGTAGTGATAAAAATTAAAGAAAATATTTTTAATAAAAATGAATTTTTCTCTCTCTGTATTCAAGAAAAAGAAAAGAAGTGTAAAAGAGAAAAAGAAAAAAAAAAGAAAGAAAATTGAATAGATGAACCTGCCAGCAGATTGAAGTAGGACTGAAATTACTTAGTTTTCCCCTAGAGGTCAGTCTGTGTAGCACTTTATAGTCCATAAACTAAGCTGGCGGTGAGACTTGTGTTCTTGAAGAGCAAAGTTGGCCCAGTTGGGCGGGTCTCAGTGTAACAGCTCTGCTCTCCACTAGGTGGCATTGCTAGCCTACTGGGGTGGATTGTTGCGGTGCTTCTAGTTGTGTATGTACATGCAAGGGAGTGGTGAAAATGGTGCCACCCAGCTACCCACTGTTCTCCCGGATCAGCAATTGCGCACCTGTCCTCTGTCTTTAGCTCTCATCCACTCCCCGCTTTTTCACTCTCTGCGACCAGGCCCCAGGCAGTATCTCTCTCCCGAGTTTTGTGTCAAATGCGGCTATTTTCCCCGGCCCCTTACTTCTGAAGGCCTACAGCTTTGACCCCTTCCACCCCTCTGCGGAAGGGTCTCACCGAGCAATGGCTGAATACCGGCTGCACCCAGGAACGCCCCAGAATAAGTTCACGAGATAGTATAGCAGCAGCTTTTCAGGGATTATGGAAAATCACAACACATATCTGGAACCAGGCTTCACCCTTAACAGCCTTGCCCCAGCACTAGCGAATGTGGCCGCCTTCCGGGGTCTGCTGGGACCAGGTAACTTCAACAGTCTCTACCAAATGTCCTTCCTGCAGTGGAGCCGCTTTCCCCTGTGTGGCCTGAGAACCTCCTGGACCCCACTCTGTTCCTGGGGATTCACCTTTCCCACCAGAACACTGCCAGGTATTGAGCTGCAGAGTTGCAGACTTTGCGCTCCCCTTGTTTACAGTCTTAATGAAATTTAAACCCTCTCCTTTCTCTTTTCTCCTTTCTCCTTTCTCTTTTCTCCTTTCTCCCTTTTCAGTTTAGTCCCTGTAGCCATTTCCAATTTTCCACTTTCTCTCCAGCTCCTATTGGGGAGGGGTGCTTTTCCCGTATTCTCCACCCCTGTCTCTGTCTTCTCTCCACCCGCAAAAGCACCTCCCTTCCTGCGGCTTCTCACTTCCCAAGTTCCCCTCTCTGCGCTGCATACCTGCTGAATTCTGTGGTTCGGTTTGTGCAGATTTTTGTGTTAGTCCTCCAATCAGTTTTCTAGGTGTGTAGGATGGTTTAGTGTTGGTCTGACTGTAATTCGTGGATGTGAGACACATAAAAAACTTCCATGCTGTTCCACCATCTTGGCTCCTCCCTACATCCTTCATGTTTAAAAAATTCTTTATAGATACCTACAAAATTAAATTGTCAAAGTTCTCTCCCTTCTAATCCTTCTGAACTGTACATTTAAATAGCTTTTAATAAAATGTTTATTTATTTTGAGAGAGAGAAAAAATGAGCAGAGGAGGGGCAGAGAGAGAGGGAGAGAGAATCCCAAGCAGGCTCCATGCTGTCTGTAAAGAGCCTGATGCAGGTCTTGATCTCATGAACCTTGTGATCATGACCTGAGCCAAAATCAAGAGTCAGAAGCCTAGCCAACTGAGGCACCCAGGTGCCCATAAATAGCTCTCTTAAAGTGTCAATTTAATTATGCCACTTTCCTTCATAATCACCTAACTCTGAATTTCTGCAAATTAAAAGTATGTTTTAAAGCCCTCTTGGGGCGCCTGGGTGGCTCAGTCGGTTAAGCGTCCGACTTCGGCTCAGGTCACGATCTCGCGGTCTGCGGGTTCGAGCCCCGCGTCGGGCTCTGGGCTGATGGCTCAGAGCCTGGAGCCTGCTTCCGATTCTGTGTTTCCCTCTCTCTCTGCCCCTCCCCCATTCATGCTGTGTCTCTCTCTGTCTGAAAAATAAATAAACGTTAAAAAAAAATTTTAAAGCCCTCTATATGTCAGTTGTCCAAATGTATCTCTTTTTACTCTTCAAAACACAGGTAAGCATGTCTGTTTTAGTTAAGTCTATCTTCTCAGTGTTCTCTAAGAAATTTTATAGAACTCTGTGTTGGCACTATGATGCATCACTCAGATCCTTCTTCAAGGAAAAACATTTTGCCCCCATTGTTTGGAGTGCTGTCCTAAAACCACTTCAGCTGTCAGTGCACTCAGGGCTCACATCAGCTGCAAATCTTCCCTGCCCAAGGTAGCAGCCTTGCTTCAATAGCCCATTTCCAATGACCAGTTAAAGAGGAAGTATAGAGTAGTACCAGCCACTTTTTAAATATCTTGATTAAGATATTCTACACATCACAAAATAGGCTTACTAAAGGGGTAAACTTCAACTATTTTTGTAAATGTATAGTTATGCAACCATCACCACCATTCAGTTTAGAACATTGACATACCTCAGAAAGAACCCTTTTGTGGAATTAGAGTCAATCCTCACTCCTACTGTAAGTCCTGAGCAACCATTAATCATCTTTCTCTCTTTGTATATTTGCTTTTTCTGGAAATCTCTTATAAATGTAATCCTATAAATGAAGTATTCAGCTGTCCTTATCTTAATCCATTCTCTTCAACACAGCCAGAGTTGTATTTCTAAAGCACTTATCATTATATCCCCATGATTATACCTTTTTTTAAAGTTTATTTATTTATTCTGAGTGGGGGGAGGGCAGAGAGAGAGGGAGAGAGAATCCCAAGTAGGCTCAGTACTGTCAGTGCAGAGCCTGATGCGGGGCTCGATCTAACAAACCATGAGATCATGACCTGAACTGAAACCAAGAGTCAGACGCTTAATCCACTGAGCCACACGGGTGCCCCTGATTATACCTTTTAATGCATCTTCTTTTCTAGATAGTCTGAAATCTGTTTTACATATAACATGGGAGCCTTTTCATTATCTGACTAGAACTAACATTCTCATTCCATTTCTAATTACACTATTACATTTCAGGCAAGTTTGTGACATCATATCTACTTCTTATCTTCCAACATTCTCAAATATCTCTTTATCTAGGTATTCTTCTCTGACTCAACATGATATTAAGTTCTTTTTATTTGGTACACAATTATTTTTCATTCTTACTTAGACCACACTGTGTTTCAATTATCATTTGAATATGTCTGTCTTCTACATAGTGAACTTTTTGAGAACAGGGGCCAGGACTTCTGCAAATTTTTACTTTTGATATAGCAAATCTCCTGATCCACAATAGGTACTAGATGAATATTTTCTAAATGAATGAATAAAAATTTAAATTAGTATATTGATGAGCTTGGAGTACAAGGAAAAAGGAATAAGTTGTTCCTGAGAATTGATTATCTGCATTTAAGTCAATGCACTTGATCCTGAAATTTATAATAATTAATACAGAACAACACATGTTATAGTTTCCGAACTGCTGTGTACTTTCTGTCTGTCTGACAAGCAATTTGGTTTTCATGATGTATAAATTGTCAATAATATTTTACTTTGGGCTCTTGAAATTTTTCTAACAGGGCAGAATCAAACTACAGCCAACTTATGGTGAGGAGCTCTTCAAACCATTACTGAAATTGCCATTAAGATACAACTGTTGCACAAGGTATTTAAAAGAATGTCAAAGACTATGCTTCTCAGTTACAGAAACCAGGCTTATCACCTTTAGAAACCATTGAGGGTATTCAAATTCTCTCCCTGTCACTTTCTTTTAATGCTTATTTATTTTGAGAGAGAGAGAGAGAGAGAGAGAGAGAGAATTCCTTACTGGGCATGGATGAGGGGCTCAATCTCATGACCCTAGGATTATAACCTGAGCCGAAATCAAGAGTTGGATGCTTAACTACTTGAGCTACCCACATGCCTCTCTCCCTGTCACTTGTAGGCAGAAGAATTATTTTCACATCAGCTGCTTTATCCTGGCTACATGGACAGAACCAACACATTGAAGACCAAGTTTAATTCATTCATCCCCAAGACGAACATAAAGACTATCTGTTGTGATACTAAATTCAAAAGTATACTCCAATCAAAAATAGTTTTGCTTTATCTTTTATGCATACATACAACACCATAATATATATTCAGCAAAGATGTATTACAGTTTCTGTTGTATCCAAGGATATAAAACACATAGCTATTCCAGTGATGGTGCCTTTCAGTTCTTTCTGTAAAGCTTGTTTGTACATGTATGTTTTCATGGACAGACTGCAAGTTAAAAAGCTTATATTCTGTCATTTTCAGTGTCAAATGCATCCAATATCAAACATATCAAGGCTGATCACATCATTATAAATTGCTGATAAGGCTTCTTGTTACCCTTCTGTCACCACTGTCACAAATTACCACAAACTTAGTGGCTTATAACATCCATTTATTATCTCCCAGTTTCATGCTGAGATGTCTAAGCACAAGGAGACTCAGTCGGACCCACTGTGCAGAGCTTCACAAGGTCTAAATCAAAATGCTGGCTGAGCTGACCTCTTATCTAGAAGCTCTGGGGAAGACTCTGCTTCCATAGACCATCAGGTCGTTGGAAGAATTCAGTTCCTTGTCATTTTAATTCATTTTTAAACGAACTAGAGCATGTTGAATCCCTGTTCTTAAAATCTCTGACGTCGTCTTCTGCTACCAGCCAGAGAAAAATCTTGTAAGGACTCATGTGATTATATTAGGTCCAGTTGGATAATCCAGGATAATCTTACAATATTACAGTCAAGTAATTGATACTTTTACTTAGATCTTCAAGATCCCTTTCACTCTGTATTTGCAGGAGTAACACCAGGGGATCAAGATTATGGGGGTAAAATTCTTCCTCCTACTGGCTCTTAAGTGGAAATGATGTAAGAAATTAATTGCACATGAAGTTCTTTCATTATTTTAAAAGTTATTGCCCCAGTAGCCTGTTGATACCAACCATAAAGACAAATGAGGCTTATATTTACTGTGATTACTTCTGGGCACATGTCTTCACCTTCTAACCTCCAGCAAGACATCTGTAATCCAATAAAGAATGCAAATGGGGATATTGGACTTGTTATTGACAGTTTACATGTGCTTGTTGAGGATAGCGTCAATAGCCTCTGTTGAATCATTGGATTTAGGAGTGATTATTCCCGCTTGCTAATGACTCCATGCAATATTTTTTGTAAGTGAGTTTTGAAAAGCTTTGCCTTTGCACTGGTAGCAAAATATAGTGAGAGCTCTAAAATTTTCTCTTCATCTAAGGATATTTGAATTTATGCATATCATCCATAACAGATAGTATGTGCTTCGCTTAAGTGAAAGTGGCAAAACCAGCAGAATTTGATTTCAAGATGAAATAGGAAATAATTATTACAACCTGGGTTTAATTTAGATTGCATTTTAGCATCCTAAAGATCTTTTCATATATACTACATTAAAACTGAAATAAATGGGGGCGCCTGGGTGGCGCAGTCGGTTAAGCGTCCGACTTCAGCCAGGTCACGATCTCGCGGTCCGTGAGTTCGAGCCCTGCGTCAGGCTCTGGGCTGATGGCTCGGAGCCTGGAGCCTGTTTCCGATTCTGTGTCTCCCTCTCTCTCTGCCCCTCCCCCGTTCATTCTCTGTCTCTCTCTGTCCCAAAAATAAATAAAAAACGTTGAAAAAAAAAATTAAAAAAAAAAACTGAAATAAATGAAGCCTATACAAGTGCTAGTTTTATTTTTCCTCAAAGAAGTATTCTTACCTTCACCTTATATATTTTCTATCAAAGGCAGTAGATGAAGTTTATCTCTTTGTTTCTTGAAATCATAAGTGTTAACTCAGATTATTTAATATATATTAGGTGTATGTACAGTGTTCTTAGGGTAGATCAGTGTTTCCAACAGAATATTTTCAATACCTTTTACTGTACTAAATAAAGGAAAATTTTGACTCAGAGAGTGGAAGAATTTGACTGAAGCCAAAACCTGATGCCTTCTGACTCAGCTTTGCCTCTAGATTTGGGGGTTAGAAAGTCTGCAGGATTTGGCCATTGGGAGGCAATTAGAAGGTGAATTTAAAGAACAGATAAGCAGTAGAGATGTAAGTCACTCTGAGGGCAGGAGGTTTCACCTAAGTGGATTTTGGAGAAATGGAACTAAGTCATCTCTTATAAGTTTAGCAGCCATGAAACAAGAGGTCATGTGCCAGGATGAGGAGGGAAGGAAGGACACGGGAAGGTGTGAAAATGTTTGCAGCCATAGAACAAGCAACAGAGAGAAGGATATAGAGGAAGTTGGAGCAAAGTCAGAGAAGAGATAGAAGAGAATAAAATCAGGAAACTTCAGTGAAGAAATTTTCTGTAGAAAAGAGACAGAATACTTGTCATTTCAAAGCAGAGGAGGGTTCATTTGATAGTTTGCACTGCATGAACTTTATCACTTAGGTGAAGCTAGGAGGGAAGAGGATCTATGGAAACTGAGTCTTTTGCACTTCATAGATGCCACCGAGGGATGACAACACCCATATATATGTAGAAGATGAATTAGTGCATTAGTTACGAGTTCAGGTACTATAGTCAGACTGCATATAAATCCTGGTTCTTACCATTTCGGTTATTGACATAAATTTCACACGTCATAAAATCAACCCATAGAAGTATGCAGTTCCGTGTTTTTAGTATATTTACAGAACTGTGTGCAACCATCACCACAACCTAATTTTAAACATGGCATCCCAGAAAAGAACCCATTAACAGTCATTAGCCTTTCCCTCCTCTTCTCCCACAGCTGGGTCCCAACCCCTGGCAAGCACTGACCTACTTTGAGTTGTTACAGATTTTTCTATTCATGGCTGTCTACACGAAAGCAGTCATGCACTACAGTCTTTTGTGGAGGCTTCTTTCACATACTGTAGTGGATTCAAGGTTTACCACCTTGTAGCATGTATCAGAACTTCATTCCTTTTTATTTCTGTATCATATTCCATTTTATGGATGTACTATATTTTGTTTATCCATTCATCAGTTGATAGACTTTTAGATTATTTCCAATTTTGGCTTTTATAAATAATGCTGCTATGAACATTTCCTGTAAGTTTTGTATGGACATGTTTCATTTCTCTTGGATGTAACTTAGGAATGAATTGCAGAGTCATGTGGTAATTATAGGTTTTCCAAAAAGGTTTATCATTTACCCTTTGTTTTATTTTAATTTTTTTAACGTTCATTTATTTTTGAGAGAGAGAGACAGAGACAGTGTGTGAGCAAGAGAGGAGCAGAGAGAGAGGGAGACGCAGACTCCAAAGCAGGCTCCAGGCTCCGAGCTGTCAGCCCAGAGCCCAATGTGGGGCTGGAACTCATGGATTGTGAGATCATGACCTGAACCTAAGTCGGACACTTGACTGACAGAGCCACCCAGGCGCCCCACTATTTACTCTTGTATATTATTTAACATCACTGAGATTCAGACTCCTGATCTTAAACTGGATGCGGTAATTGTACCTATTTCCTAGGATTTGAGGGAGGATTAGATTATATAAGTAATATGAAACTTGGCACATAAAAAGTGAGTAGGAGAGTACTTTTATTTTTACAACATGACTGGGTACAGTAACAACAAAAAGTTTTCTGGTGTCTATGGTGTGTGTGTGTGTGTGTGTGTGTGTGTGAGAGAGAGAGAGAGAGAGAGAGAGAGGGAGAGAGAGATTAACTGTAATTTGCTAGAAGGCAGTTTCAGTGTGGCTGTTGCACATGTTTTCTAGTTATGTCCCTGTTAGATCCCTGTAAGTATTTTTAAAATTTCCTTTTAGAATTTCTTACTGTTCCAAATATCTCTCACTTTTGAATTGGTCATTATCGCCTCACCTATTCACTCCCATCTTTGTCTATCCATCTAGAACTAACTCTGAACCATCATAAACCATCCATCAACCCTCTGAGCCCCTGGTAACCATCCACTTCTATCTGGGAGACTTTGGTCTCAACTTGGCACTGTCTCCCTTCATTTTACTTTTTTTCTGAGCATCGACATATCCAGGTCTATACTAAGATGATTTTAGCAAACAATCCACATTCCTGTCCTTAGCTATCCCAGACCACACCCAGTAAGTAGATGTGGGAAAGAGGATAATGCCTCAACTTTCAACATGACTAAGGGGGGGGGGGGAGTAAAAACAAAACAAATAAGCCAGTCGTATTAAAGACCTAAAAGCAGATTAAAATTACTGAGTTATTTATCTATTTGCCTTCCATTTTCTCAATATAAAGTATTTCGCATGGGTATTCTTTCAATAAGAGCTTGAGTCATTGTAGAGCTAATATGTCTCCCTGGAGGTTATTATATTTTGACTTTTGGCATTTTCTGGATTATGCTATTTTTGTGTTTTAGCTCTTCAGGGTATTTATACCACTTCCGAATTCTATTCAAACTCCTTAACCGAATGCAGGATGGCCTTTTGTGGCCTCGCCCCCCGTGTACCTCTGTCTACCTAGTTCAGACACACAGGCCACAATTCAGCTGAAACAGAGAACTTCCAGCTCCCCCTGAGCCCTGTGCAATATTCTCTTCCTCTCTGAATCTTATCACATCCTGCAATCTCTCTCAGGAACACTCTTCCTGGGGCTTAAACGTTGTCTTGACAGGGGCACTCTGAGTAAGGAGAAAATAAACTCTTGTAGCATGTTAATTCAGATTCAGATTTGGGAAGGGCATTAGAAAGAAGTGATAGATCAAGTACAAAGTAAGGACATAAGGACATGTCCTACAGGTTATGGCAAGGGATCCTTATTAGCGTGTTCACTTTTTTCTTTTTTTCTTTTCTTTTTTTTTTTTTTTTAATCTTGGCCTGTTTAGCCAACGCCCCAGGAGTTCTCTTTTTCTCCAGTGACTTACTCAGTGTCCTCTCTCCATCTCGCCATACACCGTTTCCTCCCTGCTACACACAGGAATCAAAGTGATTGCTGCCGCACTTAAATTCTCTCTGTTGGCTCCCAGGAGGAACATCAACCCCCTGGTGTGACCACTCCACTCTCAATGATCTGGTTCCTGGGTCAACCCCCAGCCTCATTTTTCACCATGTTTTATGTGCACACGCAATTTTAGTCATCATGAATCCAACTTGTTCTCTCCTGACTCGTGATTTTGTGCCTTTCCACATTCTTCTTTCTGGAATTGTGCCATGTGGCATCCTAAGCACTAGAGACTTGCAGTAAGTAAAGTCCTGTTCTTTTGCTACCTGAATCAATTCCAAATCTCACCCCATCTGCTCATATTCTGTCTCTATATTGTAGCATTTACTGCCTTTTTTACTCTATATTGTTTGTCTTCTGCTCTACATGAGACTTCCTTGAGTATGAGGATTTTATGTCTTTTATAGTTGTACATTCAGGACTTTATGTAGAGAGTGTGGGACGTAATAAATACTCAACAAAGGATTGCTAAGCCACAGTGAATTAGGACTGAGGATTCCAGGACTCCCAGCATCAATACTGACTCAGTCTAACTTGGGCTGATGCTTGACTAGATTAACTAAGTAGGTATCCAAGCCATACAGGACCCCTAGAATGAGGTTAACAAGGCCCCACGGGTCTCAGCAAAGGGAGTCATGCAGTGAGATAGTCAGCACTGCTAATTAGGATGTATGCAATGTTTACTCCATCTTCTCGTCGTGTTTGCTTCTGTGAGCATATTTCCTCGCAGAATGGAAGGGGTGGGATTAGACAGTCCCTTGGGTCTCTTTCATCTTTACTACCCTGTTGATGAAATCAATTGGAAAAGAAATCGTTGCATTGTTTTGAAACTGTAAAAGCAACTACCATAGTGAAAAGAGGAACTGTATGCTTGGGACAGATACAGAAACACTGAGAAAATTCATCCTTTTTTTTATTATTAAATTTTTTTTAATGTTTATTTATTTGAGAGAGAGAGAGAGAGGAGCAGAGAGAGAGAGAGGGACACACAGAATCTGAAGCAGGTCCCAGGCTCTGAGCTGTCAGCATAGAGCCTGATGCTGGGCTGGAGCCCATGGACCGTGAGATCATGACCTGAGCTAACGTCATACACTCAACCTACTGAGCCACCCAGGTGCCTCAATCCATCCATTTTTGATGTCAATTTGATAGAGTTGTTCAAACACATCTCCTCCTTACTGTTTAGTATTCATTGACCACTATGGGCATGAAATCATGATTTTTTTGACTCTAGAGTTCGAAGCCACTTCTGTTTTAAGTTGTTCTTAGATAAAAATAAGGTAAATAACTTACAGACTTTTAAAAAAGAAATGCATTATTAATTACTATTTGCATGGATTAACTATGGAGAATTTTTTGTTTACTTGATAAACTTTATCTAATATATTCTTAAAGATTTCTTACCCTGACATGTGTTCTCCCCACTCACACACCCTGACTGTAATTAAAGAAAACAAAGTGGCTTTAGAGTCATGGGAATTTAGAGGAGCTAAGGAAAGTAGAGAGCATTGAACTAAGCCCCCAGTAAAAGAAAATTCCCCATGTACAGAAACATTTACCGCTGTCAGTCTGGTTATCTCAGAAGTTAGGAGATCGTGACCATATAGCATACCAATTCATTTTTGTTCAACAATCCTAACTACCATAAAGACTTTCTTTGTGGGGTATCACAGTATGCCTTTTTGTACCCCTTGTTTATTGGTCTCAGGATTGTTCCCTTTTTATCCTAGATCTGCCATCATGGGATTAGACATAATGCCTTCAATTTGCCTTTCAAATATTTGAAAAAAGTATCTCATCACATTCTTTTCTTAAATTTTCCCCCTTTATTTCAACAACAATCAATTGAGTGCACAAATGTTTTATAGAGACCCCTCCCTGTCTTGGTTAAAACTTGGGTGGTATGACATAACCCAGGACAACCTCTGTAATTTATATTAACAGTAACTTATTAAAGGACATGGTAGTCATAATGCATGCTCCAGGGGATGAGTTTAGGAGTTTGGTGACTTTGCAAGCAGCAGTCATGTGGGGACCAGTCCATCTATTTGGGATGGGTTAATTGCTTAGCAACATTTAAAAACCATTTTAACTGTGCAGAGGCATATTCTCATCAACTGAACTGGATAACCTCACAACACTTTTACGCTTAACTAGTTGGAAAATAAAACCTGAATATTATGGACAGTGCAAGATATTTTACCTTAGAAATGTTTATCTAAACAGACCACTACAAACTAGTGCAGCCACTCTGGAAGACAGTATGGAAGTTTCTCAAAAAATTAAAAATAGAACTATCCTACGACCCAACAATTGCGTTACTAGGTATTTGTTCAGAGGATACAAAAATGCTGTTTCGAAGGGGCACATGTGCCCCAATATTTATAGCACCACTATCAATAATGGCCAAATTTTGGAAAGAACCCAAATGTCTATTGACTAATGAATGGATAAAGAATATGTGGTATATATACAATATAATACTACTCAATGATGAAAAAATGAAGCCTTGCCACTTGCAACAACATGGATAGAACTAGAGGGTATTATGCTAAGTGAAATAAGTCAGAGAAAGACAGATATTATATGGTTTTACTCATATGTGGAATTTGAGAAACACAACACATGAACATAGGGGAAGGGAAGGAAAAAAATGAGATAAAAATAGAGAGGGAAGCAAAACATAAGAGACTCTGAAATACAGAGAACAAACTGAGGGTTACTGGAGGGAAGGTAGGGGGAGATGGGCTAAATGGGTGATGGGCATTGAGGAGGGCACTTTTTGGGACGAACACTGAGTGTTATATGTAAGTGATGGATCACTGGGTTCTATTCCTGAAACCAGCACTACACTGTATGTTAATTAACTTGAATTAAAAATAAAACCCAGGGGCACCAGCGTGGCTCAGTTGGTTAAGCAACCGACTTCGGCTCAGGTCATGATCTCATGGTCCATGTGTTCCAGCCCCACATCAGGCTCTGTGCTGACAGCTCAGAGCCTGGAGCTGCTTCAGATTCTGTGTCTCCCTCTCTCTGCCCCTCCTCTGCTCATGCTTCGCTCATGCTCTGTCTTGGTCTGTCTCTCAAAAATAAATACGCGTTAAAATTTTTTAAATAAATAAATAACTAAAATCCAAATATAAAAAAAAATAGATCATTACTATGAGAACATCCAAGACAACATAAAGTAACATGTGAAACCAATAGAGTTGACTACTTAGGAATATCCAAGATGATGTGAGATTCAAAAGGAATAATAGCAAAAGATGGACGGAATACAAGAAAAAGAGGTGGTATGTGTGAATAGTAGAGACAGTTGTTCATGCCTATGTCCTGTATTTCACACATTCAGGTACCATAGCATGTGTCAAGGAAAATATTTTTAAGATCTAGATAGAAGAAGAAAGGAAGGAAGGAAGGAAGGAAGGAAGGAAGGAAGGAAGGAAGGATAAAGGAAGGAAGGAAGCAAGAAAAATGAGTTAGGGGAGACTTGGTGGCTCAGTTGGTTAAGTGTCTGGCTTGGCTCAGGTCATGATCTCACAGTTCATGAGTTCGAGCCCTGCATCAGGCTCTGTGCTGACAGCTGAGTCTGGTGCCTGCTTCAGATTCTGTGTCTCCTTCTCTCTCTGCCCCTCCCGGCTCACACTCTGTCTCTCTCTCAAAAATAAACATTAAAAAAAATTAAAAATGAGTTAGTCAAAAGGGAGGAAAAAAGCATTTCTCATTATCAAACTGTTATTTTAGATTTAGTTAAATTGGTGATTCATGAAAGTGAGACAGAAAGTGCATACATGGCAGGGATATCAGGAGAAGAAGAGAACTGTTGTTTATTGAGTGTGTGCTATGTGCCAAGTATTATGCCAGGGGCTCTGCATATGCTGTCATTGCTATAATATTAATTATTATGGTAATTACCCTTTATCGGATATGGCAAATGGAAATTTGGGAAAAACAACAACAAAGATCTAAAAGCTAGCTATAATCCCCACCCAATGTTTCCCTTTAAAAGTTCAACCCAGACAGGATTATATCTTATGCCTTAAATGCTTTCAGGTCATACTGTGTTCTTCCTTTTTAACACTTAACACAATTTTATTCATTAAATACTTGTATAATTTTTGCTAAAAGCTAGTTGCCCTACTAGACTATTAACTGTATTTAGGTAAAGACTAAAACTAATAAAACAGTTTTATTTTTTGTTGTTAATTTTCCAGGACTTAGCACAATATTGAAGCATATTTTAGGTGCCTAATAATGAGCTATTGAATAAAGGAATAAATCCATTAATTGATAGCTTTGCTAAGTCGGCTGTGTCTTAATCACACGCACACACGCGTGCACACACACACACACACACACACAAATCATAAACTACAATATTTGATCTACGTAGATTGCAAGTACTGTTATTTCTAAATGTGGCAGAATGCCCTGAGTCCCAAACGGAAATTTAAATTTGACTATCTGTGCGTATCTTTTGAATTTGATCTATTTTCTCCTTATTTCTACTTTATTTTTAATGAGCTGATATGCAGATTGCAAATGGATTCTATTTAGGAGAGAGAGGAGAGGAATATTCATATGATCCCTAGGAGAATAGGTGAAGGAAGGAGTAGGAAAATCACAGTACACTGTAGTGGATTTGGAATCAGATAAAGCTGGGTTTCAGCAGTAGCTATCAAACTGGACTTAATTCCCCCGAGACTCAGGATCTATACTAGTGAAATGGCCAGAATACCACCAAGCCTATAGCATTGCTTCAAGAATTTTCAGTAATACATGCTAGGTGCTTGGACCAGTATTGACATTCACTAAAGACTCAGTAGGTGGTTTGCTGTCACAATTATCATTATGATATTAATAAGTATTAATGGAGAAGGAGCACTTGGGTGGCTCAGTTGTTTAAGCGTCGGACTTTGGCCCAGATAATGATCTTGCGGTTTGTGAGTTCCAGCCCTGCATTGGGCTCCACCCTGACAGCGTGGAGCCTGCTTGGGATTCTTGCTCTCTCCTCTCTCTCTCTGCCCCTCCTCTGCCTGTACTTTCTGTCTCTCACAAAATAAATAAATAAACTTAAAAAAAAAGTATTAATGGAGAATAGCATCATAATGGCTTCTGCCCCATAGTGTATCTGTCCCGCTGATCTGAGAGACTTCTTTAAAGTCTGAGATTAGAAATACAGAGCCAGAAGCTCCAAAAAGCAAAAACAAAAACAAAACCCAAAAAAGTTATCGTAAAGTATTCTCTATAATTAGAGGTGCAAGCATTCAACTCTAAGGCCAGGTGACACATTGCGGGGCAGTCTTAGAAAGATAATGTGTTCACTTCTGCTTGGAAGCCAATATTGCTCTGGAACCTGAAAGTGTTGGGCCCTTGGCAGGGGCAGTTCTTTGATAACAGATGCTGACAGCAAAGACAGTGATACAGAACCTTGGTGAGGATAGCTGATTAAAAGAATGAGCACAGGACAACATCCAGGGCACTTGAGAAACCACCCTGAGAATTCCTACAAAAAGTGGTTTGCAGTAAAGTCAGAGTGCTTATACTATAGGTGGGTAGAAAGGAGCCTTTCAGGTAGTGGGCTTCTGCACCATGCATTTAGAGAATAATGTTAATGCCATCTTGCTTACATATTTGTTCTGCCAAGGCTTATTAATAGTCTGGTTGCATGAAAAAGAAATGTTCCAACTGGAAGAAAGCTAGTCAACATCAGAAAGCAGAAAAGGAAAGCTGAACACGCCAAACCCAGTCAGTGTCCAAGAGGGAGAATACCTTTGCCTAGTGATGCTAGTTATTTGGACTGAGCCAGAAAGCTTTAGCCAGCATCCTTCCTTCTCTCCCTATCAGCACCATGAGTTCACATGCTGGAGAGGTAAATCTGAGTGCTAGACAGCATGCTGTTCTCAGAATTGTTCCTCCCTTCACATAGCTGCTGTTTCAAGGTAGGTTTCTAATGAGCATGCTTGCCTCACATGTGTCTCTATACTTCTATATAGTCAATTCTTTCTGGAAGCAACTCAATCACTCTTGCAAGGAGGGTCCTGAATTGGCATGCTGACACTTTGCCACACTTCGATTCAGATTTGTGCAAAGCAGGGGTAGATAGAGCTCAGAGACAGACTACCTGCTTCAAAAACACGGACTTTTCACTATTAATTTTATTCAGAATATTTTAGCTCTCCTCTCATTAAAAAGAAAAATAGCTACATGGCAGTTACGCTCACATTTAACTAATACCTATTAGTAACAGATTCCAAAAGCTTTTCCTAAATTTTATAAATTGTTTCATGTCAACTCTAGGTGTTCAAAAAATACATTTCACCCTTGAGCCAACAAGTTAAAATTCATTCACTTCAGTATGTTTGAAGACACCATGATGTACTAGACAAAGAAAAGGAACAATCTTTGCCTGCTGCCTTTCCTATAATTGCTGTTTGGCCTTTTTTGCAAGGTCAAGTTGCATGCAAAACATTAGAGGCCTCTTGCCATCCTTTATCTGCAAGGATTAGTCACAAAGCCTCTCTTCCAACACTTTCCAACTTCAAAGTCTTTGTTCTAAAGATAAATGATACAGTTGAGGTGGGTGGGGAAAGAGATTCGGGGAAGATGACCTGAAAGAGGGATATTATTTGATGTAACTTTCCATTTTAATCAAACAAGACACGGTGGAGGCCTGACAAGTTATGTCAGTTGACAACACAAATATGAAAAAAATGCTTTGTATGGAGAACCAGTTGGACTCTGGCTTTGTCTGTATGCTCTCACATACAAAACATAGTGTGATCTTGTGTGCAAAACAAAATTGTGCCCTTCTTTAGAGGATTAAAACAATCACTGTATAGAAAATGAACTGTCAGATACAAGAGAGAAGATTGAAAGGGAATTGAGATGTCAGCTCATAAATATTGTGTGGCAAAAAATCATCTTCTAGTCCCCTAAAAGTAATAATGGCTACCAACTCCTGTAGGGGAAACCAGGCACCTCTTTAAGTCTTTCTGGAATGTTAACAAAGGTCTTCAAGCTATAACCACCCGTCTTCCCCTCCCCCACCCCCCACCCCTCCTGGCCCAGTTATGTCATTACACTCCACTATAAAGACATTAGGTCTCTGGCTTTTATTCTGATTGATATTGGAAGTCAAAACAAATTTTGAACAGGAGACTCTTTTCAAAGGATATTTGTGTTATTGGTCAAGAACCATCTTTTTTGGGGGGGCGATAAAGGGAGGGTTATCAAGATCAGAAAGGCAAGGAATAAATTTAGGAATGTATTTAAAGTAATTCCAATAAGAGAAAATGGTGGCTTGAACTGGGTGGTAGGTGCTTAAGTGGTAAGAAATGAATCCTTAATATATCTTGTACTTAAACTCTGTGGATTTTGTCAATGAATAAGATTTGGGAAAAAGTAAAGAAAGGAGTAAGGATGAGTTCTAGGGTAGTTGCCTGAGCAAGCAGAACAATAAAGCTCCCATTTACTGAAATAGCCAGAAGGAGCAATTTCTGTGTAGGTGGTGGGATGGGAGAGGGAGGGAGGTTGGTGAACTTTAGGAGTTAGGTTTTAGGCATGTGAAGTTTCACAAGTCTCTCAGATATCCACATGCAGATATTCACCCAAAAGTTGAATATATAAGACTCCGCTGTCAGAGAAGATGCCTAGGACCTTTCTTTGATTTTGCCTCCATAGCCAATAGACATTGTCTTGTTGAAACAAAAATTGTTTTTGGATGAAGTTGAACAGTCAAGGGAGATTTTACTTAAGGCTATTGTAATAGGTGAGAAAAACCAGAACTGAACTCTACTGGACCAAAAGGCTGGAGAGTTTTTAAGAGCTGGGGTGGGGACGGGGAACTCTAAGGCCATTTGCCGTGTTTGTTGATTGACCAATGGAGAAGTAAACTTTCTTTTATCTTCATGACAGGAGGCAGTTTTACAACTTAGAGCAAGGCACCCACCAAAGTTAAGCTCCTACCCTCCCACGGAGGATTTTTAAAAGGTTTACATCTCAAAGGGGAAGAGAAAGAGTTTATAATAACATGTTTTCTAAAGTGAATGTTCTAAGAAAAGAGAGGGGAAGGGCTTCTGTGGTTAGGCTACCTGGATTCTGGAAGGGTAGGTTGGTGAGAGGGAGGTCAGGGGCCTAGAGGCAGGAAGAACCTGTTTCAATTAGTCAAACTGAAGAAAATATAAAGGTTCTTTTGGTCAATCTTCGATAGGGTGCCCATACAATTCATTGCTTAAGTCAATATAGTCTGAGAGTGGAATTATTATCCATTAATAATAGGTAGGGCAGGGCTGGCCCCATCAAACTTTAATGAGTTGTTATTCTACCTCAACATTCCTCATGCCATTGTCATTCAACTTAGAGGAGAAGATATAACATATCTGTGAAGATAAAACTTACCTTAAAAATACTATCTGACCAAATGACCATGAAAAAATGTACTGACACCAAAGCTTTCTGAAAGATCAATTATGGAGATGATTTGGTTTGATACCTTCTTCGAGATCCAGCCCAGAGATTGCTTTCTGTCTTCAGAGGTCTTTAGGTGTTTCTCAAAAATAGGAGTCTGCATTTTTCTGTTTACTTTTCTCTCCCCACAGCAAAACTTAAAACACAGTGAGGACTTCCTCTTTAATCACTGTTACTTCAAAACCTAACAGTGTGCCTAGTACATAATAGATGGTCAACAAATATAGGTTGATTGAATTAGTGGAGAGAGTCAAAAAGGGAGTGAAAGTTGGCACCAACATGCTAAGCCTCAAAGACTGCAGAAACAGTTGTA
Organism: Panthera pardus; assembly: GCF_024362965.1. Taxonomy (NCBI): domain Eukaryota; kingdom Metazoa; phylum Chordata; class Mammalia; order Carnivora; family Felidae; genus Panthera; species Panthera pardus. Next base: position 41,461,309 of record NW_026526876.1, read on the forward strand.
AAATAAATAGAAATGGAAATGACAGAAGGCATGGAGCCTGCTGTTTTATTCCATATGGGATTCAGATTATAGTATACAGGCTGGGAAGAAGAAAGACTAATATATTTACCTAATGGTATCCATAATGCTATTTGTTGCATTACGTTCTATATTTTCTTCCTGTGGAATGTGTTTGTTTCCCATTAGTGCTTCATGAATTAACCATAACTGCCACCAATGTAATTAAAATATTGATTGCCAAAAGGAAGTGAAGATTCAGCATTAATTCATTCAGCAAAAACTTATTGAGTCCTATTATATGTCATTCCTTGCAATAGGCTCCAGGAATATATATAATAGCAAGTAATTATCTTGGCTGCACCAACTTAAGGGTAGAATTGCATTATAAAATAGTACAAAACATCATTTTATGGCTTCAAACTCACCAAATATATTACAAATTATCTTCTCTGACTAACCCTGGTTCCAAGCAGTAAGTACCGTCTGGTATATTTCACAAGTGGCATTTGCGTGGAGGTATGTAGTTGCCAAATGAGGTGTGGGTGGATTGTTGCAGGTGTAGACAGGCTGAGGAAGAGGGTAGTACCTAGAGATAAGGCTGAAAAATGAAGTTGAGACAAGATTGTCCAGTGTTTTGAACACCATGCTTGCATTTGGGCTTTATCGTGTTGCAGTGAAAATGTGATTAAAGTCTTTGTATGATTAGATTTGTAGTTTTGAAGAAACTGAGAAAGGCTTCTCCAGTGGCAGTGAGGAGGATGGGGTGTCTGGTCTGGTGGCTGCCGTAATCCTACAAGCAAGAGATGATGAGAGCTGATCTAGAGCAGTGACAGTGGGAAGTGAGAAGCAAAAGAGTTAGGTGGACATTTCTGAAGTAGATCTATCCAACCTAGGTACCTATTGAATGTTAGGCATGAAGAAGAGGAAACTGTCAATGATGCCTGCCATTCGTTATGATTCCTTACAATAGTTCCCTTATATTGATACCGAGCCCCAGCACAATCTGGCCTCTACCTACCTCCCTGACCTCACCTCATCTTCTTACCTTTTCTTATTCCCTCCAACCGTACTGACCTTCTTACTCTTGGAATACAGCAGACAAGCTTCCATTTGAGAGCATTTGTATTTCTCTTCCCTTTCCCTGGAGTACTTTTCTCCCTGCTCTATCTCTGTGGCTGAGGTCCTCAAATCCTCCATGTCTTACTTTCTGAGTAAGGATCCCACTTATCACATATCTAAAATTACACACACACACACATACACACACACACACACACACACACACACCCCTACCTACCTTGGCACTGCCTATCTGGTTGCCTATATTATTCTTTTCTGAGCTATTTTTAAAATATAATTTATTGTCAAATTGGCTAACATACAGTGTGTAAAGTGTGCTCTTGGTTTTGGGGGTAGATTTCTGTGGTTCATTGCTTATATACGACACCCAGTGCTCATCCCAGCAAGTGCCCTCCTCAAAGCCCATCACCCATTTCCCCCTCTCCCCCACCCTCCCATCCACCCTCAATTTGTTCTTTGTATTTAAGAGTCTCATGTGGTTTGCCTCCCTCTATCTCTGTTCGTACTTATTTTTCCCCTTCCCTTCCCCCATGGTCTTCTGTTAAGTTTCTCAAGATCCACACATGAGTGAAAACATAGGATATCTGTCCGTCTCTAACTGACTTATTTCACTCAGCGTAATACCTTCTAGTTCCACCCATGTTGCTGCAAATGGCAGGATTTCATTCTTTCTATTGCCAAGTAGTATTCCAATGCAACTTGAGCTACTATATGTTTTGCTAATTCATTTTTGCCTCCTTTTAAAAATTTTTAAAGTTTTTATTTATTTTTGAGAGAGAGCATGAGCAGGGGACTGGCAGAGATAGAGGGAGACAGAACCCAAAGCAGGCTCCAGACATTGAACTGTCAGCACAGAGCCTGACAGGAGGGTTCGAACTCGAAAGCCGCAAGATCATGACCTGGGCCGAGGTCAGGCACTTAACCTACTGAGCCACCCAGGCACCCCCATTGCCTCCCTTTTTTTCCCTTCTCAACACTAATGCAATCTTGTTAAGACAGGATTTCTGTTTGTTTTGTTCATGGCTGTCACCCTAGTGACTATGAGATGGCCTTTAGATGCTAGTTAGTAAGTCATTTAATAAATTAATTTCTAGATAAGCTGAGTCGGTGGATGTTGGCCCCAGTTTCTAAATGCTATTTTCTTAAATTTCAGGTGATCTCTGCCCCTTATTTTTTTTTTGTATTACATCTGTAACACAAAAAAACTTACACAACCATTCACACATACATAGACACACTCAGTCTTACATGTACACAGACACATGCACACCCATGCACATCCATGCACATCCACACACAAAAAACTTCCTACTTCATGAGATTATCTCTTGGGACTGGATATGGATTTTGGTCTATGGCATTGATATTGTATTAAGCATTTGCCTAATGCCAAACTTACAACAGATACTTTGCTAATTTTTAAAGCAAGCTGCAGAAACAGAACAAGACTTAAAAAGGGCATGGTTATGTCTGTGTGATGGCAAGGCTTCAACAGAGGTAGTGCTAGAATCATAATGGATGTGGAGCTGAAAACTGGATTGAGTGTTGGGAAGGAGAAATATTCCAAAGGTGTGATTTAAATACTTAATTTATTTTGTTTATAATCTACCAGACATGATCTGAGACCTCCAGGTAGAAAGGAGCCAAGAGAACTCCATTTTTTAAATGTTTATTTATTTTTGAGAGAGACACACACACACACACACACACACAGAGCACGAGTGGGGGAGGGGCAGAGAGAGAGAGGGAGACTCAGAATCTGAAGCAGGCTCTGGGCTCTGAGCTGTCAGCACACAGCCCAACGCAGGGCTTGAACCCACGGACCGTGAGATCATGACCTGAGCCGAAGTCAGACGCTTAACCGACTGAGACACCCAGGCGCCCCTACAACCATGAGAATTCAAATTGGCCCCCATTCATTCATGAAATCAAGCCAATATTCTGAAAATAAATTCACCAAGCCAAATTACTGAAATTTATTTTGCCATATAGTAAAAAATCTGCCAAAATTCAATCTTACTGATGAAGACTTTGCTAAATAACTGATCTATGAAATTCAGTAATTATGATTTTAACAAAATCGTGGTTTAAAAGCTTTAATAGGAACATTTTAAGAGCTTCACGAGGATATACAATTCTTATCTCTTTTACTGAAATAAAAGTTTATGAACAATTCATTATATACAAAGTATTAATATTACAACTATAAATATATGTATATATTTCTTTCAAAATGTCAATTAGAGATTCTGCAAATTTGATTACTTATATGAACATCTTTTAGGTTGATGTAACTTAAACTTTTACTCATTTTGGACTTGTAATCTTTTTTTTTCATTAAAAAAAATTTTTTTAATGTTTTTATTTATTTTTGAGACAGAGAGAGACAGAGCATGAGCAGGGGAGGGGCAGAGAGAGAGGGAGTCACTGAATCCAAAGCAGGCTCCAGGCTCTGAGCTATCAGCACATAGCCTGACGCTGGGCTGGAACTCACAGACTGTGAGATCACGACCTGAGCTGAAGTTGGGCGCTGAACCGACTGAGCCACCCAGGCGCCCCGGACTTGTAATCTTTGCAAGTTTTAGGGGTCATATGGCAGTTTCAGGTAGCTTTGTAAATTTCAATTGTTGTATCTAGAAATTAGTTGCTACAATTTATTATGCTCAATTTATTATGTGATGTGGTTCCTTCTGTCACTTCCTACTTTATTTTTATCCATGGAATCCATTATATTTGTCCCTTCAGGGCATCTATGCCTTGCTTCCACACTTGGACACTTTTGCTTTTTGATAGTGAATCATTCTTCTAACAAGTAACGAGTCGATGTTTTCGATTGCTTCCTATTAGAAACCAAAATTTCAGCATTTCATAAATGATGTAATTTATTCAACAACTTCAAATTCTTTTTAGAGGCTCTGGGGTATTTTCTAACTTTCTTCCTTTGCTTTTCTTTTTTCTTTTTTTTTCCTTTTTTTTTTTGTAATTTCCCAAATGTAAAGCAAATCAGGTATAATGTGTTATTTTAGCAATTAATTCTAACTATAATTAGGTTAAATTTAAATTTGTTATTGAAAGTAAGTATTTGCAGGGTGCCTGGGTGGCTCAGCCGGTTGGGCGTGCGACTTTGGCTCAGGTCATGATCTCACCATTTGTGAGCCCGAGCCCCACGTCAGGTTCTGTGCTGACAGCTCGGAGCCTGGAGCCTGCTTCGGATTCTGTGTCTCCCTCTCTCTCAGTACCTCCCCTGCTCACATTCTGTCTCTCTCTCTCTCTCAAAAATAAATAAACATTTAAAAAATTTAAAAATAAATATTTGCACATATATAGTTTATTATAATTTAAATATTTATAAATATAAACATATATAAAAATATTTTTATCAGCAGTATACAGTTTTGTTAAAGCTTAACAGACTCATCAAAATGTTGGGAACCATTTTGGCCATTAGCATATTTGGTAAATTTAACCAGTTAATCAATTGACAAACCGATGGACTAGAAAATGTCCTCCAGCAATTACTTTTGTCCGAATTAATCATTCATCACATTGGTTGATCTTCTAAACTTCATTGATGTGAATGGTTATATCATAACATTACCAGTTCCCTGAGGAGAGAAAATTTGTCCAGGATTAGACACCTAATTTAACCTGGGTGAAACAGAATCTTCCTCAGAATTTCAGTTACCAGGACCTGAAAAAGAAGACAGTTATCTATGGGGTCCCTACCATGCCTTGGCTACAGATGGAAGCCGGGAGAACGAAAGGAGACACACAGACTCAAGTGGTAGAGAAAGCCAATTTGACAAAAAGAGAACAATCAGATAGGTATAAAAGAACAGATATAAAATTAGGGGAAAAAATCTCCTGAAAATAATTGACTGTTGGTCCCAAGTTTTGTTCTTGAGGCTTATCAACATTTGCATCTCAGAATGCCTTGGGGTACAGAGATACCTTACTGTGATAATGATAAATTTCTCTTTTTGGTAAACTGATGAGTTTAGAGTTTCTGTCATTTTCAAATTAAAGACATGAAACAGATCGACCTTGAGTGAGTCACAAAATAATACTGATAGTAGCAGTGACTGTGATGATGACGAAGCTACAATAATTTTTAAGATGCTTTTCAGCTGTTTTTTACATTCTTGGATAATCTAAATGTTTTGTGGTATTTTTTTTAGCAACTGCTGAATAACAAGCAATGAGCTAGGTGTTGGGAATACAAATATGAAAATAAAGTCTCTCCATGATAGACAAGTAAACAATCATACATTAAGTGTTATGACAAAAAATATGCAGAATTTCAATCGAGAGAAGATTAGAAATTGATCCCTCTTCCTCTTTTGCAGCAATATTTCTGTTAACAAATGAATCTTTGATGTATTTATATCAACTCCAATAATTAGCTTATAACAACAAATGGTTCGTTTTTATGAGATGCATTAACAACTGTTGGTAAATAACATTCTTGAATTTCACAATGTGGGTATAACTCAGAAGTTTTGTGTATTGTGGTAATTAAGTTACACATGCTGTTTAAGAAGTGAATATCCTTTCTAATAAAACTAGAAAATTAGTAATAATCCATGGCATTGTAGAGCAGAATCGGTTTATAGTCACAGCATTTTCTTCATGAAATTGTCCTATGTTCAATATCTATGAGTTCCAGTTATATGAAATATATATTAACTTTATCCTATGTAGGATAACTCAAAGGACAGCTTAGGTTCATAGTGGCATACATCAAAAGGCTGCTCCTGGGGCCCCTAGGTGGCTCAGACATTTAAGCGGCCAATTCTTATATCAGCTCAGGTCATGATCTCATGGTTCGTGCAATCGAGCCTTGCCTCAGCTCTGTGCTGAAAGCATGGAGCCTGCTTGGGATTCTTTCTGTCTCTGTCTCTCTCTCTCTCTCTTTCTGTGTCTCTCCCTCTATCTCTCTCTTCCCTTACTCCATTTGTGCACTTTTCCTCTCTCTTAAAAAAACAAAAAAACAAAAAAAAAACCTTCTCCTTATAAAGTCCTAGGAAAAGATGAATCAGATGTGGGCCATATATGAACTATTTCCTTCTAAAGCCATTCATAAAATCATAGTTTCCACACTTCTTTCTTGTTTTAAAAAATGAAACTAAGCGGCGCCTGGGTGCCTTAGTCAGTTAAGCATTCAACTTTGGCTCAGATCATGATCTCATGGTTCATGAGTTTGAGCCACGCATCGGGCTATCTGTGTCAGCACAGAGCCTGCTTCAGATCTTCGTCTCCCTCTCTCTTCCCCTCCCTGCTCTCTTTCTCTTTCTCTCAAATGAATAAAAAGTAAAACAAAACAAAAAAAATGAGATGAAAGAAAGAAAGAAAGAAAGAAAGAAAGAAAGAAAGAAAGAAAGAAAGAAAGAAAGAAACAGAAAAGAAAGAACTTACATGACTCTCACATTTGAATGGACTTACATGATTCTGGGCTCTTAATTTTGATTTTTGATCACCTTAATATCAATTTCATGGCCACAGATACTATTATAATCCTCAATAAAATAATAAATAAAGGTTTTTCAATGTTGAGACATTTCTTATGAACTGGCAAAGCTTTTTGAAAAGTGATAATGATGAGGGTGGTACAAGGTACAAGGAAACAGATACTGATAACCTCACATGGGAATGTAAACTGGTATAATGTTGATATAGGGCAAGTAAGCAATATATAGCAAGAACCACAAAAAATTTTTTTAATAAATTTTAACCCGGAAAATTCTCCACTAGGAATGTACCATTGGAAAATAATCATTAATATGGATGGACAGATAGTTATGCACAGTCATTTTCATTATATAATTCATAGTAGTTAATTGTTGGTAGCAGCCTAAATGACAAAAGATAGAGAAGTAATAAGGAAAAACAAAGGTGGAGCATGTTATGATCAGCAAATGCAATGTGTTTTTCAGATTATTTAATAACAATGCAAATCTGCTTGCAATTGAGTATTTGGATATAAATGCAGCATGTCTGCATACACATATATGATAATATGGTTCTGATTTTGTCTACTTTGCCTCTGTAAATACAGGAAATATCATGCCATGTGTGTGGCAGAGATTGCCAATGGGCACCAATGTCTGCAGCTCCCTTTTTTTTTCCCGTACACACAGCTAGACAACATGCCCTGGTCCCATTTCTCCTTTGCAGTTAGATGTGGCTTCACAGCTCCTAACGTCCCTCTTGTGTTATCTTTGAAAAGTGTTTAAAAGACAGTTTGGTAATGTGTGATACCTACTGATTGTCCCATCCCCATAATATCTGGATGATTTTGCCCCTATTGTCTCTGTCTTATCACTTTGGATTCCATCTCCTGTAGTGTCTCCTCAGGATGTGGCTTTATCCCACAAAGGAGCTGCAGTTGGTGAGTTCTGAGAGTTCACTGGGTCCACACCTTTTATTTCCTTTTAATCTCCTGCACTCAACTGCACACAGGAGCCTTAAAAGCCCTTTTTGGTTTGGACTGCCATTCTTAGGCTGGACTACTATAATTTCTAGGGAGCACATGTAGACTATTTTAGCTTACTCTGGATAACCAGTCATCAGAGGTCCCAAGGCTTCTCCACACAGTCTCTGATGTGATACGGATCTTGCTGCCTTCAGTGGTTTTCTTCCTGTCCCTCATATTGTGAGGCTTGTGGGAATACGTAGTATTTTTGTAGATGTTGTTTGGGGCGTAGGGTTTTGCTCTGCTGGTTGTGGTTTCAGTTTTATGGGAGGAAGTGGAGAAATTAAAAACAGAGTAAAACAACAACCAAAAAACCCCAAACAAACTATATGCCACAGCTATCAACAGCACAGAATCCTGAATACCACTGTGTGGGTAGAATATAAAGCACAGTGGGTGAAGTGGTACAGGTAGAGGAATTATGGAGGTAAAAATAGGAACAGTAGATGGGGTTATTAAAAATAGTCCATAGTGCTGGGTAGGAAATGGGAAGGAAACTGATGTATTAAGACACCTGAGTTCGAATTCTAGATTAACCACTTTTATATTATTTTTGGTGAGTAATCTTGTATCTTAATTTCTGATTTTTTTCTCACATGTTAAATAGTTGAATATTGTTCCCTTTTGGCTTAGACTTCTTACAGTTTTTATGAGAGGGACATCTACTTTATGTGTTTACTTACATTACATTTATATGGCCAGCCCTACTCAAAAACTAATAGTGGTTTTTCTTTCCAGAATAAAATCTGATTTATTTACCATGCCATTGAGTGTCTAGCACCAACATTCCAGAATTCTCCTTTTCCCTGCCCTCCCCTAAACCTTCTCTTCTAACTGTGCCGAGGTTAAAATCCCAAATGTATATCAACAATTTGTTCACTCCTCTGCTCTTGCTCATATGTGGCTTTCTTATCTAGTTCAGACAGAAAATCTTTGGCTCTGGTCTGCCAGTTGAAACTTTACCTTTTCAACTCACCAACTACTTCCCCGAGGAAGACATCATGCATTAACCCCAGCGAAAAAAATTTTCTTCCTTCTCAGATAGAACATCTATTGATCACACTCAGCCCTAAATTACTGCCATCTGAATATACGTTTGGTGCTTCATTACAGTTCAGGCAGAGCCGTGCACAGCAGTGTAAACAAATCAACCTTAGCTTGGAGGTCAGACCAGGTAATTTTGCCAATTTACAGGACCTTAGCCAAGTTAGTTAAGTACTCTGAATTTAACATGAGGATGATAACATCAAAATATTTTGTAAAAATTTAAGATAATCTTCATTCATTTATCTCAATTCTCATGCTCCACTGCACCTGTTTACTTGACACCTTCAATTAACATGCCCCAAATAATATTTGTGATATATATATCCAAACCATGTATCAGCCTCATCTTACCCACTGCTAGAATTACAGAGAAAAGTCACCCAGTTACTCAAGCCAAATGATTAGGATGAGCAGACCCTTCTTATTTGGTTTCCACCCCTCCCACTTCCAAATCGTCAGCAAACACAATTTCTCTCAACGTTTTTTATTTATTTTTGGGACAGAGAGAGACAAAGCATGAACGGGGGAGGGGCAGAGAGAGAGGGAGACACAGAATCGGAAACAGGCTCCAGGCTCTGAGCCATAAGCCCAGAGCCTGACGCGGGGCTCGAACTCACGGACCGCGAGATCGTGACCTGGCTGAAGTCGGACGCTTAACCAACTGCGCCACCCAGGCGCCCCTAGATCTTCATCTCTCTACAGAGACACTAGCATCTTACATTGAGCGAGGGCAGCCCCCTACTTTTTGCTCCCAACAGTCTACTTCCTACCAGTAGAACATCCAAAGTTACCTTAAAATATATAAATTACATCATGTAACCCTGATTCCCTAAAACCATCTAATAATGTTTCTCTACTCTTTGAATGCAGTCCAATCTCTTACCACATCCTACAATGCCCTACAGAATCCGTGCCCTGTGCCCCTCTGAGCCCACCTCCTTCAGTTCTTCCATCTGTATTCTGCTTTAGCTACCATGGCCATATTGTCATCTCTCAAACGCTCCAGGATTGTTCTTATTTTGGACCCTTTAAATTTGTTCCTTTTGACCAGAACACTCATTTCTCAGGCTTCCTTGTTGCAGATCTTTTTACTAGGCAGATCTCTGCTAATTTAGTTAACTGCAACAAACATTTATCATACTATGTACATACAGCACATGATATATATGCTATATTATGCCAGACACATCTAAAGGTCATCAATAATTGACAAGATCCTGTTGTCCTGGAGGTTCCAGTGGGAGAAATATCAATCAAATGTTACAAAACAATAGCAAACTTGAAACTGTAAACTGGCATAGTTTCTTTTAAGGAAAGGAGACTTGTTTTTGAGTCTCACACCAAAAATCATTATCCCTGTAGTAATATTGACAACTGGAACAGGTGCGGTTCCAAATTAATATCTGTCACAGGTAAGCAAGAAGGATATAACAAATGTTTCATTTTATGAGACATCATCATGATTTAAGTTGTATCTGTTGCTTATTGTGGGTCTAATGTCATATGCATATATCATACTCATTACCAAATTTAAACTTTTGTTTATGATGTTTTCAATGGTTGGTAATCTATGATTATCCTAATATATTCCAAATTCCTTGGGATACTTCTGAATTTTTTTCTAAGGTATACCTGCTCATTGTCATATTCCTCTATAAACCTTTATCACTTATTATCCAACTTATCATGTAACATACTTTTATTTATTATCCCTTTTACCAGGCAAAATATTACCAGATATAGGAACAAACTTATTTTTTATGCAGTGAAAATACTTTAATTTTTTTTTAATATTTGTTTATTTTTTTGAGAGAGACGAAGTGTGAGCAGGGGAGGGACAGAGACAGAGGGAGACGTAGAATCCAAAGCAGGCTCAACACTCTGAGCTGTCAGCACAGAGCCCAACACGGGGCTCGAACTCACGAACTGTGAGATCATGACCTGAGCTGAAGTTGGACACTTAACCGAGTAAGCCACCCAGGAGCCCCTGGATATGCTTTACTTTAAATAGTAGCACAATCTTCTTGTATGTATTGTCCTCAAATACATTCTCATGCTTGCAAAACAAGTTCTCAAGAGGTAGTTAATTAGTTCCTTCTAAAGAATAGAAATATATTCTTTATTGAATATATTGATATAGAAGAGAGTAAATGCTAGGGGTTGAGGAGGAGTCTAAATTTGTTGAAGCACAAACTGAGAAATCCAAAGAAGCACTATACTGAAAATGAGACCAATCTCAAAAGTTAAGGGAAGGATCAAGAAACAAAAGCTTCTGTAGGCTTTTGCAGGAAGAGCCAGCAAACGCTAGCAACTTTACATATTAGTAGATACTGACGTGTAATTACCTTGGAAGTTATAAGAGTTTTAGCAGCAAGGACTTTCAAATCAGACCAGATTGGTACAAATTTTGGTCTCAGAATCTGCTATATGTGTGGGCTAGGGCCAAGCTAGTCAAGTTTATTGAGCCACAGGTCTCTTACCTTTAAAAATAAGAATGGTGATACTACTTTGCACTGCTTGTCTGAGAATTAAACCTGGTAATGTATATTCTTGGCACCTATTCATTGTATCCATTCAAAATAGTTAACTTGAAAAAAGTTATTTATGGGTTAAATAGGTGATGAGTATTGAAAAGGACGCTTATTGTGATGAGTGCCAGGTGTTATACGAAAGTGATGAATCACTGAATTCTACACCTGAAACTAATATTACAGTGTATGTTAACTAACTGGAATTTAAATAAAGACTTGAAAAGAAAAAAAAAAAGACAAAAGGTATTTATTACCCGCTAGGCTCTACTCTGAGCATTTCATGAATAGTAATCCCAAGCCCTTGAGAGAGGGATTATTAATATCATTTTGTAGGTGAGGAAACTGAGGCACAGAAACCTTAAGTGACTAGCCCGAGATCACAGATCTTATAAACAATTTTGCCAGTATTCAAGCCAGGACAGTGTGGCTCTCATGTTTGTGCTGTTAACCCTGGGCTATAGTGCCTCTCAAGTTACGTTGGTTCCCATCATATTTCTCCTCAGAAAGTTTGCTGACAGAAACAATTGACTGGACCATGTCTAATTAATTCTATATTTTCAATTTAAAAATCCTACTCTGTCAATGTTAAATTTTCTCCATGGCGCCCCCTTTTGGTTGAATAAATATCATTGAAAGATCCCCTAATAAAGTGTTAGTTTTCCCAGAAATCATGAATCAATGTCCCTATTACACTGTTCTATCAGGGCTGTGGGATGAACATGTGGTTCCTGAGTGGCGCTCTTTCTGCCCCACCTGTTGGTCAAGAGACACTTGTGAACTAGAATTTATAGCACTAGACTTAGAATTACAGCCAATATATGAGCAAACTGTGTGGATGATTCAGCACATTTGAAAAGGCTTATGACCTATTTCACTCTTTATTCATAAGTGAAAAAGCAATTTACAAATCTAGAAATACTAATTTGAAGAACGCTTTTTTCTATTTTTCTTTCTTACGTTCCTTTTTCCTTTAAGAAGGTAATTCTAAGTGAACAGAGTTCTAACTTCTGGAAATATGGACAATAGAGCACTAGTTTCAACTTTATGTTGTTATAAAAAATGAGAATAGCCTGTTTATTATTTGTGCGTTTTATAAGCACAGCCAGAGGCTTCTCCTTACCAATTAGTAGCTGCAGTGGCTCCATGCATACAGATTGTAGGAGAACAAATAAATAAACACGGGGAAGGTTCTGGTGCTGAGAGACTGGAAGTACACCTATTATAGGCTACTGTGTTGCTTCCATTTCCTGTCATTGTAGTTCAAGTCAGCAAGTCTATTTTGAGCATCAATATCAGGGAGTGGAAAAGCAGCTCTGAAGAAAGAATATAGGTAGCAGCTAAAAATGTAAGAAGATGCCTGGCAACATTAGTGTTTTCTACAAATATAATTGGGCCACTTCTTGTCCCAGGCACTATCTTAGTACTGGTAAGGTCCTAATCCCAAAGACTTTACATTTGAATTGAAGAGAAGAATAGCATACCTTTAACAAATAAATAAATGGGATAAGCAGAGTCATACATGCTCTGGAGATAACAAAACAGGGTGAGGAAATAGAAATGGTAATTATGCACCTATAGCATTATGGACAGATTTTCAAAATCTTACACAATCTGTAAGTTACAAATTAGGTTGCTCTTCTCCTTTTCCTTCCCCTCCCTGCACGTCACTCATCTCCAACCACAGGGCTCCTTGCTATCTTTCCAACACACCAGGCGCTCTCCCAGACTGGTGTCTTTCACTAACTGTCCCCTTTGCCTCACATTCTCTTTCTTCAGCTTTGAGACTTTTTCGTCTCTTCTCCATGTTTGCTCAAATGTCAACTTCTCTGTGAGCTAATCCTGACCACCCAGTTACTCCATCCTCTTTACCCTGATCTACATTTTCTTCTTATTTTTTATGACTTATCACCTTCTAAAATCCCATCTAGTTTACTTATTTACTGTTTTACTGTTGATTTTTATTGCTCCTTATCCCTATTAGAATATAAGCTAGACAAGGGGAGGGATCTTTGTCTATTTTCTTCACTGATGTCTCCCCAATACATAGAATTGTGGCTGGCCCCTAGTAGGCTTTCAGTTCGCTTCAGGAGGTAAAAACAACCACTTAGTAACCATAACAAAGAAACGGGTTCCAAGAGAAGGTGAGCAGTACAGAAGACATATAACCAAGAGCTAAGAAAACATGGGTACTGGCACCAAGAATGGAGATGACTATGATCAAGTTATGGTTTTCCTTAGAGTTAAAAGAGGCACTAGTGCAGAATGCAAGTGCAAAATAAGGAGAACACGAAAATGTGCTGGGAATGAAGAATAATATGATATTTGAAAATGGATATGAATGTGGAACAGCAGAAGCACGGAAGACCCACTGGTATACCACCCAGAAGAGAAAATACTACGTAGCCCTGCTTTTGCCCAAGGATTACATGTGTCTGTTGAATATAGAACAGGCAGTGTCGATTTAAAACGTATGTGACTGGAGCAAACAGTAATAATATGGTCATGGCACAACTAGAAAGTTTGTCTATGAGAGTATAGGAGTTCAACCTGCCATATAATGGAGTGTCTTCAGAGTGGCATTAAGTAACCTCAATATTACCTCGCAAAAAATTGGGAGTCAACTGTTTTGAGGAGTGTATTCATGTGATAGAATCATACCCCCTGGTGGCACTTCATCCACTTATCCATCGTCTACTAATTCAAGTAAAAGATATATTGAGGACCCGAGATGTACTTAATGCGATGCTAGACATTGTGGATACAAAATGACTATCACACAGACTCTACACTGACAGGGCTCACATTCACTTGTGAGATAACTGAGCTGGATATTAAAGGTTAAAATACCGCCATAAGTGAAGAACAAAATAAAGTGAAATAATTGTGAAAACAAAGTGTGAGAGTGCATGACACATTCTCAGAATAAGTCATCCATCACATTATAGGAAAAGCATAGAAGGTGTTATGGGCTGAATTGTGTCAAAGAAAGAGACTTTTGTAATTATACAGGTAGGAGCCAACAAGGGAATAAAATAGGGAGTCATAGTTAGAATGAAGATGTGGAGGTTTGTAAAGAGATTAAGGGTATACAAGGGAAGGTAAGGGATGCATCTCCTGTGGGGGGCTGGGAGGATGGGGCACCACAGTCATGCAAAGGGAATAGTCATGGTCTCAAGGTAGGGGAAAGAAATTAATTTTGGTCAAGGTTGATATCAATACACATGTGGGAAAGCTGCCAGTTCACAAGTGGGCTTTTGGATGTTCTTTGGTGAGTTTTAAACTAGATAAAAACATGAGCAAATTAACATTTTATGAATAATATTCTTTGTGTCATATGAAGAATCAAAAACAGAAGATACAGATTAAAGTTGAATCGGGGGAGGGAATGAAGTCAGGAGATGGGGGAGGGTTAGTTCTGAGATTCTTGAAGTAGTCCAGGCATGAAGTCATGACCTTCAAGTAACTAAAAAGAAGCAGTAATGACTCCTCACAAGGAAATAAGAAGCATTCTTTTATCTGAAATAGAAGGTATGCTGAAAGCAGTACAGAAAAAGGACCGCTTCATAGTAGATCTCACCTGGCCATGACTTTCCAAGCAATACATTTTATTTATGTTTCTGAAGAAAGTTTATTATATAAATACATATTAAAATGCTAAGAACAATTAGCTTTCATGTTTCCTTCCAATGTAAATGGCATGAACTTCTTAAAAATTTATTGATACACATAAAAATAAGGTAGTTCTCTAAAGTTCCTTAAATTACGAAGAGTAAAATGCACAATGAGAGAGGCTTGGCCCATGCCATTTACTCTTCTAATGTGATATTTGTAACAGACAAAAAAGTAATGTCCTGGAATGCTTCAAGAGAAGTACTGTTAACGCACTTACCTGCAGAAAGAAAAACAGAAACTAAAGCAAAACCAACAAATATTTTGTGGGATTTATGCTTAAAAATATTATTGTGTTATCATATTTGTCAGTAGTATTGACATTTCATTATAATTGAAATAACTTTACTAGCTCAAAACGAAAATGTAAACAAAAAGAAAAATAAAAGTGTATACCAACTGAGAGAAAGTGTATGCCAACTGAGAGAGAACGAAGAACAGTAAATGAAAAAAACTTGACACTTTGAGTCCGAAGACCAGGATTCAAAAACCTACTCTTATCAATTACCAGCTGGGTGATATTGGGGAACTTTTATCACTGAGTTTTGTCACAGGTGGGGGATAGGCTAGAGGTTAACCACTACACTACTGAGTTCATAAAGGTAGGATAAAAGCCTACCTTTATGTAAGGATAAAAAGCCCAAACAGGTATGGTGATCCATTCTAATAATGGCCCCAATTTTTCATATCTCCCCGTATCCCTGCCTATTGGCTCCTACACTGACTCAGGGCTTGAGTCTCTTTAGCTGGTAGGTTTTTGGCAAATTTGACATAAGCAGAAGTTGGAAAAATGACTTGTATATTGCTGTTTCCATTATTGTATTCTTGCCACTACCATGGGAATATGTAGAAGCTAGCGCAAAGGAGGGATGTGAGAAAGACACATGCAGAAACATCAGGGCCATCCACAACCACCCGGCCAGGAGCCAACCATAAACAGACGAGGAAGCGTGGCCAGTATCTGCAAGGACACCTTAAAGACTCTCAGATGACTGCAGATGTCTGAGTGCTCGGGCAAAACTAGGGAGACCACCTTCCAACCCACGCAATCAATCATAAACAGTGATTTCTTCCAGCAACTACATTTTTTGGCCGTTTGTTACCCAGTATTCTTGTGATGATAGCTAATGTATACAGTAAGGAAGACAGAATATTCAGGAAGGATATGATGATCAGGAAGAATTGATGGCTGTAATGAGGCATATGTGGGGAAGAAACCCTTGCCACATGTAAGGTTCACAGCATATGCAATGAACTCCTGAAAGCTTAGGAAACTTAACCCCTCTTCTTGCGTGCCTTCTGTAGAAAAGAAAAGACCATTAGCATTACAACCAACCACACCAGCAGAGCAGAGACAGCCCAAATCTAGGCATCAGGGTGGAAAGATGGCCTTGGAACGTTTTGTTTGTATGTAAGCTAATGCTGTGTTTTTGGAATGCTCTCATACGTAATCATTAAATGGCGTATATTCTGGTTGCTTTTTTTGTAAGCTTCCACTAAGACAGTGTATGTTACATACACCGAAAGTAGATGACACACTTCTCATCAGCCAGAACAATAAAGCATTTTCAATGTGTTTCGCAAATTTTCATGCTAGAATTCTAAACATGGTTTCATTATTACATAAGACTGAAAAATTAATAAATGTATTTTCATATAGAGAATGACAGACCTTAATAGAGATTATCTCTGAAATAAGTTCTAAATGGTATTTTTTAACTAAGAAATATTCTAAATACAGAATTTAGGAAGGAAATGGCCCTATAATTATTTTCCACAAATAGCCTTATACAAATAAATTGGCAAATATGTTTTTAATTCAGGATAGGAATGATACAATATATAACTGATGTGGTGATATTAAGATAGAGCATATATAAAATATCAGATAAAAAATAATGTAGAAAGTAGAACAAGAAGGATATGATTAAAGCTAAGTTATCTTTGATCATTCAATATGAAGGGCAAAAGGAGATGGTTCTTAACATGAAAATGAAGAAACCAAGGAAAAGTGTGATAATTAAAAATATTAGATAATAGTGAAAACTGAATATATCAATAGTCACTCCAAAAAATACATGCATTAAAGTTACTCATTGAAAGACAGTCTCAAATGGGATATAAGACAGTCGTCTCTAAGATATTTATAAATATAATAGCAGAATATATAATGACTTAAAAAGTTTGACAATAAAAATACTGGGAAAGCACTAACTAAGGATAGCTGGAATGCAACACTAATACAGTCTGAAAGGCATTATTAAGGATGAAATATTCCTATTAAGGACAGAATGATAGAATGGACTACTCAACCTAAGGACATAACAACTCAGATCCTTGACTGAGTCTTTAACAGCTGAAATTAAAAATTAAAAAAAAAAAAAAGCACAAAATTACAAGTAGAATTTAATGAATCTAGAATCAGAGACAGAGATTTTTTAACATCCCTCTCTCAGAAACTAAGATAAATTTTAAAAATAAATAATACCTTGATTTTGTAAATATGTATATCTGATTTCAACCATTAGAGGATATATCTCTATCAATCAATCAATCTGAGAGATTCCATTCCATTCAAATACGCATAGAAGTTTTATCAGAATTGACTAACTCACTTAAATAAAATGGATAATACCTTAGAACGGTCATTAACTGATCAAAACTGACTTGGGAAGAAAAGAAGGATCAGTAGGCTTATAATCATTAAAGAAAGTAGATGCATTGATACTTACTACCACTTTCCTGTCCACACGTATAAGCATCAGACACAAATTGTTTTATAGGAAATTTTTACCAAAACCTGAAGAATCTGAGAACCCTCATCTTACACAATTGTTTAAAGGATAGAAATAGAAGAAATGACACTTGATACAAATGACTTTATACAGACATTTCATATAAGATACTTTATACACTTTTGGGGCGCCTGGGTGGCGCAGTCGGTTAAGCGTCCGACTTCAGCCAGGTCACGATCTCGCGGTCTGTGAGTTCGAGCCCCGCGTCAGGCTATGGGCTGATGGCTCGGAGCCTGGAGCCTGTTTCCGATTCTGTGTCTCCCTCGCTCTCTGCCCCTCCCCCGTTCATGCTCTGTCTCTCTCTGCCCCAAAAATAAAAAAAATAAATAAAAAAAATTAAAAAAAAAAAGATACTTTATACACTTTTGCATACACCATTACACATATAGCTGGTATAGCTTAATATAAAAAGTGTACGTGATGGGTAAAAGAAAATATTATAGACCAATTTTACTTACAAACGAGATGCAAATACCCTACATAAAATTTTATCTAACTATATCACAACGTAACAGCTATTCTAGGATCACAAGGATGTTATTTTTACTGTAATTCCTAGGACCCTAACCCCAAATTACACATGAAGGAAATATTACAAACAGACATGTTAGTATTAGACCTGATTTTTTATATGGGCCTATCAACTATTTCTTGTGCAGTCACAATTTGGAAGAGTTTGACAGTAGGGATTGGTTTTAATGAGTACAACTTATTATTCAGTAGCTTTTGTGGATATATATTATATATATAATTATAAATATAAATATAGTTATAAGATATATATAATTATAAATATATATAATTATAAAATATATATATATATATATATAATTTAGACTGTATAAAACAATCTGTCTAGTAAATAAGACAAAGAGATTGAGGAATTGAAAATGAGAAAGAATGGTTTTAACAGGTTGCTCCATGTTAATTTACTAGCAGAATGACCTTGAAGTACGTGACTTAGGTTTCAGATTTACATCTTCCCTCTAACATAGCCATGCATTCACATCTTGGGTGGTTTCAGATTATACAATGTCAATGCCTGTTACAGTTTCATGAATGCACATTAAGACATATTTACTAAAGTGCAGTTCTAGAGGCAGAGATTCAATAATAAGGACATTATACCTTCAATGTTATGAATATGCTAATTTTGCTATAAAAATCAAGCAAGGAAACCTAATTTTATGTTTAAAAATAAATGTGCAAAACAAATCTGTTGAAACACATAAATACAACTGGATAACTAGGGGAATATTTTGCGTAGTAAGGATACCTCCTGAGGCTCCGGTGCATATTATAAAATTCATACTATAAATTTGAGGTACCATACTGCATTAAGTGACTACAAGAAGAAGGTCAGGTTATGAGTTTTAAGCAGATGTACATTAATCTGTGCTCTGCATACGCCAGTGTTACATTTGTGAAGAATAAGTCACCTGATATTGTGTCACCAAGAAAATTCCTTATGCCAGGTTTCTGCTCTTTAACCTTCCTCTGAATGAAGGGGAACGTGGGCCGTATAATAACTCAGTTATTGTACATGAAATAGCATGTTTATGAGTTGACATATTTGAGGTAGTATATGAAGTCAAGGTTATACTCACATTGTGGCATACTACACTTAAAGTGATAGAAAAGTTGTTTTGTGACTGTATATGTTCACTTTATAATTCGTGTACCTGATTCGGGATCTGTATACCATACATTTTTCAGTCATAGCGTTTATTAAGTCATCAAGCACTCAGTAGGTAGCTAATATTTCTCTCTGAACATTAGAGCATATTAGGACTTATTAGGACTCTTGTTTTCTGCACTCTAGTCAGGAAATCACTTTGTCTCCCTCTCTGCCATTTTTCCTTTTTATATCCTCCTATGTTAGAGACAGTTAGTGTTCAACATTAAATATATTGTATATATTATATATACACACACATATGTACACATATATATTGAATGTGTGTATTACATTTCTCAAATTGCTTTGTTCTGTGGTTGGGTATATGTCTGGTTCTTGCAGTGAATTGTGAGTACATGTGTTAGATCCCACTCTCAGATCAGAAGTATCTGGTCAGCTTTTCCCCATGCTTTCTTCCCCCATCTGGCAAATGGATTTCCTTAAAGTCAGAAGATGATGGAGCCATGGGAAAAGCAGTCTTATCCTTGATTTATCAGTTGGAGGTGAGGTACTTATAGGACATTTACCCAGAAGAGCTCAACAACCTGCCTAAGATTACAAAATGAGCAATAAATAAGTTTTTTGTGTGTGTCAAGACTATGAGAATTCTTTTGGTATTTACTAAAGAAAAGTACCCATTTACTAATCTCCCTTCCTTTCCTCCTTCCTCTTAACTTTCAACTCATGTTTAGTGATCACCCAGGAGCATGTATTATAAACGTAATCAGAGAGAGAGGTGAGAGTCCCAGGCTCTGTCTTCAGGCAGCTCCAAGTAACATGGTGAAATAATGGTGAAGAAACCAAAAATTACAATTCATTCTGATGAGTGCTGTTATGGGGTTAATCCCTAAGGATGTTGGCATGCTAAGGACTCTAGGGGATGCATCCTCAGAAAAAAATGATGCTTATTCAGAACGTTAAAGGGCAAGAAGGATTTATCTAGAAGGAAGGGGAAGAAAGGCCAAACCCAGGAAAGAGCAAGTGTTTTTCAGAGTTCCAGCCAATGTCTAACAGGATATTCTTTTCTTCTGGACATTTGCTCAAGACAACAGTCTAGTAGTCATTCCTGACCACCATTGTCTTCTGTTCCCCATGGCCAATGCATCATCCAGTCTTGCCATTCCATTTTCTTAATGCTTGTTGCATCTGTCTCTTCCCAATCCACCTTCTGAGAACTTAGTATGGATAACCTTACATCTCTCATCTTAAAGGCTTTATAATTGGTCTCTAAAATTCTATTTTACCACTTTCTAATAGTGTTCCATCCAACAGTCAGAGCTGTCTTACTAAAATTTAAATATGTACATATCTCTTCCATAGTTACAGCTTTTAAATGACTTCCCATTGCCCTCCAGAAAAAAAAAATCCAAACTCTTTAGTACGGTGTGTAAATATGCTTTATGCTACGATCTCAGCTCACTTTGGTGACATCATTTTACCACGTGCCACCACACCGTGTGCTCTATAGCCAAACCCATTCTCTGTGCTTAAGGCTAAAATAACATTTTACACCAAGATATTCTATAACTTCTCTGTGTACCTGATGACAACAAAATGCAAGCTGACACAGCTTTAAAGTGGATGATGTGCAGTAGGGGTACCTGAACAAGGGGAAATGCATACTATTGAGAGCTATGCCATGAAAAGCCTTCTAAGCCAAATTAAAGAGTCCAGACATCCACAGACTTCAAACAAACCCTGGGACTTGTGTCCATGTCAGCACCAATCCCACACAAACTGCTGATTGTTAGAGACAACTCGGTCACAAAACATTCTTCTTGGAGCTCTTGATTCAGATATCTTTATGCCATGCCTTTAGAGTCTACGTTTTTGTTGTTGTTTTGAGACCCTGAAAGAAGAGGAGATTTGTGCTGACTTCTTCCCAGCTTCCTCCTGTTTTCTTATCTCCCTACGAGAGGAGCAGCTGCTAACAAATTAGTTGAGGTCTGAAACACTGACTTGTCTTTTTGGCAAGAAGGCAACATTGCTGTGAGTTCAAGGGTACTGTACTCTTTTAGACCACCTCTGGGCTTCTCATCTCATCTTTGGATGTACTGAATGAGTCTTGTTGACCAGAGAATGCTCCAAAGTCCTTGTTGACTTCAGCCCCTTCCTACCTTGACTTACCTTCTCAGTGCTGCTAGTCAGAGGACTAAGGTTTCATGTGGGATGAGCTGGTATAATACAAGTATTTGTTGTTTTTGTTGTGAGATAGATATATCTATATCTATATCTATATCTATATCTATATCTATATCTATATCTATATCCCTATATCTATATATCTATATCTATGTATAGATATATAGATATAGATATAAATTTATTTAATAAATTCAAGATAAAATAAATGAAATTCAAAAATAAATAAATATATATGTGTATATATATATATATAAATTTATTCATTTATTTTTGAAATGCTGTCGTGTCCTAGTTTTGAGGCCAGTCAGTGCCCCTTCTTGGGCAGCTGATTATATCCATTCCTCAACTACTTCCCTCACGGGGGTGCTCATGCTCCAGGACACCCAGCCTAATCACTGTAGCGCCAAGTACAAGACAACTAGGGCCACCTTTATGGCCTGGAGCCCATAAAATTATTCAAATTAGCTAATCCATGAAGGAGTCCATGAAACCTAGCTAACCCCACCCAGAATGCCATACAAAAGCTGCCTCCTATAGCTCCAGTTTACTATTTCCATGCCCCTGGCTGCATCCTCCTGTGTGGTCCTGCCTAGAGTCCTTTCCTTGTTCAGAACTGTAAGTAGCCAAGAGTTCTGGCTTTCATCTATCAGAGTGTCATTGTGCCATGTCTTTGCCATTAAAAAAACAATAAATCTTATGGAACAGGTGATAAGAGAAAAATAGGAAAGCGTGTTTATTTAACCAAGATTAATGTTCTAAACCAATTTTTACAAAAGTTCTGTAAAAGGTGTTCCTAAGGGCTGCTCAGGTTTGCCAAAAAAGACTATACCTTTGTTTCCCATATCACTTCCCTTCCTTGAATGTAGTTCTTGTAGTACTCCCACCGGAGATTAAAAACAAAGTCACTATAAAAGGCAGGGGAGGATTTCAGTTTTTCTGTGTCCTTGATCACAACGTCATCAAATTATCAACAAAGGTTCACCCTTTGCCCTGGAGTATTAGTGTAGGGCTTAGAAGCTGGACAAGTGCATACACAAGCACAAACATGTGGGGCAAAGCCCGATATGGGGAGACCCGGATTCTTATACAGCTCTAGTGGTTAGCATCCGCTGACATAGTACTGTGAGGCATTTTGTGTTTTAGTTTTTATATCTCTTTGTTATGTGGAGGGTTTTTTTGTTTGTTTAAAGTTTATTTATTTTGAGAGAGTGCAAAGTGGGAGAGAGGCAGAGAGAGAGAGAGAATCCCAAGCAGGCTCAACACTGTCAGTGCGGAGCCTGATGTAGGGTTCGAACTCATGGCCGGAGCTGAAATCAAGAGTCAGATGCTTAACTGACTGAGCCACCCAGGCTCCCCTTCTATCTCTTTGTTTAACTGAAGCTAAAGGACTGTCTAAGGGAAGGTTATTTTAACATAAAAATAGGTGGTTAAGTGGAGGTAGGCTACCATTGAAGTACAGACAGAGCTCAGGGAACTTAGTTAAGATAATATTTTGTAGATAACTATGTAAAAGGTCATACTGCTTTTTTCTAAGGCAAAGAGAATTCTAGAAATATTTATTTTTGGTTGAGAAAGCACTGAACTTCTGCAACATTTGAGTGTCAACTCAGATCATCACTGGAGTAAAAATATCTCCCAATACAGTATAACTATCTAAATTATGAGTAATGAACAAATAATCTAATAGATACTTATAATGTCCTGGATTCTAGATGACAGTATACTGTATGTGAATAGATGACTGAGAGACTCATTCTTCACCTACATGTATCATCAGAAAATGCTCCAGAGAAGAACTAAGGTAATAACTGGGGCAACAAATGTTTTACTTTTGATTATGGCTTAAAAATGTCTTTCAAGCATGGATCTGGAAAGGAATTTGGCAATGAATTGCATATGTTATAAAGATCAGAAGCTGAATGAAAAAATTCTAGTGGGTCCTGAGGAATCAAGTTTTATCCTGATAGGTGAGTTTCTCTAGTATGGTATTCACATAGTCTTCCATATGGAAAAAGAAAAAAAAACTGGAGAGAAGAAATTAAAGTATTTTCAGTGTATGCCGGTTTGTTGCTCCTTAAGTAAATATTTATTAAGCTTTATTTTTATACTGTATCTCATTGAAAAGTTATGACAATCCTATAGAGAAAATATTTTATTTTCTATTTGCAAGAGTAAAATTGGGCTCAGGGGGTTAAGTGGCTTTGCCAAATTTACATTGTTAACATGTGACAGAATCAGAACCAAATTCTTTAAATCCTGTGCACTTTCTAAGACATCATGCTACTGTTAAAGACAGAAGGGAGTCTCACACCAATGATCCTTGGAGAAGAAACTAAGTTACCAGAGGACCAAGGAAGTCTGGAGAATATATTCTGTAATGAGACTTACTCTACACTGGGGTGTTTAGCATCAAAGTGTAAATATGTGGGGGGCCGGGCCCCGGTGCCAGGCTGAGACCGGGTCGAGCAATGTTCCCCGTTGACTCAAGCCAACCCGGTGCTTCCCCCTCCCATTCCCCCACTTTCAAGGGCATACAAAAGCCTTGTCAAGGCTGAGAAAGTTAATTCCTGAAGCCTGTGGTCTGCAGGTGTTGGCAGTAATGCTACCTCCCTTTTTCTACCCCGAGTCAGATAGACACAAACATGGGAACTGTGTTTTGCTAGCAATCTATCAACAAGGTCTTGTGACCTGTTCAGAAAGTTCACAAGGTACACAGAACTAAATGTTTTGGCTGGCAGTGATCATGTGAAACCTGTTTATTCTTAGAATGACCTGATCCATAAGAGTCTTATATTATAAAAGATCGTGTACAGCAACAATAAAGCCGTCACTTGGGCCATCAGCCCAGGGGACCCTCCTTTCCCAAACTTTCTCTTCTCTCTTTTTTTCTTGCATTCCCCTACCCTCAGGACCCTGACCTCGGTGTTTGTCGCGCCGGCCGCGACATAAATAATTGGATTATGTTTATTGGCTGTGTTTTATAAAACCGTTACTTTACAAAAATTCTCCATGTAGATAAAATCAGTCTCTATGAAAAGAGAAATCAAGGGGAAGAATTTTTGCCTACCATTGAGCCAGCATTTTAAGAAGCATATACGGATGTTGGGTCTGAAGGGGTGGAGAATTACAAAGTGGGGTGACATTTAGAAACAAGGCCAGAGAAGGATTATCCAACCTATTTTTTTTTCCATATGGAAATTCCCTTCCAGAATCATCCTCCTCTTCCAGAGCTACAGAGGATGATGGATCCAATTTGAATGATAACAAGCTTTCTCCATCCAGCCTTATTATGGGCTTCTCCAATTCTCACCTTCTATGCTGTCTGCGTTTCTCTACGTACCACTCATAATTTTCTTATTGAAAATGGGAGCCCTTCAAAAATTATGAGCTCTTCTAGCCTCATGAAATAAGAGTAGGCAAAGGGGTATATTGGACATGACGGAGGAAGGCAGGAGTAAAATTTAGGAACTAAAATTTAGTGGTTTAGAAATGCAAACAAGGGGTGCCTGGGTGGCTCAGTCGGTTAAGCGGCCAACTTCGGCTCAGGTCATGATCCCGCGGTCCGTGAGTTTGAGCCCCGCATCGGGCTCTGTGCTGACAGCTCAGAGCCTGGAGCCTGTTTCAGATTCTGTGTCTCCTTCTCTCTGACCCTCCCCCGTTCATGCTCTGTCTCTGTCTCAAAAATAAATAAACGTTAAAAAAATTTTAAAAAATATTAAAAAAAAAAGAAATGCAAACAAACTTAGTTCTATAGCATTCAAATTAAATTTTACTTTTAATGTGAGTTTTTATGGCTGTAAAAAGTTATTTAATGATATTATTTAAGCAGTTTGAATGGAAGTAGGATTGATATTAATGCATTAAATATGAACTTTTACTTAAAATAAATTCATTCTTCAAAATGATGCTGAGTATTTTTTATAAAGTACTACAATATTCAAATAACTAAAATGAGCATGAGTTAGGTCTTAAATATGCTTATAGGTTAATAACAAGCCCATAAATGACTAACGAATGGCGAGGAGAGACTGCAGAAAAAAACTCATCTGTGTAATGATAGCACCAGATGATATCTGAGGACCATCAGTTTAATGTTTTTCTCATGATTTCACTATCTATTAACCATTACTTTAATATCACTTCAAGTAATACTAACAAGAATTATTGTATAAACATGTGAACGTAACAGAGAAACAATAAGCAAACTCCATAGATGTCTCAATGGCTTGTATGTAATGGGCCACAAAGTGTTGTAACAGGTATGGCTCTTGGTGTTTTCTTTTGTTTAACTACAGATTTATTAATCACACCACCACAGGACCAATATAATAATAATAATAATAATAATAATAATAATAATATTTTGGTTTAGGGGAATAATGAAAACTTTCATAGAATGACAGACAGAAACAAAAATGTCGTATGTAGAAAGCATATGATTAACTAGATATAATTTTAACATACACACTTGGATCACTGCAGTATTAAACCAAGAGAAGCATGTGTCTGTGAGTTCTAAATATGCTAGTGTCATTCGGTATTTGTTTTTATTACAAAGTCATCTTATAAAAGTTAACTCAAATTCCTTTTTAGTTTTTGGGTTGTTTGCCTGTTTTTAATAAGTTGTTCTTAGAAACATCTTAAAAGAGTAGAAAAGGATGTGGGCTTTGGAATTACAAATCCGGGTTGGAAACTGAGCTTATCTCTAACAAACCGTGTGACTTTGGACAAGCATCTCATCCTCTTTGGGTTTTAATGTTTTCAACCTTCAAATTAGGGATAATTTATAAGACTGAAAATTAAAATATAGTGTGCTTGGTTCTTTGCCTGGTATATTATTAATAGCTCATACTGTACATTAGTGTGTGTCTTTCATGTTTTATAGCAAGAACCATATATATATTTCTCCTTTCGTAGAACTTAACACAACAATACAACAGATGTGTCTGCTAGTTGCTTATTATTCCTATTAATACTAATCCCCACATTACTGCATGATGGAAACAGCAAGAGAAAATTTGAAAAGCTAGTTTAAAAATCTTCTTTGTCTATACAAGATTGCTATAAGTGGCTTCCATCTACTTAGAAAAATGATGTCAATCTGTTGTTTTAATTCTCATGCTGTTGTATCATGAAATGCAGTATCATTTTGATTTTCTGAATGGGGATATCTTAGATTAGACAAGTAAGATGTATAAAGAACCCCATGTAGAGATTTAGACTCAACAAAATCCCATAGAATTTTTAAAATTTGTCCACATAGCACTAATACTTTCCAATTCTTCATCTTTAAGTGTCTATAATAATTTTGTGCTCCTTCCCTAGACTAGGTAGATATCCACAGGTATATCCATAGGAAACACATTTTTATAATCTCCTTCCCAAACGTTAATAGGTTAACAAATGTTTTCAATACATCCCCTTACTGGCCCTACACTTTCACCTGGATATCCTTATTCACTCTTAAGACTACTCAACCATTACCTTCACCAAGAGTCCATTCTTTAGTGAACTTGCCAATCTAGATTCTATACCTCTGTCCTCACCACTTGCTTGCACATACCTCTATCCCCACTGAAATTATTTCTTGGCTGAATATTGCTCTCACCAAGTTGTATCTTTTTTTTTACTTATTTATATCCATATATCAACTGGTATCTGACACAGTCAGTATTCAAAAAGTGCTGTTAGATTAATAGAATGGAGGATTTAATGGAAGAAGATGTGATGCTCATGTCACTAAGTTCCTAAGCAGGTGACCATATGTCTATGCCCAATCCACTATAATAATAGTAGCCAACACCAACAAAGCACTAAGATGTTCTGACATTGTGCCTGGAAATTTATGAGCAACATTTTGTTGTTCCTATGGGGTAATATTAATATTATCAGTGCCACTTTAGAGACAAATAAAATTAAGTTTAGCAATGTTAAGCAAGTTGTCCTAGACTACAGTACTTATTTGATACCCAAGTTAACTGGGCTCTGAAACATGTTCTCCTTCTCCCCACCATGATGCCTTCCATCTTTTACTAAAACTCCAAAAATTCTATGTATATAGTTTTGACATCCACATATTTATAAAACATGAAAGGCAATACAGTTTTCTTCTATTTTGATCCGTATGATGACTTTTTAAGATAGAACCCCCTGTAAGAAAAAAAAAAAAGGTGAAGCCTTCCATTACATATTTTATCTGCAGGCGTGCCTTTCATTTTTAACTAAATAACAATCCAGTTGGTAAAATAAGGTATTTTGTTAATCAGATACTATGGATAGTGATTGCCATTTGGTATTTTCTACTTTCCAAAAAAGAATGAAAAAGAGAATCACTGTACTCACAACTCACATTAAGAACTAGATAAAGCACAGTTTTTATGTGGTGATTCCAAAGGTTGTTCAGAATCTGATAATTCTTCAGGATATTCACAATGGCAGTATTCTTCACGGTAATGTCAGGGAGGTGAGAGATAAAAAGAATTTTGTTGTTGAAATTTCATTTCAGTGAACTGCGGCTTACTAACATTGTCCTTTACAAAAATGCCCAAGACCTGAATTCTTTTAATTATTTAAACACACGTGCACACCACACACACATACACACACACACACACACACACACACACACACACACACAGAGTCTTTATCACATTTCACAAATATATAGTTATTTTGAGAGAAGGCATCTTCTCTTTGACATTTTTCAATCTTATTGAGCATTACTCACACAGGGAAATCCATGGGCATCTGTCTTCAATGCAATCATTTGTAACCCGTTTGGATAATTGAACTGTCAACTTGGCCCCAGCCAGGATCCCCTGGCCATTAGAACATTTGTTTGCTTTGTAGTAGTCAGTGCTTTCATTTTCATATGCCTTGTTAGTGCAAACAGCACTGCCTCAAAACTATTAAGAAGAAAAAAAATGCTCGGTGCCACACATGAGAATAAACTGCCAAAATAATGTATATGTAATTGGAATGATAAGTAATCTGTCACCAAATCCGACATATCAGTTTTATTTCTCTTACCAGAAATGTCCAGCCTGACTTACTTATGCTACAGCTGTCTTTGTTAAGCATAAATGTTTTAAATTTTAATTTTTCCATGTGTAGTATATTGATGTTTTGTAACCTGATTTGTTCCAGAATCCTACCAAAAAATATTCACAGCTGGATGGAAATATAATGCATTTATGCAATTCTAAGAATTATTTATGCTTCTTTTGTTGTTGCATGCATCCTTAAAAAACAGAAAGGCTAAAAATATTCCATACAAATGCACATTCCCTTTGAAAGTTCTTTTTGCAAATGAATTTTGGATTCCATTTGACCATGGCTGAGACTGGCAAGCCAAGATGTCAAGAAATTTTTGGATCACAAGTAACTAATGTTATCTCAGATTGAGCAAGAATACAAGTTTCCTTGTAGAAAGGCAACAATACAGTTGCTTGTTCAGTCTGTAAGCAACAAAGACTACACTGAAATTCACTGCAAGAAAGGCTTCACTTCCACAGTTTGGGGAGAGAGTTGTTTTTTGTCTGACTTCCTCCTTCTTAGACACTTGCTAAACCACATAACCTCAAGTTTTGTTGTTGGAAATTGCCATAGTTACAAAGACAAGGCTTGTTGTCAATGGAAGAATAAAACAAAGTTAAATGCAGCCTGTTTCTGCTCCTTAGAACAATTATTGTTTTTCTTTACAACTCTCTACAGGAAAATTAAAAGGAAACTTCCTGGTTTTTAATCACACAGATTTAACTGTTCAGTGCATTCTTCAATGAACACTTAATAAAATACAGTACTTGAAATGACTTGGGGTTTGCGTCTTATTTAACATTAACAGTTTAGATTATTGGGAAGATAATGTTTGCATGTTTGCCATCAAATCTGCCAAGTTTTTAGGGTGTTAGGGCTTGATATCCTCAAATCATAAACATGATATTTGATAACTTAAAAACTTAAACTGCTTTCAGATTTATACTGCTATTCATGATTTTCACATAATAGTAGGAGTGAGGAATCCAAGAGAAGATTTGGAAAGGAGTAATTTAGAAACTAGAAGTTTAAGATTGAGCCTCCCTCATTTAGAGATATAAACACAAAACCTAATTTTATTGTCTTCCTTGAGCCACAGTAACATCTATGTCTTAGTCTGTGTGGGCTTCTATAACAAATATACCAGACACTGGCTTACAAACAATAAACATTTATTTCTTAAATTTCCGGAGGCTGGGAAGTCTAAAACCATGGTGCCAATAAGTTTGGTGTCTTATGAGGGTCAGCTTTCCAGCACAGCTGACTTTCTGCCTTAACCTCACATGGTGGAAGAGACAAGAGTGTTCTCTGGGGCCTCTTGCCCTAATCCCATTCATGAGGACTCTTCCTTTTGACCTAATCACCTCTCAAAGACTCCACCTCCTAGTACCATCACATTAGAGGTCAGGATTTCAACATAGGAATTTCAGGGGGACACAAACATTCATAGCATAGCATGCTGTCACACACTAAAGACATAATCTGAGATGAGCTCAAGATCTCCCTGAAACTCAGTGCTGGGTTGCATCAGACACTAGGAATAAACAAGAATTGAAGATCTGGAAGCATTTAGTCATTTATATATCCTCAGAAGGCATATATAATTCCGGCAGCTTCTCTGAAGTACTAATTCATTCATTTATTTATTCATTAATTTTAACAAACATTTGGTGAGGACCTGCCATGTACTAGTTAGTGAAGATCAATGCAGTGCTTGTGGAAGCAGCAACCTATCAAATTTAAATTGAGGACAGAGGGAAGATTCTAATGAGCCGTAAATGTGAAGTAATTCTGAGTATAGGAAGAAAGTAGACCAAGGATATATGCAAACAATATGTTTGGACGGTCATGGCTAGGGAGAAAGGAGGGTTAAAGTTGATACGTACAAGCATATTGTGGAAGAGTGGGTAGTTAACCAAAAATAATTCCAAATACCAAAGTCATGGTAAGCTTAACGCTAAAGAGTTGTTTCAAAATATTCAACAAATATTTACTATAAAAAGAGTAGCAAAACCGGAAGGAAGAGCCCTGTCATTAAGCAGGATCTAAAGTTGAAGTTAGTTGTGGGAGGGGAGGTCAGATGTCAGGGGTGGGAGCTCATTAGTTTTAATCACAAGAAAGCCAAGTCAGAGAGAGCACAATATGGATGTGAGCTTGACCCGGGATATGTCTGTTTGGGTGTTTGCCTTAGATAGACACTCTCTACTTTTTTGAATAAAGGGAATATATTGTTTCAGATTATAAAATCATACATATTTATTTTCTACAATTTCCTATATTCTAAAGAGTACAGACTCAAGCCTCAGGTAGTCATTGTTTATGATTACATGGCTTCCCTTCCCTGAGGCACATGCTGCTTTATACAGGAAGAACACATCCAATATAACAGTTTGCTTACTTTCTTCACTTAATATCACCAGTGGTTTCTCCAATAAATATAATTTCAGTCACTGAAAAGAAAAGTTCATTTTTTAGCCTGTAAAGCATTTGATCTCTTTCAAATAATATCTCTGAAAGACTCATAGACTATAATTTAATTAATCTTCACCTGATTGATCTACATCAAAGAAAAATATCAGGATCAAAAACCTTTCACTTTACAAATACAGTTCCTGGATAAAGGCAAGGGGAAAGTGTTACCAAAAAAAGTACCTTTACTCTCTATGTTCACTCTGGTTTGCTTTTTACCTCCTTGTTTTTCACTGAATGTCCGTTCGCCTCAACCACAGGTGCCTAGAGTAACTCATCGAGGGTATAGATATTGTGGCTTCCTATGATTTTTCAGATTGTTGCCCACAAAATGTCAAGTCCATCTAGAGATAAACATAGAACGAAAAAACATATTCCAGAATAAGAAAATATTAAAATATAAATATGCATTTTGTATATGTATAATATTAATAAGCTGTGTATTGATACAAATACAGTTTATTTTTGTCTTCTACAAAAAGGCTGTATTTCTCTATAGTGGATGTTAGGTAAAACAATGTTCTCACCAGTAAATCTTGCTGCTAATGAACTATTAGCAACTCCTTCTCATACTTGCTAAAATTTCATGCCAAGCTCCTAGATTACCCTATGCAGAACAGTTTATTCCTTTCAGATGGTTTATACGTAAAATCCAGCCAGTATTGGGTATTTTGCAATGTATTATTATTAAAAATAGTCTTAGCACTAATATTAATATACATTCAACAAGCCTCTGAGAAATGCTATTTTTATTCTTTTAAAAAAACACAGGTATTAGATGATAGATAAGACTGCAAGATAGATAGAAATTCAGTCCGATTTCCTGCAGGTCTGTAAGAACCTTAATGAACTTATCTCCTTGACAACTTGTGATTTAGCTGCCCAGATCCACCTTTGAGAAAAGTGATATTCCCCAGTGTTACTCAAGAGCATAAGATGAGTTTTAGGTTGCCAAAACTTTCATTAAAATTTTATGTAACCATTCTCTAGAGCATGGGACTTGCATAATACCTTACTATCCATGAATTATGCATGTCAGTTTCTATATTCACCCTATTTTTATGTTTAGTCTTTAAGTGTATTTATAACAGGGTTCCCATAAGCTCATTATGCTGTAAATATATTTAAAAAAGAAGTATACTGTGTCACTGGTTGGAAACAACAAAAATCTTAAGGAGGGTCAAATTTATATGCATTAATATGTAACTAAAAACCCCTATCTGTGGTTCCCCATCAAAAGTTGAAGTCATCCAAAGACATAAACTAGAGGTTTAATGAAATCTCTAGTACATACAATCCCCAGACACTGTAACTTAAAATTTAGGGAGTAAATTTATAGGGTTTAAACATTGAAAGTATCAAATAGGAAAGCAGTCCTTAATTCTCAAAGCCAGAATCAAGAAATCCAAGGTAAAATTTTACTTAAGACAAGGTCCTTTTTTTTTTTCAATATATGAAATTTATTGTCAAATTGTTTTCCATACAACACCCAGTACTCATCCCAAAAGGTGCCCTCCTCAATACCCATCACCCACCCTCTCCTCCCTCCCACCCCCCATCAACCCTCAGTTTGTTCTCAGTTTTTAAGAGTCTCTTATGCTTTGGCTCTCTCCCACTCTAACCTCTTTTTTTTTTTTTCCTTCCCCTCCTCCATGGGTTTCTGTTAAGTTTCTCAGGATCCACATAAGAGTGAAAACATATGGTATCAAAACAAGGTCCCTTTTATGCTTACACATTGTTTTAACTCACTGAGCTTATATAGTGCTGTGTTGGGAGGCCCAAGACCATCCCAGGTTCAGTGATTTTCTAGAAAGACTCACAAGAATCAATTCAAGATTTATTATAGCAAAAGAATAAAGAGTAAATGCAGCAAAGAATGACAGTGCATGAGACAAAATCCAGAAAAACCAGACCCCAGCTTCCAAGAGTATTCTCCCCGTAAAGTTACACATAAGGCATACTTGATTCCTTTAGCATCCAATAGTGATAAACACATGTGAAGTGTCTCCTAGGGAAGCTCATTTGAAATTCAGTGCCCAGGGTGCCTGGGTGGCTCAGTCAGTTAAGCATCTGACTTTGGATTTCGGCTCAGGTCATGATCTCACAGACTGTGAGTTTGAGACCAGCATCAGGTTCCATGCTGACAGCACAGAGCCTGCTTGGGATGCTCTCTCTCTCCCTCTCTCTCTCTGCTCCTTCCCAGCTTGTGCATGCATGTGTGTGCATGCACACACACGCACACATGCACTCTCTCTCTCTCTCTCAAAGTAAATAAACTTTTTAAAAAAAGTAATTGAAATTCAGTTTCCAAAGTTATTAATGGGAGAAGTTCACATAGACCCCCTCTGCCTAGTTTGTACCAAAAATCCAAACTCCCAGAAGGAAAGCAGGTGTTCAGCATAAACCGCACTGCTTGTACAGCTTAGGCAGAGGGAACCACTCTTCTTGGTTCTGGGAATAGTGGGAATTCTTCCATGCCCAAGTTCCTAGACGCTAGCCAGGGGCCAGTCCTGCAAGCAGGCCTTTCTATGTTAATTCTTCTGTGCACATATGCCATTTTAGGAAATTCATTGTTTTGATTCATATGTATTTTTTTTCATATCACTTAAGACTAATTTTATCTTAAGGGAAAATATGTGTTCAAATGCAGATGGGAAGAGATGTGTGGTAGCACATCCTTATACAGAATTCCAATCATATAGATTCAATCAAATCTTGAATTCCAGTCATATAGATTCAGTCAGGTCTTGAGGAAATAACCTCCAGAGCATAGATAATAGTAAAATAGGAAGTGATGAGTTTTTTTATATGTATTACTTTTGTTTTTAGTTTTACTTATTTTGAATAATGGCTGTTTTTGACAGCTGGCTTGAAAATTCCTGCAAATTACCCTTCCATGAGCTGTCTTTGTCATACACGCCATTAGTACAAGCACATGTCAATCCTCTGCTCTCATCATGTCTGCTAATATTCTACTAATCACCTCTCCAAGTCAAGGGATGGGAAGTATACTCTTTCCATGAAGATAGGGGAGAAGCCTGAAAGATTTGCTAAAAAAAATCTCTAATGTAATACACAAACTCCTATTCTGAATAGCATTTTACAGTTTTTATAGTGTTTTCATGTACCTTAACCTTACTTAATTCTGATTTAATTTGATGGATAAAAAAAGTAAGTCCTGGTTTGGTTCTTTAACCGGTATCATCCATTCAATGGTAGGATATAGGCAAGAAGCAGGGAAGGGAGATGTTTCTTAGTTTTTATTTTATGTAGGTGCCCTAAATTTAAACTCAGAGCAATATGTCTCAACAAAGAATAAGGCTAACTTTGCCAAGAGGCTTATAAACTCTCACCGGACTTTGAGTTTATAGTTTCTAGGCAACTTCCTTCCAAGATTCTGTTTAAGGTCTCTTCCAGTGCATGATGCTTCTTGAAATGGAAGATTTCCAAGTCTGTAGTCCATGGGGCTTGTTTCCAACTTTTAAATGCCTTGCAGCCTCTAACAGCTCAGCTGTGTGAGCGTATTTTTAAGCTGGACCACTTATACTAATCCTGTTTGGAGATCACTAATTCCCTTTCATCTTGGAGAAGTGTAGGCTGCTCCTGAGGCCAATGAATATATGTCCTAATGTACTTGAGAAGTTCTATCTGATATGATGTTATGACCACACTAGTTATGAACTAAAAACAGGAGGTGATATGTCAATGGAGAGAACACTTGTGTGATTTACATTCAGTTACTCTCATCACCAGAATCATTTTAACTCCTCTTTAAAAAACTAATTGTAGGGGCACCTGGGTGGTTCAATCAGTTAAGCGTCAGACTCTTGATTTTGTCTCAGGCCGTGATCTCACAATTCATGGGATCCAGCCTTGTGTCAGACTCAGCACAGAGCCTGATTGTGATTCTCTCTCTCTCCCTCTGTCTCTTTCTCTGCTCCTCCCCCACTTGTACACATGTTCTCTCTCTCTCTCTCTCTCTCTCTCTCTCTCTCTCTCTCTCTCGATAAATAACAAAAATCAAACTTAAAAGAAATAAACTAATTGCCTCAGAGTTTTATCTCTCGAAGATTATAGAACCTCATAGAAATGACTGTCCATTCTCCTTTAGTGCTGAAGAGTCTCCAGGAGACATTTCACGAGTAAACACCTTTAGGACTTACAGATTGTCTATACCACAGCCACCACTCCTCCCTCTAATCTGTTCTTCTCCTTGTCTCTGGGTCATGTTCATTTGTGTCTTATCTTCCAAAATAGCTTTTAAAGCCTTTCAGGATAAGACCTTTATTTACCTACCCACTGCATCATTTCAGACTCTTTTAAAGCATATACTCCAGTTCGTAAAGGAGGACAGGACAACAACTACTGTCTACAATGTTATTTTTTACAGCACTTAAATTTACTCCTCAGTCGGGGATGTATGTGCTTATGCAGAACTCATTAAATCCACAATTATTTCATGCCAACAAATATTCCAGGGATGCTAGCATAGAATGCCTTCTGGAATCTTGCCTTAGGTTTGTAATTCCCCTCTCTTTCCCATCTCTTTGACCCGGCCACAGCAAACTATCTGCATCCCTGTCCCCTGTTCCACAGTTTGTTTTCCAAACTGCTGGATATTCTGTCTAGAGTTGCCACCTTCAGCCTGCTGATACTTAAAATTAGTTTCAGCATGACTTCCCCTAGAAAATTGTCCTTGATCCCAAAGTCTGGGTTAGAGACCTATCTGCATTTTCATCTATGATATAATTATGTTTACCTTGATATTTACTATACTGTAATTATTGAGTAATATGCATGGCTCTACTAAATTCATAAGCCCCTTAAGGACAGGAGACCTATTGTACCTGGCCTTTTGTTTGTAGCACAATATAGGTCTAGCAAAATATAGGCCCTCAATACATGCTTACTGAGCATATCGATGAAAATTTAAAAAGTTGTAGAGATGCTTCTGCTAAATAGGTTAATACAACTGCAGGTTTTTCACTTCAGGTGTGTTGTCTTTGTTTTTGTTTTGTTTTTTTTAATATATGCTTTCATCTCTGAAGAATGCTCTGTTCCTCCCTCTCGGCCTAAATTCTATGGTCTCTCCAGGCCCTGGATTAGGGCCACCCACCACAAGTCAGGAGGGATTCCTTCATCCAATGAACCGCTCTCTTGAACTTTGTATTCTGTTGCCTTAATAGTCTATGCTATATTTTTTCATTTTATATTTTAGGAACTTTTTTTCTGACTATAAAATGCATGATTAATTTGGAAATTAGAAAATATAAAGAAAAAATAAAGATAATATGTATTGCCTTAGGTGGTGATGATCATTGTAAACACGTAATTATGTATAATTAAAAGTAACAACTTTGTGTGAATTTTCATTAATATTACATCATGTGTCCTTTCCACTTTACCACATGGTCTATAAGGTACAAGGGAGGAAAGGATGTACATAGACATTTCACCACTTGAGACTGTCACTGACATATTTGCACACTGGCAACCATCTTGGCTCTGAATGAAAGTCTAAAAAGAGATAAAGAGACAAAGAGTAAGGAAAATAAAGCGTTATACTATTTTAAATGTAATCCTTTTGGACAGCTAAGCAGGACTAAGATTTCAAGGGGTAATTCCGTACACTCCATGAAGTTCCAAGGGGAAACAGCCGAGAAAAAAAAAAGAAAAAAGAAAAGAAAAAATTGTGTCTGGAATAGATAGCCATTGATAGTAAAGGTTGTGAGATTAAGATAAATTGTTCTATTTGAAGCCTTTTTGGTTGTTGAATTTCACCAACTCACTCACTCTCTCTCCTCCCCCCCACCACGACTGCCTCCTCCAATAAATGCTAGTGATTTATTGTCGTCATCATCACTATATTCTTCTCAATTGTTCCACACCAAACATCTTCCTGGGTTTCTATTACAGATCCCTGATTATCTTTGGCAAAATAAGTCCATTATTATGACTTAAGTCAAGTAAGATACTCTTCATGATGAACTTGGGTTTTTCAATTCTGTCTCCTGTACTTCCCTTTGAATATTCTGTGTGAGGTCTAGGTTGCTCATCTATGGTCTGAAATTTGAATAATAAGGGCAAGGCACTGGTGTCAATGAAAGAAGCAGGGATTTGGAGAAATAGTAAGAGACATTTAGAAGACAAAATTGGCAGGAATTAGAGTAATCAAATATTTGAGGTGCCCAGACATAGAAAGCACTCAAGTACTGCTTCTTAGTACGATTCTTGACAATATTTCAGTTCATAATTTGAACAAAAGGAGACTATTATATGAATATAAACTATGTGAATAAAGATTTTTTCCCATTACAAAGCTAATAAGTGGTTGTTACTGGAAGTTCGCATAACATAGAAATGTAGAGGAGAGCAAAAGCAAGTAATCATTTTTTCACACCCTAAAAAGAGCCGCTATTAAGGGTTAGGTCATTATAGTCCTTCTTTTTCCATATTGCACCATCTTATGAACTGTAAGAAAGTACTTGAATTTAAACTGGGAGGTACTAAAACACAGCTTAGGTTTAGGGAACTGTAAGAATAAAGCAAATGTTTATATCTATATTTGACAAGCCAGATGTCAAAAAGCATTTTGTTTGCTTTCCTAAAATGGCTTCCTTATTCCCAAAGGAGTCCATTTTCCTGCCCTGCAGTCACATAAATAATGTGGTGCTCTGCAGATGGACATCAGGTGTTGCTGGGGAAGCAAGAATCTTGTACCATTCTCACCGGGCTCACCCTGAAAACATCAAGCGCAGTCACTTCAAAGTTAACAAGAGCATTGCCAACCTGCTCAGTGTAGGGACAGAGGCTCAGGCTATTCCTAAGACAGATGTGCCTGTGGATTGAGCACAGCTTGATAGTTAACAGTTGAGGAACTAACTTCCCAATCACAGTGTTTTTTAAAAAAAAGAAAATAGGGGCGCCTGGGTAGCTGAGTCGGTTAAGCGTCCACCTTCGGCTCAGGTCATGATCTCACAGTTCGGGTTCATAGGTTTGAGCCTCTAGGTGAGCTCTGCGATGACAGCTTGGAGCTTGGAGTCTGCTTCAGATTCTGTGTCTCCCTCTCTCTCCCTCTGTCCCCACCCGGCTGTCACTCTGCCTCTCTCTCTCTCTCTCTCTCTCTCAAAAATAAATAGACATTAAAAAATTTAAAAAAATAATAAATAGAAAAAAGAAAGTACATAATAAAATGCTTGCCTAGTCCTCTTTACTGCTTGAAAATATACTACTTTCTTACTTGTGAGAATTCTGAAAAGTATACTTTTTTTTTTTTTTTTTGAGAGTATAGAGAGGGAACACAGGGATATACTCTTGACAACATACCCATCCTTGAATGGTGGAAATTGTGCTTCATTCTTTCTTTACTCTTAATTATGATTCAGTATCTCCATACTCTACAGTGAATAAACAAATATGAAAGACAATGGGAAAACTCCACATACATATTATTTCAGCATCTCCCAATCTTCTCCTTGCCCGGAAGTCATTACAGTGAAGGAGATGAGTAGAGAAGATACATCCACACTTCACCAGTTAGGTGCAAGGTGTACTCAGGAAAGTTATCTCTGATCACCCTATGAAATTACAAATGCTGCCACATATAGCCCCTTTCCCCACTGTATTTTCTCCATAGTACTTCCTGTCTTCTATTATACTTTTTATATGTATTTATTTTGCATTTCATCTTCCCCCCCTACTAGAATACAAGCAGCAACAAGGCAGAGATTTTTATTTACTATTTTTCAAGAGGCATATTGCTTATAATACTTGATGTACTATTTTTTAAGAGATTCCATTTTTTAAGTTTATTTATTTATTTTGAGAGAGAGAAAATGCGAGCGCGTGCATGTGAGTGGGCAGGGGAGGGGCAGAGAGGGGGGAGAGAGAGAATCCCAAGCAGGGGGGGTCACTGAGGGGCTCCATCTCACGATTATGCGATCATCACCTGAACCCCTGAGCTGAAACCAAGATTTGGTCACCCAACTGACTGAAGCACCTAGGGGCCCCTTGATTTACTACTCTTGATGCTTCATAAATATTTATTGAATGAATAAACCTCAGTTTTCATCAGTTTAAACATGATCGAATTATTGATTTTGTCATGATATGACACAAATGACTACTGATCTGTATGTATATTCATTCATTACTTTCAGTCACAGACTGTGATATTTAGTCTGTGACTAAAAATAATTTTACTTCTTCCTTTCCTAATTTGTATGCTCTTATTTGCACAACCAGATCTTTTAGCACAGCTGAATATGAGTGGCAGGAAGAAATACCCTTGACTTGTTTCAGATCTTTTACCATGAAGTATAATTATACATTTTTTTGTAGATGCCTTTTAATCAGGTTGAAGATTGAAGAAGTCTCCTCTATACCTAGTTTCCTGAAAGATTTAATCAGAAATGGATAGTGGGGTGGTAATGCTCTTTTCGTGTCTATAGAAATATTTTTTTTTAGTTTGTTAATAATGGTGAATTGAATTATTGATTTTTCCTATGTTTTTATTGTAGTAAAATACACACAACACATATTCCACCACCTCATCCGCGTCTAAATGTACAGCTCACCTACATTCATGATGTTGTCCATCCATTTCTGTACCTGTTTTCATCTTGCAAAACAAACTGTGCCCATTCCTCTCTCCCCATAGTCCCTGGCAACCACCATTCTGTTTCCTGTCTCCATGACTGTGACTATTTTAAGTACTTCATGCAAGTAAAATCATACAGTATTTGTCTTTTTGCGACTGGCATAGTTAGCACTGTGTTCTCACCATTCCTCCATGTTGTAGCATATGCCAGAATCTCTTTCCTGTTGAGACTGAATAATATTTGGGGGTGCCTGTGTGGCTCAGTTGGTTAAGCCTCCAACTCTGGATTCGGCTCAGGTCATGGTCTCATGGTCGTGAGTTCGAGCCTCCAGTCAGGGTCTGTGTTGATGGCGCGGAGCCTGCTTAGGATTCTCTCTCTGCCCCTCCCCTGATCACTCTCTCTCCCTCTCTCCCTCAAAATAAATAAACTTTTTTAAAAAGCCTGAATAATATTCCATTGTGTGTGTTACTAGCACGTTTCATTTATTAGTCAGTGGACACTTAGGTTGCTTCTGAGTAGGGAAAGGGTTAACATTAGGCAGGGAAAGATAAGGGACCTTCTGGAGACAGACTGCAGCTGCAAGTGGGAGGCTGAGGAAGTGGCAGCGGAGTTTGGGGAAAAGGAGGATAAGATAAGCATGTTCCGGACCTGCCTGAGCTAGGTACCATGCATGAAGTCTCACAAACTTTCTGATAAGGTCCCAGTAAGAAGTCAGAAACAAAAATCCTTGGCGGCTGCCTACTAGGGACCCCTCTCACTCTTGAGAGCTTTGTACTTTCTCTCAATAAACTCTATCGCTTGGCTCACTCTCTGTTGTCCACAGGATTCATTC
The DNA here is from genome assembly GCF_024362965.1 of Panthera pardus. Classification (NCBI taxonomy): domain Eukaryota; kingdom Metazoa; phylum Chordata; class Mammalia; order Carnivora; family Felidae; genus Panthera; species Panthera pardus. The sequence goes on from NW_026526876.1 coordinate 41,501,662, forward strand.
TTAGACTCCGTAAGACAAGGACCAGTTCTCTCCCACACTCCTGTAACACTTTTACCGTTTAGCTATTGTGAGTAATGCTGCTATGAATATGGGTGTACAAATCCAATAATAAGGCAACTCTGAAAATCAGATTCTCCCTTTCACCAGGTTGTGTGTGTGTGTGTGTGTGTGTGTGTATTTACTTTGTTTGTTTGTTGTAGGCTATCTCTGTGCTTAAGATTAGCTTGTGATATAAATTTAAGGTCTTCTCAGGTCTTTCCTGAGACCTTCCTTGGGCATACATAATCACTTTTTAATTTTTCTCTTATACACAGTTGCTTTTGAATGACCTAGCTTTTAATATCTAGCTCCCAAAAAGAGGATAAAGAGAAAATCGAAAAGGGGGGTCGGGGGAAGCTCTGGGCATTGGATCTTTAGATAAAATCCCCTGGAAGTCACCTCAGTTACACAGGGAGAAGCTGCAATCAGTGGTCAGAGAATAGATTCCCAATATTTAGAGGACAGGTTCCTTTTTGTTCATCCTGGATCCGGCAAGCTGTGTGCAGGCTGCTCTAGTAACATGTGCATAGCTGCTTGCCACATGGCTAGGGTCAGGGAGGTTGAAAGCCACTACTGTTCTAAGAGCTGGAATTGACTGAAATGAACCACAATTTACTCTCCAAGTCTTCCCCAGGAAGTTGTAAGAGTTCAATAGACTCCAGAGTTCTAAAATAGTTGTATCAGATAGATTCTTACAGGGCAATTGTTGTCTAGCTCAGGACATAGATTTCTGGCACTTCCTACTTCATCATCTTCCCAGAATCCTCTTTTACATCATTGATTTTTTAATGTTAAATTAATTTTTCACTCCTTAGCTAGATGCCATTATGTCATGATGTAATATCCATTTTGCATATTGTTGAAATCAATTTACTAAAATTTTAGACATTTTGAAAATTTGGATATTTTGAACCTATGTCTATACGACATATTGGTCAGTAGCTGTGTGTGTGTGTGTGTGTGTGTGTGTGTGTGTGTAATATGTTTTTGTCTGATGATGATGGCCTCAGAATGATTTGGGAAATATTTCCTGATTTTCAATTTCCTGGCAAATTCTTACCGCTATGTAAGTTCTATTTCCTCTTTTCCCTGTTGTTTTTTTCCTGGATTTTCCTAATGGTGTTTTTGTGTAGAACCTAAGTTTTTAGGCTTGTTTGTTTTACTACTACTTATTTTTAAATGTGGCAAATTCTTACCAAAGAAGAAGTATTTTGTGACCAGCTGGTATTAAGGAGGAGCCAGAAAATGTCTTGGCTAGTAAAAAGTAGCACACAAAGAAACCTCTATTTGAATCAGGAATTTCAGTGTCTCTAATAGATCATTATATTGCTTCAGTTGACAAAGAATGATGAGTAGCTATAAGTAGGTTGCCAAATAGCAAATAAAAATACAGATTACCCAGTTCAAGTTGCATTTCAGATACACAATAGCGTGTGTGTGTGTGTGTGTGTGTGTGTAAGAAATGTCTCATGCAATATTTGGACTATATTTATACTAACTAGTATCCTTTTTATTAAATCTGAAATTCAAACTTAACCTACCCTATTTCTTTTTTTTTTCTGAAAACCCTACCCACGGGGTCACTCACCACTCACCAATTTTCCTGTGTGATGTGACACATTTAGCCAGATGGCATGTCTATGAGTCTCCCTCTTGATGCCATGCCTCCTTCAGCACTTCTTCCCTTGACATGCTGTGTGTTCAAAGCTGAGCCAAGGAGGCTCCATAGCTAGACACTTAATGCTGGACATACCTACACAAGTACTTCTGGTGTCTGCCCTTCTCTGTGCTGCCTACTGTGGAGACACCTATGCTCTCAAAGAAGTCCCAATGTGGTGTCCTCCTTCACCCTAATAAATGTTTCACTCTACTGCCTGCTTTTTTCTTTTTTTTCCTTTTTTTACTACGTTTTATGTTTAGTATAGATTTTATTTTTGAATACTATTATCACTGAAGATAGAATATCAATTTCCGTTTTTCTCTTCCTTCTTACTGCTTTCAGAACTGGGTGAAGAAATATTTACTTTGCCAATTTATACCTGGAGGCCTGTTTGTTCTATTTAATAATGTCTTCAATATCTATTAGTTTAATCTTCTTTCTACTTTGTTATCTTTGTATTTTCCCATATTCTCTAAGTTATATTTGTTAAAAACATGTCTACTGTTTTGCAATGTGCCCATCTTAGAGTTATTTATACATTTTCCTTTGCTCTGTTGACCACTGACTTTCCACTTTGTATTTTATTAATTTCTGAGATTAAAAAATGTTTTCAATGTTTATTTGTTTTTGAGAGAGACAGAGTGCGAGTGAGGGAAGGGCAGACAAAGAGGGAGACACAGGATCTGGAGCAGGCTCCAGGCTCCGAGCTGTCAGCACAGAACCTGACGCAAGGCTCAAATTCATGGACCACGAGATCATGACCTGAGCTGAAGTCAGATGCTCAACTGACTGAGCCACCCAGGTGCCCCTAATTTCTGAGATTTTTAAAAATCTTCATTATTTTTTCCCAGCATTACATTGCTTTGGGTTGGGTTTTATTTTGTTATTTTTCTATTTTTTAATTCTATTTTTTTCTATTTTTACCTACTTTACTTTTTTTATCCAATTTTTGAGAAATGGAAATATTTAAAACTATTAAGTATCTGTGACAGAAGATCAACTTTGTTAATTTAGATGTGCAGTGTTGTTATTATTATTTCCCTTCCAAATTCTCCCATAATGGTTTAAATTTATATTTAACAAAATAATGATATAGCAGCATCCCCTGATCCCCACTGAATTCTGGGAAACCAAATATTTTTAACTTAAATATAATTATATGGTAACTTGCTTATTTCTTAATTTTTGCATTGTGACCAAAGAATAAAACTGCGGAATATATATATATATATATATATATATATATATATACACACACACACGTATATATATACACATATATGTATATGTATACATATATACATGTATATATGTATATATACATATATACATATATATGTATATATGCATATATATATTTTTTAATTTACTGACTTTTCTTTTTAGTTGTAAATAGTACAAAAATAGTTCTAATATAATATAATAGAAAAAAATGGCCACACTTTTTTCTCCTTGGTTACCTATTCTTCTTTGGAATATAATCTTCCTACCATGTTAGAGGCAGCAATGTACTATTCGCTACCTGATCTCCTTCCTTAAGCATTCCTTCTGTTTCAGAAGATGGATATCTAAACTGAGATGAACTAATTCAGGGACAGTAGAAAATTGATAAGAATTTAAAATTAGGATATGAAGTACCTATCCCAGTGAGATATGGCTTCTGAGAATGAGGATAGTACAACAAAAGAGACTTCGAGGGTATTACTCTGGGCATTGCTGAATAACTATCCAAAAACTTAATGTCTTCAACAATATTTAAGTTTTAGCTCATGACTTTTTAAGGCCAGCAAAGCAGGTGCTTCTTGGCTTGGCTCCATGGTGAATCTTAGATCAGCTGTGAATCAGGTAAGCACCTCTGCCTGGGGGCATGGGTGGCTGTCAATTGGATCACCTTGGTTCTCTTCCCTTTGTCTTATTTCTCTATGTCTGTCATGGCCTTCAACAGCCATCTGGCTTGTTCTTATGGCAAGGCTGAAGCATAAGTGCACAAGCTCAAAAGCACAAGAAATCAGGCTAAACATGCAAAGCCTTTCTAGACACAGAACCTGCATGTGGTTAACTTCCGCCATGTTATTAGTCCAAACAAGTTGAAAGGCCATCCCAGAGTGAGAGTATAGATGCAGAACACAATATTACAGGTCAATAAATGTGGATACAAAAGGACAATTAATTTGTGCCAGAATAGCAATCAGTTACCATAGTCCTCATTGGTGTCCTCATAGGCAGGATACACTTACTGCTTTTCAAGACCCCCCAGAATCTATTCTTCTCTAACTGTGTCTGCAGTCTGAAAGCCCAGGAATTCATGGTCTATCTTAGCTTTTTATGTGCATCTCCTTGATAAGGAGAACAATGAAGTAAGGAAACACATCATCCACCCCTAACCCCCCATCTTCCAACCCACAATAGACCAGTGAAACAGGGAAAGACAAGAAGCCGACATTAAACATCGCCGTTTGTGAAAAGGATGGATAGGAGGCACATATCTATTACTGGTCTTAGCCATTCTGAAATTTCCTGGGCAAATGTTTCAAAGTCCTGCAATTCTAGGGATGAAAAATACTCCTAAATTTAGGCTGTGGTCCTACACCTTGTCTTGCACAGTGTCCTGCAGCTACATTCAATTTGATTTTTATGCTGAGCCCATTTCTTTCTGTTGACACTTAATATTTTACTGGCTTAAGAAGCTGTATAGGTCAGAAACAGAGTGGGCAGAAACTAAAAGTTATAGGGCAAAATTTATGACTTTAACACTATTGTATAGGGTCATCAAATAAATAAATTCACGACAATATTTAACCTGGGACTTAAGTCAATCCTGAAAAAAAAAAGCAGTCATCATAACAAAGAAATCATTAAGAAAATAGATGTATGAGAGAATTAGGAAGATGGATATAGTGAGACAAATATAACCCAAGTTCAATAAAGGATACAGGATATGTGGTTAAGTAGTCTAGTTTCTGGGTTAAGCCCCTCATAAGTCTTCATTATACTCCTTTTCCTTGGGGTCCAAAAGGAAACCCTCATTCTTTTTCTCACCTTATTCTTTTCTGTAAGCTAATTTTGGCAACATCTTAACCCAAACAGCATGTGCCTAAATCCTTTGTTGAAATAGACATATGTTTTTCTCCTATCTTAATCCTAGATACATTGCAGATTTTCCTCCTTTTTTATTGATCTCCTTGAGCATATGAGTGGAAATACACTTATATGGAACCATGTTTAAGTAGCTATATAAAATATTATTTTCATTATTACTATTGTAGTATGTATCCCCAATAAAAGAATGAAGTGCAAAAAGAATCAATCATGGTATTATCATGGTATTTTCTGGGTGATCATTCTATAAAGTTGTTTATTTTCTCTGCTTACAATTTTTTTAAAACTGAAAATCACACACATATCCTTAGCGTTCAGTTCAGTTCAACAATTCTATGTACCTTTGAAAACACACAGGTTACAAGACAGAATTTTTTTTTATCACCAAAGAAAATTCATTTTGCCTATTTTCTCTCTTCCCTGCCTTTTGTGATGCAACCATTTCCTATTTTTGATCATTATAAATCAACTTCATTTGTTCTTGGAAGTTATAGAAATGGAATGATAGAAGTGATCGTGTGTGTGTGTGTGTGTGTGTGTGTGTGTGTGTGTCTGAGTTACTCTGATCAATATAGTGATTTGGGGATATATCCATGGTGCTGTTTCATTATCTTTTGAAATATGTTGTCTTTTCCATTTTCAATTTCCTTTTTCTGTGGGGATCCCCTTACGTACATGTTAGACCATTTGATCTCTGACAGATCTGTTCTTTGTTCTATTTTTTTCACACTTTATTTTTCCTCTTTACGTTTCTGTTTGATACTTTCTGTTGCTCTGTATTCAAATTCTCTAATTCTTTTCTGTACTGAATCCAATGTGCTATTAAACCCATATAATGAGTTTTCATTTCAGATGTTATAATTTTCATTTGAAACATTTCCATTTCACTCTCTTTTTTTTCCCCCAATGTTTCTATGTCTCTGCTAAAATTCCCTGTATACTTGTTATGATGAGCACTGGGTGTTGTACGTAAGTGATGAATCACTGAATTCTACTCCTGAAACCAGTATTCCACTGTATGTTAACTAACTAGAATTTAAAGAAAAATTTGGAAAAAATAAAATAAAATAAAATAAAATAATAAAATAAAATAAAATAAAATAAAATTCCTATATACTTAGGTTTCTCACATTTTCAACTATATCCTTTAGTGCTTTCACCAGTTACTTTTTTGCCTATTTTTATTTATTTCTTTTAAGACCACTTCCTCACAATTTCCAGAGGTTCTTTCTTTTTAAAACAAAAAAAGTTTTTAAATGTTTATTTATTATTGAGAGATAGAGGGAGACAGAGCATGAGCATGGGAGGGGCAGAGAGAGGGGGAGACGCAGAATCTGAAGCAGGCTCCAGGGTCTGAGCTGTCCGCACAGAGCTGGATGCGGGGCTCGAACTCCCAAACTGTGAGATCGTGACCTGAACCAAAGTCGGACGCTTAACAGACTGAGCCATCCAGGTGCCCCTCTTTCTTTTTTTTTAAATAACAGTTATTTTTAAGCTGTTGAATGGTAATTTTAATATCGAGCCATCTCTGTATCTACTTTCTCTTATTTTTTCTTTTTCTTTTTTTTTTTTTTTTTTTTTTGGAGAGAGAAAGAGCATGCACATGAGTGGGGAGAGGGGAGAGAGGGAGAAAGGGAGAGAATGTCAAGCAGGCTCCATGCTCAATGCAGAGCCTGATGCAGGGTTTGATCCTACAGTCTTGGGATCGTGACCTGAGTCAAAATCAAGAGTTGGGTGCTGAACCTACTGAGCCACCAGGGTGCCCCTCAGCGACTACTTTCATTGACTAATTATATATATATATATATATATATATATATATATATATATATATATTTATACACACACACACACACACACACACACTATGGATCTCTCTCTCTCTATCTCTCTCTCTGTCTCTGCTTCTGTTTCTTTGTGGGTTTTGTAAATTTGTTTTTATATGATTGTCTTTTGTGTAAAAGAATAGTATTGGCAGAAATACATCATAGTTACATTTAGAAAAAAAGAATATGCCTTCTTGTAACAAACTGCTGTTATGAAGGCCTCATTCAATTTCCCTGGTACTGAGCTAGGCTTGGGCTTTTTGACACACCCAGTCTGAGTGGCTTTAGCTGTCTTGCTTCATTTCTGCTTCCTCATGGTTTAGAAACTGAGCGCGGTTCTTTTCCTTTTGGTGGGGCTTGGGGTCTGAGAACGTGTGAGATGCTTGAGATAACTTTGTGCTTTATAGCTGCGCTGCCAGCTCTCCAAATTGTGGAATACTTCTCTGGATTTCTACTAAAATGGAGTCTGGTTTCTGGGGAGTTTCCGTGGGTCTCAAAACCTGCTTTAGGCTTTGCACACCTAGAAAGACTTCTCCAGCTGATATATCATTGCGCTGTTTCTACTCCTTCCGAGGTAACATCTGTGTGTCTTAGATTCATTTCCTCAGATATTCCACTCTGTTTCCATCATTGAAAGGTGGTTTCTTTGTAGCTGTGTGAGGCTACATAAGCCTTATTAATGGTGTCTTTCTCAGTCCCCCTGTTCTGCACCCCAGCCCTTGTCATACTGCCTCAAAGCAAATAGTGAAGACTGATAGAACAGTTGGTGAATGAGTGTAGACTTATTCTATGTTGAGGGTTCCTTGAAATTCTAATTTTTCAGGTACATCAAGATGCATCATATACATAGAAGTATAATAAAAATCCAGCTTGTTTCTTCCTACTCCCATGAATAGTAAATTCCTCATTCTCTCATCATTCTGTGGAGATATGTCAAGATCCTGTGTTTTATACAATCTGTTAACCTTCTAGAACCCATATCATGGTTTCTTTGCATCTGGAACTCTCCGATGTGCTCAGAAAAACTATTCGTTTTTGTGGTTTATTCGTCTTATTTGATTGTTGGGGGAAAGAGACAATCTCTTGTTATTGTCTATGTCCTAATCAGAAGCTAAGTATTCTATTCCTTGTGTTACATTTATTTCCAAATATTCTTCCAAATTAGCATGCATTGATTTAGTTATCATAGTAATAAGTGGAGTAAATAAATAGAGTAAAACTAATCCAGTTCGCCACCTTACCCAAAGGAAGTGGTTTAAAACCTAAAACATAAAATACCAGGCTTTAAAAGAGAAGTCATTTCCTTTACATTAAGAGGTAATTTACTTGTTGAAGGCAAACATTTTCTATCGTCTTGCTTTTTGTTACTTTTATAAATGTTGAATTTATAATAAAAGTCTTCATTAATCTTCCTCTATGTTGCTAGAAACTGAAGAAACACTAGTATGTTAGGATACCAGTAGCTGAAAGAGAATCTTACCTTTCTTATATATGTAATCAAGATAGAGAATCAACAGAGTATCTCACCAGCACTTGCCAGTATTCAGTAGTATAAAACACATTACAATTCAAACAATAAACATTTTAGCATATTAAAGCTTGAGGATCAATCAGGTAAAATAAAGCAAACCAACCAACCGCCAACAGCAAAAAGTTACACACTCATTTTACAACTCACAAAGAACTTCGATTTACCAGTGTTACATTCATATCTATATAAGCACACGTTTCTACCTCATCCTTCTGGAAAAAATAACAGGTTCATAACACTTTAGAAAAGTTGCACAGGGAATTGAGTGATTAATGCAGAATCAATACTACTACCAAAGAGTCTACCTGATTTATCTTACAATCAACATGGGAAAACCATTTTGATGTTATGACTCAGCAGATGTCAAGATGTAAACCTTTCACAAAATGATTTCAGGGCAGGAGTTGACTTGCTTACTCTGCAGAACCAGGCGAGAGAGAAAATGCTAGTAAGAGTTCACCCAAGGATGTGCCTCAAATGCATTGAGTATTCTTTCTCATTTTTTCTTCCTTTCATCCTCTCTCCCCCGATTCGCCCCTCCAACTATTGTTAGAAAGACTAAAAATGATGCAGTCTGCAATAAAGTGGGTGGAATATTAGTTACCTAGAGAAATTATGTTAGTGTGAAATGACTAAGCAAGACCATTTTTACTAAAACTTGGCTGGGATGGATCTGAGCTGCCAAGTGAGGTACATAGAGAATTACAGCCATTTGAAATTTACAGCTACATGGTTTCTGTTTCAGAGAGTCCTTCAACTCTTTGAATATTAAAGATTCCCACCCTCACCCCAGAAACAGCCCTGATCCATCACAAAACTCTCATCTCATAGACAATGGGACTTATGGAAGTGTGTTGCCAACTACGTTAATAATAATAATGATAATAACAATAAATAAAAGCCAAGGAAATTCTAATGTAGTGCATCTAAAACTCACCAGGATGGAGTGAATTGCCTAGGGTTCTGGAAAAGTAAATATGGCCTCTACACAAAAATTGTTCAGAAGCCTGAACCCATATAAGTTGACTTTATTGTAACAAATGTCCTTTGTATTTTGTTTTATATAATTGTTTGCACACCACCCCCATCTCTGTGTACATACACAGTCCTCCCGTTCTCCATGATCTCTGCATGGAAAGTCCCTTCTCATTCTTCAGGTCAAGTGTAAATGTCACCTCCTCTTCTTAGAAACCTTCCTTGACTACCTTATCTCAATCTAGGCATCTTGTTTATTTCCTAAAGGGCCCTTAAAAAATGATTCTCTATTACTTTCTCTGCCTAATCATCAGTTGATAAAGGCAGGACCATGTCTGATGTTCTGGGATGTTAGACATTTAGCAACTGCCACACTGCAATGCACAGAGGATCTCAGTTAATATTAGTGAATAAACAAATACATAAATAATAGATCTCTCATGGAGTCTCCTGTGACCCTCTCTAATAGAAGTACTTTTCTCTAAGCCTCTTCTCTAAGTAGTAACGAAATTATTGGGTTCTGGTTGCAAGTAACAGAAACCCAATATAAATTATCTTAAGCCCCAGAAGGGATATTATTAACACATACAACAACAACAACAACAACAACAACAACAAAACAAAGATTGGTCTTCACACAAATGGCAGGGTCCACTTTATAAATGGTATCAGCACCTTAGAATTACTGTTTCTCTCTTTTCGTCTTTCACCACTGCTTCCCATTGAGTCAGTTTTATTTTCAAGCAAATTCTCTATATGTAAGAAATGTGGTCCCCAGTAGATTCAGGCCTACATTAAATCAGCTTAGCAACAACAGAAAGAAAGCATCTTTTTGTTACCACAATGAATGACCCTTGGAGGACACTAATTAATCTGGCTGGATTAATCTGTGAAGCCAAACGAATGAAGACATTGACTGGCCAGACTTGATTCATTGTCCAATTCTATCATCCAAAACACACCTCCCAAAACTTCCTAGAGTGAATTTTTTGCTCGTGAAAGAAGGCTTATTTTACCAGAATAAGAAAGCAAGAATAGAATGTTCTGGAAAGACCAAAGTATATTAATCTGATTCACCACACATTTCACCTGTAACTCTTCTAGAGTTAGTTGCCACTTTATACCCTTTATGAAGGTGTGGAATATACAAACCACAGTTTGTGGTACATTAGATTCTTGGTTGTTATGTCTGAGTTTCCATTGTATTAAACAGAGTTTCTGGGGTGCCTGGGTGGCTCAGTCAGTTCAGTGCTCTATTCTTGATTTTGTCCCGACTCTTGATTTTGGCTCAGGGCATGATCCCAGGGTCTGGGCATGGAGCCCACTTAAGATTCTCTCTCTTCCTCTGCCCCTCTCCCAGCTCACACTCTCTGTCTCCCTAAAAATAAAAATTATAGAAAATAAAAAGTAAACAAAGTTCCTAGTTTACTACTTTCTCCTAACAAATGTCTTATGGATGAATTCATGAATGAATGAATGAATATTTTTCTGAACTTTTCAGCCGGACTTGTGTTGAATTTTCTAATTAGATTTATAATATAACTTTGTCTCATGAGAATCACTGTTTTTAGGTGGAAGGCAGGAGTGAGTGACAGAATAAGAGGACATTTCTATGGCCAGTGACTATAATTTCAGACAAGAGCATTCCCAAAAAGAATCCACAAAATAGGATAAGCACAGAGAAACCACCATGAAATAGTTCTGAAAATATAGAAATAAGCCACTACCATCTGGAATTTTACTTGAAAATTTTTTTTTACTGAAACTTTTACTGGAATTTTTCTCTACGTCCTCTTTCAAGGGAAAAAAACAAAGAAAAGAAAAGGCTACGTTCTGAGCTCAAAGGAGATTCAGATAGGCTACAATGTTTGAAGCAAACTGAAGTCATCACTAAAATCTATAGATTCCTTTAGTTCTCTATGGTATACAGTAAAGCAATATATAATCCATTTGTGACTACATGTTATTGAAAGGTCTATAAACCATATACAACTTTGAGTGTGTATGAAATTCGGGAATAATTCTTACTACTTACTGTAATTTTTGTAATTTCATAAGGTCTCAGCACAAAACAACTATCAAAGTTCTCATAGACTCTGTTAATAAAAAAGCAATCAAATCAGCAATTCTTAAATACTTATAATTTTTGCTTTTTCCATTCAGTACTACAAAGGGAGAAATTTTAGTAATCAGTTAAGTTACATATTTTCATAGTTGCATGGAAAACTTTTTCACTCCTCCAGTGGTTCTTGTGAGATATGGTTAATTTTGGGAATCTAGAATTATGAGAAATTTCTGCTCTAAACTATAATTCTAATATCTAGCTCTGTTAATTATTACTACTACTGTCCAAATTTAACCAAGATTTTTAGAAGGATTTTTTATAACAAATTGATTTGAAAATTTAATGAAACATATTCATTAATATGATTAATATGATTAATATTAATAATGAAATTATATTCAAACAGGTTATAGACAAGGTGTTTAAAGTCAAATTATATAAAGAACATAACAACAGTAAAAGTACTCATACCCTAACAGCCACCAAAATATAGTTTAGAGATATACTCCTATAAATATTTTGGTTGAGGTACCTGTGTGGCTCGGTTGGTTAAGCGTCCAACTCTTGGTTTTGGCTCAGGACATGATCATTTTGTGATTTAGAGCCCTGCATTTAGCTCTGTGCAGTGAGGAGCCTGCTTGGGATTCTCTGTCTCCCTCTCTCTCTCTGCCCTTCCCCACTCATACTGTCTCTCTCAAAATAAATAAACTTCAAAAAATAATATTTTGGTCACTTCTTCAGGTCATTTTATTTATTTACTATTTTGTCATTTTATCACTTCCTCCACTCTAAAGTGAGACAGTTGGCCCCAAGTCAGTCAGTAGTATGTTGTGGTGTTGGGATCGGTGTGTTGGGATCTTTGGCTTTGTGACAGCAGGTCTAGAAATGTACAGCTATTTGGCTATTGGAAAGGAAGTGACTCTGCAGTGCAGTCAACACAGAGATGGCAAGTAGAGTTGAATAATTGCTGGGAAGTGTGGCCTGTTCCAATCAAACCATCTTCATGCATTGTCTGTATTATTGTTTAAAATATTTAGAATTGGATTTTCTATAATTTAAAACAAAATACATTGCTATGTCTTATAAATGATGCTGACACATATAAAAACTGAAGCAATATGATGTTGGTGAAAGAGTTGGAAAAAAAAAAAAAAGATGAATAGAACAGAAGAGAGCCCAGAAACCAGCCAAAGGGGACATAGAGGAAAGAAACTACTTAAGAAGATTGGGGGAAAAAATTCCAAGACTGATGTTTTCTATTGTACTAAAAGATTTCATAGTATCAAATCAGGTAGAACATTTCCAAATTTATTCTGTGATGTCATTATAATGCTGATTTCAAGAGAAGAAAATTATGACACAGAAAAATTAACTATGGACATAACAAGTTGGATTATATGTTAAAAGATTTAAAATAAAATATAAGCAAGAAAAATACAGAAATGTGTAAAAGAAAAATATGTCCTAAGTAACTAGCATTTATTTTAGGAAATTAAGGATGGTTTAAAATTTGATGATCTATCACTGAAGTCCACTGCATTAATAAATTTAAAATTAAAAAATAAGACAATTAATAAATTGTTATTGATAGAATTCTTCTGGAATTTGAAAAAATCTCATCAAACAAAAAACAGAGGAAAATTTTGTTTGGTTGATAAACATAATAATGTTCAGTGTTGAGTAAACGTTTATCACTGAAGAGTCTATCCAATTCAGTAAAAATAAAACAGACAAAAAAGAGTCATTATTCTCCCCAATATGTCTACCAATTAAAATTTTTCTAGTAAAAAAATATATATCCACATGTTTTTATGTTTGATAAGCCTGATGCCATAATTTATTTAGAAAAGTTATGGTCAAGTTTGTGAGGACTATTTTGGGAAGAGAAAAGAAAATGTTGTAGTGGTGATATTACTAGATATAAAGGTATAATTGCATGGAAAATATACAGGAAAAGATACATATATTAGTGAAGTAAACTAATAATATGTGTGTGTATAAATGACATTATAAAATATTATTTTCACATATTAGGAAAAAGATCCTTTAATAAATGAAACAGGGTCTGTGGATTAGAGAAATTTGAAGTACAAAAAAACCAAATGTATTCCACATAAAAATATAAAAAATAAATATGTAAAATTACAAAAGTACTCAAGGAAAATGGGAAAATTTATTTTTATTATCTAGAAATATGGAAGGCATTGTTTCTTAGGACAAGAATGGAAGTCATAAAAAATATTAACAAATGAGTAGAAACAGTTATAACTCTGAAGACATTAAAAATCTACATACACATAAAGGTAAATGACAAAACACAAAAAAGACGGATGGTATGAAAACAGAACCTTTGTCAGTTCTTCTGTATTAATATATCCCATATAAATAAATAAGAAACATATAACTAAAGAGAAAAATAGACTAAAATCAGGGAAAGGAAATTAAAAAATAATTCAAATGAATTTAAAGAAAAGATACACATTCTCAGAGTTCATAATGAATTGGAAAATTCAAACTAAAGCAAAGATACAGGATTTGCAGCTTGTAATATTGGCAAAATACAAAATGATTTACATTCATTGTTAACAATGTAAGGAATGTGATATTCTCAAACAATGCTGATGGTTATGGGTTAGTACAAAGATTTTCAAGGTCAATCTGATGTACCTATGAACATTTTTGTGATGAACAAAACCATTAAGCTAGCAAAAGTTACAAAATGAGGTATTTTCAAAGATGTCCATTATAGGATTACAAGCTACCTAAATATCTATCAATACAGGGAATGATTAAATCAATTTTTATACAACCAAAGTGTTCCAACACTATGAGCTAGAAAAAGAATAGTTTATGTTCATATAAACTAAAAGTAAAGACTGTCTATGATTTTTTTCTCTAAAAATTAGGAATACTTGGAATCACATGATTCCATGATTATAAAAATAATTAAATATGTAAAATATTTGAATGTGCATATTTGAAACTTTAGAGGTATAAACATCAAATTGTTAACCTTTAGTTCTCTTAGTTGGTGTTGGAACAAAAAAGGCAAATTAACTTTTTATGGATTACAATGTGTATTTCAACATTTTAAGCAACGGTACTATTTTTGTACTTTTAACATTTTTAAAAATCATGTTTTCTGATATTCTTTTTAATCATTTGTTCCAGATCTTGTAGTTACTGTGTTAAATAGATGTTGCAATAAATATATCAAGGAAATGAAATAAAGTTTTTGTTTCAATATAACTACTCGGACAATGTGCTTAAATTTGTAGTGATAAATCAAGTTTCAAATCTTTACCTGTGAGAATTATTGCCTATTAATTTCTATATTGGTAAACTCATTACTATATGTTCATTTTACTTTATTGCAGTATTTAACAACTGAAATTTTGATCTTGTAGATATTGTATCACTGAATTTTAAATATGATGACTTGTTTTATTTTTGCCCTGTATACCAGTCCCAGGCCTATAATTACCAAAATAGCATAAAGTGAAATTCAAATTTTTCTTAATGATGTGCATCTCATAGCCCAGTTAAATATCAAAATACAATAGAATTTTATATAGAATATATAATTTTATATATAATTTATGTATATTATATATATATAATTTTTATATATAATTGTATATATAATTATATATAATTTATATATAATATATAATTTATATATAATTGTATATATAATTTATATATAATATATAATTATATAATCTATATAATTTTTATATAGAATATATATATAGCTATATATATGTATTTTTAGAAAGTAAGATATAGAAAGTAAGCTATATATAGCTTTAGCTATATACATAGTATATATATGCTATATATATACTATATATATAGTAAGATATAGAAAGTAAGCTATACATTACTTTAGAAAGTAAGCTATATAGCTAGATAGCTAGATAGCTATATATATATATATATATACATATATATATATGGAAGCATATATATATATACATATATATATACATATATATATGTATATATATATATGGAAGTAAGATCCTATTACTAAATCCAGATTGACCAATCTACATAATATCCTGGTTTTACTCACATACTCATTTGAGGAAATCAAAAACCAGTAAAATTTCATCAACGTTTAATTATAATTAAGGAGATATGGAATAGCATCATCAATTACTCAAACTGCATTCTTTATCTTTAATTTTGTCCATAAACCATTTTTAAAGTAGACTAGGGACAATAGAAAGTTAAAACACGCCAATAATAAATTAATTCACCCTTCTTCTCTAGGCAATATTCTCTATCTAGAGAGAGAGAGAGAGAGAGAGCGAGTGCACAAGTCGGGAAGAAGGGCAGAGAGAGAGAGGGAGAATCTCAAGCAGTGTCCATGCTCAGCACGGAGCCCAACCCAGAGCTTGATCCCATGACCCCTGGGATCATGACCTGAGCCAAAATTAAGAGTCAGATGCTCAACCGACTGAGCCACCCAGGTGCGCCTATATATATAAACTTAATATGGGAGTATTCTGTAGCTAGCTTGTGCCTTGCTTAATTCAGCCATCAAGTACACAAACTGTCAACAAATAAATACTCTGCAGGTGCCCTGCACAGGATCATCCATGTGAACACACTACAATGATGATACTTTGTTTCTAGAATCACATATACTAGAATTTGGTTCATGCATCAAATATACATTAACTGTGTAACTTTGAGTGAATTACATAACCTCTTTAAGCCTTAACTTGTTCATCAGGAAAACTGAACTGATAATGAATAGTATCTAATACATAGGTTGCTTTGGAAATTAAATGAGATTATGCACACAAAGACCCAGTTTATGTCTTGGCATGTCACAAACGGTTAAAACACAAATATCTTCACTCCATTTTGTTCTCACTCTTCCCCAAATCTGATGAATCAAGATCCTAGCAAAATGATCTTCTGAACAAAGGAAAAAAGAGAAAGGAAGGAGCGAGGGAATGGAGGGAAAGGGAGAGAGAACTCAGTGCAATCATCAGATTTTTCTGAGATTGACATTCACCAGAACTATTATAATTTCAATATTGCAATTAGTGGTAATTTTTTTTCATCCCACAGAATTCACGAAGGCATTTTATCCTGACCTATAATTGTAACAAGGTAGTCTTTGAAGGCCAGCAATAATAAATCCATTTTAAAACATCTTTTTATTAGTACTCTCAACAAACCTAAGATGAACTGAACAGCAATTGCAGCTCATTTTACAGACGGGAAATAAAATGAGGTTCTTAGTTATCATAATTTACGTGACATGCTTTACACATTAAATCCCTAATGGCAGCGACTTAAACTTAATTCCCATGACTACGTGCCTAATCCTTTAATGGTTCTTCCTTCTATTTTCTGTTATTCAGTGTCACTATAGTCAGTGATGGTTTCTTTTTCAGTGTGGCAGCACAGAATTTAGCTATTGGTACAAACTCAAAACAGCTTCTTCCTATTACTGTTGTTGCTGTTGTTTTCCTTAGGTTATTCCAACGTATATTTAAACAAGTATAATTTCCCTGGCTCAAATTAGGGAAGAATCCAACTGACATCTTCTCATAAAAGCATTTTCCTCTCTTCAGGTGGCATGAAATCCATCCTTGCCATGGAACCTGAATTTGTAACAGCAATAAAAAAGGTTAAGGGTAAAATAAGATAAAGATTTAAAGGCTAGGTAGGCACCCTGGAACCAGAAAGTCCTTATTCTCCCAAATCTGTGTCCATATGGCGTGATGGACATTTCAGGGTCAAAGTAACAGAGAAAGCACACTTGTAGAAATGAAACTTAAACCCAACACTGCCCATTATTTTGTAGTAATTAGAGTAAACACGGTTTGCAGAGCTCTGAGACTGGTAATACAGGAGCACAGCAGGCATGTTTTGTCTCTTTCTAAGCCTTTCACATAGATTTGTAGACCACTGTAACAATAGAAAATCCTTTGAGATGTGGTTATGTTTTTATTGACATAGTGAACGACCCAGCATCCATGATGTTCTGGCAGAGAATTGATCCCCTCTTAATGCGTTTTATAGAGCCTTGTTTCTTTTCATCACTGTGACTTACTATAGTCTATCTTGAAAGGTAAATATGTACTAGGACACATTCTTTCTAATAAAAAAAAGGCTTAACAATCCTGAATACTTCTTAATACATGTACAAAGGCTAAATTCAATAAGCACTTTTATGCAAGTGCTGAACAGATCAAAATCTTAAGTGACAATATTAGATATTTAAAATAAAAACAGATTAGGTCTACCTAAGCTTGTAAATCATTCTCACCAGTATATATGTAAACAAACAAACAATATTCCTAATAGTCTTCTCTACCATTAATTCTTGAATGTCCTATACACTGATAATTTGAAAAATCTATCAAGCAGAATTTAGTATATCTTCCTTTATTTTCTCATCCTTATATATCACTGTGTATTTAATTCTCTTTAATATAATGAAAATACATTTTTTTTTATTTTAATAGGGCATGTCTGGATGACCAAATCAATTCTTTAAAACCCTAAAAATAAAAGTTAAAGCATCTACTGTGTATACAAATATATTTGCATATAGACCACTTGCTAAGCTTGGTCTACCCATACATTAAAATTTGGCAAATAACCCATCTTCAAATGAAAAAAAAAGTTTTTTGTTTTTTTTTTTTAATGTGGGCACCTCCAACTTCATGTAAGAATAAGAAGCAACCACAGCCAGCTTTTTGGAAATCTGTTCAGCTATAATTTCCATTTTTTTCTATTCATTACATTTCCAAATTTGAATGCCTGACAAATGCCTTCTCAAAGGGTAGAACATTTCCACTTATTTTGCTTTCCAACTGCACACAACTTTTCGACGCCCCCCATTAATAGGCCTTATTCGAAATTGTTTTTATTGAATTCATTTATTTCTGACCAAGTTTCTTCACTGAAGGATATAAGCCCTTGTCAAAAGGGTCAGTTTCCACACTGAAGCTCTCAAGTACCTAATGTATGATCAGCCAGAGAAGCAATACTGAGATTACTTCAATAAATATGCTCAAGTTCAAGCAGTACCCATCCCCAAGCTCAAGGCTAGCTCTTGTTTAGCAAAAAAAAAAAAAAAAAAAAAAAAAAAAAAAAAGCTGGTCTGCGATTGGAGCCTTGCATCAGGCACCTTAGGGAATAAGATCTATTAAGTACACAGAGATTTACAATTAACAGAGACCAACTCTATGTACAGTTCCCTTTTGGAGTATCAAGTAATGTCAGTAATAGCTTCACAAACCCATTTTCAAAGGTGGCTGCGTATTCTTTACTTCTCTTCTAAATGCTGGCACCTAGCATTATAAACAATTATATCTCAAATTCAAATGCAATATTCTGTGCTTCTAATTTTATTTTGAGTGCGTTTTCTGTTTTTCTGGGAGATAATGGGGACACGAGGATGATGATGATGATGATGATGATGGTGTCAATAATGACAGTGATAACAAAAGTTATCTTTGCCTTAGCTGATACTAGTTTACCAACCAGTTACTTATATTTTTTGCTAATGACCCCCAAACCTGTAGGGCAGGCATTAATGTACTCATTTTGTATACGAGTAAACCTAATTTCAGAGTTAGAGTGACTTTGCTCAAAGTCCCAAGATAACAAACTTCAAGTTCAAGCTTTTTATACTATATCCCAATTCCTTTTCTCTCTGGGAAGCTTCAGATTGTGGAACAAAGCCTCCTCCAGAGAACGACACTCAAAATGTTGACTAGGGATTTACCCTGTGTCCATGCGTGCCTAACACTGTCTAAGTAGATGGGGAGCGTCGATGAAACTTTCAATATGATCATACTTTTTTTTTGTGAGTTAAATGAAGATGATCTTGCTTTGGGAACAAATTAGAGGACTCTTGAAAACAGCACATTATGAAAATACAAATCAGAATAAGAGAATTCAGGTACTAAACCTTAAACCCCTGAGGACAGGGATGAAGCCTAAATCATCTTTTTGTTGCAGAGAATGTAGCAGTTTCTCTACAAAGGTCGTTGTTTATTGAATGAATGTATGATTGAATGAAAGTGAACCTCAGTGGCATTCTACTGAGGCATGACTACTGTTCAGTCATCACTCCAGTTAGTGCCCCAGTCCTGACAATCCTGACAACATTGTCTTCTCAATCTTTTTTGAATATATCCCTTTCATGTTTCTTCTGTCAGTTATAGACTCACACAGAGCAAAAAACAAACCATCCAACAAACAGCAACAAACAACTCAAGTAGCTCCCACCAATAAACAAAAATAACTCAAAATTTTTATTCAAGAATTCACACCAGGGGCACCTGGGTGGCTCAGTTGGTTAAGTATCCGACTTTGGCTCAGGTCATGATCTCATGGCTCGTGAGTTCGGACCCCACATCAGGCTCTGTGCTGACAGCTCAGAGCTTGGAGCCTGCTTCCAATTCTGTGTCTCCCTCTTCTGCCCCTCCCCTGCTCACACTCTGTCTCTCTCTCCTTCAAAAATAAGTAAACATTTAAAAAGATTAAAAAAAAAAAAGAATTCATACCAACTGAAATAGGACTCATATCACCTTCTCTATTTTTCTTGGAACATCAGGCCAACTTGTTTTTATCTTTTATAAATCCCTGTAGTTTCCATCTTCACACTGTTTTTGAATCTTTGAATCAGTTGCCTGTATTTTTAAATTTTTAGATTTCACAGACCATCTGAATTTATGGCTTGCTTTTGAAAAATTAGATGTTGCTACGCTGAGTCCTTCTCTGAAGTGTAAAACTGAGATCCTACAGTCTTGCTTAGATGAAGTACGCACTCTCCAATTGAGCCTTGTTTCCACTATTCAATTTGTGTCTGCATCACTGAGGCCAAAAGTCACATCCACACTAAGGCTAAAATAAAATACTTCCTGCACCAGACACACTCACTTGAGTCTGTGACTGTTGCTTTCTACAGATGATCCCCTTCAACTTCCAGCTGGTCCTGCAGTTATTTCCTACTTTGGTGCTGGCCCACATTCATTCTAGCATCTTAGATCTGTGGCTTTAGGCAAATTAACAGTGTTGAGCTTCAGTCTCTGACTATAATGTGACCTAGTAGGCTTGCCTGCCTTTTAATATTACTGTAAACATTAAGTGAACTGTTTCTCATTAAGCACTGAGGACTTTGTTGGACACTTAGTAAATGCTCTCAGTGCATACTAACTTCCTTTCATGATGATGATGCTAATGATCTGTAGTTTTTCCATAGCCATACGTAAAAATCAACTGACATGGGAATTCCCTGGTAGGGTAGAGTGAAAGTAATCTGGGGTAAGTATAGAGTCATAAAGAGGGATAAAGCAAGTCCCACTGAAATCACTTCTGAATTTCTAAACATAAGATAATAGATAGAGAAGACCATTTAGACATAAGAGATGAAGTGAAATGTTGTCTCGACCTATATACAGACAGAGAATGAAAAAGAGTGGGCCAGAAACAGGTTCAGAGAAGGGAGCCAGGGATACACTGGGGCAGGGTGGGAGCATGGGCTCTGTGTTATAGAACTATATTGATAAGAAATCAGAGATGACAGAACATTGTCTCTGCTCTTCTTAGAACCAGCCTTCCAATAACTGTAGTTAGGACAAGAGGGAAATGCCGCATAAGGTTTAGCTTCCTAGTAGTGTACTCTGACAGGCGATGAGGACAAATGTTTCTAACCTCTTCATGCATCCTTCAGCTTCTTGCGTTTATATGAAATCCATTTGACACAGAATAATAGCTGGCATTTATTAAGCATTTTCTATGGACCCATTCTAAGCTCATTATGTATTTTGATCATTTAATATTCATGATCCTATGAGTCATAGCAAAGAAATAAAATAGTGATGTGGAGAGTGAGGGAGGCTTGGGTCTTAGAGTTTGACAGCTGGGATGGAGACAGACATTGATGGCTAAGAGTCAGTGATAATCAAAATAGATTTGTTCGCTTCAATTGACAGGTTCAGATATTTTATTTGATGTTAGGAGAGAGGTGGTTAGGGGGATAAGGGAACCTAATATGATTCTAAGATTTTTCGTTAGGATGTGTTGATGCATGTAAATGTCATTATGGAATAGAGTGAATTCAGGAGGAAAAAGCAGGGTTGTGGAAGTAAGACACGAATTCAGACATGAACACATTGATTTTGAAGAGCTTATGGACAATGAAATGCATATGTCTAATATTGCTTTGACTGGCTGATTTCTGATATAAGGTGTAGACAGTTTCTTAGTACGAATATTGGTTTCGAGTTGTTACACCATGGCCTGCACACCACCAGACTTCCTATAACCTTGACCTTGGGCAAGTCATGTGATTAGAAAATGGTGATTATAATGCCTACAAAGTAGACTCTTTTAAGAATAACTGACATGTGATGGCTCTGAATAAATGTTATTTCATCAGTGTGATTATTTTTTAAAAAATCATGGAAACTATATTAGACAATAAATGAGCTCCTATTAGGTACTAGAAAACATGGCTGGAATTATAAGATGTATTCAAGACATACCCTAGATATTTTAGTGTGGACTTAAGGCACAAATATTTAATATCATTGCTAACAGCTTTATTAATGAAGCCCCATTTTCTCAACCCTCATTATATATTAAAATCACCTGGAGACTTTTCTTTAAGCCCAACCCCTGACCCAGAGTCTTTAAACCAAAATCCCTGGGAATGATTGGATGTGCTGTCAGTGTTCTGAACCACCTGCACAGCCCATACCATTAGCCTGGTTGGGGGTCATTTAAAAAGAAAAAAAGCCATTAATGAAGTTGCTTGTACTGTTTCTCTTGATTAGTGATGAGGCTTTGAATAATTTGTATCCCAAGATTTGTAGCAAGTGATTTTCTGTTTTTCAGGCTTCCTTCTAGAGAACAGAATTATTCTTAAAAAAAAAAAAATGATAACGCTTAGCCGTATGATATTTGAATCTGACTTCTACCTTCAGGCCTCCTTTCCCAGTTTTGAAGAAACAGAACTTCATTTCTTTCTAATGTGAAATGCTCTTATGATGCACTCCCTTTCCACCTTTGCCAGGTCGCTTTAAATAAAATGCAGATGCAGGAAAAGAACTTCCCAGAAAGACAAAGAAGGGAATGTATCCAGGGTATGGTTTCTTTGACAAAGCAGATTAAAAGACTTCTTTTTAGGCTTAGAAGAAGACAGAGAAAAGTAGACTGGCCTTTCATTGATTCCCAACCACTTTGTGGCTTAGAGCCTAGATTCTCATTCCACTACAGTTTGTAAATATACAGAATATTTTAAATAATGTTCGTACCACCTTACAGGAAAATTTAAAGATTTTTTGAGATGCAGTTTTTATAAATTCCACGATCATGTGTCTTTGCATAATACCCATTATGGACTCTGCCCTACTTATGCAGCATAGAAAAGGATTGTTACATTATTTGACACATATCCCATATTACTATATTGTCATTTGATGAAAATCCTTAATGCTATCATGAATCACTGTTGTCTCTTTTTCTCCCCCAGCTTTACTGAGGCATAATTGACATGTAACAATGTGTAAGTTTAAGATAGACAATGTGATGATTTGGTACATCAGGGAAATGTTTGCCACAATAAGGTTAACTTAACACATCCTTCACCTCACATAATTACAATATTTTTAAAAAATTTGTGATGAGAACAGTACAGGTCTACTCTCGTAGCAATTCTTAAATATACACTACAGTATTGTTCATTATAGTCACCATACTGTGCATTAGACCTCTGGAACTTACTCATTTTACAACTAAGAGTCTACATCCTTTGACTAACATCTCTACATTTTCTCGACCCCAGTCCCTCAAAACCATCAATCTGTTCTCTGTTTCTAGGATTTTGATGTTTTAAGATTCCACATATAAGTGAGGTCAGACAGTGTTTCTCTTTGTCTTTCTAATTTATGTCACTAAGCATAATGCCGTCAAAGTTTATCCATGTTGTCACAAATGGCAGGGCTTCCTTCTTTATGCCTGAATCATATTTCCTTATAAAAAAATACTGTATCTTTGTCTATTCATATGTTGACTGAAACTTAGGTTGTTTATAAGTCTTGGCTATTGTGAATTATGCTTCAATGAACATGGGGGTGCAGATATCTCTCTGAGATCCTAACTTCATTTCCTTTCAGAGCTGAGATTGCTGAATCATATGGTACTTCTATTTTTTTAATGTTTATTTATTTATTTTTGAGAGAGGAGAGAGAGAGAGAGAGAGAGGGAGAGAGGAGAGAGAGAATCCAAAGCAGGCTCTGGAAGCCTGATGTGGGGCTCGAACTCATGAACCATGAGATCATGACCTGAACCGAAGTCAGATGCTCAACGAAGTGAACCACCCAGGCGCCCCTGGCACTTCTATTTTTCATTTTTTGAGAAATTCCATACTGTTTTCCGTAGTGACTTTGCCAATACATATTCCTTCCAATAGCGCACTAGGATTCTCTTTTCTCCACATCTTCACCAGTGCTTGTTGTCTCTTATTCTTTTTTTATTAATTTTTTAATTTTCATTCCAATATAGTTAATATTATCATATTAGTTTCAGGTGTACAATATAGTGATTGAACAATTTTGTACATCATTCAGTGCTCCTCATGACAAGTACACTCCTTAAACCCCTTCACCTCCTTCACTCATCCTTCCTGCCACCTCCCCCTCTGGTAACCATCAATTTATTCTCTATAATTAAGTGTCTGTCTCTTGGTTTGCTGCCTCTCTCTCTCTCTCTCTCTCTCTCTCTCTTATTTCTTCCTTTTCTCATTTGTTTTGTTTCTTAAATTCCACATATGAGTGAAATCCTATGGTATTTGTCTTTCTCTGACTGATTTCGCTTAGCATAATACTCTCTAGCTCCCTCCATGGTGTTGCAAATGGCAGGATTTCATTCTTTTTATGGCTGAATGATATTATTGTAAATATATACCACATCTTCTTTATCAATTCATCAGTTCATGGACGCTTTCATAAGTTGGCTATGGTAAATAATGCTGCTATAAACATGAGGGTGCATGTATCACTTTGAATTAGTGCCTTTGTAGTCTTTGGGTAAATAGCTGGTAGTGCAATTGCTGGATTTCTGTTTTTCACTTTTTGAGGAACCTCCATACTGTTTTCCAGAGTGGCTGTACCAGTTTGTATTCCCACCAACAGTGCATGACGGTTCCTTTTTCTCCACGTCCTCGCCAATACTTGTTATCTCATTTGTGTGATAGTAAGAATCTAAAAGATGTTAGATAATATATCATTCTGGATTTCACTGGAGATTAGTGATGTTGAACACCTTTTCAGGCACTTGTTAGCCATTGTATGTCTTTGGAAAAAATGTCTATTCACATCCTTTGTGCATTTTTAATTGGATTTTTTTTGCTATTAAGTTATATGAATTCCTTATATATTTTGGATATTAACTCCTTATGAGATATATGGTTTGCAAACGCACTCCTGAGGCCACAGGTTCTCAACAGGGGTGCACAACAGTGTAGGCCAGAGGGCCTACTGCAGGTGCAAAACTGGAGGAGCTAAGCTGCTTGTGAGCCCAGTGGTATAGGCCAGTGACAGGACACAGGGCCAGATCTGGGTTCACAAGCAACTTTCTGGGCCCTTGCTGTCAAAGTGCACTCTGGTGGCTAAAGGGTCTTGACACAGGTATGGATGTGGCATGGAAGCCACTGATGGGAATCAAGCCAGCAGAGTGCAGGTGCATAGGTGGAGAGGCTAGTGCTGAGCATACCAATTGTGTTGAGGGTCTGTGTGGGTGGGGGTCTAGGTTGGCATCTTGCACTCAGGCAGCTACAGAGGTTCAGGCTGGCTGCCCAGTGAGGATCATGAGCTCCAGTTGGACATGGACAAGAAGGACAAAGGAGGGAGCAGGTGGAGGGTTGGAGGGGGGCAACTCAGGTGACTGGCATCTGTGAATGTGAAAACCAGAAGTGTGAAAACTGGTGAAACCTGCAGGTCCTCAGCAGCTGTGCTGGCCTTTGCTTTCTTCAGTGGTGAAAACTGCTGGGGTTTTCTGTAGAGCAGGTCACTGGGGACTGGAGTCACTTTCACTGATCGACCCGTACCAGTGGCCTCTACTCTTTTCTCTTGTTCCTAGCAATGTCTACAAGTCTAGCTTTGCCGGTCTTGCGGTGGAGTGAACCAAAGCCATCCTTTGTGTATTGTCCTAAAAGGCTGGGCTGGCTGCACATTCACCACAGTGAAAGGAGCTCTTTCTAGCTGGGGAGTTACCTTTTCGTGCTGAGCAGTGCCGGTCTGGAGGACAGGATGATGTAGGCAGAATGGAACTGTTGTTGTTCCTTCCCTTTTTGTGTAGTTATTCTCTGATTTATTATTCCACTGTGTTGCTGAAGTTTCCTACGTGGACTTCTGAGCTTCCCCAGAACTGTTTTTGTTTGTGGATAGCTGTCTAATTATTGGTCTTTGTGGGGACCATCCTGACTGGGGTCTTCTTCACCGCAGTCTTGGTGAAATTGCCACTCGAATATTTCAGGAATTACAATTCCAATATTTCATGATGTAATAAATTTTGCAAAGATCAGACATTTAAATTTTTTTTCAGATCTTCCATGGGCCTTGAGTGATGAACATAAGGATAATCCAGGTGAGACGTGAAACAGCATGCACATAGGGATTCTCCACCATGGCTGTGGATTAGAATTAACTCTTATCACCCCACCCCAACATAGTGGAGCTTTTACATTTATCATAGCTTAAGGCCTCCCCTAGATTAAACATGTTTGGGATGAGTCTCAGACAATAATTTGTTTTACAAATTCTCCAGTTGATTCTGTATGTACAATATTAGGTTTGAGAATCCTTGAGTGAGATCAAGGTGCATGCTGGTAATAGAAGAAGAAGTGGAGATAAGTAGAAAAATAGCCAGCATGGAGACAGGTGCATAAGCACTGAAGTATCAGGTGAAGAAATGGAGGCCATACTGTAAGGAGCATAATTATAGCATAAAAGAAGAGTCAGTGAGGTTTCAGTAGAGACTGGTAAGGTTTATAAAGACCAGCATGAGGGACAGCAGATCAAGAATATTAGAGGATTTGGTTCCTAAGTTTAAGCACGGAGAACCTTGGGAATTAAATAGTCATTGACAAAATTATGAAGGAGAGTCCTATTTCACAGGTGAAGTGGAAAAGCTTCCAAATAATAGAAAAATCTAGGGTTCTGAAGCCTGGTAGATGGCTAATTATAGTGAAATAATTTATAAGAGATAATTTTAAAAGTCAGAGATTAGAAATCAATCCTTTAAGCGTGGATTGAAGTTTTATTTGGAGTAAAGATGCCATTGATTTTGTAGGACTTTGAATAATTTGCTACATTAAAAACTAAAGCACTGAAATCAAACTGTGAAAAACATCTGTATGAAGCCCATAGGGTCTTAAAATAGTCAGTTTTAACAGAGGCAACTTAAAAGTGGAATATATTAGTTCTTCCATACATTTCTTTAAGATTTTGGAGGTGTAGCACTTCCAAAATCTTGCTCCTCTTTCAATATATTTAGTTCTTTATTCTTCGTTTGATTCAAATGACTGGAAAAGTCAGTGGGTATTATAAAATAATAATAAGGAGAAAATGGTAGAAAAATGATTAAGATGTGAGAACAAGTTTCCTGCAAGTGAACACATGGTCCTGTGACCTGTGAAGTTAAACCCTCTGTACCAGGGATCACCACATCTCATTGTGAGCCTTTTTAACTTAAACCACACTGCATGCCATCAGTGGATTTTGAAACTGTACAAACCATAGCTGTTGATGAATAATAGCTTACCAAATGCTGTTCAGCTTCTTCAGTTTGATGACTTTATTCTCCAGCCAATTGTCTTACTGTTAAAACAGTAAATATATAAATTTTATAGTTTGAAAGATAGAGAAAAAAAATCAAACATTAGTCTACCACCCCAAGTTACTTTGATGTTTCTAATGACTCTATTTTCTGCAATTTTGGACATAATTGAAACCATGCTCTACTAACAACGTTACTTCTTGCTATTTTCCATAGTGTTATTTTCTATCTTAGTGTTTTCATAATCAGCATTTTAATCACTATACAATATTCCATGTTCTGGCTCACCTATTGCTGGGCATTTAATTTCATTACCTATTAAAACATTAACTCCTGGGGTGCCTGGGTGGCTCAGTTGGTTAAGCATCCTACTCTTGATTTTGTCTTAGGTCATGATCTCACAGTTTCATGAGGTCGACTCTGCATCAGGCTGTGTACTGATGTGGAGCCTGCTTGGGATTCTCTCTCTCTCTCTCTCTCTCTCTCTCTCTCTTTCTCTCCCCCTCTCTCTTTACCCCTCCTCTGCTCACACAGTCTCTGTCTCTCTCAAAATAAATATATAAACTTAAAAAAATAAAAAAACATTAACTCCTTAAATATATTTTTAAGATAGTTTATTTGTCAAATTGGCTGATATACAGTGTGTACAGTACACTCTTGGGTTTTGGAGTAGATTCCCGTGGTTCATCGCTTACATACAACACCCAGTGCTCAGCCCAACAAGTGCCCTCCTCCATACTTATCACCCATTTTCCCCTCTCCCCCACCCCCCATCCACCCTCAGTTTGTTCTCTGTATTTAAGAGTCTCATGGTTTGCCTCTCTCCCTCTCTTGTTTGTAACTAATTTTTTCTCCTTCCCTTTCCCCATGATCTTCTATTAAGTTTCTCAAGATCCACATATATCTGCCTTACTCTGACTGACTTATTTCACTCAGCATAATACCTTCTAGTTCCATCCATGTTGCTGCAAATGGCAGAATGATTTCATTCTTTCTCATTGCCAAGTAGTGTTCCATTGTATATATAAACCACATCTTCTTTATCCATTCATCAGTTGTGGACATTTAGGCTCTTTCCATAATTTGGCTGTTGTTGAAAGCGCTGCTATAAACATTGGGGTACATGTGCCCCTGTGAATCAGCACTCCTATTTACTTTGGATAAATTCCTAGTAGTGCTATTGCTGGGCCACAGGGTAGTTCTATGTTTAATTTTTTGAGGAACCTCCACACTGTTTTCCAGAGTGGCTGCACTAGTTTGCATTCCCACCAGCAGTGCAAGAGGGTTGCCTTTTCTCCACATCCTCGCCAGCATCTGTTGTTTCCTGAGTTGTTAATTTTAGCCACTCTGACCAGCACAGAAACAGACACATAGACCAATGGAATAGAATACAGAACCCAGAATTGGACTCACAAATGTATGGCCGACTAATCTTTGACAAAGCAGGAAAGAGCATCCAGTGGAAAAAAGACAGTCTCTCTAGCAAATGGTGCTGAGAGAACTGGACAGAAACACCCAGAAGAATGAAACTAGACCACTTTCTTACACCATACACAAAAATAAACTCAAAATGGATGAAAGACCTAAATGTGGGACAGGAAACCATCAAAACTCTAGAGGAGAAAGCAGGCAACAAACTCTTTGACATCAGCCACAGCAATTTCTTGCTCAACACATCTTCAAAGGCAAGGGAATTAATAGCAAAAATGAACTATTGAGACCTCATCAGGATAAAAAGCTTCTGTACTGCAAAGGAAACAATCAACAAAACTAAAAGGCAACCGATGGAATGGGAAAAGATATTTGCAAATGACATATCAGATAAAAGGTTAGTATCCAAAATCTATAAAGAACTTACCAAACTCAACACCCGAAAAACAAATAATCCAGTGAAGAAATGGGCAGAAGGCATGAATAGACACTTCACTAAAGAAGACATCCAGATGGCCAACAGACACCTGAAAAGATGCTCAACGTCACTCCTCATCAGGGAAATACAAATCAAAACCATACTGAGATACCTCCTTGAATATTTTTAAATTTTAATCTAGTGTTTGTAATCAGGTAATATGTAAACACAAATCAACAACAATTTTTAAAAGCACTATAGTGACTCTTAGAAGATTTAATACATCTTTGATGTGTATTCATTAAATATATAAATACATAAAAAATAAAAGGACTGTGGTGAACATCATCTTCAGATCATTTTTAAAATACTACTTGCTATTAATATTTCAGGAGAGGCAGGGGGGTGGAGAGATGGAGAGAGACAAGAATGTGCACTATGACTTAAGAATCTGAAGCTCAGTTCTCATGAAAAATTCTAGACATTTGTACAGCTCCCTCTGTTTAGTATTTCTGGGAACCCCCAAGGAATGGCCTAGGTGAGTCTGCAAATCAACCAGGCTGTTGTATACTGTTGCAGAAACCCATAGCCTTTGAAACTGATGTGACCACAGCCACTGTCAATCACCTTCGGGCTAGCAGGACTAGAGGTCTGTTTTCTAGCTGACTTGGGTGATATAGGAATTTACAGTCAGTAAAACATGCTCTTGAAACTTATAGTGTCATGTCAGCTAGACAATATATTTTGAAATAAGAAGGATAATCTCTCTCCCTGTGTGTGAAGCTCAATTATTGAAAAGACCCCAAAGCCAGGTGGCTTGGGGTCTGAGATGCTACAGGTGTAGTTTCCACTGTAACTACAACAATGTGAAGAAAAATTAATTATTGTTTAAGAGCTATAGCTAAACCTGGCTCACAAAGCCAAACAGATTGCTTCAAGATAGATGTATTTTTCATAAACCTTGTTAACTCTTCTAGAATGCTGCCTTCTAATTATTATTTACATTTATAATGAATGTCTCTACTTGTGGAGCCTGACGGGAGGCTCTATCCCACCACCCTGGGATCGTGACCTGAGCTGAAATCAAGAGTCGGAGACTCAACTGACTGAGACACCCAGGGGCCCCTGTCTTTCTATTTAATAAAAATAAATAGAATGGATTGAAGATTGTAGTTTTGGTACAACACTGTTTTATGATCTTCATGAATTTCTGTAGTACTGAGAGAAATCATTTTATGTGATGGTATTTAACAATTAAAATCAATATTTGAGCCTATTTGATATACTGCATAAGCTTCTCACAGGAAAGATGTTAGTCCAGATCCTCTTATAGGACTCTATATCACATGTTTACGGAATTTTCTTCACACCCTTGATGTTTTGAAAGACATTAGTAACTAACACAACTATCAAAAATAAACAACAACAACAACAAAAAGAAAAAAATCTAGTAGTTGTGCTTATTGAAATTAAGATGCTTAATATTCTGGACACATAGGTCTTTGTCTATTGAATTTTTAAAAATGTATTCTTTTGAAGTTTCAAGCTTGAATACATTTTGAAAAATAGATATATAGTTTTATACACATCTTTGGCTTTGCTTACCTATCAAATTTCCCCCACATTAAATTTGATGAAAATTGTGCATAGCTTTTGTATTGCTACTGCATACTCTTTCTAGAATGTACTTAAATGCCAAAGATAATTTTATAATACAGAGTAACAGCATTATTTGAAATAATGAAAGGAAAGGCAATTTTGAACTTGTGAAGTTAGTTTTTTCATTGTTTCCTGACACCAGAAGACAAACAATGACTGATTATGCTAACAGTGCCATCATCAGTCAGAATTTCTTGAATTAGCTTTAATAAGTGAATAAGAATACTCAGACTAGGCACTGTTAATACAGAAAGGACTGCTTGTAATTTTGTTTGTTTCTTAATAGGATAAATTTCCATCTTCTCCTTAACCTTCTTGGTCTCATTATTTTGTAATTATTTTTGCCCTAAAATTATAATTGTTAAAGATAAAATTCAATATATTCTTGTCTTAAAAAATCACAATTTTCAAATTAATAGAGGAAAATTAATTCCATCCAATTGAAAATAAAATAATATCTGTTTACTGTAGACACCCACTGGCTTAGGAAATAAAGACAGCATTCATAAGGAACTTAAAACAGTTCAAAAGCTTGCAGAGGAGAATTTATGAATTTAGGATCAATGTAATAAATGCTACATTATACTATGAATATTGTGTTACAGAAGTGTAAATGTGGGCTCATTTTTTAAACTGGTAGTACAAAATGGAACTTTGCAAGAAAAAAATACTGTGAGGTCGAAAACATGAGCAATCCTTTTGGAAGAAGAAATCTGTAATAAGGATAATTCCAGAAGGGAACAAAAACAATAAAAGAAATGGAAACCTGAGAACATATACAATTTGCAAAATGTGAATTAATTGGAATGATGAGGTTTTAACAGGTAAGGAGACAGTTGACTTAAATAGCAGGACCAAAAAGACAAAAGTGGGGCATTTTATAGACCTTATATACATACTAAGGTGTTTGGACATTATTGCATCATTAAGTTATTCTGTGGTGAATCACCAAATATTTTTGGAAATAGGGTGTGCTTTAGAAATACAGCTGTCATTGCCAGGTAGAAGGATTGGAGGATTTATACACTTACCGCTTTGAAAATAGTATCTACATTGAGGTGCTAAAGACTTGTACAGTTTGGGGTAATGCTATCTGCTAAAATAAACACACCCTCTAATCTCAAAGGCTTAACAGTAAAGTGTATTTCCTTTTTACTCAAACTTCAATGCACCTAGGTCAAAAAGTAGACTTCTATATCATTATTCAAAGATTTTTTTGTAGCTATGTTCATTAAGAATATTGGCTTATAATTTTCTTTCTTGTTCTGTTCTTGTCTGACTTCGATGTCAGGATAATGCCGGTCTCATAAAATGAGTTTGAAAGTATTTCCTATTCTTCTGTATTTTGGAAGAGATTAAGAAAGCTTGTCATCTTCTTTAAGTGTTTGGTAAAATTCACCCGTGAAACCACCTGGTCCCTGGATTTTCTTTCCTGTGAGATTTGGATTACTGATTCAATCTCTACTCAGTATTTGTTAAGATTTTTTATTTCTTCATGATTTTCAGTCTTGGTAGGTTGTATGTTTCTAGGAAGTCCACCTTGGACTCTCTCCCACTGGAGAAATTGTGGTCCCAGGGGGTTCTCTGGGTGTGGTGACACCTGACTGGGTGTGGTCCTGTGCTAGCCCACGGGGAGAAGCAATGTATTCAAAGTGAAACTGTGTTTGTTCTACTTACAATGCGATTCCTCTCCATCTCTTGGTCAAGGAGGTGTTTCCACCTCCCCTCTGACTTCTGGAATTTTCACAACGTTGTTTTATCTATAGGTAGCTATTAGTTGTGCTTCTTGTGAGGTGGATGGATGTTGAGAATAACCTAATGCACCACCTTGATGATGTCACTTCCCACTCTGCTTATGATAAAATCAGTACACTGCAACAAAGTCGCATGAATTTTTCTAATAATTTAAGACATTTTGATTTCATTAATTTGAGAAGCTGATGATAAAGACAGAAAAGTCTCCTTACAAATTGGAGAAATCAGAAAATGCTCTTTCACCAGAAGAACTTTTCCCACCTATACTGGGAATGTTAAGAAAATAGATTTTTTTTTGTTTTTTTGTGTGTGTGTTTTTTGAGAGAGAGAGAGAGAGAGAGAGAGAGAGATGGAAGGAGTGGGGCAGAGGGAGGGAGAGACAGTGAGAATCTTAAGCAGACTCCATGCTCAGCGTGGAGCCTGATGGGGGCTCAATCCCACATCTCTAGGATCATGACCTGAGCCAAAATCAAAAGTTGGAAACTCAACTTACTGAGTTGAGTAACCCAGGCTCCCCAGAAAGTAGGTGATTTTAGAACCAGATAGAGGAATGACATTTTTCAAGGAAAAAAAGATTTGCTTGAAGAAAATCTTGGAAACATTCTTATTTATAGAAAAGAAAGAGAAGTAAAATTGTTAAGAAGGGATAAACCAGGACTTACACACACACACACACACACACACACACACACACACACACCCCTGCGTGCACGCGCATGCGCAAGACTGGTCAGTACCGCTAAATGAAGAGAGGTCAAGTAGATTTAATACTAACGATATGACATAGGATTTGGTAATTAGTAAATAATTGTTGACAATTGAAACAAAATATTTACAAGGACAATGTTCTTAGAAATCATATTATGGTGGGTTGATGATGTAGTAGGAGGTGAGAAAATAAAGGTGGTGATATCAATTATCAATATAACTGGTTTCCTTTCTGCCTGCACAATGCTTCTCCTACTGCTACTATGCACCTGAGTTCATACTGCTGTCTGCAACTCGACTCCATTACCATAGGGGTCTTTATAGCCTCTTCTTGTATCTAATCTGTAATCTCTCACACCCACATTGAGATACACAGCTCCCACCACCTATCATCCATTCATTGAATCATTCATTCGCAATATAGGTATATAGCAGTATCAAAACTTTTAACATGTGCTCCTTTGGGAAACAATTTCGTCAAGTAGAACACAGTGTTTATGTAGTTTCTTTTGCTTTTAGTCTTTCAGACTCCACTGGTTGCTCAAGTAACTTAAATCAGGGCTTTTCCCTATATCCTTTCTGTGAGATTATCTAATGCATTTGTAATACTGTTACATTATTTTCTCATGGTCTGCATTCCATCCTGGAATTACCCTAAACTTGTGTGTGTGTTTGTGTGTGTGTGTGTGTGTGTGTATGTGTGTGTGTGTGTGTGTGTGTGTTGATTTCATACACTAAATTTCACTCGTTGTGCTGGAAAGTTCCATTAGTTTTAAAAATTCCATTATTGATAACCATTAGTGTGTCAGTAGAATAGATTGTGTGCTAAGAGTGAGAGGTAAGTAGATTAGAGATAGGATTTGAGATGTGAAGGTGGTTTTCACAGTTTGGAATAGTCCCTATTTGGATAAGGAAGGGGATTAACAAAGGAAGCTCAAAAAACACACACCTGCTGAGTTGCTTCAGGGCTTATGTAAATCTGTAATCATAATGAGTATAATTACAGAGAGGGTGTGGTTTCCCATCCATGACTAGGAGAAAGAAAGAAGGTCAGATGGCTCAACAGCACTGCCAAGGAGGGGTCAGCAGTAGAAGGTAAGGAGAGTAAATATATGTAGAGAAGTGGGGAGAAGGTCACTAAGATGATTAACCATGAGATCAGTCCAGGATGGCCTGGGAGGGAATAGCCAGTCTATTATATTCTAATAGACTAAGATGAGCTCAAGTGATTGGAGGTCAGAGATGAGATTAAGAGCAGGTCTGGCTGAGTGGTAGAGTTGAAGGTGTAAGAAACTGGTTGGATAAAGGCTAATTTCAGGAATCAGGTATCAAGAAGGAAAAAATCATACGCTTACATAATTCCGAGAAAAA
Source organism: Panthera pardus (assembly GCF_024362965.1). Classification (NCBI taxonomy): domain Eukaryota; kingdom Metazoa; phylum Chordata; class Mammalia; order Carnivora; family Felidae; genus Panthera; species Panthera pardus. Next base: position 41,536,021 of record NW_026526876.1, read on the forward strand.
TAGAACATCCTAGCCTTTGTAACAATTGCATTTGGAGAACACAGACTTGATTTATCATTCATTTTATTCTCATTGCAACTAAATTGTTAAGCCGAAAAGCTGTAAATCAACATCCCGAGTAGATTCGTTAGTGGCTGTGCAATTAATTAAAGCTAACTCAAATTATAAAAATTATCAGAGGTTAAAACTCATATTTAAACCCAGGCACTTAATTGAGGCATAGCTTATGGTCATGTATAAATCCTTCTGGGCTTTAATTTTTTTTTTTTTAATGTTTATTCATTTTTTTGAGAGACAGACTGAGAGTACGATCAGGGAGGGGCAGAGAGGGAAGGAGACACAGAGTCTGAAGCAGGCTCCAGGCTCTGAGCTGTCAGCACAGAGCCTGATGCGGGGCTCGAACTCGTGAACTGTGAGGTCATGACCTGAGCCGAAGTTGGCTGCTTAACTGACTGAGCCACCCAGGCGCCCCTAAATCCTTCTGGGCTTTAAATTTAGACAGACCCATCAGTATACCAGTCTCATTGACATGCTTATATGTTTCAAATCTCAAGTCTCACAGGGTATTCCCTCTGATTCCTTGAATTATCCTGAGGAGTGTTAAGAAGGTTACAAAGAAAACATACTGGGGGCGCCTGGGTGGCTCAGTCGGTTAAGCGTCCGACTTGGGCTCAGGTCATGATCTCGCAGTCCGTGAGTTCGAGCCCCGCATCAGGCTCTGTGCTGACCTCTCAGAGCCTGGAGCCTGTTTTGGATTCTGTGTCTCCCTCTCTCTCTGACCCTCCCCCATTCATGCTCTGTCTCTCTCTGTCTCAAAAATAAATAAACATTAAAAAAAAATTAAAAAAAAACAAAGAAACATACTAAATATGAGCAAAAGGAAATAAGTTAGCTAGATATTTTCTAAACTTAAGATAATTGGATTATTACTTCTTGAAGGTAAAAACATATATGCATAACTTCTTCCTAGAATCTCAAATTGAAATACAAAAGAAGCCACTGAAAACAAACCTCTTCCAAAACTCTGATTTATCAAATGTCCTACTGGGCTCCTTAAAAAATGTGTAAAATCACTATTTGTGGTTATAGTTGCAGTTATGTCTTAATATACATGAAATACTATTTATTTATTCCTATTAATTTAAGCACGTTGAATCAGTTACTCTTCTTTTTAAGAGAATACCTTCTTTGGCTTAAAATTATACTCTGCTGACATTTATTTTTGGATGATGATAATAAAAATGAGTCAGTAATAATTAAAAATAATGGTTATTTGGTTATATGTAAAACCGAGAGACTGTAGACATTAATACATTCCAGTAGACGTTACATTTTAAATAGCATTTTTATAGGGTTTGCTTGCCCTGTAAAGATTTTTGTTCATTGTAATTCTTATCTTTGAAATCATCAAGGAGATATGAAATCTTAACAATGCCCTCATGATGCAATCTGAAGCTATTGGCAAAGCTATCTTCAAATACAGTTTCATAGAGTCAAAGCTTTTCCACTTAGATGATGGTTTCATAAACCACACCCAGTCTAAATATGGACTTTGCTTACTGGTCCTGTGTTTTCAGATTCTAGATTAATTTGTAAGTATAGTGATCATGCTTACTGACAGGATTACAAGTTATCATAAAGTGTTTACCATCTGAAACCCATTAGTTGTGTTTCATGCAAGTGTGTTGCAATGGCAATGGTATTAGAGCCCAAATAATTAATTTGTGTTGCTGGTTTTAAGAGAGGAAGATTCTGTTTCTACTATTTTTCACAGTTTAAACAAGAATGGATGATTTTCTGTTATGATGTATGTTACTGAACTCAAGGCATTTGGTTCTAGACTAGCATTTTCACGGGAGGGAAAACATGTTGACGTAGAACTTGGAACAGCTACAATGAGTAGCACAAGAGACAAGTTAAAAGGCCATGCAATAATGTCACCTGTCAGGGGAGGCTCTTTCCTGATGTTTTAGTTAAGCTCTTTAACTTCCATTATTAGTTGAAAATTCTGCAGAACTTTCCCCTAATTTTATTTTATTTTTTTATTTCAGTTTTTATTTAAATTCTAGTTAGTTAGCACATATGGTAAAATTGGTTTCAGGTGTAGAATTTAGTGATTCATCACTTACATATAACACCCAGGACTCATCAGAACAAGTTTCCCTAATTTTAAAATGAAGGATTGTCTTGTAAGATACACTTGGTTTAAAAGACATATAATTTAAGCAAATTTGAACAGCAAGTTCCATAAAAGAATCTCAGGCTTAGAGAGTGGGATTCAAGGTTGCAGCCATCAACAAAACAGGTGTTTAGGCATATAGCCAACGTTGTTTATAGATCTGTTATTAGACTTGGGGACTTAGAAAGTCATTTGAATGACTGAAGAAAGCTGTAAACAGATTGTTTAAACCTTGAAAACTATAGATGTGGGAGAAACCAGTGGATTCAGGCTACAACTTTAGTGGACCATTGATGTTTTTCAAGTCTGAGGATTCAATTTAGTGGCTTAGTTTTGTGTAGCTAAGAAACGTTGGTCCAAAAAATGAGAGCAATGATAAAATAACCGTTCAGTTAATGATTGCCATTTATTGTGTATATAGAATACTCTAAAATAGAAAAATCATATTGTTTCCATCAGGAATTAAAACTCATTTCTTACTGGCATTCTCAACAGTTAGCTCTCAACTTTCTGGAATGAAAATTTCTTGAAACTAAATTTCATGAGTTTTCTTAGTGCTCAGCTCTAGGATAGTCATGCAGATCAGAAGAAAACAGGATTTAGTTCAAAATATGGGCTCAATGGGTTTGAAAATGGAAGGCAAAGAAGGGTACTAGGCAATGAGTTATAAGCCAGAGACTCTGTTTTATTTAAATTAGGTTCCCTAGAATATTTTTGAGCCCAGACTAGCACCTCACCAGTCTTCAAACCCATTTAGCCCTTTGATGAAATCTATGTGTACACCTGTCATACAATGAAAGTGACTGCTCAGAAAACTCTCCTTTTTCCCTCACTTTTAAAACAAGAAAATTGAAACCTATCACGCATATGTCATAAGATTGACATGGGAAACAAAAAAATGCAAAATCTCAAATATTTCTGCACCTGCTTTGTGTAATGCAATTTGCCAAATATTCTGGGATGTTCAAAGCTGGACAAAGCACAGGTATTTTTCTCAAAAAGCCTTAGAGATTGGATGCGCAAGAGAAATGGATATATGAATAAATATAACTTAAGGTAGAAAATGATATGTGCTACAAAAGGTAGAAGTAAATTAGTATCATATTTCTCAGATAAAAATGTTATCCTTTTATAGAGTGTGAACAGAGTTTTCATATGTGAAGTTTTCTATGACCTTCAAATAACTATTATCTGGATATAAGGTGATTCAGAAGAAAATATACTGGGGAGCAAGTAATGAGAGCAACTGCTTTGTTTAACTGGACAGATCATGATTCAAGTATCCCTTCTCAATTTTACTAGCTGTGTAAACTCACATCAATTATTTTCCCTTCTCATTGGCAAAATGGAAATATAATAGCATCTTTAATTACATTTGTTTTGAAGAAAAGGAGAAAATGCATATAAAGTTCCTGGTACAACTACTACTTATTATTATTATTATTATTATTTTCATTTCTTTAATTATACGGCTTTGCAAGTGTTATAGTTTCATCAATGTTTGAGTACTTACCTTGATGAAATATAGAATAACTAGTGTTGTTTTTCTTTTTATCTCAATTGGTGTACCCCTATCTAATGTGGAAGTTAGAGCAGTAAGTTTGATATTGTTGTCAAAGTATGTGACATTTCAACTCCAACAAGGATGATTGATGATAACTAATACATATGAGTAGCACTGTATATCACAGTGTATTTTACATGTATTGTCTGAATTAATCTTTATAATAACTAACAGGTAAATACCAATGTATCCCCATTTTACAGATGAGGATAAGAAAGTGAGTTCATGCTTCTGGATCCACTGAATGAATAATAGTTTTAAGAACAAGAAGTATAAAATTTACCTTGTCTTATGACACAGAAAGAAATTGTTAGGAAGATACAGAATTAGTAGGTATCATGCAGATTTATTACTCCCACCATTCTAAAGAGTATTACATCAGATATGTGCTGTTATTTCTATACACAAAACACTGTTTCTAGAACTGTTCCTAGCAGTAGAGAGGACGCAACAATTAAGTTTGCCTCAATCCAGTTATGAAGTCATGTATTTACATGAGTTACTATACATAATCCATAATAGAGATATAGGCAAAGTACTAAGTGACAGAAAGTAAGGGAAATCTGAATTCTACTCAGTGCTCATCATGGAGGTCTGAATGAAGAAGGATCATATTTAAGCCGGGCCTTGGATAACTGGAACTTTGTGAAGAAGATCCTATACAGAGGGAATAAAAGAAACAAAAGTATGAAATATTAATGAAATGGTTACTATACGGCTATACTTGCAAATAGGAAAGATGGTGGAGACTTTTGGAGACCTTGCTAAATCTGAGACTGTTCTACAGGCAATTGTGATACAAGAAAAGGACATTTCTGCCTCTTGATGACTGTGACACCCTAAATATAAGTTTTCTTTATATTACATAGTGGTGACTCTGGTGGAGTTATGAATGACAGGAGAAGAAAAGATTGTGAGAAGCATTTCAGGCACTATTTCACAAATTAACATGAGAGGTGATGAGCTACTGGTCTGGGAAAACGGCTAGGGAATTAAAAAGATGTGATGGAGTCAACAGAACTCGATAGAACCAAATTTAGGGAGGGATGGAGCATTCGATTCTACAGTGACACTGGCAATTTTAAAACCATATAGTTTGGAGGAAAATGGTGAAATAAGGAATGTATGATGAGGTATGAGTTGGATAAAATTGGGTGAGGATAATAATGATGACAGGGTAATATTTATTCCATTAAAAATATGTGTCTGTAAATTATTATATAAAGCATTAAAAATTTTTACAAATAAAGTATTATGTAAAGCATACTTATGCATTTTTACCTGTATAAATCAGGAAAGATAAATGCAAGAAATTGTAAAATAAGGTAGATGGTCTTGAATAAGATAGGAATTATTCTAAGATCAAGAAAGAGTGATCAGCGTTAGTGGGCATATAAAACCAGATAAAAAATTGTCTAGCACCATACTGATAAGCAATAAATTAGCTAGAAGTTGTAACTGGACCCTGCTTACTGAGAAATAATATTCTTAATTATGAGATGCGAGGCATAGTAAAATAAATGGTAAACTGGTGTGAGACATTTAATAACAAGGACTTGATGAAAATAGAAGGCAAAAAAGGGTACTAGGCAATGAGTTTTAAGCCAAAGACTCTGTTTCATTTAAATTAGGCTCCCTAGAATATTTTTGAGTTGAGGCTAGTGACTCACCTGCTAATGGAATGACTTGGAATATAAGGATTCAAGGTGGAGTAAAATAAAAGCAGCTCCTGACTCTTATTTTCCAACTATTGTTAAGAATATGGCTGGCTGCATATGAGGCAACTACTAGAAAATAACCAGTCCAGAATTAATTAATCATGAATAATGTAAATAATATGCTAATGACAGGTGCCTGGCGCAGGTTTTTTTTGTGCATTAAAGTCATCATCTTATGTAGTCATTACAAAAATCTTAGAAGGTAAGTATAGATCAATGTACTAATGGAACAGCCATGCAATTACACTCATCACATCCTCAGCCAATACAGGAGAACATAAAATTCAGAAAATAAAAATGTGAAAATGAAAGTCTGAGACTTTACAATTCTTGACGTAGAGCTTATATATGGAGTCATAATGTTAACCACAGAGATAACAGTGAGAAGAAAATAGGCCTGGAGGCAGAGCTTTGAGACATCTTTAATTTTTCTGAAGCTTTTGGGAAACATTGCAGACAACAATTAGATTTTTACCCTTAAATGTAAGTGGTCTGTGGGGATGACAAGTTCAGAGTTGTTCATCCACCATTGACAAAAAATTTGAATTATATAAACATTAACTTTATCGTTCTGCAGTTCTTTTCTTTAATTTTTTTTTTTTTTTTTTTTTGAGAGAGAAAGAGAACAAGTGAGGGAGGGGAGACAGAGAACACAAAGCAGGTTCCACTAGGTCAGTGCAGAGCCTGACATGGGGCTCGAACTGACAAACCATGAGATCATGACCTGAGCCAAAATCAAGAGTCACTTAACTGACTGAACCACCCTCACACCCCTCATTCTGAAGTTCTTGATGAGATGTTATGACCATGCCAACTTCAGCAACTTTCTTGACAACTTCATGCATGACATCAAGTTTGGTTAGATAATGTGGTCATCTGAAGGGGAAGCAAGAGACTAAGAAAGCTGCAGATATGTAGTAATAATAATGTAATAATATGTTTCAAATGTTACAAAGCGGCCAAAAAGACTGAGAATTGAGATGAGATTTTTTTGGACCTCAAAGAGTAACTTCTACAGAGCAGTGGCAGATGAAGCCAATGAACAATGGATGGAAGACGGAATGACCTAGAGAATCATCAGGAACTACAGACAATGTGTGCCTACCAGTGGCTTTTTATAAACTTTTTTATAAAACTTCTTAAGAGGACTGAATCTTATCTATCCTTAAATAGGAAGAACAGAGACATTGCTCACAGATCTAGAGTTCCTAAGATCAAGACAGGAAAAAAAAAAAAAAAAAAAGACCAGGGAACTGTAACTCTCTCATCCGCATCTAATGCTTTGGCAAATGTGTCTGACATCTGGCTCAATGTAAGAGTTGGCATCATTCTCTTTGACTAGGAGGAAAAGTTGAAGAAATGATTACTAAGGAGTCCTCCATCGCTTTGCATACTCAAAATATCTTCTCTACCATCATTTACCACTCTAAAAGGGAATGCTTATCTATTTACTTAACATTTGTGTCTTCTTCACGGGTGCTGCTAAAGGAAAAGGAAGTTAAAGACAACAGAAACACAAAATGTTAACACTCCACAAAATAGAAGAATATTTAGAAGGGCTAGGAAGAGTTTTCTAAGTTCAGGAAAGGTTACAATATTCTACAGTTGTACCACAGCTAGGCAAGCATTAACATCCCCACTGTTACCATATAATTAAATACAAGATGACTAGGGGACAGTCTGAGGTGAGCAGGCATATATTCCACTTGGCTGACTTTCCAGCTGAGCAAATGTTTCTCTTGGATTGAACACAGACCTTCATTTATTTTCATTGTGAATCATTTTCCTGGAAGTCACTGTTGCATAAATGGTGCTTCCCTGACTCCTGATTAACTGAGACAACCAGAATCAGTAAGCGTGCAAAGAGCTCAACAGTCAAGTTTCTTTTCCAAGATATTTCTTTATCAATTTTCTCATTCTGGACTGTGAAATGGTCTTTCTGTGAGGATCTCCAGGCAGTAGTCATGGAATTAATCCTGATAATGCTTGAGGACTGTGTTCATTGCTCACATAACTATACTCTAGACCTCCCTAGAATGTGGTGGGAAGCCGTCATCCACCCTGAGATCTGACAGCTTGTGTTTTCCCTCCACTCTTCCCACCCAATGGCAGAACCTGGACAGATGCCAAAGAACTTCTAGAGATATGTAGAAAACAATTTAAAAACAGCTACAAAAACTTGGGGACCAGATGGAGATATTTGTATGACCAAAAAAAAAAAGTATTTTATTATGAAAGTTTCAATTAAAATACCATTTCCTGTAAAAAATATGGGGGGAAAACAAAACAAAAAATCTAAAATGTTGACTGCTCACCTCTGAGGTATATTATTCAGGGCAACTGCTATTTTTCCCTTTTTGTAAGCATTGGTAATATCTAGAATTTCCAGAGCTATCAAGAATTTGACTATATTTTTTTTAAAGCATCTTAAAAACCAACTTTACATAGGAAGTTATAAACATAAGCAGATTAACATAATCACGGATTATCACTGGATGATCATTTGGATCATGGAATATTGGGTCTGAAAGAAGCAATCTTATTATGGCACAGATGAGAAAAAAATGAGTGAAGGGAAAATGACTTGTCCTTTGACAAATATTCACATTACTCAAGGTAAGTGTGTACCTCTTACCTTAAAGATGAACCTCGTCTTAGAAATATCTCTATTCTGACTGAGTTCAAGCCTGAGTTACACTGTGAGAGCCAAATACTGACCTAGAATCAGTCCATGACCTAAGAATCACTTAAATATTTCCCAGTGTCTGACACATAATTGGTGGCCCATGCCTATCATACAGTCGGTGCTGGATAGATGAATGAATGATAATAAAAGTTGTTCAAAGATGGGCTCATTATAGTATGGTATGATATAGTATGGTATAGTATAGTACATTATATTATAGTAAACTGGTGAGGAGGGACATCAGTTTGGAAACTGAGGACCATGTGCTTTCTTTTCTCTGCTGCCTGGGATAAATTATGTTAGCTCAAAATGGTAAAAATTAAAAAAAAAAAACAATAACAAATAAAGGAAAAATAATCACCAGTCGTAAATAAAAGAGACTGCTACCCAGTTAGTAATTATGTCAAACAAATAAAGCTGTCCAGTTGTGCTCTAGCTTCATTTGACCTATTTAGAAAAAAAAATTAAAGAAGAAAAAAGAAGCAGAATGAAGGAATATATTATCCTAACAGAGACAGTTCTAGCTCTGAATCTACATCTAATTCTGTTTTTTACCAAGTATCCAACATAAATTCTCTCTCTCAGCATACTGGAGGGTGAAAACACATGCTAATACCAATAAATTGGATATGTTTGGGAAATTTATGTGTGCATTATATAAAAAAATATTTTCATATAGCCCCAGATGGAGGAGTCAACAGAGCATGAGCCTTGGTTGCCAGGATAACAATGTATACATTACACTGGGAGATGAAATTTGTGTGTAAGACAATTCAATGGCTGATTACAAGAGCGACACATTCTGGGATGATGTGCCTTTAAATTCAGCAGTAAACATGAATATGGGACTCCTGCTGTTTGCCAGCACACGTTTCCACATGTCCGGCTTATTCCCAAGCACAGCTTCCTAGAGCATTCAAGGTGTGTTTTATTTACTGATTATCCATCAGCTATAAAAGAATAAAATCCCCACAAGGTATTTATAGAGTATAGTTTTAAGCACCCTGTGGTCTGTGTGGCATGAATGATGATGGCAGGAGCAAAGTGGAAAAATTGTTAAGAACCAGCAGGCTACGTAAAGGTGCTAAATACATGCTAGGTTCTAGCTATGTAACCTTGGCAATTGATTGATTGATTGATTGATTTCACAGCAGTTACATAAGTTTTTTAAACTGTACAGTAGACATGATAATACTATTTATTTCATAAACATCTGTGAGGATTTAGTAAGATATGTACACAAAGAAATCACTATAACATCTAGCAAACGGTCAAGTGTGCAATAATTGTTATTTTCAATCCTTTTCTAAGAACTGACATTTTAAGATCTGAGATGTGTCTTAAACTGGGTCTGCATTTTCAAAATGTGATATGAAGTGTTCCCTTGATAGTGAATGTCACTGGCATTTAAAATAGGAGAGACGGGGCAGATCATTTGTGATGAAACTGATTGTCCAGAAGGCTGAGTGGGACTCATGACATAAATCGTGAGCATGCACAGTCTATAGGAGCAGCATGGCCAAAAGTCAGTTGAAAGAGAGTCTGAGACTTTTCAGAAACATTTCTGAAGAAAAGATCCCGAGGAGAGGATTTGGGCCCAGTTTTAAAACCATTGGGTCAGAAAATGCTTTTTTTGTTTGTTTTTCTTCCCTGAATGTAGCTCAGGTCTTTCATTTAACGTTGTCCTTGGCCCAGCCCCCACCCATTCAATCACATTGATCCCCTCGGTAAAATGAATACTAGACGTCAAAAGGGAAGGGGCCACATTATATAAAACTCTGCAAAATTCCTAAACACAAACCGCACTGCTTATGCACCTCCTCTCTGTAAATAGAGCCATTATAAAAGGGAGAGAGACATAGTCCTTTTGCCACTGATTCTGTGCGTCCCTGGTATCTGAAAGGCATCCACATATTAGTAGTCTGGCCACTCCCCTAGGAAGTGATGGGAGACCATGGTACCTGCGGGGCAGAGGTGGATGGGAATGGGAGAGGCAATAGCAATGCCCAGTAGGAATGCAGAGAGTACCAGGCACAGAGTGAGCCTTCGATAAACATTTGTTTAATGGCTTCATGTTCCCTGTACTGGGTTGAATTGTGTCACCCCAAAAGATACGTTTAAGTCCTAAGCCGTGGTAACCGTGAATGTTAAAGTGAGGTCATACTGGGGTTGGGTGTACCTTAATCCAATGAGATGTCTTTATTAGAAGGAGGAGATCTATACGCAAACATCCATGAAAGAAGAATGACGCATGACTATAGAGGCAGAGACTGGAGCGATGCATCTACAAGCCAGGGGCTGCCAAGGATTGACAGCATCCACCCGAAGGTAGGCGTAGCTGGCATGGAAGGATTCTCTGTAGAGCCTTTGGAGAGAGCCGAGGGCTGCCAACACCTTCGTTTCAGACTTCAAGCCTACAGTGCAGAAGAGAATACATTTCTGTTTTTTCAAAGCACTTGGTTTGCAGTACTTTGTTGCAGCCACCCCAGGAAATTAACGCAATCCCCAAAGGAAAGGTATCGTCCAAATACCTAGCGAAGTCTATGGGGCTTAGTGAGGAGTTCAGACACCTACTAGGTGGATCTATAGTGCCTGGTAAAATGGCAATAAGAGAGCAGTGCTTAGCAGAATCTATAAAGTCTCTCTGCTATTGCTGGGTGAGGGTTGGTCACACTGTTTAAAATGCACTTGCAAAGTTAACCTTCGAGGGGCTGCCAGTAGATTTTGAATAAAAAGGGCAACAGAGGGGACATTGTAGGGAGCTAGAGTTGATGAGTAGGTAAAGACAAAATCCATCTCCCCACGGCCTCAGTCTCAGCTCCAAGATGGGGAGGGCCTGGGGAAAAGTAGGCCACAACAATATGGAACAGTTTCTACCTGATTATATGAAGAACTACATCCGGCTGTCTTTTACTGCATTTGGATCTCTTCGAGTTGTAAATGTTTTAGGGTCACTTATTACCCAGAAATGTGCTTTTTGCTAGAATGATTATCCCAACCGTTGCATTTAAAAGGCTCTTGATCACTGAACACAGTGAAAAGTAATTCGGAAATGCTGACTCTAGAGAAATGTTTTGATAACAGAAGCTGCCGAGTTGAGCCAGAATGAAAGCATTTCTTAACCTCAAATTGAAAATATTTAAAAAAGCATGGTGAAAAACAGTAATAACAAGCCTTAAAAAGCCGATGATAAACCTACACCAGAAGTAACGATTAAATGAATTTTGACTAAACAAGGTCCATAAAGCACCTATCACAAGGCCCGGGTCCATTATAGGTAATAGAATGGTTGATAGGCATAGGAGTATGACAAATGTTAATGGTGAATTGCAGGTATATTTTTTTCTTCTTAAAATTGTCTTTCTATGATTGAGTGATTTGTAGTAGATACTTAGTCAGCTAAGGCCGAAAGCATTACAAAGATGTCAAGATAGCCTTGGTAGGTGGTTAGAAAGGTTCCATAGGAAGGGGTTGAAATGCAAACAGCTACTGTACCCACTCTATACATTCCAGTGCTTTTCTTGGGGGAGGGGCAGATATACTGGTCGGAAGAGAGCTGTGGGCTCAACAATAACAACAAGTTTTAGAGTATATTAAAGCTAACATTAGAATTTCATTGCTTCCATGAACCAGGGCCAGCTCTCTGTATGTTACTAATGTTGATTTAACCAAATGTATGCACTAGAAACCCACTGGCATACAGAAGTTAGTAATGTGGGGCTGTAAATTAGAGCTGTATACTGTAGTTATGGAGGTCTGCCTTTGGTCAGTACATGTGCGGTTTTTCAGGTCAGATGGTAGAGCAGGCATTTACTTGGTGTCATGGAGTCCTTCAGACGATGAACATTAGGGTCCTCAGAGGTTTACAGAGCACGTGGCAAGGGGAGACTCTAAGTATCTAACGTGTAGAGAGACAAACAGGCACACGTTCAGTTTTGAAAAGATTCAGAAGAAGGTAGTATCTACTTACCTAAATGTCCAGAAAAGTGTTTCTTTCTGTCCCTAGAGAAGATTGAGAAGCACGAAGGATCCCAATTCTGTTGCTGTAACAGAATGCCGTAGACTGAATGGCTTCAACACCAACTTGTTTTCTCACAGATCTGAAGGCTGGCAGTCTGAGATCAAAGGGCTAGCCGAATCTAATTTAGTTCCCGGTGAGAGCACTCTTCCTGGGCTCATATATAAATGAGGAGAGAGAGAGAGAGAGAAGGCGGGAGAGAGAGAGACAGAGAGAGGCTGATTTTAAGAAATTAGCTCATGTAGTTATGGAGGCTAGCAAGCCCAAAATCTACTAGGCAGGCCTGCAGGTAGCCTGAAGATTCAGGGAAGAGCTCCTGGTGTAGCTAGGATCCTAAGGCAGTTTGGAGGCAGAATTCTCTCTTCCTTGGGGGAACTCAGTCTGTTTCCCCTTATGGCCTTTAACTGATTAGAAGAGGCCCACTCACTTAATGGAGAGTAATCTGCTTTACTCAGAATTGACTGATTTAAATGTTAATCTCATCTAAAATATCTTCACAGCAATATCCAGACTGGTGTTAGACCAAATATCTGGGTGCCATGGCTTAGCCAAGTTGACCCATAAAATAACCATTACATCCACGTATCCTTGAACCACATGAGGGTAGAGATTATGACTGCATTGTCCATTAGTCTATCTCTAAAAGACTCAGTATTTCTTGAAAGATTAGCTTCTTTTGAAGATTGAAGATATATTATCCACAATCCAGAATATTACATAATACAAATCAGCAGTATGGCAAGCTAAAACAAAGACAGGGCCTATTTAAAGGCAAGGGCTATTTGCAGCCTTTCTGTCCCATGTTACATGGAGATAATACTGTGTCTACAAATGAGTCATCCATCAATGAGGAAGGATAGTCAGAGAGTGCCCTCTATCTTTGATCGGAGCAAAGGCCAAGTTGCAAGTCTACTTAGATATTCTCCAAATTAAATAAAACTAGGTTAACAATTCATTTATGGTGCATGAAAAAAATCAGAGGCCTCGTCCCCTACAGGGTTTTTACTTTATCTCAGTGATCTTGACTCATACTGTTTCTCATGCTGCCAAATATACTGATCTGTAGGCATTGTATGACAGACTTTCAAGGTCATGGACACAGGTAGATATTTGGGCTGAGATTTAAACACTTCACATTTCTGCTTCATCATTGCGCTGTACACAAACAAAATGTTTTCTTAGAAAACAAGTTGGAAATTCATGTCAGCCTTTATTTAGATGTAATTCATAGTAAGCATTGCTAACACAGACACAATTTTTCTCTTTGACCTGATTTCTAACCTTGTTTTGTCCTGGGTTCCATGACCTTTCTATAAACGATGGTGGTGAATCATCTCTATCTGTTTTGAGAAAATAGGGTTCTGGTGTACTCTGTTTTCTGACACATGATTTGAGGTTAAGTGGAAATCGCTTTTTTTTTTTGTCTTTATAGCTCATTCCTACTCCTTCTGTATCATTTCAGGAGGTTTTCCACAATGTACTTCTTAATGCTGAGCTTTCCCTTTGTTTGGTGTCTTTCTCTGCAAAGTGCTAGAGACAGCGTGAGCTACTGTGCAGACAGGTAGGCTTACACACCATCAAAGAAAACCTGTTTCCAGCTTTGGATCCTGTCTCCTTTCCTCTGTCTTTTTTCTTTTTGGCTACCACTAATCTTATTTTGTTGATTTTATATAAAAATACCCATATTGTTGTTTCTAAATACAAAAATCATATCCATCTAAAAAGAAACATATTACTCTGAAAAGTATAAAGTAAAATTCATTTCAAATCTCACTTTGCTGGATAATATTTGGATAACTATAATGAAGACAGGCAGATCTCTCTCTCTCTCTCTCTCTCTCTCTCTCTCTCTCATGTGGAAACGTGTGTGCACATCTGTGTATACACATGTGGTGTTGCATATCTTCATTGTGTCTCCCTAGATGCCTGCCCTCCCCTTCAATAGGCTTCCTTAGCCTCTGGCTTCCAATTGCATTGGGCCAATCAGAAGCTCCAGAAGGAAGTCAGAAGGAGGAATGGGAGGGGCTCCTGGGTGGCTCAGTTGGTTAAGCATCCGACTTCAGGTCATGATCTCATGGGTCGTGGGTTTGAGCCCCGCATCGGGCTCTGTGCTGACAGCGCGGAGCCTGGAGCCTGCTTGGGCTTCTGTGTCTCCCTCTCTCTCTGCCCCTCCCCTGCTCATGCTGCCTCTCTCCGTCTCTCAAAAAAAATAAATAAATGTAAAAAAAAAAGAAAGAAAAAAGGAGGAATGGGAGTGAAGACTGAGGATTTATTTCTTTAGTCTCCTCCCTGTTGTCTTGCCTGTAGTAGGCTGTGGTCCTCTATAGATCCTCGCTCAAGATAGACATTTCTACAAGTCTCTGAACTACTAGATTTTGGTAACAGCTGCCTGCTGCCCACTGCTTATCATCAAGCCTAGGGGTTGTAAGGTATTAGTTGAAACCAACCCAGGGTATGCACTATTCCTTGGGTCCCTACACCATGTTAATTCCTTAAAAACATCTTTTTATCAAACACTCCTTATTTGAATGTGCCATCTGTTGCCTGTCTTTTTGGATAACTCCCACCTATATAGTGCACATCTCCATACTTACACACACACACACACACACACACACACACACACACACACCTTACTTTACTAAAATGGAATGGTCCATGCGGCTCAAACATTTTTTATTATGTACCATATTTGTTTCTCTAGTTTCATCTTAATGGATATTTAGATTATTCCATTTTTTAATACTATAAGCAACAGGGGCATGAACATTTTCATGTATATGTTTTGCCAAATTTTTGCAAAATTATTTGTGTAAATTCCTAACAATTAGATTTCTTTGTCAAAGTTTATGTGCATTTTTAAATTTGAAAGATATTGTTATTATTTTTTCTTCTTTTAGATTGTTGTGCTAATTTGAATCCTACCAACATAGTGAATATTTTTGTCTCCTGCACGCACTAGCCAGTATTTTATCTTAGCAAACATTTTCATCTCTGCCAGTCTGAAATATGAGAAATATGGGAAATATCTTTACCATTTTGATTTTTATTTGTCTAATTATGCACAGTATTCAACATCTTTCGTATGTTTTTTTAGTCATTTGTATTTATTTTCCCGGGAACTCCCTCTTTACATCCTTGGCCCAAACAATATTTTTTTTCAATCCCAAATAGTGTCTTTAGTAGAAAAATTAAGTAATCTTAGAGCCTTCTTGATTTTACCCTAAGAGATATTTTAAAGTCATGTTAATCCATTTCACTTTTCCTGTAGGCTTCTAAGTTGTGTTTTTCTAACGTAATTATAGTTCCAGGAGAGGGAGTCACAGTTTATGGGCCCTCTGATTGGTGAAGCCTGTCTTGCTTCTTCTCAGATTGTACGCTAATCTAATTTTTAAATACTAGCCAAAACTTTGTATTTTCTTTTTCATATCAGGCTTGAGGCATTTGTCTTGTATTTCTTGACCTGTCCTTTGTACTTCTGAAGAAAGCTTTAATGGACATCACTGGTCACACCATCCTTCACTATCCCATTCTGTTTTTTAAATTATTTAATTTTTAAAAATATTTATCTATTTTGACAAAGGGAGAGAGAGAGAGAGAGAGAGAGAGAGAGAGCACAAGTGGGGGAGGGGTAGAGAGAGATGGGGACAGAGAGAATCCCAAGCAGGCTCCGGCTATCAGCACAGAGCCTGACGTGAGACTCAAACTCATGAACCATGAGATCATGACCCGAGCCAAAATCAATAGTTGGATGCTTCACTGCCTCAGCCACCCAAGGACCCCCCAATCTATTCTTTAGATGTGTATCTACACAGCAAAAGCGAGGAGCAGCATAGAATATAGAATCTACATCTAAATATGTGAACTGTGATATCTATATTCAGAGATACCTAAAAATGTATGCAAAATATAGACAATCCTCCTGGGCTTTACTCAATCTGGGTAGATTTAAAATGAACCCAGGTAAGTAATGGACTGGAACAAAAGGAATCACATTATGCCTTTATTCATGCTTAGAGCTTGACTGGAAAGAAAAATCAAGTTCATTGTAGAATGTCAGGAAGGATTTCAGAAGATCTAGTTGGCAATGAATTCATTAGACTCTGATTAAAGGTATTTAAATTTTTTTAATGTTTATTTATTTTTGAGAGAGAGAGAGAGAGAGCAGGGAGAGGCAGAGAGAGAGGGAGACACAGAATCTGAAGGAGGTTACAGGCTCTGAGCTGTCAGCACAGAGCCCGATGTAGGACTCAAACTCAGGAACCGTGAGATCATGACCTGAGCCAAAGTTGGAAGCTCAACTGACTGAGCTACCCAGGCACCCTTATTAACGATATTTAAATGTTAAGTACATACACACACACACACACACACACACACACAAACACACAAACTACACATATAGTGTATTATAGCTTCTCTATTTTATGCAGAGAATTTCATCCTGGCATTACTAGCTGTTCTATTTTACTGGTCCCATTAGAAATTGTGTTGTTTCTTCTAGAGAACTAGATTTGGTCATCCTGAGTATGGTGGTGATATCTTCCTCAGTGAGAAAGAAATTACAAGAACAGAAGTTAGTTGGGTGCCTATGAAGCACTGGTGAGTCACTGTGTTATTCATGGTCAAGATATTCCATTTAATTTTCTCAATGACTTCTAGAATAAGAGTTATCATCTCCATTTTTTGAAGTTAAGTAACATCCTCAGGATCACATGAAATAAAGGAATATGGTGTTGGATTTGAACCTAGGACTTTCTTGATTCCAAATTCCATGCCATTTCCACTACCCCAGCGCTTCTCAAACTGTCTATACTACAGGACATTTTGATTTTGGTTTTGTTTTTCTGTCACAGACCAGTTTGTGGTCCATCTATGCATAATCAATATGAAACTCCTTCTATATGGAACTCATGCAAATTCAGGGACATACCAACTATTCTAGCCCATGTTCAATGAGAAAAGTCCACTGACCACAAGCTTAGGTGTCAATGTCACAATCTAGAAAGGCGTTTGTGCTTACTACAAAATCTTTGTACTTACTACATTCTGGTAACAAATAACTTGCAGAGTAGTCTTGGACTGCAGACCGCACTCGGTGTCACAGTGCACTAGAGAATATTGCCAAAGCCTAATTTATCATCTGCTTTATAAAAGACCGCACATTATAATTGAATTCAAAGTATGGAAGTTAAAATTCTGCCTTTATGTGAAGCAAACCTAATACAAAATGGTCATTCAAAGCTTTTGTAGGAATAAATTATTCCCTGAGGAATGTGCTTGATAAGTAATAAACATGGAAAGCCCTTGTTTGTTCTTTGTTAGGCAGAGGAAAACTAATTTCACAGTTTGTTGTAGCTGAATGTTTGGCATTTGTTATGTTTATTCTTATTCTGTGTTGTGGATATTTAATCTTCCCCTTGGAAAATTACTTTTTATTTAATGAGATATTTTACCCAGTCCATTTGTAAATAAAGCAACCATACTTAAATAATTCAGATTCCTGTGGTTCTCATTTTACATCTGATTTCCTTCTTGGCTGATCTACCAGTTTACATGGCTTGATTATCTTCCCAAATTATCTTACCAGGAATACTCTGCAGGGTCTTTCCTGTGGAAACTATATTAAACCTTTAATAATTCAGCAATTCTGACACTGTCACACCTTCCACAAAGTGCAGTTATCTGGAAGACATTCTTCCATGGAGAACATAAAAAATATCCTTCTAGTATCAGCATAAAAAGTATAGGAATGATCCCTGGGGATTTAAAGAAATGCCCTTAACTAATTAGAAAGACTACTTTAATATTTATCTCCAAATTGTTTCTGTTCAATATGTTCTGACCTAAACAACATGCACGTATAATAATGTGTTCCCATTAAAAGATAATTTATTTTGTAGCGAAAGCAAGGAGCGTTTACACGTCCCTTCTTGGGTGAGTTTTTCTGTTGGTTGTGAAGAATAGAGGGAGGGGATCTTTATGAAGGTGATATCTAACTTCCACAAATAGTGTAATAATTGCTCTTTTTATTAATCACCAGATCACCATTATATTTATCTATTGTGAAAGTTATGAATTTGGAGGGTAAGGATGCAGTTAGCCATTGTTCTTTTAGGAGATAGTAATAAATAAAATATTTTGGATTTGCCTAAAACATCATTTGGACTAATGAGGGACTCAGAAAGTAACAAAGAAAAAAAAGTCTGAAAACGTCATCTACTTGGCTAAATGGTAGGAAAAAAGGTATTAGATAGATCGATAAATGAGAAATATCCGAGACTAGCCCAATTCCAACATGCTCCATGTAAGAGAAGTGCTGTGATCTCCATCCTATGCAGGACATACTTCATGCTCATGGCTGTCACCCTATAGTTGGTGGCCTTAGATGGTTGGGAACAATATCTCTCTGAGTGATTCTGCACAGCCAAGCGTAGTTCTGAAAACTATTTTCTACTGATTCCTACTATTTTTTGAAACAATTTGTATCTAACATTTAGGTCTGTATTTGTTTCATGGGACTGCCATAACAAACTACCATAAACTGGGTGGTTTAAAACAACAGACATTTCATTGTTTCACAATTCCAGAGGCTATGACTCTGAAATCAGGATGTCAGTGGGGCCCTGCTCTTTCTGAAACCTGCAGGAGCAAATCTTCCTGGCTCCTTTCTTGCTTCTAGTGCGTTGCCAGAAATCTTTGGGATGCTTTTGGCTTGTAGCTGCATCACTGTAATCTTAGCCTTCATTGTCACATGGTGTTCTGTGACCACCTTCTCCTCAGGTTGTGGCTCAGTTTGGATTAGGGGCCCACCCTGCTCCCCTGTGGTCTCGTCTTAACTAATTACATCCACAATAATCCCATTTCCAAATAAAGGATTTTATTTTATTTTCAATAAAATTCTGAAATAATGAGGGTTAAAACCTCAATATATCTTTTATGCGAGACGCAATTCAATTCCAAACATGCCATGAATTGCATTTTTGTAATTTCAGATGAAAATTCTGGTGAAGGTATTTTCCATGAAAGTATTTTCCACTGGTAAGCAAATATTTGTTAAAACCTATAGAACGTCCTGAATGCTAGTTGTTGTAAGCTGTAATGGGCATTACAGCAATATCAGTCTGCACATTCTGACTTCTATGCGCAAATCATAAATGATCTTGATAAAGCTTGGGTGGTTTTCCCAGGGTGAAATTTGGAGCTGAGCATTGGGGTCATGCTTTCATTGTACGTGGTCTGTGTTCTGAGCACTGCACTAGCCACATTCCTTATCCTATTCATTCTTACAAAACTACAAGAAGGTAGAGGTGCGTGGGTGGGCATCTGACTCTTCATTTTGGCTCAGGTCATGATCTCATGGTTTGTGAGTTCAAGCCCCATGTTAGACTCTGCACTGACAGCACAGAGCCTGCTTGGGATTCTCTCTCTCACCTTCTCTCTCTGCCCTTCCCTACTCATTCTCTCTCTCTCTCTCTCTCTCTCTCTCTCTCTCACACACACACACACACACACACTAAATAAATAAATAAATAAACTTAAAAAACCATTTGGGTCCTTTAAAAAATACAAGAAGGTAGTATAATCAAGTTCTTCAGTTAAGGAAAACATGACCTGGAGATATTAAATTAACTTGTCTCGGAGAATTCTATGGATGACACAGGATTCAGACTCTACCGCACAACATTCTAATTCTCTGGGAACAGAGGGAAAGTGAAAGGAGAAGTTGAAGAAATTGTACTTGGCATAATAGGCAGGGTTTTATTATGTCAGCAAAGTGTGAAGTGTTATAACCTACCAAAGCTAGTAACTTCATAGGTCTCTCAGTATTGCCCACAACGCAGTAGCTGCTGTGTGTTCTTAATTTACCACTGAAACATGTTGATAACCTTTATTTACATGGTAATAAATTGCCTTAATTTAACTTCTAATATCAGAATTGAATAAGGTTAATTGAGGTCCCAGAGCACATATGAAGAGTTTGAGAGACTTAAACACCAAAACCCTTACTGCACCGAAGGCAGTGAACATACAGCAGAACCATGGATAGGATCATGATTGCTATGTAATTACAACTGTATACTAGTAATTATTTCAACAAGCCTTTTCGACTATCTAATCAGAAACCATGAATATGTCAGAAGTCGGTTGTACTGTAAGGCCTTCATAGCTAGCTAGCTGATGGCACAATCTGTATAATCACTGTCCTGGCTATAGTCACAGATCAACACAACCCTTGAGCTCCAAGCGTTTTGTCTAGCACCAAGCCTCATTGCGTGCTGTATGTACATGTTGCATACTGGCACATACTAGCATTCACTCCCATTTCTCTGCAGCAGAAGAGTTATCTCAAATCTATGAGCAACCCAATTCCAGAATCCCTTTTAAGGGTCCACTTGTCGGGGCCACCTCAAGCACCATTTCCTGTGTCTTGTCATTATTGTAGCAGGAAACGGTGTACTCAAAGTAGGTAATTTGAGAATGCTCTTTGCAAAGCTGTGGACAGAGTGTAAGAAACCACAAGGTATGATGCAGTACACCAAGAGTAGACACAGTGGAACATCATGTCCACCCTTAGGCTTGCAAGAGCAAAGTCAAGGAGCAGTTAACATAACATGGAAAGTAAGACAGCTGTGCACAGAAGACCACATAACAGATTATGGAATCCTTATTTATTTTTCATTATAAAAGTATTTATTTTTGAGAGAGAAAGCGATCAGGAAAGGGGAAGAGAGAGAGGAAGACACAGGCTCCGAGCAGGCTCTAGGCTCTGAGCTGTCAGCACAGAGCCCAACACAGGGCTCAAACTCATGAACTGTGAGATCATGACCTGAGCTGAAGTCATATGCTTAACCAACTGAGCCGCCCAGGCACCCCAGATTCTGGAATCTTTAGTTAAGGGATACAATAGGTCACACAGAACCCAACAAGAGAGTAACAGGGCATGTAAAAACCATGACCTCAACTCTCCTCTTCCCCTTCAATCTCCCTTTGGTCAAATCTTACCAGAAACTAGAGGACAATGCATGCAATGCAGGTAAGTCAGCCACCCAGGACACAGAACAGGGTAGGGAAAGATGGAAAATAGATCTTCAGGGCAAAAAGAAGGTGCATAGTGCACAGTTGCCAACACAACCCAAGTCCTTGTATCTTTCCCTTAGACACTACTTTTACTTAAAAGCCCTTCAAGAGGTGACTTGATTTTCTCACATTTCTAATATCTCAGTATTTCAGAGTATCTCAGAACTCACAGTAAGAGAGGATAAATTCTTCACCCTGGCTTATGCTTCCGGTCCCTTCTTTACTTTTTCTCCCTCAAAAGCTCATTAGAAGCACCTCCTATCAGGAGTATCATGATAGTATCATGGATACTATCAAACATCCCTCACTAATGCAGATGTATATTAACCTGAGGGTCACTAAAGATTTTAGTACATGCCTTGCTGTCCTTATGTCTACACTACTTCTGTTATGATTTCTGATTTCAGTATTTAACACTGGCCTTCAGTTCCTTAACCTCCTGAGTCCCAAGCACCTTTTTCCCATAGTTATAACTAGACATTTCTTCACTGATCGCTACATCATTTCCAGTATATCAATCATGCCAATTTCAAGTACCCTGCTCTTCAGCTAATATTTTCTATATTCCCAGCTCATTTTCTCTAATACTTTTACTCCTGTAATTCTCCAGCTTCTGTAGGCCACTTGTCTACTGTGCCAGTCCTTTTGTATTTTGCGTCTATATCCCATCACGGTAATTACTTTCTTGCACACACACTCTCCCTTGCCCCATCCTCCCATTGTACTTACGCAGAATAATCTTTACCCTGATTGAGCAGCATAATTCTCTATATTCACACTACACCTCTATCCAAACACCTGCATGTGACTAGAATAGAACATACAGCATGCTGATAGGTATCTCTTTAAATTTTTGATCACAAATCTCAAGGGCAACTCTTGGCTCTGCCAAGCAATCCTACCATATTATCTCAGGGAAACCAGTTTCCCTCTCTGTAAGACTTCTATTTCACACCTTCTACCCTACCCTTGGGTCCCTAACACCTCTTTCTTTCTGAAAATCAGCTGATGCCTTTGGATCTTTTTAATTCATATTTTTTTAGAGGGAGGATACACATGAGCAGGGGGTGAGGGGCAGAGGAAGAGAGACAGAGAGAGAGAGACAGAGAGAGAGAGAGAGAGAGAGAGAGAGAGAGAGAGTCTAAAGCAGGCTCTATGCTCAGTGCAGAGCCTGACCCAGGGCTTGATCCCTTGACCCTGGGCTCATGACCTGAGCCAAAATCAAGAGTCAGACACTCAGCCAGCTGAGCCACTCAGGCACCCCTGGATCTTTTTAAATAAAATATTGAAACAATCGGAAAATAATGCCCTTATTCTTTCCCCCCAAATCAACATCTAGCCTACATCTGCACTCATATATTTTGCCGTTCATCTTACAATTGTGAAACCACCCCTTTAAGTACCGAAGTCCAACACCATCATCAGTGCAGTGAATCCAATCTCTTGTCTACTCAAAGACATTGCCTCCACAGTCATTTTCCCTCTGGTCTTCATTACAAGTGCCCTTCTTTATTGGACTTTAAAGCAATTACCTCCTGTTGTTCCTTACCTCCCTTTAACTACTGTTTCTCTCCTCTGCTCCTTTTTGTAATAAAGGAAAGACTTCCATAGATTCACTGTCTCCATTCTCTTACCTCTCTTTCCTATTAAATCTGTGCCAACCACGCTGCCTCCCATGTCTCTCCACCTAAACTTCCCTTGTCGACATCAACATTCCCTACAGTGCTAAGTTCAATGGGCATTCCACAATGTCCTTCATACACAATTTCTTACCCACATTTGATCTTTCTTGAAATTGTTTCATCACTTGTGTTCTGGGGCAATGGAATCTCCTGGTTTTCCTCTCACTTCAGGGCCTGTTCCTCCTCAGATCTTCCTTGACCTTTGAATGCTGCATTCCCATAAGATGCCATCCTGAGACCTCTCCTTTTCCCTGTCCGAATTTATTCTTTAGATTATTTTATCCTTTCTCGCCATATATTCACTGATGATTCTTAGGTATATACATTAGCAACCCAGATCTCTAGACCGCATGTCAATTCCTGCTGACCCCATCCCCTAAACTGCTCCCCACCGGTCTAGCCCTAGGTGCTGCTAGGAAACAGCACCACCCCCAATCCAGTTGTCCAGGCCAGATTCTTCCCTCAGAACCCACATTTAAACCTCTAGCATTTGTTTTAAGCCTTAGCTCGAAAATTTCCCAAATGTGACCATTTATTCACACCCATATGGCCTTCAACTAGTAAAAATTGCCATCATTCCTTACCTATTGAAGTAGATAGTTTACTCCTATCCCTGTTTTATTACTTGTTCTCTGTATTCTATTCTCCACCCAGCAGTCAGAAAAATCTTAGAATGTCCTTCATATCTTTCCATTTTCTTACTCAAACACTCCAAGTGTTTACAATCATATTGCTGTAAAATGTAAATACCTCACCATAACTGCCAATCTTACCTTCAAATCCTCTCCCTAAGCTCACTGTGCTCTTCAGAGCCTTTGCTGTTCATGCACATAACAAGCTCTAACCTGACTCATAGCCTTTGACTTGCCATTCTTTTTCTTGAGGATATTCTTTCTTAGATATTAACTTGTCTCCTCCCTTTATTCAGAACACTGTTCAAATATTAGTCTTTAGAGATACCTTCCCAAACCACCCCACCTAAAATACAACCATCTTCATAATTAAGAAAAATTAAAACTGAGGATGTTCTTGTTATGTTTTTGACCTGAATGATTAGTTATGCTCAATTCCAACTATCCAAGAAGGGTAAGGCAACAAGGATGATGACACTGAAGTAGAATAATGATTTTTATTCTAAGTAGGAATCAGTTTTACATCTAATTTGTCATACTTCACAAAACCATGTGAAGAACCAAAGGACATGTATTTCAATGATCTACATAGTCATTAATGCATAGTAATAACAAAAATTAAGATTGGGCTCTGAAATCAGAGTTTTATATAGGAGGTGAAATATGATAACCACAGCTCCAGTTGTTGTGACATCGAAGCTATGTCGCCACTGATTTAAATTTTGCTGTTATAGGCCCAAGCCATGCTTCAAAGGAATAGAATATTTCTCCTTGGGTCTTAGTTTTACTTCCAAGGCAATCGAAGTACTGAACTATGAATGGATTAGAAGTATCAAGCATCAATCATTGTCTGAATCTTATCAACTAGGAAACTAATTCCCCCAAAACATATTTTTGTTGAAATACTATTAGAATTGAGTCTTATATCAAAATAGCAGACATGAAAAATATGTCCACTTTTGAAACGGCACGAACACGAGCAATGTGTCTCACTCTGCAGTTGCACTAAACATTGATTCAACTGCTGGATGCAAGGTTCACTTAATCTGGGGATGCTTAGTGCAAAAGTAATGAGGCTATTACTTTTTTAGCTTTGCCTCCAATCCAATAAAGAGAGTATTCTTTTCCACTGTGAGGTATCTCATTATGAGATCACTAACATTTTCAAAATCATCTCTGCATAAAGACGAGGTTAAAGCAATTCATACATAGCCACGAAACTTTCCCATTTTAATATATGAGGGACAATAATGAAAGTTTATCAGAAGCATTTTCTTCCCCCGTTTTGATGCCAGTGTTCTCATTTCATGACTCTACATAGTCACAGTGATTATAATAAAAATAAACTTATACTTTAAAAGGGGGAAATAAAAATATACACAACCCATATCAGATGTCCATGGAAAATAGATTTTGGGAAGATAATGCCCACGATGCTCCACGCTAGGGGGGATGGAGAATGGTCTAGCAGGTAAGAACGTATATTTGAATCATCTTATATTTCAGAAAACTTTACCCAGCACAAATCTATGAGACAAAACTTTGTTAAATCTATTCTTTTATTTTTTTTTTCAGGCACAGATTTGGGACTATGGTATTTTACTTATAGATCTCAGTCTGTAAATGATCACTGAAATATATGAATCTCTATGTTTTGTGCTCCTAATTCTGTCCTCGACCTCAGCAAGAATGTGCTGGCCATATGATGTGCACTCAAGGACACCATGATGATTACCTTATATTTTGTCACCCAAAATAAATTTCAACAACGAAAGGTTGTCCAGTAGGTTGTATTTTCTTTAAGTGTAGTTCACAAAGCATTAGTAACACATTAGGAAACTTGACGTGGTATGCCGACCAACTATTTGGGTTTCATTTTAAAGTTTTTCATGTATTTTAAAATGTCTCAGCATACTCATCAATCCTGTGATTTCATAGATATTAAACTTAAACATATTTACTAAATATCAAAAGTCAGTCATTTGAGAAAATTAAAGTTTATTAAAGAGTATACCAGTGTGCATCAATGGCACCAATGTAAGGCACCCTCCCTCTCTTTACAGCACCAGCGTTGGCCAGTGTTGAACTATATTCACATCAACTCATTCACTAGCCATTTTGTGAGCTCTTAATTAGCATAAATTATTTTTCTAAATGCAGAACTGTACTTGTCCTTAAGGAGTTTAGAGTCTAAGATAGAAAGAGAGGTAAATATATATTTGAATGTATCAAGAGTTCTAAGAGATAAGCACACAGTTCTCTGATAGTTTGGAAGAACTAAAAATACCCCAATTGGAAGACCTTAAGAAAGGCTCTTTATGGAGAGGTGGCAATGAAGGGAAACTTGAAACATTCTCATCATTGGGATAAGATGAGAAAGCTGTATTCCAGGCAGTAAATGGCATAAACAAAACACTTACAGTCATTTTCCAAGAGAGAAAAGTCATCTTTAAATACTACACTGGGGAGTGGGGTGCCTGGGTGTCTCACTCAGTTAAACGTCTCACTTTGGCACAGGTTGGGATCTTATGGTTCTTGAGTTCTAGCCCTGCATCAGGCTCTGTGCTGACAGTACGGAGCCTGCTTGTGGTTCTGTCTCTCCCTCTCTTTCTGCTCCTCCCCCACTCTCTCTTTTTCTCTCTCAAAATAAATAAACTTAATAAAATAAAATAAAATAAAATAAAATAAAATAAAATAAAAATACTACACTGAGGTCAAAGGGGATTAAATGTAGTATATTTCTAGAGGGGGCCAAAGAAATGACACTTCACTTATTAGAACAGAATTTTTCTTAAACCAGTATTTTGCACTGACCTTATTTTTACTTATTTGGAATCTATCTCATCTTTGACTACAGAGGCATTTTTAAACATGAATGACTCATTTGAAATCTATACTTGGAAATGTCATATTTTCTAAGACTCAACAGGGATTTACTATATTTTCAAAGATCAATTTCTAGGGGAAAGGGCTTTATATATAAAATTAATCCCTTGACATATTACACAAAGACAAAAATCCTTTACAATTCACGATGCTTATTTCTAGTTCTGACATTTCTATCTTCCAAGGTGGCTTCCTTATTCAGAACACAGTAAATGGACTTGGTTCATCACCAAGTAATTCTTAATTGCAGGTGTGTTAAGAAACTCCTCTTAATGTTCAACTGCTGAGGTTATACCAAACGTACTTGACAATAAACTGCCAATCAATGGATTTATTTTTCACCTTGATGTCATTTTTTCTATGACAGTATCCTGGGTAGTAAGGAGATTATGCAGAATCCAAACTAAATTGCAATCCATTAATAATAGATTTAATCTATTTGTAATTATATCTGATTAGTGTAATACATCGGATATATTGAAAGTATAGATTTTCCAGGAAAATGTATCGGCTTGAAATTCTCCTGGGATTGTTTCTACCCAGGTACTCCACCGACAGCTGAAGTTGACAGGTAATGATGCTAGAGCTTGCTCTACAAAGCTTGAAATATTGAGTAGAATTGATGAACTCAAAATAATCCCTCTTACTGCCAGTTATCCTGAGACAGTCTTACCCAAATTGTGTTTCAGGGAACAGTGGTTCTTGGCAACATTAATCAACATTTCAAATAATTTGGTAGATATTGTACACAATATTTTTCTTTTACAGGTTCTGAATACGAATTAACTCATTTCAGGATCTGAGGATTTCTAAAGGTTATTATATCATTATTTCACATATAGAGGGGAAGGTGCATATTAAAATTTTCATTCTGCCATCCCTAATGAAGTTTTGTAGCTATAATATTATCTTTTTAATTTGTTTCTTTCATACTTTGAATCAATTTGTGAAGGATGCTACTAATATATTTAATTGACTGCAGCTTTTTATTGATCCTAAGATTTAGAAATCAATCAACAGGCAAAAAGAGCCAGCAAAACAAAATTTAAGTAAAAAGTAGGTATTTGTTTGTTTTAAGAATTCACATCTCTTAAATAATCTTTAGGCTCTATCAAAGACAGGACAAATTTAAGATAAAATGTGTCTTAGAAATTCAAGAAGGATACTGGGTAATAGAAATGCAAATAAAGCAAACCTAGCAATAACACTACTGAGAATAGTTTAAAATGAAATTGCATAATTTTCTACTTTTGTATAAGGAAGGGAAGAATATAAGAGTATACATTTGACTTCTCTGTATTTGCACAAAGAAAAACGGAAAATAAACACATGTAACTAATACTATTCTTGTCTGTAGGGAACCAAGGGCAGGACAGTGGAAAGAGACCAGGGCTAGAACAACACTTCTTGAAGTATAGATTTTCTAGTACTTTGATATTTGAATCACATGAATGTTTTATATTAAACATTAAAAAAAACACTGTTGCATTTTTAAATATAAACAATTTCTTTAGGTACTCATAAGAGGTACTTCAATGTTGAAATATATAATGGTACATCAGTGTTCAGAATTTCTTTTCTTCACAGCTAATAGAGCAATAGATTAAAACAGAGGGAAAGGAAAGAGAAAAAAAACTGGTACAGTGTTTGTGGAATTACCATTAGTAATTTAGAGGGGAATGCAAATATGAATTCCTGTTGAATATGAGAGTTTGCAGTGGTTGCTGATAAATAGACAGTCACATGCACAAATAGCAGACAAATCCCATAAGAATGGCAAATAGTTAATACAATGACTGAAGAGGACATAGTGATGGAAACTGTTCTCCTTCAAATATTGGGGCAGTGGAATTTTTGAACTAATGTATCCCTTAAAGTATCTGATGTAAAAGATGAACGTTTTTTCCGGGGAGGGGGAGTAGGTAGGGAATGCACATATACACATACACAAAATTGTGTGATTTAGAAGTTAACACTGACACCTATGGATCCCAGGACACAAGACTCCACATTTTTTTTTCATTTTTTTAACATCTTATTTATTTTTGCAAGACAGAGAGAGAGATAGAGCATGAGCAGGGGAGGGGCAGAGACAGGAGACACAGAATCTGAAGCAGGCTCCAGGCTCTGAGCTGTCAGCACAGAGCCTGACACGGGGCTTGAACCCACGAACTGTGAGATCATGACCTGAGTCAAAGTCGGACACTTAACTAACTGAGGCACCCAGGTGCCCCAAGCCAGGATCCCCAAGCCTCCACATTTTAACAGATAAAAGTAGACACTAAGCCAAAGTGAAGTTGGATTAATTCTCAGCTCTGCCACTATGGCTAAGCGACCTTGAAAATATGACTTAATCTCTCTGAACCTCAATCTTCTTATCTTGAAAAGGGACTTGCTGATCCCTCTGGTAATAGCATAAAAGAAAAATTCAACAAACATTAAAAATTATTTATTATTCCTATAATAGAAGTCCCTAATTTCTATATAATTAATTATCACATATAATTCCTATATGACTGTCAAAATAGAATTAGGAGTTCCACAGTTGAATGAAAAGATAGTTTGCCAGATCATATCACAGTAGCTGACACATCCTACTTCAACAATCTGGGGACAAACTGGGATTTCTAGATATTCAAGTGCAAGGGCTCTCATAGAATGGAATGCTTTTTCATGCCCCTACACAGGTATCTAATGTCAGGGACACTAGAGAACATGTTAGTGCTGATGTTAGGCATTGGTGTTAGCCCCAGGCCTCGCTTGTTTGCAGTGGGAAACTGTAGAGTTCACTCAGCCAGGGAAGGAACTCCAGTTCTGGTGCTTTGTGTCTATTACAGTCAGATGGAGAGGTTGATGGTCTGACTGTTTAACTGAGTTCTGGAGGCACATGCCAGCATTGAGAGTCCGGAAGTACTGTCAAAGGGTGCAAAGAACAGTGTAGGTTGAGAACATTTGTCGAGTCAGCACTATTTTGAATGTCATAAAAGTATATGATTATATGGAATTGCAATTTTTGTGTCCCTGGTAGCTTCAAGATATGAGGTGCGCTAGCAAAGGACAATGTGCTAAGCCGGACTTCTTTGAAGGGGAGAGAGGAAGGGGAAATCCTATCCCTTTGGAATAATTCAGAGATCAAAAAGCTGTCAACCTTCCCTAACATTTTAAGCCATCGAAGATAATGTCAGTTTCTAACAAGGCAAAGACTTAGAAAAACCCACTAAACATCAGTTTATCAACACCTTTGCAGCTTTTGGCTCGCTTTGCATAACTATGTAAGGAGAAAATGAAAATCAGTGGCTAAATCAAGCTCAGCATAAGCCTGAACATTGTTTCCTGCTTGTCATCTCATGAGGGACTTGGCTTTGCTTGCTGTTGCAATCTCGTCCTACCTCCTTGATGGTTTGCAAAGATGAGCTAAGAACGATTGAATTTAATCTGCAATGGCTTCAATCGTGAGGGTCATTGAATGGCTATGTATTTGACATAAAGAACATGAGTAATAAGCATATTTCCATTCATTTCCTATTCCACCATACTATTGGTCTTCCAAAAAAGAAAAAAAAGCATGTTTGAGATTTAAACGACAAGTAACAAATTGATGACATACACTCCTGACTAATTAGACGAAGCCCTCCCTCCATGAGGCTCTTGACCTTTAATAGCCATAATAATATGAGCATTAGATCAATAGCCTGCTATTAGGCATTTGAAGTGTCCCCTTCGCTGTCACTGAATGTGGCAATTAGGATGGGACTTAAGGACAAAAATGTTTAGCTAGTGCTGTTTCATGGACAGAAACCTTTCAAATCTATTCAGCATCACTTCTATCTTTCCTGAGAATGGCTTTACTTAGCTATCAATTCTCTCTTTTCAAAACTTAGTACCTTCTAGTTTGCTTTATTCAGTTAGTCCAGCGTGGCAATAATCGCATACACCGTGTTCTTTTGAAGATACAGTTCAAAGATTTGTTATACAGGTTTGCTTTCCCTCCCTCAAGCTTCTCTCAATGCAATGGGTAGCCACTTTGAGGTTCTTACATTTAGATGGGAACGCTATGCTGTGAATCTGATCCTGTCCCTAAAACAAAGCCTTTTAGTTGGATTTTTAAAAAATAATTTGAAGCCTCAGAACAATTGATTTCTCCATTATTTCAGTCTCCTGAATGTACAGAATGTCTATGACCTTTCACTTCCTTTTTTTAAATGTTTATTTATTTATTTATTTTTGAAAGAGAGAGAGAGAGAGAAAGCAACAAGCAAGTGAGCAGGGGAGGGGCGGAGAGAGGGGGGCAGAGGATCTGAAGCAGGCTTTTTGTGCTGACAGCAGCGAGCCTGATGCAGGGCTCAAACTCCCAAACCTTGAGATCATGACCTGAGCCAAAATGGGCTCAGTTAATAGACTGAACCACCCAGGTGCCCTGTGACCTTCCGCTACTGCATGACCCCTGCATGACCCCGCGTATCTCTTTTATATACTACTTTGCTAAGTGCTTGCAATAGCAACACATCCGCATTGTTTCCTTTTTGACTTCTTCTGCAGTGAGTGCTGTTGAATAAGGAGGAAGGGGTCTGCCTTCCAGTCCATTACAAGCAGAGGTTTTACCAAATGTGTCACTACTGTGTCACATGAATCATTATCTTTTCAGTCTCCAATGCTAGTTAATTTTTCACCAGTCCCATGTTTTAGATTTTAGATTTTATTACGGCCCTCCACTTCCAGTATCAATTTTTGTTCTTTTCAGGTGAGATTAGGCTATGCAGAGGAAAACTCGGGAAGATTCTGCGGCTAAACACATTAAAATTGCATTATGTGTCTTGCTCCATGCTACTCCATGTCTAAACAGATTGGTACAGGGCTCTGCTATACAAAGTCACTTGGTTATTCAGGGAAAACCAAGCTCTGCCAGGTCACAAGTGGGGCACCATCTGAAACATTGGCTTCTTTGGGATTCTCAGCAGAACACAGAGGGTAGGGAATTGACTTTGCTTTTCTGTGCATCAGCCCATAATATGATATATGTCTCTTCTGTTCTTGATCCATTGGTCAGGACTAGTCGTTTGGCCCGCTGTAACTGAAGGAGGGCTGGGCTACATACAGGGCTATTCATTGAGTAGCAGATACTTACCAGACTATAACTAAAACATATTGACCAATGCCTTTGCAACTTTTTCATATGTTTCCTTTGACCTCCCTAGTTTTCATCAGGTGATTATAGCTCCTTCAGTATTTCATTACAATTCTCTCTGAATTTTCAAACTTTCTTATAAGCCTCTTATATCCAATAGGGATTAACTTTCTCTCATTGATTAAAGTCAAAACCTCATCACTCTGACCATTTTAAAAATGTTTTCATATCTATGGTTGTGTGAAAATAACTGATAAAAGACAAAATGTTAGATATATGCAGGTAAAAAAAATGGAACAATAGTTTCTAAGCCCTTGAAGCTCAGAAATGACAACGGCTGGAATATAGCATACTCTTTGAAATATGAACAAAAGGAAATGCATATTGAGAATGGTGGCTGGTGTTCATGTTAATAATAGATTACAATGTCTTTTTAAAAGTTTTAAACTTTTGCCTGTCAACTAAAAACACTGAAGTAAAATATTAAAGATATAGCCACCTCTACAATCCATACATAATTAATATTTATGACATATATTATGGTCATGGACATGCTATGGATGAATACAGATTGGATTTACAGACTGGTATGTAAAATCTGGGAAACAAATCTTACCATAAAGAGAAGGATATTCACGATAATATTGCCCAGAGCTGGAAGACGACTAAATTTGTTGCCCCAGTTCAGTATCTCAGAGATTGACATGGAAAGAGCACAATAAAAGTTTTAATATTCAGCAGCTTTGAAGAATGAAGTGCTGTGAATGAGCAAGTATTCCGATTAATACATCTACCATCGGTATTATGTGTGAAATATGATTTTTAAAGAATTGGGATAGGATAGAATATAATTTTTGACTAGATAATAGAAATAATTTAATGTTGCTTTGATGATTCAGAAGACACTTAGGGATCGCACAGAATCCACACATAGCCATCACCATTCAGAAGAGATAGGTAAATGCTGAGTAACAGATAACTCCAGTTAATAAAAGATATTGTTTTGGGGGCACCTGGGTGGCTCAGTCGATTGAGCTTCTGACTCTTGATTTAGGCTCAGATCATGATCCCATATCAGGCTCTGCATTGAGCATGGAGCCTGCTTGGGAATCTCTCTTTCTCTTCCTCTGCCCCACTTCCTGATCTGCATTCTCTCCCTCTGTCTCTGAAATAAAAGTTTAAAAATAAATAAAAATGAAAGGTAATGTTTTTGCAATAATGCAGGCCATGGTGCTCATTCTAATCCTGTCCCACTCCCCATTTGAAGAAATGAAATGGATTTGTACTCTTAACATGCCCCATGCTTCCTTTTATTCACAGCTTTCTCAAATACTTCTTTCCACCGGATTTCTGCCTTTTCTTCCCCCACCTTCACCTCATGAAGTTCTGTGCATCGTTCAAGGCCAATTTCTAGTATCAGGCCCTTCAAGATCTTGCTCACATGGGATTGGTGAGTGTCTGTGGTGTTGCAGGTACCATGTCAAAGTGTGAAATAGCAAGATGTCTAAGACAAGGTACTGTCCTTCAGGAAACATACAATGTAATGGAGGGAACTCCCTCAGAGATCGTTCCAGTATAAGGAGTGAGTCCAGCAGTGGAAGTGTTACAAACACATTCTTCGTTCCTTATTTGAACCGCCAAAGCAGGTGGCTGATGTCCCTCTTTTGACAATAATCTTATTCAGTAATAAAGTACAGTGCAAAGAGAAGCTTTATTAAACTGAATTTTTAATCCAAGATCTTTCACTTACTTGTGGTGACATCAAGCCAAATACTTAAATAGTTCACTTAGTATTTATTTATCTATTTACTTATTTAAATGTTGGTTTTAAGTTTTTTTTTTTCTTTTGAGAAAACTCAAGCAGGGGAGGGGTAAAGAGAGAGTGAGAGAAACAGAGAATCCCAAGCATACTCCATGCTGCCAGTGCAGAGCCCGACACAGGGCTTGAACCCACAAACCATGGGATCACGACCTGGGCTGAAACCAAGAGTCAGATGCATAACTGACTAAGCCACCCAGGTGCCCCAGTATTTATTTTTTAATATCTAATTGTGGTAAAATACACATAACATAAAATTTACCATCTTAAAAAGGTTTGAGTGTACAGGTCAACAATGTTAAATACATCCACATTATTGTTCATCTAATCCCTAGATCTCTTTTCATCTTGTAATCTCGGTATTTTTTAAAAATTTTTTAATGTTTATTTATTTTTGAGAGAGGCAGACAGACAGAGCATGCGTGTGGGAGAGAGAGAGAGGGAGACACAAAATCCAAAGTAGGCTCCAGGCTCTGAGGTGTCAGCACAGAGCCTGATGTGGGGCTCAAAGTCACAGACCATGAGATCATGACCTGAGCCAAAGTCAAATGTTTAATTGACTGAGCCACCCCTAACCTCAGTATTTTTTTGATGAAAGGAATAAAGACAGTTACAGGCTTGTTCAGGAATTAATAAGATAACATATCTAAAATACCTACTTCAGAACCTAGGACATAGATAATAATGTTCAAATGACAGCTTTCTTTTTCTTTTCTTTTCTTTTTTTTCTGTACCTCTTCTGTAATGAGACAGCATATTATCTATGTGGAATATCTCAGATATAGATCACATCTAAGGCTTATATAGCATATTGATGTATTATAACAGGTACTTTGTAGATAATCGAAGAGAATGAGTGAGCAGACAAATGTGTAAGAAGGAGGGATGGCTAACAAAAGACAGGCATTTGAAGGATACTCAAATCAGAAATCCCAAACCAGAATTGTTGCCAAAACAGACCAATGAGAAATACATTAAGGGAGGCGGGGGGAAGGCATATTGCATGGATTTTGAAACTGAAGCATGATGAATCAAAAGAAACTGTAGGGCCAGGTCTTAGTTTACTATAACACTTCCCTCAAAACACACACAAACATCATTAAGTCACAGGCTGCCAAGAAGTCCAACAACATCATGCAGTGATACTGATATTCAGATGCAGCTCTGCTTATTCCTAAAACCATCTCATCTCATCCCATTGCCTTTGAAACATTAAATTATATATTATCTTTAAAAAAAAAAAAGGTCACAATCTTGGCTTTTATTTTTTTAGACATTACTGTTAAAGGCATCTGATAGGAATGCTAATAATCACCACCATTTCCCTCTCTACAGAATATTATTAAATATAAAAGAAACAGCAAACACAAGTAATTAATTCTTCCTCTTTCTTTCTTAGTAATACCATTGAAATTAAAGCAGAGAGATGCATTTAGGAAATCTCCTGACTTAAAATGCTTCACAGAACTCCAAGTAAGTCTTACACGTGGGGACTATTCAAGTTCTGTCCAAATTATTTAATTGTATCTCTGGGCCTTGGCGTATTAAGAAATGTAACAAGGAGGTGGAAATGTATCATAAAATCTGTGTTTTAAAGAAATCTCTAGCTCAGAGTAAATGAAGGGGACTGGGAATCAATTATACTTGGGTATGTAATTTGAATAAATGAAAATGCCAGGATGATTGAAGCTTGTATGTTCAGGATGGTAGAATGAGTCTGATAGCTGATGACTGCATTTTAATAATATGAATACAGGAAGAGAACAAAAGAGAGAAAGAGAGAAAAGGAAAGGATAAAATTACTAATACTGTAAATATTTTGAAATGAAGTGGTGTGCAATTGCACAAAAAGATGTTATGAATGAAAAAGCTTGGATTGCCTTGGATGGAAAATGGAAAGCCCACTTGAATTTACGCGGCTAACACAGAAGCATCTAGAAATGAAAATATGACATATTTTAAGTCACTTTTTAAAGGAGACTTTTTTAGACATTAGCGTCATGAACAATAGCTTAATCAAAGGTGGACAATAATGCATTATCAAACTAATGGGTCAGTCCATGCAAAATTGAAAAGTAATTATTCCCTATGAATTTATTTTTTATTTAAATCTTCCAAAACTTATAAGACATCATTGACAATATTAGGAATGTGTGTGCGTGTAAATATGTGTGTGTATAACCCCCCCCAAATATGTCCATGTACTCACATGCACATACATATGCACAAGTAGTTTTACTTATACGTTTACTTATTAACATTTATGCATAAATGTTCTTATTAATAAAAGAAACTTTCTTACATTCTTCTTTTGAGACTTAAATGACATCATACATGTAAAATGCTGAGCAGAACACATGTGATTTGGCAAGACGTCCTTGTGAAGAAAGATAAAGCGGGGATTTGAACATCATGCAGGAGAACATTTCTGAATTACATCAAATGTGGCAATATTACTGTATTTTGAAACTGCTTAAAAGCGTAGAGTTGAACAAAAATCAAAATGACTCCATAAAATCTTCAATGAGGTTGGATTTTAAACTAAGTGATCTTTTCCCTCTCTTCTGCAAACCTCCCTCACTCCTTTCTTGGCTTTTAGTTTCTGGAACCAGCACCACCCTGAAAACAACTAAGTAGGTTGGCAGCATAAACATAATTCTGGTAGAAGCCCACTTGATCCTGGCTTTCCCTATAAAACCCCCTAGCCCCTACCTCTGGACAGGCTTGCAGTTTTTGAAGGTCATAGCCTGTGGCAGCCTCCTTTGTCTTGCAAAGCAATAAAGCTATTGTTTCTCTCTATTCCTAACTCTGTCTTCCTGTAATGTTTTGGTTGTGAAGCAAAGAGATCGGTTTTGGACATTTGAGTGAAATTTATCTCTGGAATTCCTGAAGACCAAGGTCAGAAGAAAATGATCAGGAATCAACTTGTGTCATGGGGTAATAAAAAGAAACATAACAAACATTTCCTATTGTAAACTGCCTAAAAGTATTTTGTTATTTTGGAATGGGGTTTGAATAAGATAATATGATCCATAGTACACTGATGAAAATACACTTGAAACACATATAATTATACATAAAGCTTAAAGAGAAAAAAAAACAAATAGCAAAACAGTTATTGGATCATTTCACTCAGATCTAGGGTGGGTTGAGGAGGTGCAAATAATATGGTATTGCGCCTAAACCTTAGAGTAACCAAACTGTTTGGGAGAATAATGGACATAGTGAAAGTAGGTTTTTTAACCCTATTTTTAAAATTTATTATTTTAATTAAAAACTCCATAGAAGTAGGCAAAATAAGTTACAATAATGTGATATATATATATCTTGGCTCATTCTGGCTCACACATATATATCCTGGCTCGCAGCTCTAAACCCTTGGGATTTCCTAAGTGTTGAGATCTATAATAGTGTCTTTGGTTATGTTAATGGAATGACTTCTGGACCCCACCTAAGTATGGGGGCTGGCTGCCAGTGGAGCCAACTGTGTTATTAGAGTTTGAACCTTCAGTCCCACCCCCTAACCTCTGTGGAGGGTAAAGAGGCTGAAGATTGCATTTAATTGCCAATGGTCAGTGGTTCAATCAACCATGCCTATATAATGAAGCTTCCATAAAAACCCAAAATGATGGGACTTAGAGAGTTTCTGGGTTGATGAACACATGAGGATTTGGGGAGAATGGGCACACTTGGAGAGAACATGGAAGTTTGACATTTTTATACCCCACACCTTGTCCATCTGGCTGTCCTTGAGTTATAGCCTTTTATAATAAACCAGTAATCTAGTGAGTAAATGAGTTTTCTGGGTTCTGTGAGCTCCTCTGGCAAATTAATCAAACTCAAGGAGAAGGTCATGGGAACCTCTGATTTATAGCCAGTCAGTCTGAAGCATAGACAGGTGACAACTTGGGCTTAATGCTGGCATCTGAAGTGGGATGGAGGCAGTCTTCTAGGACTGAGCCCTTAACTTGTGGGATGTAAGGCTATCCGTGGGTAGACAGCATCATAATTGAGTTGAACTGTAGGACACTCAGCTTGGTGGTGTGAGGGGAAAACCTTCCTCCCACACACATATTGGAAACTGAGTTCTAGCATTCCCTAAAAGAAGCACAGGGCTAAAGTTTGCAGGGCACACAGAGTATAGTTGCAATAGAGCAAAGCAGGGAGACTCTGCCATGAAAAATTCAGATATTTTTCTGCCAAGAAACCAGTGTTTGGGCAATATGCTGTAATTTATAATTACAGGTGATAATTCACTAGGGATCAATATGAGGGGTCCTAGAATAAGCAATCTATCTGTTCCTTTTCATTGGCTGTGTGTTTATGAAGATGCACAGATAGAATGATAATAGGAATCTACGATTAAGCCTTGACTTATACTCTGTGGATGTAATGTTCATTATGTATTTGTTCTGTTAATTAAACTGCCACCTTTACACTTAAACTGCCCATAAAATGGGGAGAAGAAGGGCAGGGAAGGATAAGGCGAAGTTTTGCTATGGTAGATATCTTTGTGAGTATTAGAGATATTCTAATATATAGTATCATGGCAGGAATACTTAAAATGAAGATTACATGCAAAGATATTTTTGTATTGTTTCTACCACTTAATTGCTAGAATTTCCTTCATAATGCCCATTGCATTCATAATTATTTATCCAATCAATATTTATTGAGTACCAACTCGACATCCACCCCTGTTGGGGAATTTAGAGATATAACTGTGAGGAAAATAGAAAAAAAAACCCACCTCGTGAGTCTTTCATTCTAAAATGAGATACAGATAGTATAGAAGACAAACACACAAAATACATTGAATGTTAAATGTGGGTAAATACAGGGAAGGTGGGGGACAAGAAGTAACGGAGTATTTAGAAAAGGTTTACTGAAAAGAAAAAAAAAGTCATTTGGGTTAAAACCTGAAAGAAGGGAGAGAATAAGACATGTGGATAGTCAGGAGATAAACATTCTGAGAGGAAATGGAAGATCAAAATCTGCCTACATTGCTATGGAAAAACATTCCATGACAGGTGGGAATGATGTGGTATGTTTTGCTCTCTCCTCTGTCTCCAAAGCCCATCATCGTGTCTGAAGATATTAGGTGTTTTAAATGTATTTGTTGTAATAAAAATGGATTGATATTGAAGAAGACTTCCATGTTGTCAACTCCTATTTTTATCTCAATCTAAACATTACACACTTAGGGAACCTTTACCAACCTTCCTTATTGTGTTGGGTTTTTGGTCATATGAGCTCATAGCAGTGCATGCTCCTCCCTTGGGAGCATGTATCACAATTAGAATTAATTTGATCTGATGAGTGTTTATCAAACTTTACCAGAGACCTGGTTTTACACATCATGATATCTCCAGTGACTAATGTTTGACATATGGCAGGTGCCCAATGAATGTTTGGTGAATGGATGCATGATAGCAACGTTCTCATGTTTTCCTAAATATTTACATTTTCTGCTCTGAATTATTTATTAGTCAATGAACTTGCATCCAAATTTACACAGAAAATAGAAGTCATCTGATTGGAACTTTTCATCTGAATAGTATCTACATCTGGATCCATCCTCATTTTTTCATTTCATAAAAGTAAGCTTCCATCCATTTTTTTTTCTTCTTTTTTACAGTGATGATGGTCATGTTGATAAATACAGTTTATTTGGCACTTGGAGTGTTCAAGATTATTCTCACTTTTTTTTTTAGGAAACTTACATGATCTCTCATATAATTATACACACTCAACACAATTAGCTTTTGAATGTTCTCATTTACCTCTCATAAAAAATAAAATAAAATCCTCATTTAAATCCATACTCCCTTCAGATATCGCTTCAATTATTTTCATCCACAGCAAAACACCTCAAAAGAGGTTAAGGAGTTTAAGGAGAAATCTTTTACTTCTCTAATCTCAGTCCTCTCCAACATGGCTATCACCAGAACAACTCAGATTGAGTCACCAATGACTTTTATGGCATTGAAATAAATGGATATTTTTCCTATATGATCTTACTTGTTTTTTGATACTATGGTTTCTTACCAAGAGTGATGAAACTTCCTCTTCCCTGCCTTCTGTAACAGAAAACTCTTAGTTTTTCTCCTATCCCTCAAGACCCTTCTTCTCTGACTACTTTGCACCTATCAACCTGACAATTAAATGTTGGAATGCTTCAGGCAGGATGCCAGTCCGTGAAAATTTGTTCTTCTCTAAGTGCTCCTCAAAATAAATTTTACCCATATCCACTTTAAGGTCATATTTATATATGAATGGATAACACAATTCTATTCTTTATCCATTCTTCTTCTTCCTTCTTTTTTTAATGTTTAGTTGTTTTTGAAAGAGAGAGAGAGAGAGAGAGCACTTGTGTGTGCACAAGTGAGGGAGGGGCAAAGAGAGGGAGACAGAGGATCTGAAGCAAGCTCTGCCCTGACAGCAGCTTCAGTGCAGCCAGCCTGATGTGGGGCTCGAACTTACAGAACTCATGAACCATAGTCATGACCTGAGCCAAAGTCAGACACTCAAACCACTGAGCCACCCAGTCTTTTCTTTTGAGATCTAGACTCTTACTTCAAAGTTTCTATTTAACATCCCCACGAAGATGGCTTGATGGCACCTTAAACTTAACATGCCCAAAAGCAAACTCATATTTTTATAACCGGAACTTGGCCTATTCTCAACATTTCCTGTCTCACTGAATAGTAGCATTATCCAACTAGTCATTGGACATGGAAGCCTAGGCATAATTAGTAAGATCTTCATTTTCCTTACCACATCTTCTAATATTACTTTCAAAGCTCACCTTGAATTTATCTATTTCTCTGTATCTATACCAAGGTAATTAACGATATCTCTTGAATGAAAGGATGAAATATCCTATAAACCATTTTTTTCTACTTTCTTCAAATATATATTATAAATCACAGAAAAAGTGATATTTTATTGAAAATTGTATCATCATTCCCCATTTAACACACATCAGTGATTTCCCATTCATTGCTCTGAGCATAAAGACAAAGTTCCTTAATATGCTTAACAAGCTTTGCAGAGTGTGGGTCCTACCTTATATTATTGCACCATTCCATAATCCACATTCTCACTGAATTCCACCTTTCACCATGTTAGCCTTCTTTCATGTATTTTGACCTTTACTCTATGAACCTTTGTGCATACACTTCTAAGTGCTTGAAACCTTTTACTTTCTTCACTGTGGTAGATGCTGACATGGTGGTCACACATAAACCAAGCAGCTGGAATTGATATCCTTTTGCAGCTCTTCCCACACTGACTCTGGATTAGCCAAGTAACTTGCTTTGACCAAATAGACATTAGCAAGCTAAGGCCTAATAAGTTCTTGTACATTAGTGTTGGTCCTCTTAGGACATTCTCTGGGGAGGATAGCCATCATGGTGTAAACAAGCTTGGACTAGGCTATTGAATTGTAAGACACCAATTAGAGAATGAGAAAGAGGTTACATGAAAGGGTATTGATGCAACTGACTTGTGAGTGAAGGTTTCTTAGACCATTTATTTCAATGTAGGTGCCAACCAAATGTAGCTATTTATTGGAGACATTAATTGGTTGTCTCCAATAAATATCATGTAGAACAAACAAACTCTACAGTCATGATTCTTAATGAAAAGAATCACACAAAAAACAACTATTTTGTGAGCCACTAAAATTTATTTTGATTGGGGACCAAGGGGAAATATATGGCTGTTACAAAAACAGTAATAACTGATATTTACCTAGTTAACTCATACTTGTTTTTCATGGCTAAACTTAATCAGCAAAGCCTTCCCTGCATTATTAGACAGTTAAATAATAATAATAATCAGTGCTAACTCAGTATTTACTATATACATGGCACTATTCCAAGTACTCTCCATGTAGTAACTCATTTAATCTTTGAAATAGTGGGTGGTACTAACATCAAAATAGTAATAGGTAGCAACATCAGCTCCTATTTTATGCACATGATAAAGTGAAAAACAAAACAAAACTAAACATTAGCTCCCTATTAACTCCTGCTTATAACCCTCACTGTTACAGGAAATTCCTTACTATCACAGCACTTATAACAGTTCTAGTTATATATGTAATTACATGATTATTCAGTTAATTTACTAATGTACCAAAGAGGATGGGAGCCATGACTGTCTTTCCTCTTTCCATTTTATCATCATGACCAATATGTGTGGGGTTTATAGAATATTATTTTAGTTGAGTGATTCAATGTTTACATTGGTATTTGGGTGATTAGCTCTCAGGCATGGTATCCCAGATATTTCCTGACATCTACTTGATCCCTAACATGTCATAAAGTATGATTTTATGTGACAATGTGTATTATCATTATGGCAATATGGAAGAATTTTTTTTTAATCCTGAAATATGTTCTGTTGCAAAATACCTAGAATTGGTACTTGAAACATAACAAATATCTTTTTACTTGCATGCTTAGGTTTACAAAAAAAAAAAAGGAATACAGAATAAAGAAAGAAGAAATAAAAACATATCCAGAGATAAGCTGATGGAGATGCTGTAACTTCCCTGGGAGCATTTCACCATCTTTTTTTTCTTTCTTTTTTCTTTTAACAGCTTTGCTGAGGTATACTTGATATACAAAGAATTACACATATTTAATGTGTACACTTTGATGAGTTGGGACATATGCCAACACCACAATCAAGACAGTAATCACATTCCACCCCATCAACAGATGAATGAATGGCTAAAGAATGGGTAAAGACAAGGTGGTATACAATGGGATATTCTTTAGCATCTCACCATCTTGACAAACAAAATGCTGATTATAGTGGTTACGAGGGTGTCAAGAGATAAATCCATGGAACTGCACAAGATGTGGAGTGGAACCAATAACCCTGTATGAAGATAGCACTCAGGAACTTTGGTGAAGGTGTAATGTTAGAAATCTCTACCTGATAGTAGAAAGACACAGGAAGTTTGACTATCTCAGCATGACTGTCAATCAGACTGTCAGAAAATACTATCTCCCCGGAAAATCTAAAGTCACTTGTCTCCTCATCCCTGGACTCTGTGTTTTAATTTACTCTCTGGAAGATACGGGTAACTTCACACTAGTAAATGGCCATATGGTAGTAGCAGCACTGCAGTAACAGACACAACTATCCTCTAGAACATATCGCCAGTGAAGAGTGAAGAACATTCCCAGATGAAGTGCCTCCAAATGTGAGCTCACAATAAAACATTTGAAAAATACATCGTGCTTATCAGAAGCAGTAAATAACAGAATTAGGTAGAGTAATACAAAATATTTTTTTAAATAACGAAAGACATAAAAAAGATACAGAAACTTAACCAATGCCAAATGGTATGTAAAATGAGAACAGATTAGAACAACAAACAGAAAAAAATAGAAATTCTACAAATGCAAGTTATACTCACTGGAATCAGGAAGCACAATACATGATTGAAAGAGCAGGTCGGATCTAGCTGCAAGGATTGCTGAACTGTAAGATGGGTATTAAAAAACTACCAAGGATACAGCTCTCAGGGAATCAGAAAGAGATAATATGAGAGAACAATTAAAAAGAGATACATCATAAATTATAACTCCATTAATAATTCTAGGGTATAATAGGAAAAATCGGAAAGACGCAATATTTTTGGAGGTTATTTCTGAGAATTTTCCATAATTAAAAAAATTAAATGAATCCTCTGATTTAGGAAATACAGACAACTTAAGCAGGATAAATAAATCCATATGTAGGCATATCATAGTTAAGAATAATGGCAAAGACAAATATAAGATCCCAGAGCCTTGGGTGAAAAAAAGATAGACTACTTGCCAAGAAGACCATGTGATTGTTCAGTAATTTTTCAGGAAGCTAGAAGAGGGCGTAATGCTACCTTCCAAATATACTAAGAGAAAATAACTGTTAGACCACAATGGTGAAAACAGTTGATCCATCATACGAAAAGATTTTGAAATAAAGATATTTTCAAACAAAAATAAGCTCCAAATTTTACCACTCACAGTCTTTCAAACAAATTTAAAAGAGATTCTTTGAGGAAGCAAACAAACAAGGAACCATAGGAGGAACTGAACCATGAGGAGGAATGGTGGGCAGAGACACTATTTATTTATTTATAAATAAATCTAAACAAAAATTAATGATACAAATATTGTAATAATGTGTATGTTGTTGCCAGGGGAAAAACCAAGGTAGAGTGAAAACACCAGACAGAAATCAGGCAAGACAGAATATGGATCAGATATAAAGTATTTCTAATTCCTTCAATTGTGCTAGAAGAGAGAATGAATAAACTTTTAATTATGCTTACTAGATTTTTAAAGCTAACTTTGAAAGAAGAGAAATAAAGTGTATATTCTTTACTTCCCAAGGTAGAAAAAAGAGGAATTTTTTTAAAAAACACTCAATTTTCTATTTTATTTATTGGTTTTTATTTTTGTTATTATTATTTTTTATTTGAGAGAGAGAGAGAGTACAAGCTGGGGAGAGCGGCAGAGGGGGAGAGAGAGAGAGAGAGAGAGAGAGAGAGAGAGAGAGAGAGAGAGACTCTTAAGCAGGCTCCACACTCAGCGTGAAGCCCGATGTGGGCTCCATACCATGACCCTGGAATCATGACCTGAGACAAAATGAAGAGTCAGATGCTCAACCGACTGAGGCACCCAGGCTCCCCAAAACACTCAATTGAGGAGAGCATCTGTTGGGATGCGCACTAGGTGCTGTATGGAAACCAATTTGACAATAAATTTCATATTATAAATAAATAAATAAATAATAAAAACAGAAAAAAAGATAAAGTAAAAAAATCCATGGAGAAAAATCAGGGTTAATGAATCACAGAACATGAAAACAGTCCTAATGTATTAGTAAATGATAACTTTAAACAGATTCATCTCTTTGGGTAAGAGTGAACATATTGATTAAAAACATATCCAACACTATACACTTTGGAAGACATATCCTAAAACACACAGACATAGAAAATATTCTTAAAATAGACCCCCCCTCCCCCAAAGTGTAAGCAGACATCAACTACTCAAAAGAGTAACATTCAGTGTTTTGAAGTAACCCTACCTACCAGCAGGTAAAAATTACTTCATATCCACTGTGACCTTATTAGTCCTTGCACTA
Source organism: Panthera pardus (assembly GCF_024362965.1). Lineage (NCBI taxonomy): Eukaryota > Metazoa > Chordata > Mammalia > Carnivora > Felidae > Panthera > Panthera pardus. The sequence continues at coordinate 41,580,565 of NW_026526876.1, forward strand.
TGCAATGTATTTGAAGCCTTGTCTTTAAAAGTGCGTATTTTATTCCTGTGTTTATTTGTTTCTTCATATAAAATACTGCATTTCCTCAAACTCTTCCCTGCTTTATTTTTTTTCCCACCTGAGATACTGTTTTATTTACTTGTTTACTATCTATCTCACTCTGGTAGAATGGAAGCTCTAAGAGGTCAGAAGTTTCTGTCTGGTTAATTTATTGCTGTATCTCTGGCGCCCAGAAGAGTGTCTGGCAGAAATTAGGTATTCAACAAATTTACATTAATATGATTATTGGCTAATCTGCAAAGCTGGTCACCTGTAATAAATCATTTCTAGATGATAAAATCCCTATTATGCAAATTTATGTATACTCAATCTTTGGAGCACAACTAATTTCTGAGTGAGCCACTGCCTGCATTACAGACTTTAGACATTCATAAAGGAATGATGGAAGGAAATGAGAGCAATCTGCCTGAGTTTGTATATTCCCCCGTTATTCTGTGTTAATTACTTGCAGAGATGCAGTTCTGAACTCTTAGCTGCTAAGACATTTCTAAAGAGAAAGGACATCTTGATAATATAAAAAGAAGAAGCCAGTTGTTGCTTTAGGTATGAGGAATACAGTATATGTTACCACAGTTACTGTAATTCAATTCCTTTAGGTTTTAATAAGCATTACTTTGCAAGAGTGTTGAAATTTGCAAATATTACTCTGACACTTAAAAATCTGGAACATCTAAAATATTTTAGGCAACTCTAATAAAACTGGAATCCAGACAATAAGTAGGGCACTGATAAAACGTCTCCACAATTCTAGCTCTTCTTTAGATTTAATATACCTTGTTCAGTTCTGCACTGCCTCATCTCATTGACGCTCTTTGTATATTCAACCCCTGTGCTAGGATATCTAGTGGAGATTAAAATCCAAATGTAATATATTTTAGGAGATATTCCTAACCAAGATCCCACAGCTGCATAAATTAAAGCTCATAAACCATGCCATACATCTTTTATATATAAGCTATCTTTATCTCAATACAATTAAACCATTAATTCAGTGAATAAATTGTGTTTGATTTTATCATTTGGACCTATAGACAATTATGTATATGTATAACTATTAATTTAGTTACGCACTTTTCTTACCCATTTATTTGTTTATTATATTTTTTATTGGCAAAATGGAGATTAAAAAGTGCATTCAGTGGCTCATTGGCCAACTGTCTCATTTTAACATGCTGTCAGGGGAATATTTAAAACAGTAATAGTGTGAAGTCTACATTTTCTGTTGGTCCTGACTAGTTTACTTTCCTTTTACTTTAAGAAATAACTATTTGAGGAACGCCAGGGTGGCTCAGTTAAGTGTTCAACTCTTGATTTTGTCTCAGGTCATGATCTCAAGGTTTTTGTGGGTTCAAGCTCCATGCTAACAGCATGAAGCCTGCTGGGGATTCTCTGTCTTCTCTCTCTGCCCCTTCCCTGCTCATGCTCTTTCCCTCTTTCTTTCTGTCTCCTCAAAATAAATAAATAAACTTTAAAAAACAAAACAGAAATAGCCACTTGATTTTTTGTTGTGGACTCACCTACCTCTACTCTGGTTTCACAGTACAGGATGGGTGAGTCTCACCCTCTGGCCACAAAGAAACTGAGCCAGTTGGAGAACTAACATCCTTGCTATGTGATTGATTCAAAGGTGACCACTTGACTCCAGATGGGTCGATAAAAGCCATTCACCTACTTTTGCTAGAAATATTTGGAAGAGGAAGTTCTGTTTCTACTCAGATTATTAATATAATAAGAGGTAGTTCTGTTGTTGTCAATGGCAATGTTTGCAGAAATCTACCTGAGAATGATTGCAACACAAATGAAAACAGAATTAAGAGATGGATAAATACTGGTAGCTTTCCTTTCTCTTTGATTCACCTACACCATCCCAATTTCTACTCCTCTAACATGAAAGACATGGTCCTTCTTCAGGGCCTCAGGGCCTTTGCACTTGCCAGTCCTCTGTCTATAATGCTATTCCACTAGATATCCATATGGCTATTCTCTCACTCCAGTCAGGTCTTTATTATTATTATTATTATTATTTTAAATGTTTATTTATTTATTTTGAGAGACAGGGAGAGTGTGTGCAGGAGGAGCGAGAGAGAGAATCCCAAGCAGGCTCTGAGCTGCCGTGGCAGAGCCTGACACAGGGCTTGATCTCATGAACTTCAGATCATGACCTGAGCTGAAATCAAGAGTTGGATGCTTAACTGACTGAGTCACCCAGGTGTCCTTGTCAGGTTTTTATTTATATATAAAGTTATCAGTAAAGTCTTCCTGACTGACTGCAGCTGTCACATGTTCTCACTTTTCCTGCCCCTTTTTACATAGCATTTATCCTTATATAACAAATCATGGATGTTATTGTTATTATTGTGTTATTGGCTTGTTTTAATCGTGTTAATGATCTGTTTCACTCAGTGGAATGAAAACTACTTGACAGCAAAACATATCTATCTTTAATGAACCAAATAAAACACTTAAGTTATGTTTAAAAGGAAATAGATTATACAATTTGCAAAAAAAAAAAGTGATTATGTTTTATTCATAAGGGATTTGCAAATTAGGGTCATTGACATAGACAACTCAGTGTAGAGAGAAGCTTTTATATACTGTTGCACAAGGCATAGTGGGTAAGTATGGTGTCAGAAGGGGGCTGAGTTCTATTGGTAATATGCATACACACAAGCACGGAAGAAATTATGAGCCGTCTGAATAATTACATTAGTGTGCCACTCCTGTGTCACTTTTACGGTGAGGGGATGGATTTTTTGGTATTACCGCTGTAAGTTTATCTACTGAGGTCTTCTCTTGAGTAGCACGACTGAAATGCATACCCTTTATATGATGATATTTAGATGATATGGTGATATTTAGAGTCTCAGAGAATTGCTGGAGGAGTTTTACAGTACTATCTTGATTATAGTCTCAATGAAATTATACCAGACTATAGGCTAATTTAATTCTAAATTTACACAATAATGGTATTTAGCAGTTTTGAGTGAGTCAATGAATGATTGAATAAATCAATATATGAATATATAAATTTGTATACTCTCATGGTTTAATGTTACATTAATGAAAACAAAATAAAGCCAACACTAATGGCGTGTCTGAGAGTAAGGGCTATTGATGTCTTGGTATATTTTCAGAGGCATCACTATTCTTCTCTGGTCATCTTTAAACTTATTTCTTTAACATAGAAATTGCATTCATATTTTAACATAAAATGTTTTTCAGTAAGTCGTAATCTTTCTATGATAAGAAACCAGGAGCAAGAATAGCATGTCTTTGTATACTAACATATTGAATACCTCACAAAATGAAGGACTAATTTTCAGCTAGCCTCATGATATGTCATGCAATCCTTGAAATGCATATTTTTATTCTCTTGGAATTATTTCCCTTGGTTCTAAAAGCAGAATGTGATAAGTTTTACATACAACTTCTTCTAACTCTTAAATCCACATGGTTTTTCAAATGCAATCTAAAATATAGGTAGTGGAATGCTTCTTTCAGGAAAAATATTTTCAGAGAAAGAATAAAGAACTTAAGTCTGTAATATAAAGGGAATGAATTGGCAATCATGCAAGGTTTTGTTTGTTTCAATTTGTTTTGTTTCCTTTTTAATAACCTATGTTGAACATTATCCCAACAGAATATTTCTATAATATTACTACTTTGAAAATTTCCGATGGAGTTGTTTACCTTTGAGAATGAATTCTAAATCAATTGACTAAGCATAGAATCAATGTACAAATACACACACACACATACATACAAACATAATCGAGTGCTGTGTTTCTTCAAATGAATGTACACATGAATCACTTGGGAATCTCATTAAATGCAGATTCTGGTTTGGTACGTCTGGGTCAGGACCTGGATTCTGCATCTCTAACAACTTCCCAAATGATCCATGTACCACACTTTGAACAACAGGGTTTATGTGGCTAACTACAAGCCCCGATATGTTTTCAGCTCAAAGTTATTTATATGATTTCTCCATTGTTCTCTTCTTTTTAATATTATTAAGAAAAAGCTTAAGATGTCTTGTTTCCTAATCATCTTACTATTCTTCCATGATTGATATTTTTCTTATGAAGACAATAATAAGATTCTTTATCTTGAAACCCTAAACTTTCTTCCAGCCATGTCTGGATATACTTTTTTTTTTAATTTTTTATTTATTTTTGAGAGAGAAAGAGAGAAAGACAGAGCATGAGGAGGGTGGGGCAGAGAGAGAGCGAGACACAGAATCCGAAACAGTCTCCAGGCTCTGAGCTGTCAACACAGAACCTAGTGTGGTGCTTGAATCCACAAACTGTGAGATCGTGACATGAGCCAAAGTCAGACACCTAACCGACTGAGTCACTCAGGCTCCCTTGGATATACTTTTAAATAACTCTACCTGTTGGTCAAATAGACTTCTATTTTCCTCAATACCTTTGGTATATTTTTTCTCAATAGTTTGCAATCTCACTGGATTGCCAGGTGCTGTCTTCCATGTGGTTTGGTATTTCTTCGTTTATTATTAATTTTTTCCCTGAGTTCTAGGAGAATTATAGAAATATAACTGGTGAATCTTTCACCATTCTGAAATGTAATTTGTATTTTATCCCTGCTCTCTTAGTTTCTTCCTTGTAATTACCCTAGTAAGTGGACTTGTATTGGTTCATTTTCAATAGATTCTTTTTCATAAATATATGATTAAGCTAAAAGGACACATTTATATTTATTATTCACTCACTGGATACCCCTACGCTTTAACAGCTTAAGGGATAACTGATTCCACAGGCAAAACCATTGAAATCCTGGGTTTCCTTGCTAGGTAGCCTCATTTTTTACCCTTATAATACCTTTGCTAGTTGAAGCTACTGCCACCAAATCTTCTGTTTGTTATAATTCCTGACTCCTGAAGGAGACCTACTTTTGCAGCCTCCGATTAATAAAACTTTCAAATCAGGAGATAGTGCCAATCCCTGGATTCTTCATTTGCTTTGACTGCTACTTTGAAGAGTAGTTCCATAGTCGTGACTTTCACATTCATTTAGCGATCATAGCATGAAATGAAACCATATAGTGAATAATTATGAGGGGCTTATGAAGTTTTACAGAAACTTACTCTATTCTTCCTATGTAGCTGGGGCTTTGATCAGTTCAACATTTAATTCTTCCCTGTTGCTATCATTTGTTGTAAATATTTCTCAAAATTCTAATAAATAGGCTGCACCCTCCCTGGTTTCCATTTGGACCAATTAAATAAATAAATAAATAAATAAATAAATAAATAATCAATCCCCCACTTTTATATTTTATATCATAATCTTGAGAACCTGGAAAGAAGGCTGAGAAGCTCACGTGCATTTGTCCATCTTAGTATGAAGTTCTGTACTGTTCCATGCAGGAATGTACTAGAGTACCAAACATCCTATGAAGATTTATCCAATTCTTAAGGACATGGGTCTAGCAGTGGGGGAGGAAGCCTGAGAACCACTGAACATACTTTCAATGTATGTACAAATAATAAATTGTAATTTTAAACATTGTACAAATAATAAGTAATTGTACAAATAATAAATTGCACAAATAATAAATAGTAATTAATACATCAAAAAACAAGCTATTTGGAGTTGCTAGAATATCATCTCTTTGACTTGTGACCAAGCATGTATCTTATGGCCAACCAATTTATTTTTTTCTTTTTTTTAATTTTTTAATTTTTTTTTTTTACATTTATTTATTTTTGAGACAGAGAGAGACAGAGCATGAACAGGGGAGGGTCAGACAGAGGGAGACACAGAATCTGAAACAGGCTCCAGGCTCTGAGCTGTCAGCACAGAGCCAGATGCGGGGCTCGAACTCACGGACCCCGAGATCATGACCTGAGCCGAAGTCGTCCGCTTAACCCACTGAGCCACCCAGGCTCCCCTATTTTTTTCTTTTTTAATGTTTGTTTATCTTTGAGACAGAGACAGAGCATGAGTGGGGGAGGGGCAGAGAGCAAGGGAAACACAGAATGTGAAGCAGGTTCCAGGTTCCAAGCTGCGAGCACAGAGCCTGATGCGGGGCTTGAACTCACAAACTGTGAGATCATGACCTGAGCCGAAGTCAGATGCTTAACCGACTGAGCCACCCAGGAGCCCCATGACCAATCAATTTTTGATCAATACATCAGTTTCTAACTTGTGAAGATAGGAGAAGAACTGAAACACATAGGTAGAATACGCAAATATGTTATTAAACCGCATTTTTGAAATTGCTTGTTAAATTGTTAAAATAATCTCACAAGATGCTTGAGTGTACTAAATAAAATAAAGCCTTTGCATAATTACTTTCTATTTCACTGGATATATTCAAAACAAAAACAAAAACCTGTAAATTTGAATAAAAACTTCTAAAGAATATAACGATATATTTCTTTAATAGCAGGAGTATGAATCCTAAATATTCATTTGTTGGCAATGACATCTGTGGTATGATTTATTTGGTTTTCTTTTTGCATCCATATAATTTTTGCTTTAAGAAATATAAATATATGTTACGGGTAGGTGTTCAGATGTTTCTATAATTTTATGTTCTCAAAGATTTTATGTAGCTAAAGTACTATTTATGTTTAAAGAAAGAGAGGAGCTATATTCTTATATTTAAATTCTGTTCTCTCCAAATCTGTGCTTCTTTCTACTTTGTATAAAAAAAAAAAAACTAGAAAAAAATCTTTAAGAACTATTCAAATTTTATTTCCTCTAAATCTACTTCTCAAATACTATTACATCTAAATGAATTATTACAGTTTCTTCCTGATTTAACTGTTCATTCCAAACAGGGATAAAGAGAAGAGAATTGCTATTTGTTGAGCTCCTAGGAAACTTGAATTTTCCAGAACTTGATATTTGCCTCTTAGAAAGTAGAAAAGATAACATGCTGTAAGCATTTAGAAAAGATTTGACCACATTTGGTCAAAGGTCACGGAAAATTTACAGACAAAGGATCATAAGTTTTAAAGACAAGTACAGAGCTATTTTTATAACCTATCCAAATGTTAGCATATTTTATGTTCCTTCATATAAGGAAAATTCTAAACACATTAATTAAACCATAGTCATTTACACAATACCACATTAATTAGACTATAGTGGCACCTGTGGTAACTTGAGCACTAATATAAAGTGGGAGCATAATGGTCATAGCCATTGTTTCATTAAACCATTCAACCCATTATCTTTCAGAAGTCACACTGAATATTTGATCATTAAAATTTAACTTAATAGTGTTGCTAGAACAGAAGCAGAATAAATTAAAAATTAAAATATAGTTCCAAAACATTCTTATTTAGGAATCTCTATATAGGTAAAGATACATAATTCCGTATATGTATAAATGGAATTTCAGTCAGGGGTCCTCCAACCATGTCTACAAGCCAAATCTACCTTACTATTGGGTTTTTGTTGGGGTTACTATTTTTCTTAGTAAGATGAAATTCATGTAACATAAAATGTAACATTTTAAAGTGTACAATTTAATAACATTTAGTAATTTACAGTGTGTTGCCACCACCTCTGTCATGTTTAAACCATTTTCATTATCCCCCAAGAAAACTCTGCCCTTATTAAGCAATTGCCTTCTGACCCCACTGGTTTCCACTGAGAAATTCTGTTAATCTTATTGAAGATCCTTTGTAGGTGATGGATTGCTTCTTTCGTTATCCTTCAAAATTCTGTGTCTTTTGGCAATTTGATTATCTACTTCAATGTGTATCATTGTGTTTATCTTTCTCGGTGTTTATTGAGGTCCTTTGATTTGTAGATTTATGTCTTCTATCAAATTTGGGAAGTTTTCACCCATTATTTCCCAAAAATTATTTCTGCTGTTTTTCTTCCTCAAGTCCTGGGACTTCGGCTAAGTCTATGTTGGCATTTTTCATGGTGTCCTACATGTGTCCTAGTTCTGTTTATTTTTCTTCATTCTTTGATCCTTCTGCAACTCATATTGGATAACTTTGATTGACCTATCTTCAAGTTTGCTGATTTCTTTTTCCCTTCTGCCTGCTCAAATCTGCTATTGAAATTCTTTAATGAATTTTTAATTTCAGGTATTGAATTCTTTGGCTCCAGAATTGCTACTTGCCCTCTTTGTAATTTCTGTTCTTTATTGATATTTTCTATTTGTGTGTGTGTATGTATATATACATATATATATATATATATATATATATATATATATATATATATATTTCTACTGGTTTTCTTTAGCTTTTTGTACATGATTTTCTTTAGTTCTTTCAGTATATTTGAGATCATGGGTTTAAAGCCTGTATCCAGTAAGTCCACTGTCTGTGTTTCCTTGGGGACAGTTTCTGTTAATTTTTCCTGTGATTGGCCATAGTTTCTTGTTCTTTTCATATTGTTGTTGCAAACTGGACATTTTTAATATTATAATGTGGTAATTCTGGAAATTAGATTCTTACCCCTCCCCAGGGTTTGCTTTTATTGCCTTCTATGGGTTATAGTAGTTTCTTTGCTGAGTGAATTTTGCAAACTGTTTTCATAAAGTCTGTGTTCTGTGTCACATGTGCTCTATGAATTCTCTGATTTAGCTAGTGTTTTTACAGATATTTTCTCCTCAAGCAACTAAAGCCAAAAAAATGAAGAAAAATAAAGAAAAGAGAAAAAATTCTCTTGATCTTGGCATATTTGCTCTGTGTTGGAGCATTACTCCACTGCTTAGCCAGGCCATTTACAAGGCCTGTTTTCACTTCCTGCTCCTCTGAGCCTAGGGATTAGCCTGAGGTGAAAGTTTAGGATTTTCTCATGTCTTTTCTGAGTGTGTGTCTTGCTTTGGGCTTGCATGTAGCTTTCTAAATTCCCTAAAATGTAGGTGCTTTTCAATTCCCTCCCTACTTTGCCTTCTTGGGCTTCTTTGGAGTTTCTTTACTCTCTTCTCAGCTTTTCCTTTCAGGCTTCTGCATGTCTATTATTTGCCTCAACTGTAACCTGCAGGGGATGCTGGGTTTTTCATTTGTTTTGCTGTGTTTTCAAGGAATGTTCTCTATGTGGTTGTTTTTCTGCTCTGAGAATTTTGAATTAGGTAAAACAAGGGCAAATATCTTGTGTCATTCCTTCAGGTAGTCTCAGATGGGTCAAAACAGACAACCACAATTCCTTGAGAATAATGTCTGCTTTGCTCCCTCCATAACCTAGGGTCAGAGCCCTACACACAGACATGAGCTATTATCTTCAAGAATGTCTTGAGCTAGGGAGGTGGATGGGATACAGGAAAGTAAAAATGTCTGAAAGATTTCCTATCATTTTTAAATTGCTTTTTTCTTGATTCAGCATTCAGTTGGTTGCTGTAACCTTTGAATATTTGCCAGTTTTCTGACAAAGTTTATCCTGACAGTTTTTGCTTGTTTTTTTGGTGTTTCTGTGGAGGGACAAGCCCTTGGAATTACCTACTCTGCCATTTTTGCTGATGTTATGCCTCACTGAGTATTTTTGTACATAGATCTTTATTGGACACAGCTACACTCATTTTTTTTTTTTCATATAGTCTATAGCTGCTTTTGAACTATGGTGGCAGAGTTGAGTATTTGTAATAGATACTGTATGGACTGCAAAGCCTAAAACATTTACTACCTGGGTCTTTATACAAAATGTTGGGTCATCTCTGCACTACCCTGAAGGAGTCCAGAGATATGTACCTTCCATCACAGCAGTGGGAGGTATCTCGAGTTAAAAAGATACAAAGTTTTGAGAACAGATAATAAAAAGAATCAGCCAGAAAAAAAATGCTGACTTTGTTTGATACTGTGTATAATACTTTCCACATGGCAAATAGGATTACAGTGGATTACTTTAGTTTGGTGATTTAATACTATGTAATGCTGAACTCTTTGGTTCTACAGATTGCCTTAGGTTGATAGCTGGGATAAGGCTGTGGTAACCCTGCTGTATTTCAAGCAAAACAGTCCTATTTTCATCAGTCTTGTATATCAGATTGTGTATAAAATTTCATTTGTACAGAAAGTTCTTTTTGCTTAAAAAAGATGAAGATAACTTTTTTTTATTAATTTTTATCATTTAATTCCATAAAATGTACATTTAATTACAGCATTACAAGAACTGAATTCATAATTGCCACATGTTTATTTTTACATTATTGCTCTTCTGAGACCCCACAAATCATTTTCAAAATAGATGGCAATCTATCACCACTTTGTAGAAAAGAGTGTTTAGATCAAAGATTTAAAGTGGTGCTTATGGTAAAATGATTTGTGAGTCTTCATAAAGTGAATAAAGTAGAGGCTGTTCTCACTAATTATAAATTCAGTTATTGTGATTCTATAATTAGATACATGGCAAATGTCATTGATTATTCAAAAAGAATGCTTACACTAAGCTACAGTCAGAGAGGAAAAAACAACAACAAAACAAACAAACAAACAAACAAAAAACAGAAAAACAGAGACACAGAGAGAAAGCAAGAGTGCATTCTAAGAGAAGAAGACGACTCTTTTAGGTCAGGACACATGCTAGGGTACTGAAGTTTATTTTGGCAGAAAAATAGTTGAATTACCAATTTCATAGTTTTTGTTCTTTCAGACTTTGTGCTTTTAAGAACCTGGAGCTTTAAAAAAATTTTTTCAAATATTAGAAAATAATAGTCAAGTGATTTTATTTGGTAAAATAAGTACACATATGTACCTGTTCTCTAAAAAAAATTATGGATCTCTACCAAAGAATCATGAGTCTTAACCATTTACAATTATTCACTATCAAAATGACAATAAGTTCTTGCTTATCTTACTTGTGCGAAGACTCAAAATTGACACAACTTTGCTGCTTTTTTTATGCTTTGGTATTCATCAGATATTAAATTTTTTTTTAATCTGAATGTCTCAAAAGACTGCTCTGAACTCAATGCTACACAAGTTTTTAGGACATTGAGTCCTGAGAGTTTTCTCAAGTTGTAGCCACACTGTTTGCTTATCCTTCAATAATAAACTTGCTATCTGCTGAATATAACCTGTACATAGGCTAGAAAAATAAAAAATTCAGCTCTCTAAGGCATGTAGATAAACATAAACAAAGCATTGGAATAGTGAGGTGAGCTCATGTAAAAGTCATTTGGAAGGATGATATAGTCTCCAATTCTTTTGTCATTGACACTGGAATGGGCTAATGTCTATACCACTGTTTCTGCCTTATCATTATTGCTACATATCCTAGAGTGTCTGGGACATTTGCAAGGTCCTAAATTCATGAATTATAAATAATTCTGACCTTCTCTAGGGTTTCATTTCCAACAGTAGTCCTGTGTCTTCTTTACGTATACACTGAGGGATTAGCACAGTTGTTCTGCAAATATTCTGTAAATATTTACTTAAGATGTTAAATATGTTAGGCTTTGTGGTCCATGGGAAGTCTGTTGCCATTGTTCAACTCTGTCATTGTAACACAAAATTAGCCATAAGCAATACATAAACAAGTTGGCGTGGCTGTGTTTAAATAAAACTTTATTTACAGATACTGAAATTTGTATTTCATATAATTTTAAGTGTCACATAATATTAGTTTTCTTTTAATTTTTTTAACCATTTAAAAATGTAAACACTATTCTTAGCTTATGACCCATACATACTAAAACAGGTGGCAGACTGGATTTGGTCCATATCCAGTTTGGACCAAACTTCAATGTGTGTTAAAGTTTTAGCTCACACTTGATGATAATCTCTTCAGTAAGGAACATGTGCATATCTACAGAAGAGATTTTCTGTTGGAAAAAAGGCTCACAGCTGGTCAGCTAGCTTCACCCACTGTCCAAGCAACATACATTAACAAATCTGACAAAATTCAAATTGAAAATTATAGATTATTCATTTTTCTTCTTAGAGTTAATGAAAACTAATCAGAAGCACAAATAGTGCATATCTCAAATTGCTAAATATCTATCTTCTCTGTGAGGAATTTGAAATGAAAACATTGTCAGGCCCTCGAACTTAATCACTTATTGCAATGAAATGAAAATGGCTATCACCTGGGAAACATGTGCTGATGCTAGGCTAAGAAAATCATTACAGGAGCATCTGGGTGGCTCAGTCAGTTAGGCATCTGACTTCAGCTCAGGTCATGAACTAGTGGTTCATGGGTTGTAGCCCAGCATCAGGCTCTGTGCTGACAGCTTGGAGCCTGGAGCCTACTTTGGATCTGTGTCTCCCTCTGTCTCTGTTCTTCCCCCACTCGCTCTCTCTCTCTCTCTCAAATGAATAAAGATTAAAAGTAAAGAAAATCCATTATATCATTTTCAAAACAGAGATGATCTTGGGTCAATACATATAAATGCATACAGTATATTGGCTACTAACATCTTGCATTTATACATCCATTCAACTAGTGTTTATTGAGTGCTCACTATGTGACAGGCTTTATATTAAGAGAAGGAAACAATGTGTGCCTTCAAGATGCTTTATTTTTCAGTGTGCCTGAGTGGCTCAGTTGGTTAAGCATCTGACTCTTGATTTTGGCTCAGGTAATGATCTCATAGTTTGTGAGATTGAGCCCCTCATTGGGCTCTGCCCTGACAGCACAGAGCCTGCTTGGGATTCTCTCTCTCCCTCCTCTGTCTGCTCCTCCCCAGCTCGCATGGGCTCTCCCTCTCTCTCTCTTTTTTTCTCTCTCTCTCTCTCTAAAATAAATAATGAATAAACTTAAAAAATATTTTTAAAAGATGCTTTATTTTTCAGTGAAAGGCTGGTTTTCTAAAAAAGAGAAGAACCTTCTCCCAAAAAACAAAGGAAGATATGTTTATAGATATTGTGAATAAATTGAGTAATAGACTGAAAAAGACAATGACAAGGGTGGAAGTCCTGGGATAGCATGGATAAATAAAGCCTCTTGAAGGAAGTGACAGTCAAGGTAAAATTTTGCACCAGTCACCAATTAGAGAGATCTTTCTAGTAATAATAACAGTTTTAACGCCTTGCAATGTGGCAATCTTTATTAACCACATGGGTAAGTCCTTTCAATTTTCATCAAATCTTTATGAGAGAAGAAGATAGTAAGGGCGAGGACATTGAATACTTTGTTAATGTCACAGAATAGTAAGTGGTCGTCAAATCATCACTTGAACCCAGATGGCTTGATTCAAAGTTGGCTTGCTGAAGCCACCTCACCTCATTATTCCAGTAGGTCATGGACCACTGACCAGTCAGGGACAATTGTCTAAGCAATGACTTTTGGATGAACTCTGTAACTTCTATTTTGAACAACACATTTCTACAATAAATATGTTATTCATTCCTTTAGGTTGAGAGCCTAGTCTTAGATGTAAGCAATTTAGTATATGTATGCTGCAACCCATGGGATGCTTATTTTAAAGTTTAAATTTCGGAGGGCAATCTTATATGTCTTATTTCCAACATTTAAGTAAAATCACCATAAAATACAGTATTATATGTTTCCATCTTTTATCCTAATCCAGTTATTCTTGCCAAGTTCTAAATCTCTTGTTCTCATTTATTTTCTGATCAAGGTATTATATTCAATGCGCAGAAGTTTGTTAATATGGTTGCCAATACCGTATGGTAGTCATTGTCCTCCAATTTACTACAGATGAATCTTAATGCTACCTGAAATATTGAATTGCTTTATTATTTGTTTGTATGTTTCATTGATTCTCCCTGCAGTGGCAAAAGCTAGGATGCTGGTTAACTCTCCCTAGGTTACCATTTAAAGTTGTAGTTTTATCTATTTTGTTACTCCCTGGTTTGAATACACATTGATTTTAAGCGAGTTCACAGCTTCTTGCAATTCTTCTAGTTTACTATACTTGATGCTTAGTATAACAGTATTGATTTCCTAACCAAACATTTTAACATCACTATGTGAATATATTGAGCAATAGGCTTGGGAACATATGTTTCTATTATTTCCTTCAGATAGTAGGCAATGGAAAATCAGTACAAACATTAGGTTCCCACTTGTAATTTATTTACATGATGCACCTGATACTCTGTTGAAGCAAACAGCAGCATTGCACATCAAGCACCATCTCAAGTTGGGCTAAAGGCTGAACAACAGGGAAGTAATGTATAATTCTGGGACATGCCAGGTCACAGTACAATCTCTTTCTAAGGCGAACTCCATCCCTTGGAACCTTGAGAGCCAAACTGCATACAACACATGAGGATTTAGTATAACCTGCTTCCTGCTAGGGCATTTCCCATGAGGCTTGTACAGAAGAATTTCAGAACTAAAAACATTACCCCAGAGCATAAGCTGGCAAAAAGTAACTCTACAGAGTTCCCTCCCTAGAGAAAACAAGGACCGGATTAATGATGAACTATTTGTTTTATTTTTAAATTATTTTTTTTCAGTTCTTAACATGGTGTAAAAAGTTATCTTTGTCTTAAATTACTTATACAATACTCTGAAAATGTGATGCTTTTAGCATTCTCCTGGTCTTGCAGCTCACAGAATTCATTTGTGTTTTAATATATAATATGAGTTCCTATATTTTTAATGTATATTAAAGATATACATATATATTTAATATACAAATGCATATTAAAGATAAAGATTAAAGATAATGTATATTAAAGATAAGTGTATATTAAAAATACAAATGCATATTAAGTGTATATTAAGGATATACAGACACACATACAAATAACACAGATGAGATTTAAGCAAGAGTTTTAAAAATCTATATTGATCTCCATATTACACATGACTCTTACAAAATATGTGATATGCATATGGAAAATCAGTGGTTTGTGGATATATGTAGGCTAAATTGTGTTGCCCCAAAATTCATATGTTGAAGTCCTAACCCTCAGTACCTCAGAACGTGACTACTTAGAAAGATAAGATCTTTACAAAGTTACTTAGATTAAAATGAGCCCTTAGTGGGATCTAATCCAATCTCATCTGAGTCCTTATAAGAAGAGAAATTAGGACATGCTGAGAAGACACCAGTAAGGACCACGTGGAGAAAGACCATGTAAGGATAGAGCAAGAAGACAGCCATCTGAAAAAGGAGAGAGGCCTCAGAAGAATCCAAACCAACACCTGTCAGCACCTTGAACTTAGACTTCTAGCCTCCCGAACTGGGAGAAAATAAATTTCTGTTCCTGAAGCCACACCAGCTGTGGTATTTTGTTATGGCAGTCCAAACATACTAACAACACATACTGTCTTCTACAACAAATCTTTCACGAGATGTGATGAAGGAAGTCAACAGCCCTGGGCCCTAAGAGGTGGGGCAAGAGGAGAAGGGGCACTAAGCCAGGGATTCAGTCAGTAGTGCTAGTGGGTCTGCCAGCTGGCACTAGGATCAGTCCAGGTGCACGTAGTGAGTCTCCAAATCACCTCTATCATCCAAGCAAGAATGAGATTGCCCTACCTCTCTTTATACTCAAAGCCTCATTCCAGTTCTCCCTTTTGTAAATGCTTTTCCCCCCTCAAGGATTCTTTGAATGATTTCTGTTTTAGCAGATTACAATTACATAATAATATGAAAGGGAAAAGGGATGCATCCCCAGAGGTAGGTCCCCATGCATGCCAAGTGAAGTACTACCAATTCCTGGCTATTTTCTACGAGAAGATGTGTATGTGATGTATGTGATGATTGGACAGTTTATTGATGTATTGTTGTCACTTTTTGCCCATTTTTACTGAGTAATTAAGTCTGTCACAGGAAAAAAAAACTTGCTATTTTATAAGCAGTATTTTAATGAATTCACCAGGGAAGATATAAAATACTTTATAAATATAAATGTGAGGTTCTCCTTCATGTTATCATAATTTTACTGAACAGTAAAGATTTTTAAAAGGTATTAGTCTCATGCTGTACTGATGCTTGTTTCAAAGGTTGTATGGCAGTGGTTTCAAAGACAATTAGAAGGAAAAAAGAAAGAGAAAGAAAGAAAAAAGGAAAGAGGAAAGAAAGAAAGAAGAAAGAAAAAAGAAAAGAGGAAAGAAAGAAAAGAAGAAAGAAAGAAAGAAAGAAAGAAAGAAAGAAAGAAAGAAAGAAAGAAAGAAAATAGAAGCAAGGGAAGAGAAAGAAAAGAAGGAAGGATGGAAAGAAGGAAGGAAAGACCTGAAAGTTAGATTTTGAAATCAGTCTGTTTGAGTTCCAATCTTGGCTCTACACTTAACCAACTCTGTGGCCTCTCTGGCAAATAACAACCTCTATGAGTATCTGTAAACATGGATAAAATAATAAAAACTAACTCTAAAGCTTATTTAATATTAAGTAAAATAATCCCTGTAAAGCACTCAGCATAGTGTCTGATGTGTGCTAAATGATAAGTATATGTGGTCTGTTAATATATTAAAATTTCACAAAAGTAATTGCTATTTTGTCTTTTCATAGCTTTTATAAAACAGACAAAAAATAACAAGCGTTTCATGAGGATATGGAGAAAAGGGAACACGTATGCATTGTTGGTGGGAATATAAATCGGAGCAGCCACTATGGAAAACAGCATGGAGGTTCCTCAAAAAAATTAAAACTAGAGGGGCGCCTGGGTGGCTCAGTCGGTTAAGTGGCCGACTTCGGCTCAGGTCACGATCTCAGGGTCCGTGAGTTCGAGCCCCGCGTCGGGCTCTGTGCTGACAGCTCAGAGCCTGGAGCCTGCTTCAGATTCTGTGTCTCCCTCTCTCTCTGCCCCTCCCCTGTTCATGCTCTGTCTCTCTCTGTCTCAAAAGTAAATAAACGTTAAAAAAAAAATTTTTTTAATAAAAAAAAAATTAAAACTAGAATTACCATATGATTCAGCAATTCCAATTCTGAGTATATATCTGAAGAATACAAAACACCAAGTCAGAAAGATACATGCATCCCCATGTTCCCTGCAGCATTATTTACAATAGCCAAGATATGGAAGCAACCCAAGTGTCCATCAGTGGGTGAATGGATGAATATATATGAGATATCCCACAATTTCTTCATATATATGATGGGATATTATTCAGCCATAAAAAAGAATGACAACTTGCCATTTGCTAATTTATGCTAAGTGAAATAAATCAGAGTCAAATACTGTATTATTTCTCTTATATGTGCTATCTAAAAGCAATAACAAACAAAACAAAATAAAAAATAAACTCAGAGATACAGAGAACAGATTGGTAGTTGCTGGAGACGGGTTAGGGGGTGGAGAAAATTAGTAAGCTACTTTTTTCTTTTTCGTTGAAATAAATTGAATTAAAACAAAAGTCAACATGTGTTCTGTGGAAATTTTAGTAAAGTAAGAATCTATTTTAAAAAATAACAATTGCCCACAATCCATCCAATTATATCCACAATTAAGATTTTCACATAGTGTCTGTTATTATCCTCATCAACTTTCCTTGCATTATCTTAAGGAACATTTACGACATTCCTGTGCAATTGTTACAATTATTCCTCTCGTTTTGCAGGTGAAGAAGTGAAACCTCAGAAAGCCTAAGCAATGTCTTCAACATTCTATGCATGTATGTCTGAGTGTAATCAACACATCTGAAATAATAATGAACAAGAAAAAAAAGTAGTGCTGGTGTGTGAGGTTAACAATACTATTCTAGTTGTGTTGTAACCAAACACAAGCAGCAAAGCCAATCGCTGAGACATCAGGTATAGAGCAAGGATATGGTTTATTCAAGAGATAGCCAAACAAGAAAATGGAGGGCAAGCCTCAAATCTGCTTCCCCAAAGGGCTAGAGAAGAAGTTTTGTTTGTTTGTTTGTTTGTTTGTTTGTTTTTAAATAATCATGGAGTTGAGACTGCTGTAATACATATTGATGAAAAGGGTGAGAAAACGAATTACTGTGCATGAGGGAAGTTGGAGCGTGTGCCCTGAGCAAGCATAGATGTCACATATATGCCCTGTTCACTGTGGGTGGAGACTTAACAGCCGAACAAAGCAAAATTCAGCCTCTGACATCAGGGAGGTTATCTTAGGACAGGGAGAAGGGGCTTTAGGCACCATCAGAGAGCCAGTAGAAACTGGTGGGGCTCCTTATCTTGGGCAAGGAATGCAGGGCCTTGTGAGTTCATAGGCTAGGACCATATAGATTAACCTTGAGTCTAGGCTTTTGCAGGGACAGATGGCAGATATGTTAGTGAGATCGAAAAAGATACCTATAGCTGATAAGAGAGAAAGAGTTCTGTAAAATAAAAACAACTTTAAATTATTTTTTGAAATTTATTTTAATGTTTATTTATTATTGAGAGAAAGAGAGACAGAGCGCGAGCAGAGAGAGAGGGGGAGACACAGAATCTGAAGCAGGCTCTAGGCTCTGAGCTATTAGCACAAAGCCAGACGTGGGACTTGAACCCGTGAACTGTGAGATCATGACCTGAGCCAATGTTAGACACTTAGCTGACTGGGCCACCCAGGCATCCCCCTCCCCCCCCAACAAATAACACTTTAAATTGTCAGCTGGTTTCACATTCATTAACCCTATATGGGCACAGTTTCAGTGCGTACTTCCATCTTTACTGAAGAAATTCTTCTTTACTGAAGAATTCTTCATATTTATAATGATTCTGGTGAGTTCATAGGCAGTCTCTATGAAGTTTTGTAAATGTGTTAGTTCTGGGTTCTGTCTCTCTGCCCATTTGCTGTGGTTCTCGCTCTGTGTTGCTGCTGCCGGGATCACCTGGATGACATGGCTAGTGATACTACCTAGGTCCAGGTACAGATGTCTTAGTTCCAAAATGTCCCAGAAATTATAGCCTCTTGTTACCGATTCATTTCATCTATTGTAGCCTCT
This sequence comes from Panthera pardus, assembly GCF_024362965.1. Classification (NCBI taxonomy): domain Eukaryota; kingdom Metazoa; phylum Chordata; class Mammalia; order Carnivora; family Felidae; genus Panthera; species Panthera pardus. The sequence continues at coordinate 41,599,365 of NW_026526876.1, forward strand.
GGTCCCCAGATTCAGACAAAGGACACATTTAGAAATGGAATTCTCAAACCTGGTAGTTTTGGTACCTCTCTACATCCTTAAAAATTACTGAGGATTGGGGCACATGGGTGGCTCAGTCAGTTAAGTGTCTGACTCCTGATTTCAACTTAAGTCTTCATCTCACGATTCATGAGATCGAGTCCCATGTCAGGCTCTGCGCTGACAGTTCGGAGCCTGCTTGGGATTTTCTACCACTCTCTCTGCCTCTCCCCACTCTCTCTCTCCTTCTCTGTCTCTCTGAAAATAAACATTTTTTAAAAATTTTTGAGCATCTCAAAGAGCCTTTGATATATGGTATATATCTAATGATATTTACCATATTAAAACTGAAAACTGGAAGAAGTCTTTAATTATGTTACTTGAAAATAATAATGTTAGTATTCCATATTAAAATAACATGTTTTAGAAAAAATAGTTATTCTTTTATAGAAAAAAACACTACTCTGTGCTGCCCTACCTTCACATATATAATGCTCTCATGTTGGTATAGCTCACTCTCACAAAGATAATGTACACATGCACATACATTTCCACTTTAATGGGAAACCTTGTCATTTCTAACAAGTTAAAATGTAGTGAGAAAGTCTTTTTTTAATATGAAATTTATTATCAAATTGGTTTCCATACAACACCCAATGCTCATCCCAACAGGTACCCTCCTCAGTGCCCATCACCCACTTTCCCCTCCCTCCCACCCTCCATCAACCCTCAGTTTATTCTCAGTTTTTAAGAGTCTCTTATGGTTTGGCTCCCTCCCTAACTTTTTTTTTCCTTCCCCTCCCCCATGGGTTTCTGTTACGTTTCTCAGGATCCACATAAGAGTGAAACCATATGGTATCTGTCTTTCTCTGTATGGCTTATTTCACTTAGCATCACACTCTCCAGTTCCATCCACGTTGCTACAAAAGGCCATATTTCATTCTTTCTCATTGCCACGTAGTATTCCATTGTGTATATAAACCACAATTTCTTTATCCATTCATCAGTTGATGGACATTTAGGCTCTTTCCATAATCTGGCTATTGTTGAGAGTGCTGCTATAAACATTGGGGTACAAGTGCCCCTATGCATCAGTACTCCTGTATCCCTTGGATAAATTCCTAGCAGTGCTATTGCTGGGTCATAGGGTAGGTCTATTTTTAATTTTCTGAGGAACCTCCACACTGCTTTCCAGAGCGGCTGCACCAATTTGCATTCCCACCAACAGTGCAAGAGGGTTCCCGTTTCTCCACATCCTCTCCAGCATCTATTGTCTCCTGATTTGTTCATTTTGGCCACTCTGACTGGTGTGAGGTGATACCTGAGTGTGGTTTTGATTTGTATTTCCCTGATAAGGAGCGACGTTGAACATCTTTTCATGTGCCTGTTGGCCATCCGGATGTCTTCTTTAGAGAAGTGTCTATTCATGTTTTCTGCCCATTTCTTCACTGGATTGTTTGTTTTTCGGGTGTGGAGTTTGGTGAGTTCTTTATAGATTTGGATACCAGCCCTTTGTCTGATATGTCATTTGCAAATGTCTTTTCCCATTCTGTTGGTTGCCTTTTAGTTTTGTTGACTGTTTCCTTTGCAGTGCAGAAGCTTTTTATCTTCATGAGGTCCCAATAGTTCATTTTTGCTTTTAATTCCCTTGCCTTTAAGCTGAGAAATTCTTCAATCCATTCTCCTCTTCAGGTGAGGCACCCACACTGCTTTTAACACTTGTGGCGGATGGGTGGAATGGATGAATGGAATACAAACCTAGCACAGTGCCTCTCCAGCTCGAGGTTCACAAGCCTCTCCTGTAGGGTTGAATTCCCAAGGGGAATGAGAGTCTTTTGTCAGTCCCCCTAGTAGCCCCCTTTGCCAATTGTTCATTTCTGAGTACAGTTTGCTGCTGGGGTTTTTCTCTACAATAGTAAGAATTTGCTGCAAACATTCTGATTGTCCCCCAGAAGATTTTGTCTGTTTTATGTCACACTGTTCTTTCAGTGTCTAAGATGATACCTGACACATGATGAGCACTCATTGGACTAATTGAGTTATGTGAATATATGTATGTATGTATGTATGTATATATATATATATATGTGTGTGTGTGTGTATACATACATATATTTGGTATATAATATATTACCAAATATTCTGTTTGAGATGGAAATTTTACTCAATATCTACTCAGATATTAATATCTATTAAGCCATTATTAATCATTAATTCAGAAGCATGATTACTTTATTATATCAAAAAAAGGAAAGTAAAAAGAATATAACTTTGTAGTAAAGATTTGGGTTCGTATATGGCTTTTCTAACCTCATTGAGTCTTCTGACAGTGTTTTCTTACATAAACATTGAATTATACACCCATCTCAAATGCTGTTGTTGGTTTTCTAAAATTCTTCTTCTGTGATTAGACAAGGTATGTAACTGTTTCATAAAATACCAGCTTCTTTGTAGCCCTCCTCTTTCATTTAAGTGTGAGGGAATAGATCTTTAAAAAGGACATTTTGATGAGAAGGTAGTATAATGTATGCATTAATGGAATTCTACCACCAGTGAGATGAGGAATCACTGTAAATTAGGAATAATTATACAAGCACTAAGTGCCTTTGGAGAGTTAAATAAAAGAATTATAAAGTAAAGGAAAATGTACTAACCATGTACCAGAGAGATTTTGGTCTACTGAAGAATATGGCTAGGAATATTTTTTAAAAGTAGATCACACACAGAAGTCCTTGTGAATTTTTCACCTTATACTGAATTAACATATGCATGCATGAAGTTCAGAGCATCCTTGTGACCAGCTTCCAGATTAGGAAATGTAATATGTAATATTATATTTTAATAACGTGTAAAAAGCCCACCTTTCCCTCTTTACTCCCCCAATATTATATACGCTTCCAGGATCTGATTAATTGTATACCACTCAGGTCAAACTGGTTAGTAGTGCTGTTCAGATATCCTATATTTTGACTGACATTCTGTCTGGTGCTTCTATCATCTATGGAGAAAAGCATGTTAATATTTCCTTTATGGCCACACATTTCTGTGTTTTCCTTCTTTGTTATGTTGATAGTTTATTTGTGTTTTGAACTTATATTTTGAATGTATACAAGTTTAAACTTATTATATCTTCGTGCTAGATTGATGGCCATCATTATAGACTATTCCTCTTTATCTCTAGTGATACTTTTCCTTTATAGTCTCTTTTGTGTGACTTAGTCTGGTTATACCACCTTCCATTCAGGTTGAGTTTGCCTAGTGATTTTTTTTATTCTTTAACTTTCAATTTTTAAGTTTTATCTGCCTTTGACTATCATCTATCTATCTATCTACCTATCTAGTATCTATCTATCTGTGTCTAGTATCTATCTATCTATCTATCTATCTATCTATCTATCTATCTATCATCTATCTATCTAAGAGTATCCCTTATAATTTTTGCTCAATTCATTATGGCAATCTTAGTATTTCATTTAAAGTATTTTGTTTATTTATATTGAACATAATTATCATAGAATTGACTTTATCAATTTCTTTTGGCTCCTTAGTTTTGTTTCTTTTTGTTTCCTGAAAGCCAAGGAGAGAAGCCTCAGAGAAGCCAAACTTCCCAACACTTTGATTTGGACATCCAGCCTCCAGATCTGCAAGAAAATAAATTCTATTGCTTAAACCACCAAGTCTATGGTGTTTTCTTAGCAGACTAACAATAGATGACATTCCTTTGCCTTTAAGAATCACTTTTGTTTTTCTTTTGAGAAGTTAATCATCACTTTTATTGTTGTCCCTTTGAAGGTATGATTAGCTTTGATTTCCTCTGACTTTTTAAGATTTTTGTTTTTGTCTTTAGTTCTCAGTAATTTAGTGTTATATGCCTGTGAGTTTTGTTGAATTTTTTGGATTGTTGAGTTAATCTCTTTCATTAGCTCTGGAAAACTCTCAATTGTTACCTCCTCAAATATTGTTTCTGGAAATTCACTCCTTCTCCTCTCCTTCTGGAACCCCAGTGGTATGCCTGTTAGATTATTTGGAAGTGTTCCACATGTCTTGAATTCTCTGTTGTTTTGGTCATTCTATTTTCCTCTCTTTGCTTGATTGTGGATATTTTTTCCTATGACCTGTCTCTGAGTTCACTGAGCCTGTGTTTTTCCTTTGTTTGATCTGCTATTAAACACATGCATTGGCTTCCTAGTATCAGATATCCTGGTCACTTTTGTTTCTAAATTATCTATTTGATTCCTTTTTAAAATATATTCCAATTCCTTCATGAAATTCTCCACATGTTCATTTATTGTTCAACTTGTTCTCTACATTTATTAACAGAATAATTATAGTCATTTTACATTTCGTACCAACTTCAATATCTGAATCAATTGTAGATCTGAATCAATAGAACTCTCAATTATTGGTTATATATTCTTGCCTTTCACACATCTAGTGATTTTTTACCATTGTATGCCAGACATTACATGTAAAACAAAACTGTACTGGCTTCCTTTTTTCCTCTACTATAAATAATTAATCTGGACCAGGCATGGGATGAAGTTTCAATAAAGGTGTAGATAATCTCTGATTTGCCTCTAGGACATAACCATTCCATACCTTTGAGATCCTAGCAATCTCCTCCTTCTCATCCTTAAAATCTGTGGGAGGTCTAGCTCTTTCTTTCAGAGATGTTATCCAGCTGTCCAGAACTTCTCACTGTATAGCTTCAGAATTGTTAAATACAATGTTGATAAGTGGGCCACCAGTTTTCTCAGAAAAGGTCTAAATTAATTAAGTACCACAAGTTTGCAGATGTATGGTACATGCGGGATGGCTGCTTCCTACAAGCATATGCTGAATGCCTCTGTTAATCACTATCTTGAGAATGTACATATCTCATCCTCCCTCTATATCCCCATCAAGCAGGATAAGTAGAAATACACATTTGTTTAGCATTCAAGGTCAGGGATTCTGGGAATGACTAACACAGAGCATCTCCTATGTAGTGAAGAATGTTTGGATGACAGCCCTTGATCTCCTTGAAATGTTGGCTGTGTAAGGAAGGAAAAGGCTACAGATAGTTGCTAGGCTGGTAGCTACACTATGAAAGCTTGTTGCATATACATCCCAGAAGGGGATGCTTTGTCTAGTCTGCCATTCCCGCCCCCTCCCCCCATAAACCTATGCCCTGCTTACTCTCTCTGGGTCATTTCTTCGGTCTCACTGAGCCATCATCAACTTTGGCTTAGACTCTGCCAGGATGTGGCTACACTGCAGAGCATCTCATTCTGCCTTCCTGATGTGTTTTCTGTATTTCTGAAGTCTTGTGCTCCAAATAGCTTCAAGAACTTATAATGTCCAGAGGTGGAAACCAGCTGTGTGTTTGATGTAGGTATTTTGTTTGTTTGTTTGTTTGTTTGTTTGTCTAAGCACTGGGAGATAGAGATTTTACTCTGATATTTAGAGGCTTTCAGTGCCCTATAAGAGTCTGACATTCAATAAATATCCTCTAGGGTAAGTGAGATATATGTGAGTCTCCTCATTTTAAATTAGTCACTACAGGAGTGTGCTGTAGGGCTCCTTTAGGGTCCTACAGGAGTCTGGCATTCAGTAAATGTCCTCTAGGGTAAACAAGATATATATGTGAGTCTCCTCATTTTAAATTAGTCACACCCACCACTGGCAACCACTGAAAGTGCTGTTTGTTTCTTTCCCCCAAGCACAGGATCTTTGTCTGAGTAAGACCACTATGAGTCTGTGTCCAGTATTGGCAAATACCCCAAGAAAATAACTTATCATCCTTCATCTATTACTCACTGGTATCTGTGACAAATTCTTGATGCTTAAGACTAAGATTTTTTTTAAATGAACCAGATATTTTCCAAATTGTTTCAGTGGGATCATTGACTTACTACAGCCTTGCACATTATAATCAGAACGGCCAAACATTCCTGGGGATTTCTGAAATGGATCTATTTTTTCTTTTGGATCTACCCCTAGAATTGGATCCTAAATTTATGAAAATATATTGGATTTGTTTAAACCAACCTGAACCAGCCTCCCCAAAGCCCAGACTAGATGTGCTGGCTTTACTTTATCTGCCTATACTCAATCACAGGCCAAGAGCCACCCTCCAATCCCCTAGCAGCTTTCCTATCAATCTGCTACAATACTAATTTAGTTCCTCATTAATTTTTGAGCTGAAATATTTTATTAGCTATCAACTTGTTATTTTAACTGGAGTCTCTTTCTGCCTTCCAAACTTAGAATCCTCTACTGAAGTATATGTTTGAAGGTCAGATTTTATCATGGTAAGTTCATTTCTCTCTGTTGGTCTTGTCTCCACTGAGTCAAGTCCAAACCATGTCCTCATATTTCCTTTCCAAAGGAAATTTCCTCATCCTCTGTTCCAGCCAGTCTGAAATTTCAGTGTTTCTATTCTGTGCCCCATGATTTCTGGCCATAACATATACACTCAGTTGGTCTTACTGCTTAAAAAAATTATTCCCACTATATCTATGTCTGTCTCCCTGTCAGTCATAGATCCTTATTCTACCCAGTCTTCAAGACCCCACCGAAAGTCTTCTCTGTGCAGTCTCCCTGATTTACCCACTCCGAATTCCCATAGTTCTTCATTCCCATGGTAGCCTACCCATACTTCTCTGAGAGGATTTATACTGGCTACTTGGTGTTTATTTTCTATCTTATCTTATATACTAGACTTTAAATACATATTATAATGCTAAAACAACAAAATCATAAAAATATTAAATATATCTGTTTAAAATTCATTGTATTAGTTTGCTAGGGCTGTCATAACAAACTACCATAGACAGGGTGGCTTAAACAATAGAAACCTGTTTTCTTATAGCTCTAGAGGCTAGAAGTCCAAATCAATGTGTTGACAGGTTTGGTTGCTCTAAGGCCTCTCTTCTTGACTTACGGATGACTATCTTCTCACTGTGTCCCCACATGGCCTTTTCTGTGTGCATGCATTCCCTAGTGTCTCTTCCTTTTCATATAAAGACACGGATCCTATTGGATTAGGACCTCACTCTAATGACCTCATTTAAAATTAATTATATCTTTAAAGGACCAATCGCCACATATAGTCACTTTGTAAGGTATCCTGGGAATTTGGATTTTAACATATGAATTTTGAAGAGATACAATCAGTCCGTAACAGGCATGAAGAAAAAAAAACAAATGTCATATGCAGATTTACAAGGAAATGTCTATTATAAGCATTCTGCATTAAAGTCTTATATCTGAACTTTGTGTACAAGTTTTATTATTTTCTTTGGCAGGATTTCATATGGAGGAGATTGCAAAATTGAAAGAGAACTTTTTTGAAGGTCCTTGAAACATTTTGTTATTTTACCTTCAGAAAATATTTTATGAATTTATTCTCATGCAAGCAATGAGAAACCAATACTGATTATTATAATTTTTAATTCCTCTCGACTGATGAGAAAAAGTGATATATTAGTTTGAATTCATTAACTTAATTTACATGCTAATACTTTATTGATTTATTAAGCAAATATTTACAGATTGCCTGCTATGTCCCTGTTACTGTATAGGAACTTAAGATACAATGGAAAATAAACCGGTACAGTTCCTACTCTCCAGAAACATATAATATGGGATAACAAAAAGTAACAACAAAAAAATTAAAATGGCAGAAAAATGGCTTTATAATTACAAATAATAATAAGTGTTGCGCAGTATTAGGAAAATGCATAGGTTAGTGACTTAACCTAATCAGGAAGTGAGTGCAATTTTCTCTGAAGAAGTAATATTTATTCTTGTTAATTGGTGATTTAAATTTATTCTTTTGTGAACTAGCTTTTCATTTCCTTTGCCTATTTTTCAGTTGGGGTGTTTTTCTTTCCCTAATTAACCACATTAAAGAAAATTTAAAGGCAAAATAAATCCAGCATAATGCCACAATCCAAAAGCAAAGGATAAATTTTGTATTGTGAATTGCTTTCAGTTCAATGCATATATGTGTATTTTATAAGTATTTATTTAATGTGGCAATATGAGTTGGGACCCTGTTCTTTATCTATAATAGTAATAATCTGTGATTGGGTAATTTGATTAATTACTTCTCTGTTGTTTTTTCTTTCCTGTCTTCCTAACCAGAATGACAGTGCAAGAATGCATGGCTCTTGTCTGTCTTGCTCTATATATTACCAATACTTGGCACAAGTTGACTGTTAATAAAATGTACATTGAATAATAAAGCATAAGTATTTTTAGTGAATACAGTTTTGATACTTAACATGTTTGAAGATAGTGTGATTACATAGACTAGACATCATTAATTACTTTAACTTTTCCATTTATTTGGCAGTGCTTTCAAATGTAACACAACTAATTAATATGCTAATTAACACCATGGTGCATATAGATTCTTTCCACTTTCTCGTTTTTGTTTTTACATTTCTCCTTGATGTATGACAATTGATTTATTAGCAAGAAGATGGTCATCCTCAAGACAAGGAAGGAGCTTTATCAAGCTTTGCAGGCAGTTCAGTGTAGGAGTCAAATTTGCAAACTTCACAGGTAGAATGCTTCTAATGCCAGGACCCATCATTTACCGACCATGTGACTCTGTGCCTTTACTCTCTCACCTATGAACTGAGGGCTATAATGAGACATATTTATGAGGTCGTTTATGGAAGAATGAAGTGATGTATTCTCTATAGTGTCTAAAACAGTACTTGATACACAAAAAGCAATATGTAATTGTTCACTGCCTGTTGTGGTTGCTGTATTATTATATATAATATAATATAATATAATATAATATAATATAATATATAATAGCTGTGGCTTTTAAAACAGAATAATCATCATTTCTATAAATAATTACTTATAAATTGGTATAATTTTTAATAAAATAAAATTATAACTAGCAAACACTAGGTACTCAAAAAAAAGGATAAAACTGTAAAAGGCTTGGGGCTGAGTACATTGTGTTAGAATAATTTAACAAGATGCAGATTAATAAACTCAAAGAAAGAACTCAAGATGAAAAGCCAATGTTTAATTACGTGAAAGAAATGCCATATCATGATAGCTGAGTTTGGGTGAGGACTGAGAGCTCTCCTGGGGTTATAGACTTAGAGTGAGACCTTAGGTAAGGCAACAGGATGACATAGAACTTAGAGTAGATTGATTTTAAAGACAACGAAATCTTCTTTTACAACTTCTATATGTTATCGTTCTAAGTGTGTTCCCGTACTTCTATGCTGGCACACCATTTCTCCATGTTGCTTTTCAAAACGTCTATTCTAATTTGACTGTAAGACCCAGGTATTAATCTATTATCTGGTATGTTTTTCATACCCCACTGCTTTTCACTTTGGTATTCATTAAGAAAGTGGTCTTGTTGTGTTTAGCAGAGTGATTGACAAATAGAGTGGTAGCTGTTACTATGTGAGAGAAAGTGTAGATGTTACAAAGCATTGGCTCTGGAGTTGAATGGCCTCAGATTAAATCCAGCTTACTCACTGACATGATGTGAAATTAGATAATGATATGTGTGGGAGACTGTACTTCTGGTCACTCATTTCCACTTCTGGCTTTGTGTAGAGAGGGAGGGCTACATTCCCATCCCCGCTGAGACTGGGTTTGGCCAATTCAGTTTGGGTAATGCAACGTGAGTCATATGGGCCACTTTGGGGCAAGAGCCTTACTGGCTCACTGGAGCTTGCAGGCCCAGTGTTTCCTGTCTCTCAGATAGTAATCCCTGTGTCAGCCCAGTGCCTGGAAAGAAGATGAGGCAGAGCAGAAGAAAAGAAGAGTATCATTGAGGAATTTGCTTTTGTTGCCTTTGTTTGCCTGTCCCAACTGATTCAAAACTTAATCTCCATAACTTCATTTTAGTCATCCAGGAAACAAAAATAATAATTTTTCCATTAGGGCTTTTGGCAGCAAGCAACTGATACTGATAATTTTCTGTCTTAGTAATTGATCATTGTTTCTTTCAAACATTACCTTCACATGACTATTAAGAAACAGCCATCCGACTTTCACTTTCTGTACTTCAGAAGTCCAGGCTGTTACTCTGCAAAAGCTACAGTGGTGTGATTGATTCCTAGATGGACTTCTTATGTGACCCAGCTTAAAGGGCATAAAGGGATGACTTTAATTCCCATCTCTGTCTGCATCTAACTAATATGTGACTTTGCACAGGACTTTTTTTTTTTAACCTTTCTGAGCTTCTATTTCTTATCTCTAAACTAGAGTTAGTGTCAATACTCTCATGCAATTATTTCAAGTTCTTAAAAAGTAGTGTTAACAGAAATATTAAGCATAGTTCAAACTAGTTGTTTGAGAAATAGTTCCTCACTTCCTATCCCACAAAACAATATCTTCTCTTTATGTGCACAGTATAAAGCAGCAGCTCCTGGAGCACCCAGAGAAAATGTTTTACATAGAACATGCATTTCAGCAAAACCTTAAAATTTTCAGGATCCACAGGGTCCAGATTTCTTCATATCCAGAGCACGTCTAGATGCAGTTGGCCCCAGGCAACATAAAAAGTTCATCTTAGATTAGAAATAAAGCCACTGTGACTGCCAGAAAAGGCAGACTCTACTCCTTATGCCAACATATTGCTTGGTGCCCTGAACTTATTTTTTAATTAAAAAAATGTTTTCTTTTAATTTTTTGAATGTTTTATTTATATTTGAGGCAGAGAGAGAGAGTGAGAGAGAGAAAAAGAGAGAGAGAGAGAGAGATGGACAGAGAGAGACAGAGACAGAATTTGAAGTAGGCTCCAGGCTCTGAGCTGTCAGCACAGGGCCCAACATGGGGCTTGAACTCATGAGCTGTGAGATCATGGCCTGAGCTGAAGTCAGATGCTTACTGAGTAAGCCACCCAGGCGCCCCTTGAACTTATTTTTAAGTATTCATGTTGCTTCTTGTCACTAGCATTTCAAGATTTAGCAAGGTTTATGTGCTTTGATATGGGAAAACTTCTTGTTTTTATTAAGTACATTTTTACAATTTAATACTTGATTGCTATTTTGCATCATCATCTGATTAATTAAATAAGTGAGTAAAAGTTTATTTATTTTGAGAGCGAGCACACAAGCTGGGGAGGGGGAGAGAGAGATGGAGAGAGAGAGAATCCCAAGCAGGCTCTGCATTGTCAGCGCAGAGCCAAAGTCAGACATTTCACCAACTGAGCCACCCAGGTGCCCCACATCATCTTTTTTAAATGCATGCATTCAGAATAGATATTACATTGCAATAGGAATTCAATCTTTAGTCTCATGAACACCTTATATATGTAATAGGTTTTGCAAATTTCCCAATAGTGGCTAGAATGACAACCATTAAACCCTGTACTCTTAACTTACTATTAACTTTTGCAGTGATCAGTTTCTGCTGTCATCTTGCTTTGTTACCTCCAGAAGATTCTGAATATGTGCTAAAAGTCATTCAACTACAGCACCATTTTATAACCCTGTATCATAAAAGCCCTCATGGAATATATATATCATGGGTTCTGCAATCGCTGTTTCTTCCCAATTTTGTTAACTTCCATATATGGACTAGTCTAGCCTCAGATGTTGGGTTTCCTTTGCAATGTGGATCTGTTCTTCCTGGAAAGAATACAATGTGTAGTCATTCATATCATACATTAGATTTCTCGATTCACATTTATTAATTTGTTGGATATTAACTGAGACCTACCATGTATAAATCAATAGGTTAAGTGCTAGAAGTACCTGGTACAGAAAAAGTTCAGATGCAAAGCCCATCAGCTGTGCTTGGGTATGTCAGGGATAGCTCTGGAGAACAGGAAATCCTTGGGCTGAATCTTACAAAGTGAGGTATTTCCAAGTAAATGAAGGGGAATAACTTTCCAGGGAGAGGGGAATGTGTATAAAAAGAGATAAAACATGAATATGGTGCATTTGGGGAACTGTGAATAGATCAGTATGATTAGAATGTAAGTTGTATATTTGTAAGGAAATAGCTAGGACCAAAGATTGATAGCAGCCAAGAGACAGATTAGAGATTGCCTTATATGAAATGATAAGAAATTTAGATTTCACAGTTTATGCAATATGGAACTATTAAAGGCTTAAAAGGAGGGAAGTAACGACATTTTGTGTTTTACAAAAGAAGACTGTAATAGTGTGAAGGATGTTGTGAAGGAAGGAGGAGGGATAGAGAAAAACTAGTTCAATAAGTCAGAAGAAGGATGATGGCTGGACCACGCTTAGAGTAGAGAAGAGGATAGGGAAGGGAAGTGTGTGTACAGAATTACAGAGGTATCCTGAAGATTTTGTATAATAGGAAAGACAGAGAGGCAGAAGTAATTTGACTGCAGTACTGCATGACCTAATGAATGAAGGAGACATTAACTAGGATGACATTGCAGGAGAAACAACATTTTTACAAGGTTTGGTTTCATTTGTCTTTATCTTCTCTCTTACACGGTTTACAAAGATAGGCAGCAATGGGGCCTTGCATCCCCAGACATTTATATTGGCTTCTACTATGGAGAAACAGAATCCATTTATTCCTTTTTCACCCTGAGCTAGCCTCACTACCTGCTTTGAACTATAGAGTGTGGCAGAAGTGATAATACACTTAAGAGGTACTTCCACGTTTGCTCTCTTAGTGTCCTCAGCCATCAGGAAAGTTGTCCAACTACTGTGATGGAAAGAAAGGCATAGAGAATCTTAAAGTGAGGGGTGGGGAAAGAACAGCTCCTGGACATTCCAGCCACCCCAGTGGAGACAAAACAAAACAAGTGAATGGAACTTTCTTGGATACTCCAAGTCAAATCTCCCCCAGTCAACAGGACATGGAACAAACCATCCAGACTGAGTCTTGCCAATAGTACAGATTCATGAGCAAATAAATTGTTATGTTTTGAGCTATTTAATTAAGAATAAACTTTTTCATACGCAGCAATTAATAACCAATAGCGCCATTCTCTCTGTCTCTCTGTCTCTCTCTCTGAAACAAGATGCTAGAGCTGTGAAAAGAGGAGAATATTGTGATAACTGGGTTTTATAGAGCTTGATTTCCAAAAGGAGATCGACAGTTCCTATTCTTTCCTTTCAACAAATTTTGGTGCTGTAAACTTCTTCCTATAATCTCTGAAGCAGACCATGAAGATACCATAAAATAGCATCTCTATGAGAAATTCATAAACAGCAAGCCTTCAGTGTTCAAGAGAAAACCATTTTTAATACATGGATTTTCATGAAATATGTGAATAAATCACAATATCTATGAATAATAGCCTTGTGTATTCAAATAAAAGATAATTACCAATTATATATCTGTAGAGAAAAAACTACAAAGTCTAAGGCCCATGGAAAGAGCTAAGAACAAGAAGTAGAATTTTTTAATCTTTTAAATGCCATTTTCATCCTTTAAATATTATTCATTACAACTATAGAAATGCAAATTGTGAAGCAGACTTTTTTCCTGTAGGTACACAACTGGTCAATTACCTTTAGTATTTTTAAAATTACATACGATTTTTTTTAGACATCAATGTTAGTAATTATGTTTTATATTTTTATTTTATTTTACTTCTTTAGTAATTATGTTTTTAAAATCAACAAGGTTTCACAAATGTATATCTTTGGGTGCATTTATTATTTAAATATTTTATTTATATCCTATCCTTTCTAGTAATCAAATAGCTTTAGAGTAGGGGTCATTCTGTAAATATAAACCCAGTCCATAAAATGTTACATCATTTTCTCTAAGGAAATATGTTTGAAAGAGCAGACATTTTCATTAGGAAGGAAAAGGAAGAGTTATTAGAATCTGCCTGGGGAACTTAAAAAAATTTGTTTCCCATGCCTACCAGTGGCAGAGATGGGCATTTACTGGTAGAACATCCATAGCTATGCTGCAGAGCCCCACAACCACTTTGAAAGGTATTGTAATAGAAGGGGGTCAAAGATGAGTGCTCACTCTTTCTTTTTTAAATGAATCATGTTAGGAGAAAAAATGGAGATGGCGGCGTAGGAGGACGCGGGGCTCACAGTGCGTCCTGCCGATCACTTAGATTCCACCTACACCTGCCTAAAGAACCCAGAAAACCGCCAGAGGATTAGCAGAAGGGAGTCTCCGGAGTCAAGCGCAGACCAGAGGCCCACGGAAGAGGGTAGGAAGGGCGGCGAGGCGGTGCGCGCTCCACGGACTGGCGGGAGGGAGCCGGGGCGGAGGGGCGGCTCGCCGGCCAAGCAGAGCCCCCGAGTCTGGCTGGCAAAAGCGGAGGGGCCGGACGGACTGTGTTCTGACAGCAAGCGCGACTTAGCGTCTGGGAGGTGAGAAGTTAACAGCTCTGCTCGGAAAGCGGGAAGGCTGGAGGACAAAGGGAGGGAGAGCTGCTGAGCCCCCGGACGGCAGAGCTCAGCTTGGCGGGGAACAAAGGCGCTCACCAGCGCCATCGCCCTCGCCCATCCCCCAGCCAAAATCCCAAAGGGAACCAGTTCCTGCCAGGGAACTTGCTCGCTCCGCGCAAACACCCAACTCTGTGCTTCTGCGGAGCCAAACCTCCGGCAGCGGATCTGACTCCCTCCCGCTGCCACAGGGCTCCTCCTGAAGTGGATCACCTAAGGAGAAGCGAGCTAAGCCTGCCCCTCCAGCCCCCGTGCACCTTGCCTACCCACCCCAGCTAATACGCCAGATCCCCAGCAACACAAGCCTGGCAGTGTGCAAGTAGCCCAGACGGGACACGCCACCCCACAGTGAATCCCGCCCCTAGGAGAGGGGAAGAGAAGGCACACACCAGTCTGACTGTGGCCCCAGCAGTGGGCTGGGGGCAGACATCGGGTCGGACTGCGGCCCCGCCCACTAACTCCAGTTATACACCACAGCACAGGGGAAGTGCACTGCAGGTCCTCACCACCCCAGGGACTCTCCAAAATGACCAAACGGAAGAATTCCCCTCAGAAGAATCTCCAGGAAATAACAACAGCTAATGAACTGATCAAAAAGGATTTAAATAATATAACAGAAAGTGAATTTAGAATAATAGTCATAAAATTAATCGCTGGGCTTGAAAACAGTATACAGGACAGCAGAGAATCTCTTGCCACAAAGATCGAGGGACTAAGGAACAGTCACGAGGAGTTGAAAAACGCTTTAAACGAAATGCAAAACAAAATGGAATCCACGATGGCTCGGCTTGAAGAGGCAGAGGAGAGAATAGGTGAACTAGAAGATAAAGTTATGGAGAAAGAGGAAGCTGAAAGAAAGAGAGATAAAAAAATCCAGGAGTATGAGGGGAAAATTAGAGAACTAAGTGATACACTAAAAAAAAATAATATACGCATAATTGGTATCCCAGAGGAGGAAGAGAGAGGGAAGGGTGCTGAAGGGGTACTTGAACAAATTATAGCTGAGAACTTCCCTGAACTGGGGAAGGAAAAAGGCATTGAAATCCAAGAGGCACAGAGAACTCCCTTCAGACGTAACTTGAATCGATCTTCTGCACGACATATCATAGTGAAACTGGCAAAATACAAGGATAAAGAGAAAATTCTGAAAGCAGCAAGGGATAAACGTGCCCTCACATATAAAGGGAGACCTATAAGACTCGTGACTGATCTCTCCTTTGAAACTTGGCAGGCCAGAAAGGCTTGGCACGATATCTACAGTGTGCTAAACAGAAAAAATATGCAGCCGAGAATCCTTTATCCAGCAAGTCTGTCATTTAGAATAGAAGGAGAGATAAAGGTCTTCCCAAACAAACAAAAACTGAAGGAATTTGTCACCACGAAACCAGCCCTACAAGAGATCCTAAGGGGGATCCTGTGAGACAAAGCACCAGAGACATCACTACAAGCATAAAACATACAGACATCACAATGACTCTAAACCCATATCTTTCTATAATAACACTGAATGTAAATGGATTAAATGCGCCAACTAAAAGACATAGGGTATCAGAATGGATAAAAAAACAAGACCCATCTATTTGCTGTCTACAAGAGACTCATTTTAGATCTGAGGACACCTTTAGATTGAGAGTGAGGGGATGGAGAACTATTTATCATGCTCCTGGAAGCCAAAAGAAAGCTGGAGTAGCCATACTTATATCAGACAAACTAGACTTTAAATTAAAGGCTGTAACAAGAGATGAAGAAGGGCATTATATAATAATCACAGGATCTATCCACCAGGAAGAGCTAACTATTATAAATGTCTATGCGCCAAATACCCGAGCCCCCAGATATATAAAACAATTACTCATAAACATAAGCAACCTTATTGATAAGAATGTGGTCATTGCAGGGGACTTTAACACCCCACTTACAGAAATGGATAGATCATCTAGACACACAGTCAATAAAGAAACAAGGGCCCTGAATGATACATTGGATCAGATGGACTTGACAGATATCTTTAGAACTCTGCATCCCAAAGCAACAGAATATACTTTCTTCTCGAGTGCACATGGAACATTCTCCAAGATAGATCATATACTGGGTCACAAAACAGCCCTTCATAAGTTTACAAGAATTGAAATTATACCATGCATACTTTCAGACCACAATGCTATGAAGCTTGAAATCAACCACAGGAAAAAGTCTGGAAAACCTCCAAAAGCATGGAGGTTAAAGAACACCCTACTAACGAATGAGTGGGTCAACCAGGCAATTAGAGAAGAAATTAAAACATATATGGAAACAAACGAAAATGAAAATACAACAATCCAAACGCTTTGGGATGCAGCGAAGGCAGTCCTGAGAGGAAAATACATTGCAATCCAGGCCTATCTCAAGAAACAAGAAAAATCCCAAATACAAAATCTAACAGCACACCTAAAGGAAATAGAAGCAGAACAGCAAAGGCAGCCTAAACCCAGCAGAAGAAGAGAAATCATAAAGATCAGAGCAGAAATAAACAATATAGAATCTAAAAAAACTGTAGAGCAGATCAACGAAACCAAGAGTTGGTTTTTTGAAAAAATAAACAAAATTGACAAACCTCTAGCCAGGCTTCTCAAAAAGAAAAGGGAGATGACCCAAATAGATAAAATCATGAATGAAAATGGAATGATTACAACCAATCCCTCAGAGATACAAACAATTATCAGGGAATACTATGAAAAATTATATGCCAGCAAATTGGACAACCTGGAAGAAATGGACAAATTTCTAAACACCCACACTCTTCCAAAACTCAATCAGGAGGAAATAGAAAGCTTGAACAGACCCATAACCAGCGAAGAAATTGAATCGGTTATCAAAAATCTCCCAACAAATAAGAGTCCAGGACCAGATGGCTTCCCAGGGGAGTTCTACCAGACATTTAAAGCAGAGATAATACCTATCCTTCTCAAGCTATTCCAAGAAATAGAAAGGGAAGGAAAACTTCCAGACTCATTCTATGAAGCCAGTATTACTTTGATTCCTAAACCAGACAGAGACCCAGTAAAAAAAGAGAACTACAGGCCAATATCCCTGATGAATATGGATGCAAAAATTCTTAATAAGATACTAGCAAATCGAATCCAACAGCATATAAAAAGAATTATTCACCATGATCAAGTGGGATTCATTCCTGGGATGCAGGGCTGGTTCAACATTCGCAAATCGATCAACGTGATACATCACATTAACAAAAAAAAAGAGAAGAACCATATGATCCTGTCAATCGATGCAGAAAAGGCCTTTGACAAAATCCAGCACCCTTTCTTCATAAAAACCCTTGAGAAAGTCGGGATAGAAGGAACATACTTAAAGATCATAAAGGCCATTTATGAAAAGCCCACAGCTAACATCATCCTCAACGGGGAAAAACTGAGAGCTTTTTCCCTGAGATCAGGAACACGACAGGGATGCCCACTGTCACCGCTGCTGTTTAATATAGTGCTGGAAGTTCTAGCATCAGCAATCAGACAACAAAAGGAAATCAAAGGCATCAAAATTGGCAAAGATGAAGTCAAGCTTTCGCTTTTTGCAGATGACACGATATTATACATGGAAAATCCGATAGACTCCACCAAAAGTCTGCTAGAACTGATACATGAATTCAGCAAATTTGCAGGATACAAAATCAATGTGCAGAAATCAGTTGCATTCTTATACACTAACAATGAAGCAACAGAAAGACAAATGAAGAAACTGATCCCATTCACAATTGCACCAAGAAGCATAAAATACCTAGGAATAAATCTAACCAAAGATGTCAAAGATCTGTATGCTGAAAACTATAGAAAGCTTATGCAGGTAATTGAAGAAGATATAAAGAAATGGAAAGACATTCCCTGCTCATGGATTGGAAGAATAAATATTGTCAAAATGTCAATACTACCCAAAGCTATCTACACATTCAATGCAATCCCAATCAAAATTGCACCAGCATTCTTCTCGAAACTAGAACAAGCAATCCTAAAATTCATATGGAACCACAAAAGGCCCCGAATAGCCAAAGTAATTTTGAAGAAGAAGACCAAAGCAGGAGGCATCACAATCCCAGACTTTAGCCTCTACTACAAAGCTGTCATCATCAAGACAGCATGGTATTGGCACAAAAACAGACACATAGACCAATGGAATAGAATAGAAACCCCAGAACTAGACCCACAAACGTATGGCCAACTCATCTTTGACAAAGCAGGAAAGAACATCCAATGGAAAAAAGACAGTCTCTTTAACAAATGGTGCTGGGAGAACTGGACAGCAACATGCAGAAGGTTGAAACTAGACCACTTTCTCACACCATTCACAAAAATAAACTCAAAATGGATAAAGGACCTGAATGTGAGACAGGAAACCATCAAAACCTTAGAGGAGAAAGCAGGAAAAGACCTCTCTGACCTCAGCCGTAGCAATCTCTTACTCGGCACATCCCCAAAGGCAAGGGAATTAAAAGCAAAAGTGAATTACTGGGACCTTATGAAGATAAAAAGCTTCTGCACAGCAAAGGAAACAACCAACAAAACTAAAAGGCAACCAACGGAATGGGAAAAGATATTTGCAAATGACACATCGGACAAGGGGCTAGTATCCAAAATCTATAAAGAGCTCATCAAACGCCACACCCGAAAAACAAATAACCCAGTGAAGAAATGGGCAGAAAACATGAATAGACACTTCTCTAAAGAAGACATCCGGATGGCCAACAGGCACATGAAAAGATGTTCAACGTCGCTCCTTATCAGGGAAATACAAATCAAAACCACACTCAGATACCACCTCACGCCAGTCAGAGTGGCCAAAATGAAGAAATCAGGAGACTATAGATGCTGGAGAGGATGTGGAGAAACAGGAACCCTCTTGCACTGTTGGTGGGAATGCAAATTGGTGCAGCCGCTCTGGAAAGCAGTGTGGAGGTTCCTCAGAAAATTAAAAATAGACCTACCCTATGACCCAGCAATAGCACTGCTAGGAATTTACCCAAGGGATACAGGAGTACTGATGCATAGGGGCACCTGTACCCCAATGTTTATAGCGGCACTCTCAACAATAGCCAAATTATGGAAAGAGCCTAAATGTCCATCAACTGATGAATGGATAAAGAAATTGTGGTTTATATACACAATGGAATACTACGTGGCAATGAGAAAAAATGAAATATGGCCTTTTGTAGCAACATGGATGGAACTGGAGAGTGTGATGCTAAGTGAAATAAGCCATACAGAGAAAGACAGATACCATATGGTTTCACTCTTATGTGGATCCTGAGAAACATAACAGAAATCCATGGGGGAGGGGAAGGAAAAAAAAAAAAAAAAAAAGAGGTTAGAGTGGGAGAGAGCCAAAGCATGAGACTGTTAAAAACTGAGAACAAACTGAGGGTTGATGGGGGGTGGGAGGGAGGGCAGGGTGGGAGGGAGGGCAGGGTGGGTGATGGGTATTGAGGAGGGCACCTTTTGGGATGAGCACTGGGTGTTGTATGGAAACCAATTTGACAGTAAATTTCATATATTAAAAAATTAAAAAAAAATAAAAAAAAATTAAAAAAAAAAATAAATGAATCATGTTATACTTTTTTAATTTCCATGATTTTTTTTTCCTAATCATGTTATCATCTGAATACATGTTAAGCACGTAACTCTTCTCAAAAGTCTTCCATCATCTGATTAAAAACAACCCGTCCAAATTCATCCTCTACCCAAAATGCTACATCAGGTTTGGTTAACACAGCTTCCTGCAGTCTTCTGCCAATTTCAAGGAATTTATTCTACTTCATTTCCAAAGTCTCCGTTATATCTTATCCCTTTTATTTTTTAAGCACAGCCACTATAATTTTATAACTTTTTAAAAATGTTTCCCTTAAGGGGCGCCTGGGTGGTTCAGTCGGTTAAGCATCCGACTTCGGCTCAGGTCATGATCTTGAGGTTCTGAGTTCAAGCCCCGCGTCGGGCTCTGTGCTGATGGCTCAGAGCCTGGAGCCTGTTTCGGATTCTGTGTCTCCCTCTCTCTCTGACCCTCCCCCATTCATGCTCTGTCTCTCTCTGTCTCAAAAATAAATAAAGGTTAAAAAAAATTTTTAAAAATGTTTCCCTTAAGACAATATTAACCTTTTCCTTTTATTAATTTCTAAATCCTTATTTTTTTCCTCATAGTAAAATTATTTGCAAAACAAAATAATCAGTCCAATGATCTTCTAAATCTTTGTCTACTCCTATGGGCAGTGGAACTCAGCATATTATTTCTACCAAAAAGGAATTCAGTAGTTTCTAGACTTGGGAGGATGAGCAGGGAAGAAGTTTGGTATGACAATATATTTGGTTCTCTGACCCTTTGAGTGTGTGACATCAAGTATGAGTCTGAACTGTCAGGCTCATTTGTAGGACCAAGATTCTGGTCTCTAAGAACAGCTCCAGCTCTAATATGTTATGGCTGATAGACTCTGTGATTTTCTGCTGGACTTCATCTGTGTGCTTTCTAGCATCAAGTTGTACTGATACATTGTTACAATAAACATTTATTAATCCTCTTATATGGCAGGCATATTTCTGTGATATTAGAGAAGGAATATGAATGAAAAAAAAGCTCTTATTCTCAAGGAGTTTATACTCTAGTGGACAGGTCAGTGGGTACAGAGACAGACAATAAACTAAACAACCAAATAAGTAATAAGAAAAATTGCCAGTGGGTTAAAGATGATATAGTGGTGAATTCTTCATTTTGACGGTTCTGAGTGATAATATGTTAGCTCTGCAAAGATTGGGGGAAGAATATTCCAGAAAGCATAAAGATTCTAAGGACCTGTTAGTGTAACAGAAAGAGCCCTGTGGTAGTGGATGAGGAAGACAGGAACTAGAGAAAGTCAGGTTAAGCAGAAACCAGTTCATCACATAGAGTTTTAAAATGATAGAAAAATACTTTGCCTTTATTTCAGATATGACAAAGAGGGGAGTAACATTACTCAAAGGGTTCATTTTTAATAAGAATCATTTCTGTGCCAATACTTTTTGTTCCCCCTAAATAACAATAGCAGGAATTGCTTTTAGGCAAAAATTTAATACCACATATCATCTTACCACACTAGAGTAATTTCAGTCCAGATGTCTGACATCTGTAGTATATTATTGTTTCTAGGCTTCATAAATTGAAGGAAGGGAGGGGATGCTTAGCTATATTCTTTTACAGATTTGAATAAAAATACAAATGATTTAAACTTTTAAATCATTTTCAACTTAAATCATTTCAACATTTTAAAGCATTTTTCAACTTCAAGGCAATTAACTTGCAGCTATTTTTGTCATATATATATATATATATATATATATACACTAAAAATAATGGATATATACTTTTTGTAAGACACACCCAAGAGTTAGCTACCTTTTAGAGTGTTGCCTTATCCTACCTACTGAAAACCTTCAGTATAGCCATACTGACCATCAATCACAAAAGGTTATATAACATATCTTTCTCAATTCCTTTTGAATTCGTAGTATTCCTTCTGTATCAACTGGAAATACTTTTTTTAATTTTATTTTATAATAGTTAAATGTCAGTTTGATATTACTTCCCATGTCCCTTGGAAAATATAAAATAGATTTATACGCAATATATACCCAGAGTACAAGAGCAAGTGTTCTTAGAAATTCCCTGAAAAATGTACCAAGTCTATGTTTTTAGTGTCCCACTATACGAATTGGTTCTTAAAAATTGGTTAGGAAATTACTACCCCTTCACCTTGTTTGACAAAAAGTTTTGTCTTTTCATTGCCTATATCTTTTGTTTCCATGAAGTTGAGTAGCAACCCGTCCCCCCCCCAAAAAAAAAATCTATCACTGCTCTGACTACATTCAAGAAAAATAACAATGTATAGTTTGTATCTGCTTTTTTATTAAGTTTTTTATTTTAATTTCAGTAAAGTTAACATACAGTGTTATATTAGTTTTAGGTATGCAATATACTGATTCAGCAATTCTAGATATCATTACTCAGTGCTCATCATAAGTGTACTCTTAATGCACCTCACTCCCCTCCCCTCTGATATGCTTTATTTTAAACAAGTACCCTCAGTTAAAATTATTTTTTTCAACAAGAACATTTTTTACTTGAAGTATACTTCAGAATACACGGTTCTAAAAGATATATATCAAACATTCCACCCAAGAAAAATAGAATACACATTTCTTCAAGTACACACAGAAGAATCCCCTAGTTAAATCACATACAAAAAGACATAACAAATATTACAAATTTAAGAAGACTGAAATCATACCAAGCACATTTTCCAACCACAATGGTACAAAACTGAAGATCAACGGTAAAAAAAAAAAAAAAGCTGGAGAACTACAATGTAAATATTAAATATTTAATATGTAAATATTAAACAACACACTACTGCACAAACAATGGGCTAAATAAGAAATCAAACAGCAAACCAGAATATGCTTCAAAAAAAAAAAAAAAAACCCACAATATTCCAAAACCTATGGGATGTAGCAAAATCAGATGTTAGAGTGAATTTTATGCTATAAATGCTTGTATTAAGAAAAAAGTTCAAATAAACAACATTACATCACAAGAAACTAGAAAGAGAAGAAACTTAGCTGAAATTTAGTAGAGAAAGGAAATAACAAAAATCAGAAATAAATAAAACAGAGACCAGAATAAACAGTAACATAACATTGAAAGTAATGGCCAGTTTTTCTAAAAAACAAAAATAAACAATATTGGCTTTGTTTTAAAGCAAAATTTGCTTGAACTACATTAACTAAGGGGCACCTGGGGGGGCCAGTTGGTTAGGCATCCAACTTCAGCTCAGGTCATGATCTCACAGCTTGTGAGTTCGAGCCCTGCATCGGGCTCTGTGCTGACAGCTCAGAGCCTGGAGCCTGCTTCAGATTCTGTGTCTCCCTCTCTTTCTACCTCTCCCCTGCTCATGCTCTGTCTCCCTCTCTCTCTGCCCATACCCTGCTCGTGCTTGCTCTCTCTCTGTCTCTCAAAAATAAATAAACATTAAGAAAAAACTGTATTGGGGCGCCTGAGTGGCTCAGTTGGTTGAGGGTCCGACTTCGGCTCAGATCATGATCTCACAGCCAGTGAGTTCGAGCCCCGCGTCGGGCTCTGTGCTGACAGCTCAGAGCCTGGAGCCTGTTTCAGATTCTGTGTCTCCCTCTCTCTCTGACCCTCCCCCGTTCATACTCTGTCTCTCTCTCTGTCTCAAAAATAAATAAATAAAATTTTTTTAAAAAAAGAAAAAACTGTATTAACTAAGAAAAAAAGAAGAGAGAAACATAATACATGAGATAACCACAGAAGTATATAATGCAATAACAATTACTATAAACCATTATATACTAACAAATCAGATATTTTGGAAAAAAAATTTTTCTAAAAATGCACAAGTTACCACAACTGAATCATGAATCTTGAATCCAAGAAATAGGAAATCTTCTTAGACCAATAATAAGAATGAAAGTTGAATTAGGAACCAAAAATCTCCCAGCACAATGACAGCTTGGAGTCTGGAGCCTGCTTCAGATTCTGTCTCCCTCTCTCTTTTCCTCCCCCACTTTCTCTCTCTCTCTCTCTCAAAAATAAATAAAGATTAAAAAAAAAAAATCTCCCAGCACAGAAAAGCCCAAGATCACATAGTTTCATTGGGGAATTCTACAAGACATTAAAAAAATAATAATGACAATCTTTATTAAAATTTCACAAATAATGGAATAGAAGGAACACATTCAAAATCATTCTATGAGGCCAGTACTATCCTGAGACCAAAGCAGGATAAAAACAATACAAAAAGAAAAAGGTCTAATTTGTCCAATATAAGTATGGATACTCTGACTCTAACCATTTGTGTGATAAATGCTTCTCCACCCCCTCACTTTCAACCTGCGGGTGTTCAGGGTCTAAAATGAGTCTCCTGTAGGTAGCATATAGATTGGTCTTGGGTTTTTTTTGTTTGTTTGTTTTGCTTTGTTCTGTTTTGTTTTATTTTGTTTTGTTTTAACCCATTCTGACACTCTATGTCTTTTAATTGGGGTGTTTACATTCAAAGTAATCATTGATAGATATGTATTTATTGCCTTTTTATTACTTGTTTTGCCATTGTTTCAGGAAATTTTCTCTGATCTTTTCTTGCTTTTGTCACTTTTGGTCTCTCTTTTGCTCTCAAAGAGTCCCCTTTAATATTTCTTGCGGGCTGGTTTAGTGGTCATGAATTCCTTTAGTTGTTGTTTTGTTTTGTTTTTGTTGTTGTTGTTGCGTGCCTGGGAAACTCTTTCTCTCTCCTATTCTGAATGATAGCCTTACTGGATAGAGTATTCTTGGCTCCAGATATTTCCCATACAGCATGTTGAGTATATCATGCCACTCCCTTCTTGTTTGCCAAGTTTCTATTGAGAAACCTCCAACTAGCTTTATGGGCTTTTTCCTTGTAACTTAAGGACTTTTTTTGTCTTGCTGCTTTTAAGTTTTTGGGTTTTTTTTATCACTATATTTTTCAAATTTAATTACAATGTCTTGGTGTTCACATGCTTTTGTTGATTTTGATGGGAGTTATCTGTGCCTCATTGATCTGGATGTCTGTTTCCTCCCCCAGATTAAACTTTTCTACTATTATTTCTTGAAATAAATTTTCTACCCCCTTTTCTTTCTCATCTTCTGGGATTCCTATAATACAAAGTTGTTACATTTCATGGAGTCACTGAGTTTCCTAAGTCCATTCTTGTGCTATGTAATTTTTCTTTCTCTATTTTTTTCAGCTTCATTATATTCCAGTATATTGTCTTTTAGGTCACTAATTCATTCCTTTGCTTCTTCCAGCCTGCTGTTCATTGCATCAAACCTGTTTACAATCTCATTTATTGTATTCTTCATTTCTGATGGACTCTTCTTTAACTCTTTTATCTCTGTGATAAGGGTCTCACTGATGTCTTCTATTCTTTTCTCAAGCCCAGTGAGTATCCTTTTGATTGTTGCTTCAAATTGTCCATTAGCATGTTACTTTTATCTGTTTTGCTTAGATCTATGGCTATGGCCTTATCTTGTTCTTTCATTTGGGAGAAATTCCTCTGTCTTGGCATTTTGTCTAGGTCTCTGCCTTCTTCTCTGTGTTAGGAAAGGCAGTTATGTCTCCTGCTCCCGAAAGTAATGGCTTTATGGAGAAGAAGTCGTGCCCCAGGCCTGGTGCTTCAGGGGATATCTCTGGTGTGTGCACTCTGCTGTTGTTTTGGCTGCTCTATCCTTCAGGCCAGTCATCTGCAAAGGCTCTCCTTGCCTGCTGTGTGCAGTGTTTGGTCCCTGGCCTGAATGTGGTGAGTTTTAACTCAGTATGCTCTGCTCTACTTGTGAAATGAGACCTGACACCAACTCCACCCAAACTGAGGCCTTGCAGACTCTCTGGTCAAGAGATGTAGTGTGGGCGGGGTTTTGTGCTGGTCTTGTGGGGAAGGGGCCCTCTACACTGGGACTGTGCAAGTTTGGCCAAGAAGGGCAGTCTCACCAGAGCACCAAGGGATCGGGGTTTTGTGTAAGCAAGTTAGGCAGCTAGTGTCCAAACTGAACTGTTTCCTTCAGTTGGCTCTGTGTTTATGCTGAGGGGTGGGGGAGGAAAATGGTGCCAACCAGGAACTTTGTTCCCAGAGAGGTGTCTTCATGAACACTGCTCATTGGAGAAGTGCTCCTAGAATAGTGAATAATCTATCCCCTACACCGTGTTCCCCAGATGTTTTTCAGGTCACTGATTCCATGTTGTCTGCCCCTGGGTAATTTGTCTGCCTTCTCTCCAGGAGCAGCACAGTGCCCTCTTGACTCTATCCCAGCCAAGTCTGCTGGCTTTTAAAACTCCAGACTTTAGAGACGTGGTGTGGGCAGGGCCTTATGTTGGTCCCTTGGGAGAGGGGCCCACCACACCAGGACCAAGGCAGACTGAGAAGGGCAGTTCTAGGACAGTGGGGTGAACCTTGGTGTAAGCAAGCTAGTTAGCCAGTGTCTGCACTGCACTGCACTGCCTCCCAGCAGTGGCTCTGCATTTATAGTAAGGGACAGGGGAGGGAAATGGCACCCACAAGTTCCTCTGTTCCTGGAGAGGCACAGTTGTGAACACTGCCTCCCAGAGATGCCCTTTGAGATGAGAGAACAATCTCCCCACAATGCATCCCACATGTTCCTCAGATCACCACTTCCATGCTGTAGGCCCCCAGGCTGCTTGCCTGCCCTTTCTCCAGGAGCAGGGAAGACAGTACTCTCTGGGATCCATTCCAGCCAAGCATGCCAACCTTCAAAACTCCAGGCTTTAAGCCCCACTGGTTGCAAAAACTCGTAAAACTCAGCCCCTTTTGTTTTCCAACCCAATGGATTTGGGGAAATGTTCTCCTTGTGTGTTCCCTTGTGTGTTTCATATTATCAAATTCTATCTGTTGCATTTAATCCTGTAAAACCAAAACTACATGCATATGATAAGTATCTATGTGGCAGTTGGGAATTAGCATGTAATACTTATCCTGGTGACTTTTGGAGTTTTAGCAAATTGACCAAGATGGATTGAGAACCTTTTGAGTTAAAGATACATGTTAAGTGTTTGATGGAGAGTAATGAGTAAGGAATTATTTATGTGCTTAAGGCATAATTTTATCCTCAGCTTTGTAATATTATTGAAAAGATGAGAAATATCCTAATGGAAAATATAGGAGACAGGGCTCAAGATGGAATGGAAATGTAGAGACCTAGCTTTTAATCCTAAGTCACTAAAACTCTCATACCTTATTGCTACAAGAACCAATCAGTCAAATTAATTAACGTTTAACATCTTTCCCTGCTCTAATATTCTAAGGACTTCCTGAGAAAGTTAGGTAATTCAAAGATGCTGGCACTAACCCAGCTTCGGCAGCCTGACATAACTGAAAACACAAACTGATTCCAGCAGCATAACTGAATTACAGACCAGACATCCCACACTTCTAACCTATTTGATAAATTATAACATACAAACTGAATGGGCACACAACTTCAGGATATTGGTCTTCTTGGGGAAGAAAAGAGGGGCAACTTCCAGAATGGTGGCATGAGAAACTCCATGGACCCACTGTCCAAGAAACAGCCATAATTGGTAAAAAAAAAAAAAAACAAAAAACTGTTTTGTTTTTTAAATAAAGTCTCTGGAAATGTTTCTGAGGGTATACATCAAATGAAAATGACATGCATTCAAGAAAATCTGTATCTCAGTAAGAAGATTGAGAGTCAGTGTTACCTGTTTTCTCCTTAATCTGTTCCCAACTCTACATGGTAACAGAAGCTCTAATTTAGCCAAATATGGTCAAGAAAAAGGTCTCCCTTTACCTCAACCCCCCGGCAAGGCATAGACTATTTCACTGATAAGGGCGGTCTGCCAGCAGTTTTCATCCCCCACGCCCAGCTCCAAGTTTCAGTACGGCCAAAAAGTTGAGGGTTCCCTTCTTCACCCATCCCCCATTTATAGGGCAGAAGTTAACCATAGCAGGGGCAAACCAAGAATTTTCTCTTACTGCCCTTGTCACAGCTCACTTATACAACAGACATTCCATACTGGGAGAGGCAAGCCAAGAAGACCAGAGGATACTGTCTCATCTCAGTACTCTGGTCATAAATCAAGGGTATCACTTCAAAGAAACAAGCTACTGTCCTCCTACCCAGCTCTAGTGCAGGAGCTCACACCTTCTGATCAAGGGGGAGAGGCAGTGCAAAAAAAAAAAAAAAAAAAAAAAATAGAGATCTGAAGCTCTCTCCAGGACCTAACATTATTTGAAACAGAAGATGGGAGATTTCATGCCGAAGTGTGCTCTTAGCAACAATGGACATTTTGGTGATATGCACTTAAGAGTAAGAAGCTCAACCAGAGTTCAGCTAGCTTACCAGAGAGAATAAAAAGCAAGAGATAAGAATAGCCATCCTGGGCAGTAATTAAATTATTATGTCATGAAAGCCTTATAAGGGGAGACTCTAGAGAGATGATGTCTCTTTGCTATGTGTAGACACCATAAGAAGTTGACCAGGAAGAAGGCTTTTGCCAGAACCTTACCAGCTGGCACTCTGATCTCAGACTTCCGGCCTCCAGAACTATGAGAAATAAATATTTGTTGTTTAAGTCACCCAGTCTATGGCATTGTTGTCACAGTCCAAACTGGCTAAGATACAGAGACCTCCAAGAATTTATTATAATCATAAATTGATGAATTTCCTAATCCAGCTCTTCTTAGGAAAGAAAGTGGGATAAGGACCAGGTGGATGCAGAGGCTGGGGATGCTCTGTGACTGGCGAGAATGACGGTAGATGAGGATGAAGGGTCAGGATATGGAAAAAGGAAGAAGCAGAGATATTTAAAAAAAAATTCACAGGAGGAAGTGTATGTGTTTATGTGTTGATGGGAAGAGATATAGTGTTTAGTTAAAGGAGAAATTCTCAGGTCACCACCACCAATGGATTAATACCATTCTAGACAATTAGAAAAGAAACTTGTTTGGGGCACATGGGAGGCTCAGTCAGTTGAGCACCAGACTCTTGATTTCGGCTCAGGTCATAGTCCCAGGGTTGTGGGATCGAGCCCCACATCAGGCTCCATACTGAGCCTAGAGCCCACTTAAGACTTTCTGTCTCTGTCTCTCTCTTTCTCTCCTCTACCCTCTCTCCCTCTGCCACTCTCCCCTGCTCATGTTCTCTCTCTCCCTCTCTCAAAAATTAAAAAAATAAAATAAAAACAAAAATGAAAAGAAACTTGTTTGATAAAAATGATATTAAATGAATCAAATGAAAGAAATAATACTCAGGAAATATATGATCAACTTATGTTCTTAAATGTTGCCCAGTCGATCCCTGATATTTCCTGTATAAATTCATTCAAATTATGGGTGATTCTATAAATAGTTCCTGGAAACTCTGCAGGGCATCTCTATCTCTTGGGTATATCTTGAGGGTATGGAGAAGGGTTTTATCTTTTTTAGTGTGTCTTTATTCATCTACTTAGAGAGAGGGGGTGAGAGGCAGAGAGAATGGGAAAGAGAGAGAGAGAGAGAGAGAGAGAATTTCAAGCAGTCTCTGTGCTGTCAGCATGGAGGCTGACCCAGGGCTCACACTCATGAATCACGACATCATGACCTGAGCCAAAACCAAGAGTCCAACGCTTAACCCACTGAGCCAGCCAGGCCTTCTGGGGAAATGTTTTATTAGTGTTGTTGTGATATGGATATTATGGGCATGTGGCTCACCTTAGGTAGTCATCAATGATGATTTGGGAAATATAATTTTGCATTTCTGGGCTCCAGTTTCCTTTTCAGCCAATGAAAAGCCTCTATGCTTCAAACTCCCAGTTTAGTCCAATGGAAACTTTGGTCATGGTAGACTCTCCCAACGACCCCGTCTCCTCTATAGAAGATAATTCCTCTCCTTTGGTCTCAGGACTTGCTGCAGTTTTTCCATGGCTTGTGTGCCCCAAATTGCAATTCTTTTAATAGTAAAAGGACTGACTGTTTATTTTTAAAGTTAACATATATCATTAGCCAGGGAGTATATTTAAGATGCATAGCCTGGCTTTGGGGAGGGTGGTGTGGGAATATTCTATAGGATAGAGTTCTTTAGGCTTTTGCATGGGCACAGTTTTTCTGTATGGGCTACTGCAAAGAGAGATATGTTAGTGTTCCGCCAAACAATGGCACTCATTAGGCGGGACTCCTTTGGCTTAAAGCAATAATTTTAATTAGCATAAGCTTATGCAAATATCAGTTTATATAAATGACTTCTTGAATTGCAGTAAGGAAGTAATAATGTCTTCAGTTACCCATATCTGAAGTGATATCATTAAGTAGCAATTCAAAATAGAAAATAAAAGAACTCAATTATGCCATTAGTTTCAACACATTTCTTAGATATTAAGATATTTTGATATAGCAACTCCTAGTTCCCTCTATTCTGCCATTTGTCCTTTAGTGTCTTAGATTTAACACAAGTTGTAGGCAAAATAAAATTAAACAATTGTTTCTAAGAGTCACTAAAAATTAAAAGAGTCCTGATCAACTACTTAAAATATAAAATGGTTCTAAGATAACAGACACAGCTAAAAAAGCAAATAATCTTGGAAAAGTATTTCAGAGAATGTGGAAGTTTAATATAATTATTACATAAAAGGAAAGTACAGAATTGTGCACAAGAGTATTAAGAAATAAATGCTTAAATAAGCAACAAGAGAAAAGGCTTTTCAGCAGTATATAATAAATCTTAAAAAGATATCTGTAAACTATTAAATTCATTTTAGTGAAATAAATGTGCATTTAACTGAGATATACAGGTAATATGTTTTGCCTAGCACTTCATCATAATTGCGTCAAAGTAATTGAAGAAATTAAAAGCTATTTTAAAAGACAATTACCATTATAACACAATTTAAAACATACATACAATGTTATGTCCAGTAAAGAAGTCACAAGTAAACATATGCACATTCTATTGATTACCGTGTTACTCGTATAGACTCAAAATAGTTATTCATATAGATAGGGTCTGGAAGGGAACCAACACAAGAATGCAAACAATGGTTATGTTAGGGTTGTGGTATCACGCAGGATCTTTTGCGAAAAAAGAGTATCCAATTCTCTTTAATCTTGTTACCTATTTACAAATTGATAGGGTTAATATACCCAAGAACAGGCAGAGTAGAGGATCAAGGAGTGTATTCACTATATTTACTCATTATTTAAGATAAAGAGCAACGATAAAGGATGTGAAAAGAAGAGAAAGGACACATTTTTAAAACTTTATAGAGCTGTCAAACTGGTCAGAAATCATTTGCTAAAACGTAGTGTGAGTCTTTTCTGGGTTTCCTTTTTATTGTTTCTATCACCTACAGATTTGGCATAACAAAATTATGATGATTCACTGTTAGGCTGTAGAGAGTTTTATAATGTATATGGAAAAATCTTAATAATGTTTGGAGTCTGGGGGTCTGTGAGAAACCATGGGAAATTGCTTTTGAGACCACGGTGAAAAGTGAACCTCATTTAGAGAGATTGAGCAGGGGATATGACGGATAAAAGCAACTGAAATGCAGAATTTAGAATGACAGGTCACCACAGAAGTTAAACAATGCCTTTAGCTCATCCAGATGTGCTGCATTTACTCAATTTTGAGGAACTATTAG
This sequence comes from Panthera pardus, assembly GCF_024362965.1. Classification (NCBI taxonomy): domain Eukaryota; kingdom Metazoa; phylum Chordata; class Mammalia; order Carnivora; family Felidae; genus Panthera; species Panthera pardus. The sequence continues at coordinate 41,630,955 of NW_026526876.1, forward strand.
TAAGCAAAGCACATATTATATTATGCGTCTTGGTGTTTTCATTATTTATCTAGGGGACCAAGTAGAAATATTCTCTTGAAAGGGAAAGTGTGTTAAACACTCATAAAAATAAACCAAGTTAAGTCTCATCTCTGCCAGGTGGAAGTGGGGATTAATATCTAACAGGAGATGAAGCCCAGAGAGGCAGTTATATCTTTCACTGAATGGATGGAAAACCAGCTGTGTTTCCTGTCAGAGCATATTGTATCAGGGCACAATGAGGGCCTGCTTCTGAGCAGAGGCGTTTTTACATTGAAGACCGAAGAGGACAGGAGTCTCTTGTGAACAGACCTGAATGATACCTCAGTATAACAATAATACCGCAAGAATACCTCTCAATGTCAATATAAGAGGAAAAAGGATTTAGTTTGAATTTTTTTAGTTGATATTTTGCAATTGCATACCTCACATGTGTCCAGTCTCCTGGCCCAGAATGAAAATTAATGATTTTAGGAAGTGGATAAGGATTCCATAATTTGCAAGCAAAACTGATGTTGGGTAGTCAAGATAAGAGGATTTTTGTCTTTTCACCTGCTGGAAAGGTCAACAGTGAAAATCTTTCAGAGACTCATTTTACAAATCCATAAATGGGAGCAGACAGGTTAAATGGCTTGTTCAAGTTTACATGTTTAATTATGGGAGAAGGAGGACTAGAAATTCAGTTCTTTTTTTCTCTCAAGTAGACTTTGAAAACACTTTTATAAATTAAAAAGGCTACATTTATGTAGGACTTATAGATTCAGTAGAAAATGGCTACATTTTGCTTGAGGTATTTAGTGGAGTTGAGAGGATCCTGGCATTGATTGCTAACTGACTTAAAGATAAAAAATAAGAAAAATCTCTCACTTGTCTGAATTGGCAACAGTGGACCTTAAAGCTAAATACAGATATATTTATAATGTTAACTGATGAGTGCAAGAAAAAGCAAACTTTCTACAGGTAGCTCTTAGTTACCAAGAAGAGTAAAATAAATCCAGAAATCATCCCAATGATTGTTATACATTAAATAGAAAACATGGTCCTCTTCTATATAACCCTTCCTTATCAATTATATTTGTGTTCAACGACACAAAAATATATTTATGTTTGCAGTGGACAGATAGTCGACAAATATTTACCAAGAATTCTCTGTGCCAGGTTAGACACTATAAATAATACTGAAGGTGAGCAATGCACATTTTTTTTTACCTTGAACTTACACCTTTTATGTGAATGTTTGTAAATATGTGAAAGGGAGAATAACAAATGGACAGTTGAGGAAGAATACATTTATTTGTGGGAAGCCTTGAGTTATTAACAAAACTGTGGGAACAAGATGAAAACAAAGTTGACTGAGAAGGGAAAGCCAAGGACTAAGGACATAAAAGCAGGTGAACTCAGTCTGTCAATTATAAGGCCCACTCCAGCTACAATATATTCTAAGATGTTGCTGCCCACTGCTTAAGAGACAGCTCTATGATAATAGCTCAAATCATTTCACCTGAACCCTGTTTACTGACTCAGAGTTTGCCAAGAACAGTTATTCGATGACATAGGCAACTAAATTTGATGTGCACTAGTGGAAGGGAATGAACTGAGACTACCATATTCTCTGTCTGGAATTGTATTGGGCAAACCAGAAAAACAAACAAACAAACAAACAAAAAAGGACATTAAGAACAGGAGCTAAAAATTCCAGAGAGAGGACAGTGGATAGAAATGGGTCTATGAATTATCTTGGTAAGCCAGAACCATAAGGCAACAGAAACTATGGAGTGGATACACAATATGAAGAGTATATGAAAGAGAAATCAGTAGACTGTGAGATAAAAATGGAATCAACAATGGGGCACCTGGGTGGCTCAGTCGGTTAAACGTCCGACTTCAGCTCAGGTCACGATCTCGCGGTCCGTGAGTTCAAGCCCCGCGTCGGGCTCTGGGCTGATGGCTCAGAGCCTGGAGCCTGCTTCCGATTCTGTGTCTCCCTCTCTCTCTGCCCCTCCCCCATTCATGCTCTGTCTCTCTCTGTCTCAAAAATAAATGTAAAAATAAAATTTAAAAAAAAATGGAATCAACAAGCAGAAAAAATGAGTTCCATGGTTAGGGTGTGGTTAATACCTACAGCTTGTCTTTCCTTCCTTCCTCCCTTCCTCCCTTCCTTCGTTCCTCCCTGTCCCTCCTTCCCTCCCTCCCTTCGTTCCTTCGTTCCTTCCTTCCTTCTCTCCATCCCTCCTTACTTTCCTCCCTCATTCTTACCTTCCCTCCTCCCCTTCCTTCCTTTCTCCTCTAATTAAGGTAAATAGCACATGACATTAAATTTATCATCTTAACCATTTTTAAATGTACAGTTCAGTCATGTTAAGTTTTTCACATTGTTTGCAACATATCTCTAGAACTTTTTCATCTTGCAAGACTGAAGCCCTGTACTCATCAAACACTAATTCTCCTTCTCTCTCCCCAGCCCTTGGTAACAATCTACTTTCATTTCTATGATTTTGTCTATTTTAGATACTTCATATGAGTGAAATCATAGACATATGTTATTCTGTGTCTCTACAGATTTCTTGAGTTGTGTGGTTTTCCAGTCTGACTCCACTTAGGGGCAAATGGATCACTACATCAGGTAGGAAAACAGCCACCCATGAGAGACAAAACAATACAAAAAATCAACTAGTATGGAGAAAGGTTTTCTTATTCAGTCTGGGAAATAATTGAAACATGCACTTTGAAGTGTTGATTTATTCAACAAAATAATATTTTGGGGGGAGTACATGAGCCCAAATGATGGATTAGGCATTGGTGATGAAGGGAGATTAAAATAAATACATCCCGTTTTTTGCTTTGTGCAGGAAAAAAAACATTTTAAAATATTTTATTGATTTTAAAGTAAGCTTAATGTATTTTAACTGAGCTTAGAGACTTCAGGGAGAATGCAACTAATGATGGATTCTTTAATAATGTTTTCATAAAACATTAAAATAGGTCTTAGTTCCACTCATCCTTTACAATGACAATACTCCTTGCTAGATTAATCTTAAAATAAACTTGATGTATTTTAATCCTGTGTGAAGGTTTCAAATACACATTGTACTCTATTTTAGTAAAATGTATAAATGATGACATCTCTGTAAACAGTACTATATGCATAGAGATACTGCTGAGCTCACTGGCCATTATAGAACTGGGGTTATCAAATACCCTGCGAGCTTTGAAAGAGTCCTCCTTTTTATCATGCTAAACATTTTTTTTTAAATATCCTCTGCGTTGGCAAAACCAGACACACACTGTGAGAGTTTGTAATTAGGGTTTACTTAGAAAACATATTAAGTGTTATTAGAAAGCTTTTGTGCAAGTGCTAATGAACATACTGTATTTACCATCATCAGACAGATTAAATACAAGAGACTAATGTTCTAAAGTAAGCAACTCTCAATAATGAGAATGTGCTAATAATTACAGTGTTGTCGTTATAAGGAGGAGACTTATTTAATGCCATTTATATTAAACTAATTTTTTTAACTTCTTACTAGTGACATAGTTGGACGATAGCTGTTAAAGTAAACTTATAACAGATGACCTCTGGGGAAATTGTATGGATTATAATAACAGGAAAATGAATTTGAAAAGAAAAAGTATTATCTGATTATGTGAAAGACCTTCTACAAATAACTATTTGGAAGGTCTTACCTCTGGTCTTTTCAGGATCATTGTGAACCTATTCAAGTAAGTGACCTTGATCTGGAACTGTTAGACTCAATGACAAGGGAAAGGAGGTAGCCAAATTCAGGTGGTGTAAGAGATCAGGTTTTGCATGAAGATGGATGGTATAAAGCAATGAATTATGAGTTAGAGGACAAGGTAATGAATGGAAATGATGCAAGACTCATTCTGGGGCATCATTTCCTTTCTTGGGAGTCAAGGTCAAAAGATAAGCTTCTTTGTAAACAAAGGAGTAAGTAGTACACATATTTCTCTGACTGGATCAGGAAAAGCTTCCCTCACACCTAGAAACCAAGTTTCTCTCAATTCACTGATCATTTCTTATTAGTTTGTCTTTCTCCAAGATATGAGAAGGTCCTTAAATACGCAGAGAATGAATATTGCCCTCAATACTCTAAATGTTGCAGCTCATATCAGATTGTGATGATAGAAAGGAGAGATACATTTGGGCAATGGCTCAAAAACTTAAACGTAATAGAAAACAGGTCAGCAGAAAGCTTCTTTAAAAGTAAAATTATGTAAGTATAAAGAAAATAACTATTTTGAAAATAGAGTTTTTCTTGGTTGAAGCAAGAACATTTACTAAAAGGCTTATTTAAATGAACTCCATATTGCAAAGAAATTGCAGGTAGGCTCAAAAATGTAAACTTAGACTATGTTTTAACTCAACACCATACCCCCAAAATAATCCAATTACAAAATGGACAGAGGACCTGAATAGACATTTTGCCAAAGAAGACATACAGATGGCATACAGCCACATGAAAAGATGCTCAACATCACTAATTATCAGAGAAATGCAAATAAAAATTACAATCAACTTTCACCTCACCCCTGTCAGAATAGCTAGAATTAAAAACAAGAAATAACAGGTACGAGTGTTGGCAAGGATGTGGAGAAAAAAGAACCCTCTGCACTGTTGGTAGGAATGCAAACTGGTGCAGACACTGTGGAAAACAGTATGGACGTTCCTCAGAAAATCAAAAATACATCTACCATATGATCCGTTAGTTCCAATACTGGGCATTTACTCAAAGAAAGTGAAAACACTAATTCAAAAAGACACATGCACTCCTATGTTTACTGCAACATGATTCACAACAGTCATGATATGGAAGCAACCCACTGTTCTTGCATAGGTGAATGCACAAAGTAGACATTATATATATATATATATATATATATATATATGACATTTATATTATGTCTTTTTTATGCATATATATATACATATATATATAATTTAGCCATAAAAAGAATGAAATATTGCCATTTGCAAAAACATGAATGGAAAAGACAGAGAAACACAAATACTATACGACTTCACTTAAATGTGGAATCTAAAAAAAAAAAAACAAAACAAATGAATAAAGAAACAAAAAAAGTAGAAACAGTCTCATAAATACAGAGAACAAACTGATGGTTGCCAGAAGGCTATGGGTGGGAGATGGGCAAATGGGTGAAGGTGAGTGGGAGGTACAGACTTCCAGCTGTGGAATGAATAAGTCACAGGAATAAAAAGTATAGCAAAGGGGGGACACATGGGTGGCTCAGTCCATTGAGCATCCGACTCTTGATTTTGGCCAGTGTCATGATTCCAGGGTCATGGGATCAAGCCCTGCATTGGGCTCTGTGCTAAGGGCGGAACCTGCTTAAGATTCTCTCTCTTTGTCTCTCTTCCCCTCTCCACCCACCCCCTTAAAAAAGAAAAAAAAAAGTACAGCCTAGGGAATATAGTCAATGGTACTATAGCAGCATTGTGTGATAACAGATAGTAGCTACACTTGTGGTGAGCACAGGTTAAATACACTGTGGAATCACTATTTTGTGTTCTTGAAACTAATTTAACATTGTGTGCCAAATAAATATATATATATATATATATATATATATATATATATATATATATGTATTTAAGATATATATTTAGATATATATATTTAAGGTATATATATTTATATATATATATTTAAGATTAAGATATATATATATTTATGATACATACTTATATATTTAAGATATATATATCTTAATTGCAAACTACACAACATACTTGTAAAAACAAGTGGAAATTATAAGACAAAATTATTTGAAAAGGTTAAGGGACAAAACGAAGTAGAATTCTGGTAAAAACTAATCCAATTCTATCACTTTATCAATAAAGGAGTTAAATTCCTTAGATGTAAAACCAGTTGTCCTAGATCATGCCTTAAATTTATCAAGGTATTTCTTTCTTTAAAAAGTTTATGTTTTTTGTAATCTCTCCACCCAATGTGGGACTTGAACTCACAACCCTGATCTGAGATCAAGTCACATGCTCCTCTGACCGAGCCAGCCAGGCACCCCAAGATATTTCTTTTTAAAAAACAAAAATGAAGAGAGAGAGTATGAAGACAGAATACACAGAGACACGGTATAATGGAGGAGCAAAGCAGTTAGGTTCAAGATTAGGAATTTGATAAACTGGAAAGACCTGAAAAACACCAACGATTAAGAAAAGTATGTTGAATAAGTTAAGGCAAAAAGTTATAGAAGTCTATTGGAAAGTCTTCCAAAAAATCAGTATCAGTACAAGAGACAATAGAAAGTGAGACTGAAAATTCTCATTCTGGGAAGATAGCATCACAAACCCTACTGTAATGAATTCAGAAACAGCTCTTGTCAATCTGTAGATTCTGGGGTAGGTTATCATTAAAGGACACCAACAGAGATATGACATAACATATTGATTCTAATGCCATTATTTCAGCATCTATAATTGTTTGTCCAAGACTGTACTAAATTTTATACACACACACACACACACACACACACGCTCTTCCCCTCATTTTAGAAATGAGTATTATCCGAGCAAATTAATAGGATCAATCAATTTATATAGGGAATGTCCACTTCTTGTATACTGCATTTCGGAATTATAGCATATAAATTATTTATAGACAAACAAATATTCCACATGGAAATCTAATTCCTAAGGCAAAACCTCAGCTTAGTAATTCATAAGTGGTTTAAGCAACTGTGATTCTTGAAAAAAATGTAATCACCTGTCTTAAATGATGTCTGATAATTCATTCTCTCAGTTAATATGGATTTGTTAGGGATTCTTATGATTCCAAATTGCTTATCACCTTTCTAACGGTGAAAATAATTAACAAGTATTTTAGAGCTTTCAACTCCAGTAGTATTTAAGTGTGGAATACTTTAAGACATTTTGTTTTGTTTTTGTTTTTGTTTTCTGGAAATCCTGGATGTGGACAAGTAGAATGCTACTGTACAGTTATTAGAAACAGTTCATGGCCATGTTTACATTATGAAATCATGAATCAGTGTGGTTTCTGTGTGATTGAGACATTCTTACCTGATTATTTTTATCTACAGGGAAATTTTAAGCAGCTACAATTTATGTCCTGATTCAAAATTCTAATATCAGTAAGAGACAAATGGAAGTCATTCTGAGGTGGTATTATCTCCTTACAGGCTCAAAATGTATTCAGTAATGGGGTTAAGATTGAAAACTGCCCCCCCACAAAAGAGAAAATACTAATTTTGAGAGTTTAATGAGACTAAAATTTCTAAAAAGCTGGGTATTTTACTTAATTCAAGTATTTGGATACCTTTTTAAAATATTTTCAGCGCACAAATATTTAGCCACAGTTACAGCCTAAATGTTGTGTGCTTTACAGGGCCAGAAAAACAAATTTAGCTTTGATCAAATATTTCAGCACCAAGATAATTGACTTTCCTCAAAGGTAGAATTAGATAAAAGAATGATAGAGTGCCAACATATCAGGCTATTATCAGATGCTATAATTTATATGGTCCACATTGATTCTGTTCTTTGTAGGAGCTAATGCACATGCTTGTAGATTTAGCAAGAGGATTTTAAAAAGGAAGTATAAAATCCACAAAATATATATCTCCATGAAGTTTTATACCAGCAAATCCATGAGCACTGAAGTGAAGAAAAGGCAACCTATATTTTATATGATATTTAATTTAACTCCTCCATTGCCCTTTAACACATAACACCCAGCCATAAAGTCTAATTTTCGTCTGTTTCAATAATTTTAACATGATATAGAACAAAAAGTTACAACTATTTATATTGCCTTAAGAATAAAAATCAATTTTCCCTAGTCAAAGATAATATAAAACTAATTAATTGAAATACAATTCTTAAAAAACTTTTAGTATCAGTAAATGAGGTTGAAAAAAAGTGAAATCCTCTGCTCTCAAAACTGAAATATTAACTAAAACATTTTTAGAACAAATTCTATGTCTAAATCTTTAGTGAAAATATTGTAACTGATTTAAGATTCAGTAAAGAAGAATGTAACCTAAACAGTCAGGAGTTGATTGTGTATACTAGCAGAGAATAGATTCTCAGGGCACCTGGGTGGCTCAGTCAGTTGAGCGTCCAGCTTAGGCTCAGGTCATGATCTCCTGGTTCCTGAATTCCAGCCCCGCGTTGGGCTCTGTACTGACAGCTCAGAGCCTGGACCCTGCTTTGGATTCTGTGACTCCTTCTCTCTCTGTCTCTCTCAAAAATAAATAAACATTAAAAAAAACATTTTAAGAATAAATTCTCTAAAAAAGTGAATAATTAAAAATCTTGCACTTTCGAAAGTCTCTTTCGCTTCAGATGTGGAATGAGACCCTATAGGAAGAAGAATTTTATCACATATTATGACCGGCAGGAAATAAAGGAAATGATCAACTCTGCATCCAAAAAGGGGTGGGGAATGGTATCTGAGCAGGAAACAAGTATTGACATGCAAAAAGTTAGGTGATTCTGAGGGTAAATATTTATATAGTACATACTGTTATCCAAAGACTGAGCTGTAAATCACTGGCAAAATGGTAGAACTGTATTTAAAATTCTTTCTTCTCCAGTAAACTGGGGGTGGGGGGCAAAGGCCATGAAAATGGCCCCTACCTTAATAGTAGCACCATAGATCTGGGAAGAAGCAAAGGGATGAGAGGCTGCAGGAATTCCCATGAGTTCAAGGGAACCAAATTTTCATTAACAATAAAAAAAATCTGAAAAAAAAAAAAGGAAACAAGCCAATGTGAGTGAGATTCAGCAGGAAAACAAATAAACTGACTTAGAATATCTACAAGCTGATGTAGAATACAACTAATTTCAGATTAAAATATAAAATAAATGGATTAAAGATATGTTAAAATATGAGAAGAAATACCAAAACTAGTGAAGCAGAAAGCATCTACAATGAATGACTGAAGATATTTGAAAACAAAATCAAATATAATTTTTGGAATATATGATTTTTAGTATGAAATACTAGATGGATGGGTGAAAACTGTGTAAGTTAAGGTAAAAAGAGAACTTTTTAACTAGACCACAAATGATTAATATCCAAAAATGCATCGAGAGTCAAAACAATGTAAAATATAAAAATGAAAACATGCAGAAAAAAAAGTCCAGTCACTATCATAAAGTACCAGAAGAACATAGTAAAGAAGCAATATATGAAGAGATGTTGAGTTCATTATCAAAGATAAATGGACATAATAAGATTACAACATACATAAGCAAAATAAATGGGGAAAAAATCTTTCCAAAAAATATTCCACTAAAACTGCAAAGCCCCAAAGACAAAGAGAAGATTTAACCTTAAAGCCAAAGAAGATCAATAAATAACAGAAAATCAGATCACCAACAAAGCAATGACAATAAAACTGACAACTGACTTCTTGATAGCAAAAAAGAAACAAGTAGACAATGAAATCCAGTATTTGGAATTTGAGAGAAAGTCACTATCAACCTGGAATTCTGCACCTAGCAAAATTGTGTTTTAAAAATAATGGTTATCATTTTCAGGTAAGTTAAGTAATCATGATACGCATTCAAGCATAACATAGAGGGAAATTCATAGCATTCAGTGTCTATATTAAAAGAGAAGACAGCCTAAAAATGGTAAATTTAAATATCTGGACTGAGATGTGAGGGATAATACAATATAAATGCACAGAAATCAAGTAAAGACATATTAAAGATATGAGCAAAGTGGAATAAAACAAAAAATAAAGATCCATAATGGAATCCACAAAGTTAAAAAGTGATTATTTGAAAGCCCAACAAAATAAGGGAAATAGTAGCAAAATTCATTAAGAATAGAAGAGAAGCATGAATGAATAAATGAGTGAATGAATGAATTATAATAAGAAAGGGCATAACTAGTGGGCAATAAGTAGAAAGACGAGTTACCCCCATGAAAAACTTTTACACTTAAGTTCCAAAAATTAGATCCAATGTGTGAATGTCTAAAAAATTTTACTTATTGGAATTGAATGAAGAAGAAATAAAATGTAAAATTCTTATAAGTCCTGAAGAAATAGAAAGTTAGGGGCACAGGGATAGCTCAGATGCTTGAGCTTCTGGTCTTGATTTCAGCACAAGTCATGATCTCACAGTTGGTGAGATCGAACCCTGAGGCAGGCTCTGTGCTGTTAGCGTGAAGCCTACTTGGGATTCATTCTCTCTCTGTTCCTCTGTCTGTGAGAGTGCAGTGAGAGTGACACTCTGGACCCCGGAACCACTGTAGCTCCAGTGCACATGCGCTCCAGATGGGCTTTGCGACTGTCCCACGGACATGAGCACTCTAGACATTGGCTCCCTGGCCACTCCACAGGGGCCGGTGGTTTAGACACGGGGCCACTGCCACCAGAAGCATGCCAGTGAGCAGGTGCCAGGGGAAGCCACGAATTTCCCCATGGGAGAAAAGAGATTGGAAAGACACCAGGAGTCCTCTGCCACCAACAAACCCAACAGCACTTGGCCACTATGGACACCTGCAGCCTTGGCCGCTGAGGATCCCTGCCATCCTCACTAATGCTAACTGCAGCTCATGGGGCTGCACAGAGGCTAAGACAGCTACATACACCCTGAGCCTCCTGCCCCATGCAGCCAGCCCTCACACCCACCCATCCGTACCAGAAGGCTTTTCCTTCCTCAGCATTAGAGGGAGAAGATTTCAGGTTATCTAGTTTATAATATGGCTGCAACTAAAATTGCTTATTCCTTCTTCAATTGCCCCAATGTAGTTTCCACTGCACTGAAACCATATACTGGAACTGTGTGTGATTACGCTTGCTGTGTCCTTAAATCTCATCTGATCTGGAATATTCTGTTCTCCTTTACATGAGCAATCATCAGCATTCAAAGGCTTTGGACTTCTTTTTTTAAATTTTTTAAATTCAATTTAGTTACATACAGCGTAGTATTGGTTTCCAGAGTAGGACCCAGTGATTCACCACTTACCTACAATACCCAGTGCTCATCTCAACAACGCCCATCATCCATTTAGCCCATCCCCCCACCCACTTTGCCTCCAGCAATCCTTAGTTTATTCTCTGTATTTAAGAGTGTCTTATGGTTTGGGGCACCTGGATGGCTCAGTTGGTTAAGCATCTGACTTTGGCTCGGGTCATAATCTCATGGCTTGTGAGTTTGAGCCCTGTGTCAGGCTCTGTGCTGACAGCTCAGAACCTGGAGCCTGCTTCGGATTCTGTGTCTCCATCTGTCCCTGCCCCTCCCGGACACACGCTCTTTCTCTCTCTCAAAAATAAATAAATATTAAAAAAAAAGAGTCTGCTATGGTTTGCTTCCCTCTCTGTTTTTATCTTATTTTTCCTTCCCCTCCCGTATGTTCATCTATTTTGTTTCTTAACTTCCACATATGAGTGAAATCATATGATATTTGTCTTTCTTTGACTGATTTATTTCACATAGCATAGTACACTCTGGTTCCATCCATGTTGTTGGAAATGGCAAGGCTTCATTCTTTTTTGATGGCTGAGTAATATTCCATTGTGTATATATACACATATATATGTGTGTGTATATATATATATATATACATACCACATCTTCTTTATCCATTTATCAATTAGTGGACATTTGGGCTCTTTCCATAACTTGGCTATTGTTGATAGTGCTGCCATAAACATTGGGGTGCATGTGTCCCTTTGAATCTGTATTTTTGTACCCTTTGGATAAATTCCTAGTAGTGCAACCCTAGGCTGAGGGTAGTTCTATTTTTAATTTTTGAGGAACCTCCATACTATTTTCCAGAGTGGCCACATCAGTTTGCATTCCCATTAACAGTGCAAAGTGTCCCCTTTTCTCTGCATTCTTGCCAACATCTGTTGTTGCCTGAGTTGTTAATTTTAGCTACTCTGACTGATTTGAGGTGGCATCTCATTGTGATTTTGATTTGTATTTCTCTGTTGATGAGTGATGTTGAGCTTCTTCTCATGTGTCTGTTGGCCATCTGGATGTTTTCTTTGGAAGGGTGTCTAGTCCTGTCTTCTGCCCATTTCTTCACTGAATTATTTGTTTTTTGGGTGTTGAGTTTGGTAAATTCTTTATAGATTTTGGATACTAACCCTTTATCTGATATGTCATTTGCAAATAGCTTCTCCCACTTAATTTGTTGCCTTTTAGTTTTGTTGATTGTTTCCTTTGCTGTGCAGAATCTTTTTATCTTGGTAAGGTCCCAATGGTTCATTTTTTCTTTTGTTTCCCTTGTCTCCAGAGACATGTCAAGTAAGAAATTGCTGCAGCCAGACTCAAAGAGGTTGTTTCTTGTTTTCTTCTCTAGGATTTTGATCGTTTCCTGTCTCACATCCATTTTGGTTGTGTGTGTGTGTGCGTGTGTGTGTGTGTGTTTTACTCTGTTTTTAACTTTTTAAATTTATTTTTGTGTATGGTGTAAGAAAGTGGTCCAGGTTCATTTTCCCACATGTTGTCGAGTTTTACCAGCACCGTTTGCTGAAGACACGTCTTCTTTTCCTTTGGATATTCTTTCCTGCATTGTTGAAGATTTGTTGGTCATACATTTGTGGGTCCATTTCTGGGTTCTCTATTCTATTCCAATGATCTATGTATCTGTTTTTGTGCCTGTACCTTGCTGTCTTGATGATTACAGCTTTGTAATACAGCTTGGAGTCTGGAACTGTGATGCCTCCAGGTTTGGTTTTCTTTTTCAACATTACTTTGGTTATTTGGGGTCTTTTCTGGTTCCATACAATTTTATAGTCGTTTGTTCTAGCTCTGTGAAGAATGCTGGTGTTATCTTGATAGGGATTCATTAAATGTGTATATTTATTTGGGTAGTGTAGACTTTTTCTTTCCCTTCCGAAATACCCCTTTCTTTGTTTTTTTAAAAATACTGTCTTCTATGTTTCTTTCTTTTTCACCAGGACATAACTTTCAGTTTATTTTTGCCAACTTCACTTCTTTTCTCTACATTCTTGCCCAAGTTGATATCAATGACTTTTCACACTTTAATGTCATCCAAATGCAGATAGCTACCAAACTTACATCTTCAACATATTTCTCTTTTCCTGTTTCCTACTACTTACATCTCACCTTACTTGATATATAAATTTCCACTCTAGAACCTGTTTTCGTAACTCAATTCAGACTTCCCCTTCCTGGCATGCAATATTCCCATCAACACACATGGTTAAACTAGAAATCTGAAGTTCATCTCCACTGACTCTGAGATCTAAACCTATCATTTAATCTTTTGTAATTTTAGGAAAAGTTTTTGGAACAATGCTATAGTATATTATCTTTAAATGCAGCTTTAGGGGCGCCTGGGTGGCTCAGTCGGTTGGGCATCGGACTTTGGCTTAGGTCATGATCTCACAGCTCGTGAGTTCGAGCCCCATGTCAGGCTCTGTGCTGACAGCTCCAAACCTGGAGCCTGCTTCAGATTCGGTGCCTCCCTCTCTCTCTGCCCCAACCCACTCACATTCTGTCTCTGTCTCTCTCAAAAATAAATAAACATTAAAAAAATAAAAATAAAAAATAAAAGCAGCTGTATACATTGATATGCCCAGGGGAAGTCATCACATGGAAAGTTATTATTTGGGGGAATAGATTATAAATAATTTTATTTTATTTTTTTAAAAATTTCATATTAGGGGTGCCTGGGTGGATCAGTTGGTTAAGCATTTGACTCTTGGTTTCAGCTCAGGTCATGATCTCACAGTTTCATGGGTTCAAGCCCTGCATTGGGCTCTATGCTGACAGTGGATGCTGCTTAGGACCCTCTGTCTCTCTCTCTCTCTCTCTCTGCTCCTCCCCCACTCATGCTGTCTCTGTCTCTCTCAAAATAAATAAGTAAACTTTAAAAAAAATTAAAATTTCATATAAATAATATAATTATAATCAGAAAAACAGATGATTAAAACAAATTTGAAATTTTTCTTGAAACCAGAAATCCTGGGGATCATTCTTTTTTGATAACTTAACCAATCTCATATATATCCCTTAGCTCAATTGCTTTATTACCTAGACATATCTGGCAAACTGAGGGGAAAAAAAAGTATTCCTTTTATCATATGTGTTTGGAGTATTAAGAAAGGTCTAACCCTAATTTTCAAGATTTGAGGGTTAGCAGTATAGATACAAAGGGGTTTCTTTTGAAAGTCAAGATTGTGCATGTATGTTTTAGCTACATGCATGTGTTTAAACCATTAAGAAAATTATGAAATGGAAAGATTTGAAAGATCGAATGTGTTTTGAACATTGCTCTGTGCTTCAATTATATTCAGTAAGATTTCATTCTCCATCTGATAGTGGTCTTAAATTTATATTTATGAATGTTAGCTTTGAATGACCAAAGTTGATTCTTTACATTGCTTGTAATAGTTTTTTAATGGAAACCATTAGTTTGAATTATGAGCAATCTAGTATATATTTTGGAATGCATTACTTCAAGTAACTGCTAATAATTCTGTGCAAGTTCATTTCATATGCTGAAATATATGGCAGTTACGTTAAAATTAAATGGTACTACAGACCCTTGATAAGTTTATTAATTACCAAGAAACCTGAATACTAAATATGTTATTGATGGAATAATTCACTTAACGTAGTGACCAGTGTAGAGGAATGGAACACACATAGACATTGGTGAAAAAAAAGATATGAATTTGAAACCCACCACTTACTGTCTGTGTGACCTTAAGCATGTTGCTTAACCTCTGAGTATATCTATACAATTTGAAAAATAATTCTTACTTCTTTGCATTCTAAGAATCAGAGATAAATTATGTAAAATTCCTGACTTATAGTAATTTATATCTTTCTGACTACTTTTAACTTATTAACTTAAATGATACCATACATACAATTCTGATATTTTACATCACCTACCATGTACCAGATGAGACTGGTTGGTTAGTCAATCCTCATTGTCTCTGTTGACATTTGCCTCTCTTGGTGGCTTCATGGCACTTGAGATGAAGGTTGTTTTGGGTATTCCTTTGGGAAAGGGAGAACTACACATGTAAACACACCGCCCAAAATAGTCAAGAGGAAGCACACGTGTACTCATTTTTGTGATTTTAGAGCAAACATTCCCTCCAACCCTGCTCAAATTTCAGATTTCTTTAGCCCATATTATCAAGATGACAATTCACAAACCGGGTTATCTAGAGTGATTCTATTCACTCAACAGGTAGTAACATGTTGTATTTACTAGAATGTGCTAGGTTGGAGGAAACTATATGCATGTCTATTAGCAAAGCATGAAAATATTTCACTAAAATATGCTCATTTTGCTAAAATATGCTTAACAATTAACAAAGAATAATGGGGTAATAAGAAAAGTGAATGCAATGAGCTTATGTCTGGTTGGTATAAATGGCACATCACAGATAGTTCAGAGAAGATCATCACTTCTTCTTATAGCAACTTCAGCCTTGGCTTTGAATCAGAAAGGTATACTAAAATCTCCATACATAAAATCTGCATTGGAGACACATGAAGCAGAATTTTAAATAATTATTGATCAGGGAAATATTCACCATAGTTATTTCAAGGTACTTTATAGTACTTGAGAATACAGAATGCTCCATTTCATTATGAAAAAAATTCAATCCGATCAATTATATTATACAGATTTCTCATTTGCTGGTAAAACTTTAAGCATAATGGGAAAACTTTAAAACTGGAGCTGGAAGAGGCATTTAAATGTCATATTGGTTATTCCCCTGCTACAAAATTGACTTAATTCAATTCACATAGATCATTATTGATTCTAGTTCTACAAAATGCGAATGAAAAAATCCTGTCTGGCATAATTTAAAGTCTACAATGCCAATATTTTTTCCTCCCTTATATAACTTCAATTTGTTGAAATGCAAGAATGCCAAATTAAATTACAATCAATATTAGTAAATAAAATTCCTGTTTAAAAATGTATTTTCCAAGTATCAACTTAAGACTGTCTAAAACCAAAATATGGATTATATTCATATTGTACCCAAGCAAAGCATGGATAATTTCTTGGAATTCCTTGGGGATTCCCCAAAGTACAGTCTGGAGATTCCCATTATTTATGTTTTAATTTTTTCAGAGCTAATTGCTATTCTACATTTGTTTTGTTTTGTTGTTTATATTTTATACAATATATTTTGCTATCTTTATTACTTATATTGGTTTATGGCCATGATTCTAAGCTTCAGTGCATATGCATCAGAGTCACATAGTAAGCCTATTAAGAACATAGCTTTGTTAGCCTCAGACATGCTCACCTACTTACACTTGCTTGTCTCAGATTCTGATTTGGCAGAAGTGCATTAAGGTCTAGGAATATGATTTCGAAAATAAACCTTCTGATGGTTCTGGCTGACTGGATTGCACAACTGGAAAGTACAGTCCTATGATTTTCTTTCCCGTGCTCTCCTTGTGAGCATTGTGCATGAAGTTTACCCTTGTGCTAATGTGTTAAGTGGTTCATCTTTTTAAGGATTCAAGAGTTTTGATGACAGACATTACCTATTTGATACAATTTTCTGATGAAATCATATTTATTTGTGACTTCTGAAGGAATGAATCATGTACTAAATTTTCAAGTTCTTCTATAGTTACCACTTGTAGCTGTTTTCTACATCTCCTTTAGTCAGTTTTTATAGATAAATTTTTTATTGTAAAATTTGTTTGTGCTTGTGAGGTGGAAGGGGTTATATCCTGCTAGAATAATTTCAGATTTTATATTTATAAGCCTCTTCTTTCTCCTTCCTCTCTGTTTACTTCGTTCTGTGTCTAGTTTCTTCAGTTTAATGCTTAATTTTTTTCATACTCCTTTTATAGTATGAATAGTATGATTATCTCCTAACCATGGACATGGT
The DNA here is from genome assembly GCF_024362965.1 of Panthera pardus. Taxonomy (NCBI): domain Eukaryota; kingdom Metazoa; phylum Chordata; class Mammalia; order Carnivora; family Felidae; genus Panthera; species Panthera pardus. Next base: position 41,647,863 of record NW_026526876.1, read on the forward strand.
ATAGCTCTGCTTAGATTTGGGTCTATTTTGATGCCTGCCAATTTTTTTTTTACTTCTTAGATATCATTTTATTAAATTTAATTCTACATTTCATATAAATTTTATTGCTGATGTGAATAGGATATTTTTTATTATTTTGTTTTCTAAATGTTTATTTTAGTTACATTGTAAGAATTTTTATTTTGATGTACCAGTGTTTGTGTAATGATTTTTGTTTTGTACCTGGAAATTTTGCTGAATTCCTATTAATTCTGATGGTCTGACTGTTGCTGGTCTTTGATTTTCTATGTAACTATATATATATATATATATATATATATATATATATATGTAATTTCATTTTTCCTTTTCAATTTTTAGTTTTCTTCACATTTTCTTTTTTCTTTCTTTTTAATTTTTTTTAACCTTATCTACTAGATCCTTTAATACAATGTGAACGGCAGTAATGGAAAACAGCACCCTTATCATGTAGTGACCTTAACTAACTTCAAAAATCTCATGTTTAATATATTTGTTGTAGTATTTTTTATAAGAAATAAGTTGGGCTATTTCTCTGAAATACTTGTATAAATATGGATGGTCTGTTCTATGAAATTTGAATATGTTCGATTTAAGCTGCCTATGAAATCAGCTGGACCAAAAGATCACTCAGGTCATGGAACTTGATTACCATTTCAACACATTGTATCTCTTCACCTCCTATTTTTCTGAGTAATTTCGCATTAAATATACCTCTTTTAAAGATCATCTATCAAGGGAGTGCCTGGGTGGCTCAGTCTGTTAAGCATCTGACTGTGACTCAGGTCATGATCTCACCATTGCTGAGTTGGAGCCGCGTATCAGGCTCTGTGCTGACAGCTCGGAGCCTGGACCCTGCTTCAGAGTCTGTGTCTTCCCCTCTCTCTGCCCCTCCCATGCTCATGCTCTGACTCTCTCTGTCTCTCAATAATAAATAAACATTAAAAAAGAAAAATAAAAAAAAAATTTAAAGAAAGCATCCGACTTCAGCACAGGTCATGATCTCACAGCTCATGGGTTCAAGCCCTGCATCAGGCTCTGTGCTGACAGCTCAGAGCCTGGAGTCTGTTTAAGATTCTGTGTCTCCCTCTCTCTCTGCTCCTACCCCGCTCATGTTCTATCTCTCTCTCTCTCTTAAAAATAAATAAGCATTAAATTTTTTTTTAAACAAGATCATCTATATAGGCTTTTGTTTTGCTCTAGTAGGATAGGTACTTAATAAGGATAAATGTATTTTCCTGGCTCTGTTTTTAGTCTTCCCTTAGTCTTCTCTGTTGAATCGGTATAATTTTTTAAAATTCATTTTCATTAAGATAAATTAGAAGCAAAATATTCAGATTCTCTCTTTCAGAAGATGTCCTTTACAATTTAATACACATATTTATCATTATTTTTTCTAGAAATGTTTAAAAGTTTCAGCATTTCTATCTCTCATTCAACCACATGAAGGACTTTAACAAATTTTGACAACTCATTCACTATTTTCCAATCAAGTTTTATTTTATTTATTTTTTCACTGTTTACTTATTAGGGTCTTTCATTCTTTCTTGGAACCTATGCATTCCCTTAGTTTATATTTTCCTCTCTAGGTGTAATTGTTTAGAATTCATTTGGTGAGATTTGTTGAATATTTTCCTAATGTTTATATGAACACATCAGGAAGGTTTTTGTATTACTTTATGAGTTATAGTTGCCTAATAGCCATGTGAAAGACCGTCAGTGATGCCCAAACAACACAACCAACTTCATTTTGTTCACAGCAAGAGTTGATAATCCAGGCCCAAGATGATCAGATGTCTGCTCAATTTTGCATTCCATCGTGACAGATGATCTGGAGAGTTCCATAATAGAAAAAGCAGAGAGACCATTTGTTGCCTAAGATTGGTGAATTCTGTCAAAAGCTATTAGGACCCCAGTATCAATCAAGTTCAGAGGCAAGACTGGCAAATGCCAGGCAGAGGCATTTGAAGAGGCAGGGAAGCTACACCGCCAGCTCTCAGAAACAGATCCACGCCAAAGACCACTTATGGAAACAGCAGCAGACCAGGGCTGTTGTTCAACAGTGGTGACATGCTTCTGGCCTAAACCTCCAGAAGGTCTAGGACTCCACAAAAGATGATCACTTGAGGGCCCAACTATGGGGATCAAGGAATCTAGACAAACTAACTAGGTCCTGACAGAAGTTTTGAGGCTAAAGACAAAAACTTAGCTTTAGAAGTTTGTCAGAGGCCATTTCTAATTAGTTAATTAATTAATTTATTTTTAATGTTTATTTACTTTTAAGAGAGAGAGAGAGAGAGAGCACGAGCATGAGTGGGGGAGGGGCAGAGAGAGGGAGACACAATCCAAAGTAGGCTCCAGGCTCTGAGCTGTCGGCAACAGAGCCTGATGCAGGGTTCGAACTCATGAACTATGAGATCATGAACTGAGCCAAAGTCAGGTGCTTAACAGACTGAGCCACCCAGGCACCCCATCGCTTCTAGTTTAAATGTTCACTTGTGTAACACCAAGGTGTCCATTTTGTGGTGCAACAACTTTGTAATTGCAGGAAAACCTGTCAGATTAAATTTGCACTTTCTAGGCTGTTGATGTTCATCGAATGCACTGTGCTTAAATGGTAGCACTCTCCAGGGGTGCCTGGGTGTCTCAGTTGGTTAAGCATCTGAATTTGGCTCAAGTCATGATCTCACAGTTCGTGGGATTGAGCCTCGCATCAGGCTCTGTGCTGACAGCTTAGAGCCTGGAGCCTGCTTGGGATTGTCTCTCCCTCTGTCTCTGTCCTGCATGCTCTCTCTCTCTCTCAAAATAAATAAACATTTAAAAAAATTTTAGCACTTTTCTAAATATCTAGACAAAATATGAACAATTTGTTTCCAAAGGGAAGGCCACAGTTTAAGGAAATTTTATTCCAAAGTTGAATTTCTCTGCATTCACAAAAAAAGAGATCTAAAAGTGCTTGACCATGTTTTATATGTTAAGCAGTGTTATAAGGTGCTTTAAATAGCTGGTTTTATTAACTTTTCCACCCTAATCTATGAAAAGATATGCTCACTGCTAGTCTATACGTTTGGAACCAAGACTGAAAATGATCGCATAATTTTCCCAAGGCTACACAGCTCATGTCTAATCAACTCTGAAACTCCTGCTGCCTCTATTTCATCAAGATGTCCTCTATAATCAAAACATGTTGACATGTCTAGGCCTTGAAGTGAAGTCCTTCATCTGAAGAACTTTATATGCCTTAAACATGAAAACAATTATATAGACCAGAAGTAGCCTTAACATTGCACTCTTATGTTAAATAAGGTAATGTATGCTGTATGGAAAAGTTACTATCCACTATATATCAAAAATTATATGCTATCTTGTATTTTGTTAAGCAGACAGTTGATGATAATATCCTTCTACCTAAAACTAAACCAGTCCTCCATGCTTTTAGTATGAATTTGGTTTAAATCTGACATGTTGATGGTTAGATGTCAAGATGCTAATATTGACTTTTATTTTTTTAATCACTTTTCTAGGCAGTTAAGGCAAACTAAGTAACTCCACAGATTTCTACACAGAATATTGATAAAAAATTCATGTGACTTCACAGCTGAGGATATTTATGGCTTTCCCTCCAATTAAATAGGGAGAAGGTAATATATTCTAAAGTATTTGACTGCAACATTGCTCCCAGGTTTTAAAGCATAGCAAAAAAAAGTGATTTAGTATAAAAAGACATTACTTTGCATTAGTATTCTTTTAAACTTCAAAGACACAAGAAGTTCTATCAAAAAAAAAGCACAAGATTTAGGTTTTAAAAATTCTTTTTAATCTTCTCCATAGTTCTATTAATCAATAGCTGTAAACTTAGCACAGTGCAGGACAAGTCAGCAGTTAAAAAGAAACATGAGAACTAATAATATTGATGGTCTCTGGAATGAGTTGGGTCCGTATCTCCAACAAGATACAAAATCAGTGCAATTTGTAGTCAATGGACGAATACACTTTTTTCAGTTCACTGATATTTTTTAAAAGCACTGCTTACAGAATTCTCTCCAGAAAACCATTCTATGTTGTTTTCACATTTTCTTCAAAATTTAGTAAAATTTTAATGGAATTCTCTTGTATGCTGATTGTGGAAAAAATGTATTTGGAGGCTAAAGCATTTCTTGTTTCTCAAAGCATAAAAACCTAAGTATTCACTCAAAAATGTTTAAGTCATTCGACAATATCATTGCACACTGAGTGCCACAAATTCAATGGCATTTATTGCATGAGGAGAAAGGGTTACAAAGATCAATAAAATCACATCAATTACCTTAGGGAACAAATTCCATTATTTTAATTCATCATAAATAAATTACTATATTTAAATCATTCTAAGAGCCCATCAACTGTAAAGTGATGTCTCTTGCAGGATGTTAAAATATAAAAACTGTGTACCTTGGAATTAATGAAATACGACATAATGCAGAGTCTGAAACCAAAACTCACTTAATTGTTTTGCATCCTCTCATTTCATTTAGCATCAAACTGTAACACTTTTCATAGGCCACTAAATAATTTGAAAATAATTTTTTAATGTTTATTTATTTTTGAGAGAGAGACAGAGCATGAGTGGGGAGGGTCAGAGAGAGGGAGAGACAGAATCTGAAGCAGGCTCCAGGCTCTGAGCTGTCAGCACAGACCCCTACATGGATCTTGAACCCATCCATGGACCACAAAATCATGATCTGAGCCAAAGTCAGATGCTTAACTGACTGAGCCACTCAGGCGCTCCAATAATTTTTGAAAACATAATTTTAATGACTTCATATTAGCCTACTATATGAGTGAGCCATTGCTTATTAATAAGATCTCTAGTTACTATTTTTATTCTTTTCTACATACTAAATGTTTCCATCTTGAATATCATGCTTACCATTGAATATTTCCTTTGGATAAACTTTTTTTGTTGTTTATTAATCTGAGATCAATAATTATGATACTATTGTAATACACGATACTCTGAACTGAAACTCATATATTTTTACTCTGAAACATTTTTGTTTGCATAACATACTTTTTTTGCAAATAAATAAATCATATTTATGATTGTTTTTCTTTAGGAAGTGTATTAGATAAGGCACTTTCTGAGCCTGCCATGTCTGAGAAATATTTTGTCTGCTGTGACTGGGTCACTTTTATTTTTCTTCTGTAAATGTTATTCAATTTTCTTCTGACATTTTAGTGCCACTGAGATTTCTGAGGCCAGCCTCATTTTTGTATATTTCATTCACCCAATGAATATCTACTGAGCATTCACAGGGGTCTAGGTGCTGGTAAACAGTTACCAAGATGGCAGGGTTGTTACCCTTATGGACTTTTTTGTCACATAGAATCTGTCTTTTTTAGACAGCAACTTCTTTTCACCCTACATATTTAGAGAAATAGTATTTCCTTGTCTCTTAATTAAATTTTATGTTAAATTTTGGGATGGCAAACAGATTTCATCCAATTTTCCAAATCTGATGGATTGTTAACGGTGACCTCTAGGGATGTGCTGAAAAATTAGGAGATTGATTTTGAATTCACTGGGAAGAGTTTCATAATCGTCAGTCATTGTGATAGGTCCCCTGGCTGCTGAGTATGTTCCAGTCCAAGTCAAGCAAAGATCTCTTCAATATTTTTCCTGAATCTTGGTGATCCATTTCAATTTGCAGCTGTTTCCCCCTACCCCCCTGCACAAGTCATTTTTTTAGTATTTCTTCCATTACTGATTCTTTACCATCTGTGTTCTTAACTTTGGGAATACAAATTTTATACATAACAGATACCTGTGATCTGCATACATTGTAGTTCACCTTTCTTATTTTTATCTCCATCTCCTTCTCCTTTTGGGAAATATTTCAGAAATGACTTGTGTATGCAATAATCTTTCTTCTTTTTCATTGTAGCCACCCACTACAATGGCTTTTATTATTCACTAATGAAATATTCACTTTGTGTATCAGTCAAAGTTGGCAGAAAATGTACGAAATACTCAAATTTGGTATGTTTAGGAAAGGTTTGAAATAGGTGCTATTATACATGTGTGGTCTGGTATAAGAAAACCACAAGGTAGAGTTGATTACTCTGGCACTAATAATAGCTATGTGCTCTTTCCTCGCCACCTCCAACCCTCTTATGCCTGAGGTGAAACAGCAGTTACCAAAACCTGGAGCTGGAGACAGCCATGTGGAATGGGCCACCTGCTATTAGCTAATGGTTAAGAACAGATGAAAGCCTACAGCAGCCCCAGAGGGAGAGAACCTAAGAATAATTCGTAGCAAGGTGTTTTAGGATAAAAAATGCAATCCTCTCTATTTACCAGGAATATACAAAAAAAAAAATGAAAAAGAAAAATCCAACAGTGTGAAATGACTTTACATTGATGCATGATATATAATAACATTATATGGCAGAACTGAGACCAAACATATTAACCATAATACTAAACTTAATTCAGTAAGAAAAGATTTGTTTGATTGGAGTACGCAAATCCAAACCCAATTCTTTGCTGTGTGCATGAGACACATCTGAAAATGAAGTGGCTAATATAAATGGATGGGGAAATAAACAAGGAAAATACAATAAAAACAAAGTGGGGGGCGGGGGGAGGGACGCTTCTGATATCAAGCAAGACTCCATCCAAAAAGCAGTAAGTGATACAAAGAATGGAGGATTGACAGCTTTGGCAAATGAAAGTCCTGAAATCTCCGTTAACTTTGAATTTCAGATGAATGGTGAATATTTTAATATACAGAAATCCCATGCACATTTGCAGCACTATTTAAAATCATTTGTTGTGTACATGAAATCTAAATTTAATGGAGTGGAGATTCATGTATTTTTCTAAGAACCTCACTCTTTCCCCCACTACATAATGTTCACCTGAGCAAGCACAAGCCAGGGGATGTAATCATAAACAATTTCATTTTTGTCTCTCACTGCCTCTTTAACTCTGCTGTGTTCCCAGCAGGTGTTACTCCTTCCGCCTAGAGTTTCTAACTCCTCCAAGGGATGCAGCTTGGGAAGGAAGAACAGCTAAGGAGAGAAGAAAGTTCCAACTTGGCTGAGAGTGTTGTGGTTATTATTATACAGACCCTGTTGGAATATGTTCAGAACTGACTAAATTTCATTCATTGTTTCTGGAGAGATCCTCTTGGCATTTCTGGGGACATCGTCTTTACAGTCTCTTTGATGTGAGTGAATGCATCTCATTTCTGGCCGGAAGTTACTCCTTCCTTGGCTTGTAGGAATACAGCACTACCTTCCGTTTATCTCTGCTGATTTAGCCTTGCCCCTCCGGGTAGTCTTTTGGATAGAATCCAAAACAACTTGTGTGTGTGTTTGACGTCTGTATCACGGGAGGCACTCAGACATTCTTGGAAGCTAACCACTTGCAGCCACCTCTTTGCTCAGCCATCAAAATAGCCAGACAGCTCGTTTCTAGCCTTTTGGATTTTCTAGGGTGAAACAGTCATTATTTTGCTCTGTCACTTACGTTGCAGAGAACACATACTATGCCATAAAGCCTCTAGCTAATTCACTCTAATACTTTGTCTGTATTTTGCCTGTTGAAAATGTATTTAAAACATATATCATCTTTTAAAAACCCACACAAAAAATTTAAAAGAAAAAATATATATTTTAATAAGTTAGGAGTTACAAAATGGTATAACTCAAACTACAAGCTTTGAAGGAGTATAATTAATAGCTTACAATATGGTTGCATAATTTGACTCAACATTTCCAATCTTTCAAATGAAAAGCTTCCAAAAGATCAAAGCACCCACTACAAAGTCTCAGCTTTTCTCAAGGTTTTTATTGGAGGTAAAAATGAGAGAAAATGGAATCATGTGTTATTTTACAAATGCCATTTGATTATGAAAAATAATGTGTTTATAATAGCAACATGGATATATGGAAAAAAAAATCAGGGAAACAAAAACACATATAATTGCCCTTCCTAGAAATAACCATAATTATCATTTTAGCTTATGCCTTTTTATCATTTCTCTAGGTATACTTGTGCATAGATTTTTAAAATAAAAATTTTAATATTTATTTATTTTTGAGAAAGAGACCAAGAGAGAGAATGAGAGAGAGAGAGAGAGAGAGAGAGAGAGAGAGGTCACTAGCAGAAGAGGGGCAGAGAGAGAGAGGAAGACACAGAATCTGAAGCAGACTCCAGGCTCTGAGCTGTCAGCACAGAGCCCAACATGGGGCTTGAACTCACAAAACCATGAGATCATGACCTGAGCCAAAGTCAGACACTCAACCTACTGAGCCACCCAGACGTCCTGTGCATACATTTTTATACAATGACATACATACTGTATAAGTATTGCAACCAATATGTTTTCACTTAATCATATAGTGTAAACATTTCTCATTCCATTAAGTGTTCCTTTTCATCAAATTAACATTTCTCTAGATGGTAACCTATAATCTATCTGCTCATTCTCCTGTTTTAGGCATATCAGAAATCCTGTGATGAATATCTTTGTAAAGTTATAAAGTTCATCTAATTTCCTTAAGATAAATTCATAGGAGCTAGTACCTGGGTCCAATAGTTTAAAAGTTTTGAAACCTCTTACCCATATTGCCAGATGGTTGTCCATAGGATCGTGTTCAATTGCACTACCCACTAGCAATGTATGAGAGTGTATCTTTTGTTACACCACCACTGATGCTTGGTATGACCATAAAATAATAATAATAAGCACTATTAGTTTGATTTTTGTTCTGATAACTTTATACCAATATTTTAAAAACTGTTCAATAGCATAAAGCATCTACAAAATGTAAATAGTGTTTACTCAAGAAGTTTTGGAAGTGCCCAGGAAACAAAATATTTCTTTACTACGAGATTTCTCAGAGCCTTTAGCATGCTTAACATACTAAAATATATTATGAATCTATAAGTATCAGACTGGATTCTCAATTTGCTTTCTTCTACTGGGAATGTTTTCTATAACAAGGATTTTTTTTTTAACAGAAGAGCCCAAATTCAAGTGGAAAAACTATCTTTGGGGCTGAAATTTACTTGTTATGGGACCAGTTATTGTTCAAGCTGTTTTCCTATAACTTTGTTCCCTTTTTCTATGTAATTGCTCATGCTTAGGGCAACTAGACATAAATCTGGGGAGCATAAAACAAATAAAAAGCTAAGTTTTGCTAATTTTTATGTCAATTATTTGTAGATAAATAAAATATTTTTCCATAATTTTGTTTTTTGACTAATTTATTTACTTTGTTTGTTTCAGTAAAAAGCTAAAATATTTCTTGAGAATATTCCTAGAAACTTTATTGTTAGGTAATTGTAACTCAAACTTTAAGGAAAACGTTAAGTTTTATTTTCTGAAAATACTTTTACCTATCTTTCCAACCTGCAGTTTTTCCTCACTGATACAGCTAAAGTAACTGGGTATTATCCAAAGAGGAATATGATATTATATAAAAGATTCCTAGAGAAAATTGACCAATAATCAAGGCATTGTCAGAATTTTCAATCTTGTTATAAAATAAAAATACTCATTTAATGGCATTTGTGTTTGGAATTCTATTTAAAGTTGCATGTTGTAGAAAGTGTGCAAAATGGAACGGCGCAATTTAAAGAAGTTGTAAAGTGCTATCATTTTGATAAAATATTGGATTTGTAGGTGTTCGACCAAACTACACATGAAATCCAAACACAGTGTCTTAAAATAATTAGTGATATTTCATCATACTCCATCAAGATATATGACAGGTAAGACGGATATCATGCAGGTTGTATACAAAAAGACTTAATAGTCTCCTTTTTTTTTTCTTTTAATGCTGAAAGCATAGATCAGGTTTCACTGATACTGACAAATCATGCCAACTCTAATAGCAACAGTGAGGGAAGCTTTTTTGGGAAGATAAAATAAATTGGGAGAAGTCTGTTAATTTTTCACCAACTTATTAATTAGTTTTAGTTAATTTTATGGAAATAAATTTTTTTATATATATTTTTTAATGTTTATTCCTTTTTTGAGAGACAGAGCATGAGTGCGGGAGGGGCAGAGAGAGAGAGGGAGACCTAGAATCCGAAGCAGGCGCCAGGCTCTGAACTGACAGCACAGAGCCCAACGTGGGGCTCGAACTCCTGGACCTGAGATCATGACTTAAGTCAGAGGCTTAACTGACTGAGCCACCCAGGCGCCCTAAGAAACCTTTTTTTTTTTTTTAAAGACCATTGCAAGTTACTACATATCTCTGAACTTTAATAAAAATCGGGTTGTGTTTAAGAAACATTTACAACTCAGTTGCTTGGGTCAGTGCCCAATATCCCCCATTTTGCGATTTGTTTTCAATATGCCTTATGTCTTGTTTTGTTCCTCTAATCTTCTATTACTACCACCTTTTATGTTATATTATATTTTTTTTCTAGTATACTGTTTTACTTTGTTGTTTCTTTTACTATATTTTGTAAATTGTTCTCACTTGTTGCCCTGGGAGTTGCAATTAGCATATTAATTTATAATTTGGTTTAGATAAATATCAACTTAATTTCAATAACATACAGAATCTTTGCTCCTATATAACCCCATTCTCTCCTTCTTTCCGTGTGCTGTAATCATCACATAAATTACATCTTTGTATCTCCACAGTTTTATAATTATTGCTTTATGCTGTTACCTTTTAAATTAGATGGGGGAAAAAAGTATTACAAACAAAAAACTGCTTGTGTACCGTATTTTATATCTTCCCATGTAATTACCTTTACTGGTGTTCTTTTTTTGTTTTGTTTTGTTTTTCATTTCAGCCTGAAGGACTTTCATTAGTATTTCTTATAAGGCAATTCTGCAAGAAATAAATAGTCTCAGTTTTTGTTTATCTGAGAATATCTTAACTTCTCCTTCACTGTTGAAGAATCATTTTGCTTGATGTCGAATGCTTGGTTGACAGTCTTTTTCCTTAGAACACTTTACATATGTCATCTCACTGTGTTCTGACTTCCATGGTAATGACAATAATGCGGCTATTCATCAGCTGTTGAGGCTCCCTTGTTCATAATGAGTCATTTTTCTCTTGCTGTTTTCAAGATTCTTTGGCTTTGGCTTTGGGCAGTTTGACTATGATGTGTCTATATGTGGATTTCTTTGAATTCATCCTACTTAGAGTTTGCTGAGCATCTTGGATGTGAAATGAATGTTCTAATGATTGTTGGTCACACTGTGTTCAAATACTCTCTTTTTTTTCCTAGAAATTCCACTGTGTATGTTGGTTTGCTAGATGGAGTCTTTTGGGTCTCAAAGGCTAGATTCATTTGTCTTCACTATTTTTTTTTCTTTTCCTCAGACTGAATAATGTCAACTGAACCATTTTCAATTGAATCATTGTCCATGATTCTTCCTTCTTCTACTTCAGAGCTGAAGTTGGGTCCCTTTAGTAAAAATTTCAACTGCAGAGTTTCTATTTGTTTCTTCTTTATAATTCCTATCTCCTTATTGACATAGTTGGCAAGACATTATTCTCATGGCTTCTTTGCATGTGGTTTCCTTTAGTGCTTTGACCACATTTAAAATCGTTGATTTAAAGTACTTGTCTATTAAGCCCACTATCAGGATTTCTCTAGGGAGAGATTCTATTAATGTCTCTGTTTTTTTTTATTCCCCTGGTTGTGGGTCGTACTCTTATTTCTTTATTTGCCTCATAATATTTTGTTGAAAATTGGACATTTTAAATATTATTATGTGGCAACTCTGGAAATCAGATTTTCCCCCATTCTTAGGTTTGTTTGTTTCTGTTTGTTGTTGTTGTTGTTGTTTGTGTCTGTTTTGTTATTATTGCTAGCTGTTTAGTGTCTTTCCTAGGCTAATTTGGTAAAGTCTGTGTTCTTTGATGTGTGTGGCTACAGAAGTCTGTGTTCCTTTCACTTAGTGGTCAGCCAAAGACTAGTCAACTAATGACCAAACATTTCCTTAAATTCCTTGAACCAATAAGTCTCCCAACCCTTGCTGAGAGGACTGTGTGTGTGTGCGTGTGTGTGTGTGTGGCAGGGATGGGGAGTGTTGGGATATACCTTTCATCTCTGACAATACTGCCTTCATTTTCAGTTCCTTCTTGCACAGGAATTGTAAATCAACCAGAAGTGAGATATTAGAAACTTCTAATGCTTCTCTTGGGTATGCACATAGGATTCTGATCTTCTAGGTGACCATGAATATTCTGGAACTTTCCATATCCCTTATGGAATCTTATTGCTTAGTTTTTCCTAGTTTGGGTCAGCTGCATCAGACAGCTGTGATGATAAACAATTCCTATGTTTTGGACAAATGCCCTAAGGATAGAGTTGTTTGTATAGAAGAGACTGTGTCAGGTTAAAGAAAAACAAGCCCTGAGATGGAGCTTTTCAGGGAGCTTCCTACCTGGTCAGTAATCTGAAGTGACAATTATCTGGGGATGAGGCTTTTGTTCTGTCCTGTGTTGTCCTCTGCAGTGGCTGCAACCTTCCGATTTTCACAGATATTACCATTGTGACATTGTCATTTTTCATGGCGACTGCCGAGCTTGGAGAGGATAATGGAGAGAGAAGTATTTAAACTCCAGAAAACATTGTTTTTCCTGAGATTCAGCCAGTGTTCTTGAATAAAAACCCCTCAGATTGTTGCAAGTCTTTGGTTCATTTCCAGATTTCCAAAAAAGTGGATTTTGACAACTTTTGCCTGTGGTCTTATTGCTTTTATGGATTTTGGAGGTCCTTACTCTATGGTCTCAGAAGTACTTTCTACAGCTTTTGCATGTTTATGATAGTTTGTATGTGGAATTGATCTGTGAATTTAGATAGATATGTGATATTTGACTCAGATTTTATCTCCTTGAATATGAAAAAATATCCACTATCTTCTGGCATTACGTTATTGTCAATAAAAATCAGATCACCATCTTTTTTTTTTTTTTTTGCCCTCTAAATGACTTAATCATTTTGCTATTTTGTCTGAATTTTTTTTTCTTTCAAGACTTCATTTCAAACACATATTTTTTTTAATATTATTTATTTATTTATTTTTGAGAGAGAGAGAGAACACAAGAGGGTGAAGGGCAGAGAGAGAAAGAGAGGTAGACACATCCGAAGCAGGCTCCAAGCCCCGAGCTATCAGTGCAGAGCCCAACGCGGGGCTTGAACCCACGAACTGGGAGATAATGACCTGAGCCAAAGTCAGATGCTCAACTGATTGAGCCACCCAGGCACCCCTTCAGGGCTTCATTTCAAATGAAGCCTTCTGGCATCATTTTCCCCTTATACGTGGTATCCTTCCAGCCTGTAATTCAAGCATTTGTTTTTTTCACTTTTAAACTTCAGGAATATTTTCCTGAAGGTATATCATAGCATTAGTTCTGTTTTGTTGCTTTTGCTTTCTTATCATTTTATTTCACTATTTTTATCTCTATTTTTTCTTCGTGTTTAAAATTGCTTTCCTTCCTGGGTCACTTGGGTGGCTCAGTTGGTTAAGCATCTGACTCTTGGTTTCAGCTCAGGTCATGATCTTACAGTTGGTGAAATCAAGCCCCATGTCGGGTTCAGCGCTGACAGTGCTGAACCTACTTGAGATATTTTCTCTCCCTCTCTCCCTGCCCTTCCCCCACTCTCTCTCTCTCAAAATAGATAAACTTAAAAAAAAAAAAAGACTGAAAAGTTGCCATCCTTCTTACACTACATTTGTAGTAAGGCATCTGTTCCTCTGTTTCTTTCCGTTATTGTTTACTTATGAAATTCATTTTCTTTTATTTCTTTCTTGAGTTCCTATGACCTTATCTTTGAATTTTCCTTGTCCTGATGTATGTTATTATTTTATATTTTGGATCACTTTTAGCCAGCTTTGAAATATTAGGTTAGAGATTTATCTGATTTATATGTATAAATTTGTTGTGTGGTCTCATTCTCTAGAGGGACAATATTCTGCTCTCTGCTCTTTCTTTTGTTACAATAACTTTGTGTGAGATTCAGTCAAGATCCTTTTAAGTGGCTCATTTATACATTACATTGGTTTTGTTTAAGATTTTGAGAGAGAAGAACAGATTCTCTATCTCTCCCGTAGTAATCCTTCTTCTGTGTGTCTGTGATCAATTCAGAAACACTAACTTTCATTTTATGAAGTCTTGGTTCTGTCCCCCTCTCTTTTCTGTGTATTCTGTATGTTCTGCATCTTCTTTTTCCTTTCTACTATTTTCTGTATCCTTCCCAATTTATATTACTCCCTTCAATGTCTCTCCAATGGAAGAGAGATTTTTCTGGTTAGTTCTGAGAGCTTATAGGGCCCAGAGGACTTTGTTTCTCTAGGTTTTACTCTGAATCACTTACTTGCATTAACCCATATGTTAAACTATGGAAAAATACTAACTGATGTTAGATGCTTTTCTCATACTGGTCCACTGTGCTTCCATGAAGTCCTGTTGGCTCTGTGAGGGTTCTCATCTTTCCAGGGCTCCATCAATTCTGTGAAACCATATGAGACGTGTGTCTGTCAGTGTTTTGTCCTTCCTCGTTTACACTTTGGGTTTCAGGGGGGGATGTCACTTTTTTTTTTTTTTTTTTTTTTTTTTTTTTTAGGATGTGATCTGTACATCTGGATATTCTGCCTTCTTTTTTATGGGGAAAATTTGCAAATGTTCCAAAAAGATACTACCATTACCATCACTTTTACAAAATAAATCCTGCATATAGGGGTTTTTTTTTTATTCATGGTCTTTCCATTCTTTAGAGATTATGCCTGTGTAGTCTAGTTTTCAATTATAGATGGGAAACTTGATGCCAGTTTATTTTCTCTCATTACTTGAAGCTTGCTAGTCTTTTTATTTGTTGGCTTGTGCCTGCAAAATATAGAATTTTTATTTTGTCTTTAAAGCAGAAAATCTCACCAGCATATGACTAAGTATACTTAGTCTTTAAATTCATAGTGCCTGTTATTCATTGACGATTATTTTCTACCTACTCTTCTCAGGTAGAATTAAATTGTATATGTCTAAGAAAAATATATTAGAACAGAACAGAGGAACAGGACAATCCTTGACAGAACTTATATCAGTACTGCACAGACATAACCATCTCCTATAAGAATGACAAAAAATGTAAATCATTAGGATGTCTTAGCGTATCTTTCTTTTGTCAACTGTGCATGAAGCAAAGTGTGTGTTCATTGATTTCTTTTATGGCCTCTCTTTTGGTCGGCTCTCTCCTCTAATTCTGGAATTTATGTTATATATGTATTTCATCACCTGGCTTTGTCCTCTTGTCTCTTATCTCTTCCTTATCGTCCCTTTTCGTTTATACGTGAGGAAAATTTCTTGATCTGCTCTTATAATTCACTGTTCGTTTTTTGTAGTAATCAATGTGTTATCTATTCCCATCACTGTGTTTTTTTGTTCAGCAATAATCTTTCTTGCTTAAGATTGTTCATAGATTGAGGTTTCCTGAATCTTACTGCATGTGTGACTTGCTTTCTTTTTATATTTTTAATTTTCCCCATTCTTGCTAGATGTGTCTTTCAAATGGGACCACTTGCTTGAAATATTGTTTTCCTTGTCTTTAATTGCTAAAGTTAACAAATTTCTACTGTTCCTAACCTGATGGTTTATTTTCAAAAGGTGGGTATATTGGCAATCCAGATGGGTCAAATACTTTTATAATTACCTGTTTGAATTATTACATTCTGTGCAAAATAAAATAGACATGTTCTTAATTTTGCCAGCGTCGAGGGTTCATTTGCTTGAAAGAAGTATAAAGTGAGCTACACAACCTGATGAGGTTACAAGCTGAGAAGTTTCCCTGCAAGGGAAAGGGAAATTTTTTTGAAAAATTTTTAATGTTTATTTTTGAGAGAGAGAGAGAGAGCATGAGTGGGGCAGGGGCAGAGAGAGGGAGACACAGAATATGAAGCAGGCTCCAGGCTTTGAGCTGTCAGCACAGAGCCAACCAGGGCTCAAACCCACAAACTGTGAGACCATGACCTGAGCTGAAGTAGGACACTTAACCAACTGAGCCACCCAGGTGCCATCTTCCCTTTTTTAAATTTTTGTTCTGTTCCCACCTTTCCTAATTGCCGTAACTCCTTTCATGTGGTGCCTTCTCGAGCTCTCCTTTACTTCAAATATTCTCTGACCCAGCATTAAGCTGGGCAAGACCATGGCATCTGATACATCTCCTGAAGTCCTGTGTTGGATCAGACTTAGTTCCAGCAATTGCCTCACGATCTTCCAACCAACAGTCCATGTTACGGTTGAAAGTGCTTGGTACCCTGAGCTGGAGGGGAACAAGGCAAGTTGTGTAACTGAGTGGAATTCTAATTACCTGTATAGAAGAAGGAACTGATTGAGGAAGAGTCAGCGATAGGTAGAATGACTGTATCACAAAGTTTTGTGTGGCCAATTTAACAAGAGCCTGATTCCCCTGCTAGCTGGCAGATGACTGTCCCTCAAGGCAATGCCTGCCTCTTTGTTCTGTTGGCCCAGGCAATTCCTGAATGACAGTGAGTTCTGCAGCCAGGTTTCTTGTGTGCCGCTGTCCAGTGAATTTCCTAAAATCCATAAATTTGGGGCTTATTAGGGACGGGTACACCATAATTTTAAGAAGCCCAGATTCTAAATCTGGGCTACACTTCAGATTTCAGAGTTTTTGTTTGCTTTTGCTCTTTTAATACTGAAGTCCAGGCCCCACCCCAGACTAATTAAAGTTGAATGTCTATGGGATTGTTATTTGAAAAATTTCCCCCAGGCAATTCTGATGCCTGGTCAAGGTTAAGAATCACTTGTCATAGAGCCTGTATTTGTATCCTTTCTTTTCCTTTGATAAGCCCTATGACCAAGGTGTACAATGTGGGTTATCTGTAGAAAGGGGGTAGTAAGAGTGCCATGATGACAAGGGGAATAAACAGGTTGCTCTGCCCAGAGTTATGTGTGTGGGAAGTTGGCACTACAGAAATTGGCACGTTGGGGTATGGAGGCCAGTTACATTCTTAAGAGAGATCTATTGGCCTGGGATAAGTTAATGATCATTTACTTTGTTCCATGGATATAACGTATTGTTATTAATCTTAAAGTTATCCTTACCTTCCAAGGAGAAAGATGCTTTCTGACTATTAACAAATGTTCATTTTCTAGTGGCTCACTTAAAAGGCAGCATTTATGGGACCTGATGAATTGAGTGGGGCTGGAGGAAGAAGAAGAAGGGGAAGAAGGAGGGGAAGAAGAAGGTATAGTTCCTAGCCTAATGTTCTATGAACTTTAGGACTCACTTATGAAACCAGGGGGAAAACCATAAAGTATTGTGATAATTCTATGATGCACAGATGTGCAGTACAGCATAAACTTGAATCACATTTCATGCTTTTATGTAAGTGGTGGGCAAGGTATGTGGGGGCATCAACACAGTCTTCACATGAAGAGCATAGTACAGAGAGCCCCAGACACAAAAGAGAAACCATGGACTCCAGGTAACTCAGAAACTTTCTGATTACATAATCCCGCCTAAACTCTCAAGGCTTCCTAAGTCCCCTTTCATCACTTTAGAACTGGCCTGATAATAATTGGCATGTGTAACTTTTCAAGAATATTGTGAGGTATACCAGGGTGGCTCAGTTGGTTGAGCGTCTGACTTTGGCTCAGGCCATGATCTCATGGTTCGTGAGTTTGAGCCCCACTTTGGGCTCTGTGTTGACAGCTCAGAGCCTGGAGCCTGCTTCAGATTCTGTGTTTTCCTCTCTCTCTGTCCCTCCCCCACTTGTGCTTTCCCTCTCTCTCTCAAAAATAAAAAATAAACATAAAAAAATTTTTAAAAAAGGATATTGGGAGAAACACAATCATGTAATCATGCATGTGGAAGTAATCTGGTAATTATAGAGGCTATGTAAATATCATATACTACTAATGTTACTTATAACTTCGTGTCTTCTTTTAATGTTATAATACAAAATATGTTCATAAAACAAAATATAGAAAATGTGATAGGGGTGCCTGGGTGGCTCAGTCTGTTAAGTGTCCCACCTTGGCTCAGGTCATCTCGCAATTCACAGGTTCGAGACCCACGTTGGGCTCTGTGCTGACAGTTCAGAGCCTGGAGCCTACTTTGGATTCTGTGTCTCCCTCTCTCTCTGCCCCTCCTCTGCTCTTGCTCTATGTCTCTCAAAAATGAATAAACACTAAAAAATTTTTTAAAAGAAAATGTGATGAAAAGCTTGCCAATCAAATATAACAGAAAAAATGTGTTCTATTTCAATAAATGCTAATCATCTAATTAAAAGTTATGTATATCTTGGTTTTGATTTTCAAAATGTACTTAAATTCACTTTTCTGGTAGTTGATAGGGTGATGCATATTATCCTACCCCACATATTTCCTTAGGGGGAACGATGCTACTGTTCCAATCTCTGGGGTGTGGTGGGGGGGAATATTACAGATTCTTCTCCACATTCCACTCTTCTGCTCCTCCTGGGGAAGAACTCTGAACAACAGAGCAAAGCAATTAACAAACTGAGATGAGACAAAGATGTTTTCTCAGTTTCCTTGTCATTTATCTTTGTGTTTTTCTTAAACCTCCTCCCCTGCCACCGAGTCTTTACAATGATGATCTTAGACTGGTAAGAGTATGCAGGTTTGCATTGTACTGTGTTCTGGGTTTCAGAGTCATAATTTTGCCTAATTATCATCGAATCCATAATTATAAAGCATAAGCAACGCACCAGCTTACAGTTGTTGCTTCAGGCAAAATTGTTGTGGCAACAACCTAAGTAATCGATGGTTGACAGCAAAAAGTGTTTCTCTTTCCTGTTCTAGGAGCTGGGACTCTACTGGCTGGTTCAGCAATATGTGTAACTTTAATCTGAGACCAGGCTGAGTAACTCCAATCTGTGACAGGCCATTGTCATATCAGTGGTCAAGAATGGAAAAGAATTTAACCAAACCATACATTCACCCCGACGCTTCCATTCGATCGTGGGAAGCATCATATTTCCTCATATCTGATTGGCCTCCGCATGTCATGGAGCATGTCCTTCATTCACTCAAAGTGAATGAAGCTGGGATGTATACCCTGCCTGTAGGATGCATGCACAAGTCACATGACTGTGAGCGGAGAGATGTAATTCTGGTACAAGGAAAGGAAAAATATTTCCAATGTTAACACTGGCTAGGTGGCATTTGCTCCAGAAGAAGTCTAAAATTGAATCAGGCATCTGGGCGAGGGCCTCTGAGTAACGGTATGCAGAACAAGAACTGGGAATAAAAGAATTTTGAACTGAAGTTTTACAGATTCAGATTTATGCAAAACAATGAATTTCATTTTAATTTTTCCCTGGGACTTTAAGAAGAGAAGAAATTCCATGTTATTCAAAACTAAATGATCTGTTGTGATGTATACCAGTGCCATAGGTGGGACAAGGAGCCCTGGTCCCTGGGAAATAAACCAAATGCTACTGAGGGAGAACACCACCGTCAAGGGGAAAATGACTGTATGACCCCAGTATGATCTCCTACCCTGATGGAGTTGGCTGAGCTCTGGTTGATGTTGGCTTAGTCATTCATTGATCTCCAAGCTTGATGGGTTAAGAACACTCAAAGTGAAGAACATTGGTGGGGGTAGTGTAGGAAGAGAGAAGACTTATTTACATACTTCCCACATTTTTACCGTGGAATGAGGGTATCTGTTCCATCCACTGGGGAATGTTATTGGAAAATTGGAAAGCTTGGCCTCATGCCCTGCCCTTCCCTTGCTTTCGTACCCTGTCCTGCTCTTTGCTTCCTGGCCTAGTGGGAGCCAGCTCTCATACACTTCTTCTCTCTCATATGGTAAAAAGACAGAGGCATTTCACCAAGAAGCAAGGGGAGGCCTGCAGTTCACCTGCTACTTTTTTCCTTGCTCTCTTAAGCATTCCTTCCTAAGAGAAGCATGTTATTTGTCTCACTGTTTCGCATGATACTTTCTCTGACTTTCTCTTGTATTGACAAGCTGTGAAACAAGCCATGGCCCCTAGGCAGTTGGCTAGTGCGAGTGCTCAGAATTCAGTCTGCAGACCCAGAGGCCCCAGCTGCTCCTGTTCTTAAGGTCTAGAACAGAGCTTCCCAATAGAATAGAACAGAAGGTGAGCCATGTGTATCCTTTTAAGTTTCCTAATAGCCACATTAAAAAATAAAAAGATGACGTGACATTACGTTTAATAGTATATTTTATGTCATCCAGTATATTCATGCTATCATTATTTCAACATATAACCAATATAAAAATTATCAATTAAATATATTTTTTTGTATTAAATCTTTGAAATCCAGAGTGTATTTTATACTTAGAGCCCATCTCAATATGGACAAGCCACATATCAAGTGCTCACGTGACACACATGCTTAGTGGGTATTTCTCGGACACCGCAGGTCTAGAGTTCTGTTTTTGTTTCCACTGGAGGTTAGAAGATGTTGTAATTGCTTGTCAAAACAGTCCCGAGGTGCATGCTACAAACGCATATAACAGCTGAAGTGTATTCTGTTATTTATAAAAGGGGACGTTATACTCTACCTTCCTTTTTTGTATCTGTTTTCACTTGGTTCAGCACACCAGTTATTAAAATTAAGAAGCCTAGCTTCTATTTTATTTGTATTAGGGACATTTTATCTTACCAGGCCAGTGGATCCATGGTTTTCTGCAAGATCAAGCCAACATGATTTTTGAGCTCAAGCCTTGTAAATTATAAGAGTTGATAGACAAGTGAACTTGCAGCACTGTTAAGGGCATAGAGTATTTCATAACAATTGACTGGAAAAATTCCACGTACAATTCAACAGACGTAGAAATGTAAGGTCTTTCTGATTATATTTCTCATCCTTTCAACTAGCAAATTATTATTTATTAATTCATATTCTAGCTAAAGTGCAAAGCTCAGCTAAGGTGTTTATACACATAGTGCAATAAAAAAGAGACATTTTAAATCCAATAGCAAAGTTTACATACCATCGACCTTTAACTTGATATATTTGATATTGCTCAATAAAGATAATTACTTTTCAGTTGTAATGTAATGTCATACTATGTGACCATTCACAGTAATAGAGAACTTTACCTGACTACCAATAAAATAGCAAAAAAAAAAAAAAAATCCAATTAATGAGGTTCCAAGGTGTCATAATTATAATTAGCACACCAAAGGGATATCTCATTTGATTAAGTCATTATACAGAGAATTTAACAGCAATGCCAACTATTCTATCAGCTATTAAATGTGGATTAAAAAAAGAAGAAGAAAGGTGCTTTGAGCATGCATACATGTTTTTACTTACTTTATGGGCTCACCTAAGTTTTTAAGATACACAAGACTAATTGTATGGTTCAGTTTTAAAAGGCTCTGCTAGAATGTTATGGAATCCAGCATATACACTCAATTACTTAAAATTCTGATCTCTATTATTGACCACAGATTGCAATGGACATATGATCCTCTTATTTTGCTTTTGCATATCGTTACTTAATTCTATTCTAGAAATATTTGAATAAGACTTGTGCAAGGCAGGATGAGATAATCATTAAAATTATGGGCTCCATAGCCAGAACACCTACATCACTTGCTAACTCTGTAATCTTGAACTATCTGATTATCTGAATTCTTTGTTCCTTGATTTTCTTAACTGTGAAAAGGAGATAACAGTCATTAACCCCTAGCGTTGTGTGACGATTAAGATAATTAATACGTGTAAAATGATTCAGATTCAGAGCCATTCTCGGTAAAGAGAAACTAGTTAGTAAAATTTTGGTGATGGTGTTTCATCAGTAACAGTGGTGGTAACAGTGGTAATAGTAACGTCCTTATCTGTAAATCTGCACGTAAAGTATTTGAATCATCTGTCAATCAGGAAAGAGTAGCTGCATTCTAGGGTGGGTGGTTTTGTGGGGGTTTTTTGGTGTTTTTTTGTTTCATTTTGTTTTGTTTTGTTAAAGATCTCAACTTCACTACTCCAACTTAAATTTCTTTCTTTGCCTTCTAAAAAATTCACAGTGGAAAAAATAGCTGTTATTCAAAGGAGATAAACTAAAAGATATACTGCGTATGTAGTCCCTTATCTAAAAGACTTGCTCAATAAATACCACCTCTTATTCTTGTTATTTTACTATTGCTGTCCACCTACTTAGATATTCTCAACTCTAACCTTAGAACAACTTAGAGATCCATAAAGTTATGAACTGGCAGCTGCTTTCTTTTCCTCCACTAAAATACCTTGTCCTTTACCATGACCGATATAAATAACGGTTATTCAGTAATTAACTCGCTGTACAAACAATATTTGCTTAATACTGGCAGTCCAGCTGGGCACCATGCCTAGTCCTGGAACTAAACAAAACCCTCTATTCTTCACAAGTTTACAGTCAAATGAACCAGTGGTCTCTAGAACAGGGTCTGACATTGAGGACCGTGGACAAGTGGACAAAATATTCACATTTCTGGGTTTATTTTTATCTCATCCTTTCTCATGTCTATTCTGTGCATATTTTATGTAGTACAAATGTATTTATGGAGTGGGAAATGTGTTTAGAAATAAAAATATTCATGTATTAGAAGAATTTTAAATATCTACTTATGTGAGCACGTGATGTAACTTGTTTATAAAGATGGACATGAAGCGAGTGCAGGAGCCAGGTACTCTGAGCGGTACGCAGAAACTTGCTTGTACACAACTCTGTACGTCATGCTTACGAGTTGAGAGTTCATTCTGTGGGCCATTGATAGTTTGTTGGAATTTAAATAATGGAGTGGCATGCTCAGATTTGAATTTTAGAAACAAAAATATAGATTTAACATTTATCTAGGGCTGACTGTGAGTCAGACACTGCTGTGTATTTCATATGCATAATGACATTAAATGTAATGTTCATGTTTTGTGAGACAGGCAGTATTTCAGGCTCTGTCTACAGATGAATAAAGAATAAAGAAGATAACTACCCTGGCCAAGTAAGGAACTAATAAATGAGTCCTTTTTTTTTGAGAGAGAGAGAGGGCACAAGTGAGTGAGGGGCAGAGACAGAGATCCCAGGAGAGGCAGAGGGAGAGAGAGAGAGATAGAGAGAGAGAGAAGCAAGGCTCACCCAAAGTGGGGCACAAGCTCACCTGATGTGGGACTCGAACTCGTGAACCATGAGATCATGACCTGAGCCAAATGAGATGTTAACGACTGCACCAAGTTCTAGGACTCAAATCTAGGTCTGATGTACTTACGAGGATACTCTCTTTGTTACAGTAGCAGAATGGGGGACAAGCAAGACTGGAAACTTTAATATTCAGCTGGAAACACACCAAGAAGAGATGGTGAGTCTGTCAGTTGTGCTGAGCAAGGAAGTGGGCACCGAGATGAGGAGTTAAAGTCCACTCAGCCAACACCTAAGGAGCGCCTCCTGTGTGCCTATACCACTGCTCATTCCAGCATGATTCTTGGGTATGTTGTCTATTACAACATTCAACATCTCCCTCAAACAAAAATTATGAGATTGATTTTCACAAAAATGTCTGCATTTCTTGATAAACAGTAAGATTCCTTTTATGAGACCATTGGGATTATGTAATTTAAGAAGTTTACCTTTAAGTCTCAGGTTTCAAAAAGCTAGGGGTGCAAATTCAAGATCAGCCTCATTACTTACTATAGCCTAACATTTCTGTTTGTATTATTCTTGTGTCTTCTAAAAATGTATTCTTTAGGGCAATTAATCTTTTGTTAAAAGTCATATCAGGGGCGCCTGGGTGGCGCAGTCGGTTAAGCATCCGACTTCAGCCAGGTCACGATCTCACGGTCCGTGAGTTCGAGCCCCGCGTCAGGCTCTGGGCTGATGGCTCAGAGCCTGGAGCCTGTTTCCGATTCTGTGTCTCCCTCTCTCTCTGTCCCTCCCCCGTTCATGCTCTGTCTCTCTCTGTCCCACAAATAAATAAAAAAACGTTGAAAAAAAAAATTTAAAAAAAAAAAAAAAAAAAAGTCATATCAATTTGGGGGAAAGGAATATGCCACATGACATAAATGGCTACGGAACAAAAACTATAATTCAAAAACTGGCATCATGCTATTTATAAAAACGTGTGACTTTCCCTCTTTGAATTGAGATGCTTAATTATATTTTTTTAAAAAGAGAAGAAAAACAATTAAAAAATTAAAATATTTTCTAATCACATGAAGTGCTCCAAATTTCAAACAAAATCCATCAACAAGACTCCTTAGCAAACATACCTTCTTCACATGCTGACCTCTCTTTTTTTTTTATTGGAAGATTAATAATGTATCTTAGCAACCACACCTGGATTCAAGGCACATGGGAAAGTCTTGGCAGTATTCAAGGTCAAAATGCTCTAAGCATAGACTGAATGCCAAGAAATTATATGCCACTTTACTTCTAAATGTATTAACAAATTTCTGTAGATGGAAAGAGAGAAACAAAATTAAAAACAGGGAGGGGTGCCTGGGCAGCTCAGTCAGTTCAGCGTCCGACTTCGGCTCAGATCATGATCTCGTGGTTTGTGGGTTCAAGCCCCGCGTGTGGCTCTGTGCTGACAGCTCAGAGCCTAGAGTCGGTTTCAGATTCTGTGTCTCCCTCTGTCTCTCCTGCCCCTCCCCTGCTCATGCTCTGTGTCTCTCTCTCTCTCAAAAAAAAAAAAAAAAAAAAAAAAAAAAAAAAAAAAAAAAACACATTAATTTAAAAAAAGGGGGGGAAGGTAAGAAAAGGAAGAAAGGAAAGAAAGAAGAAATGAAAAATGATGAGTGGATAGGTAAATAACTGTTCAATTAGGATGAAGTCGAGTGGTCTAGTTTAAGCAAATATAATGTATGTATCCATCAAATGCTAGTGAGTAGTTGGTTAACTTTTGGGCTTGTGATCATAAGTATGGGAAAAAATATATATATATAATTATTGATTATTGATTATAAAATGAAAATGGTATTTCATAAGCGTAATCAAGTCTTATTAATGTCTGCACACATGCTGGAGACAACATCGACATAGCATTTTGTGGAGGTACAGAGGATGTAGATTTACCTTGTCAGGTTAGCTGTTAAGGCTCTCAAATGCCTCACTAGCAAAGTTATAAGAATGAAGTTAGAGCAGACTGATTGGAAAACACCGACGTATGATATTGTTACTCTCATTTCCACACGTGTAGAAATTGGAGAACAACTGCGAGGGAAGACTTCTGAGTGTGGAATGAGACAGAGAATCCCTGTGGCACGACTTCCCCATGGTTGGAGACTGTTCTGTGAAGCCCAGCAAAGATTAAAGCAGTAAGACATTCTAGTGAACATTGCAGAGATGGAGTGCATGTGTTTCATTTGCCTGATGAATCCAAAGGCAGGTTAAAATTAGCAATCCAAATTTAATTATTTTGACGTAGAGAAAAAATTTAAAATTAGAATATCTTGGAGCTCATTAAAATAATTATGTAATCGATTCATTTTTGACTCACAATTTTGATCATTATGTTCACATTCTGTGAGTCAAAAAATGAAATGCCTTAAAAATTTCTTACAATCAAAGTGTTTGAATAACTTTGAGAATGGATCTTAATGAAACATTAGATATTTAAGGTTGAATTACTGGCTCATATAAGACATGAATAAATGGTTTGAGTCTTGAAGGGGGAGTAACAGAACTTTATCCTTAGGCAGGAGCTCTTCAACATAAAAAGATTAATTTTTACTTTCTAGCATGATTGCAGGGGTTAAAACAGCAGGGCATAAGACTGAAAATAAACACTTCAAGGGAAAACACATACATGCAAATGTGCGCACGCGTGCACACACACATATGCACCCAGATTTAAAATCTTTCCTTTGGAGGAAACTCAAAGCAGTAAAATAATACATATACATTTTTTTCCTAATAGAAAGGGATCTTGGGGCGCCTGGGTGGCTCAGTCGGTTAAGCGTCCGACTCTGGCTCAGGTCCTGATCTCATTCACAAGTTTGAGCCTTGTGTCGGGCTCTGTGCTGACAGCTCAGAGCCTGGAGTCTGCTTTGGATTCTGTATCTCCCTCTCTCTCTGCTCCTCCCCCACTCACACTGTCTGTCTCTGTCTCTCAAAAATAATAAACATTAAAAAAAAAGAAAGGTATCTTAAAACTCCTTATATTTAAATTCCTTATTTTTTTTTAAGTTTATTTATTTTGAGACAGAGAGTGTGAGAAGGGGAGGGGCAGAGAGAGAAGGAGAAAGAGAATCACAAGCATGTTCTTTGCTGTCAGCGTAGAGCCCAACATGGGGCTCGATCTCACCACCAACCGTGAGATCCTGACCTGAGCTGAAATCAAGAGTCTGGTGCTTAACCCACTGAACCACCCAGGGGCCCCTACATTCCTTATTTTGTAATAAAGACTAAAATGTAAAAAATGAACTGGAACAAAAACCCTTCTATCCTGATTCCAAGTCAAATACTATCGTTTTTGCCTCTCGTGCCATTCAGTTAAAGTACATACAAATATACCGATCATATAAGACAATAAATTAACATAAAGATTTAAGAAATTAAAGAGGGGAGAGTGATCTGAGGTGATCAGACAAGTTCTAAAGAGGAGAAGGGACTTGTGCCAGATCACAGACAATGGGGATATCAGGCAAGAACAGCAAGCACTATAGGGAACAGCAAGCAGAGAAACCAGCTCAGAGAGAAGAATATTTCTACTCTATGTCATAGAGGGTAGTAGAGGGGAGGACTCTGTTTATTTCTCCCTAACGATACCGCAGCAAAGATTTTAGTATCCCTCTCAGCCAGGTATTCCCATTAACTTCTTATATTTTTAAAGCAAGAATGAACATTTTCATGACACTTTCGTATATTTTATGTCTTTTGACTAACACAATTGTCCTATGAGATACTATTAACATTTCATCTATGAGAAAATTGAGGCTCACACATTTGAGCTGATTTATCCATAGTCATATAGCTATTTACACACAAAGAATGGTTTGAATGCAGGTCTTAGGACTCCAAGCCTTGAACTTTTCTACCATATCACAGCTAGGATTTATCCAGCCTGATACTAAAACACCTCTTGGCCCAACAGAAAACACTGGAAGAAGATGCAGGGGCAATTTGGAAAGATTGCTACCCCTTTCTGTCAAGAAGATAATTGTAACTTTAATCTGGATTTAACTTTAAGGAATTCTAGTTCAACTGTCTCATAAATCTGTTTCCCTCATGGCTACTTATGTGTCCTCAGGCTTTTTGGTTGGCAGAAAGCTCAGAGATTAATGTTCCTGGGATATCTCCAATGTCCCGCATGCATTATATGGCTCTTACTTGTACCATCTAATGCTATCTAGTCAAGGGTAAGGGAAGGATATGGTAGGATTTCACTAAGTTAAAACTAAGTACAGTTCATTGATAATGGTATTATAACTTCATGTTAGCAAAAGCCACAATATAATGTTTTTATTTTTCAGTGGAAACCAAGTCACCTGAATGTCTGCACTTTACTTCTTTGTCTGGGCCCGAGTTCACCAGAGATTTTGCAAGACTGAGATAAAATCATGGCATGTCATTAAAATCACAATAACAACAAATACAAACAAACAATTAAAATATAGTCAAGTAGATGACGTTTTATGGTGGGACAGAAAAAATAGTTTCCCTCGGGGCGCCTGGGTGGCTCAGTCGATTAAGCGTCTGACTTCAGCTCAGGTCATGATCTCATGGTCCGTGAGTTCGAGCCCTGCATCGGGCTCTGTGCTGTTAGTTCAGAGCTTGGAGCTTGTTTCAGATTCTGTCTCCCGCTCTCTCTGCCCCTCCCCCACTAACTCTCTGTCTCTATCAAAAAATGAGTCAACAGTTAAAAAAAAAAAATAGTTTCCCTTTATCCTTCTAGGTCCTTGGCTGAGACATACCTGTAATAAAAGACAAGTTCAGGCCATTGACTTCTGCACCACTAAGAGTTTCTATAGAGATTTATTCATCCTCCTCATCCTCATAGAGGAACACATCTTTCCAGGTAGATATTTCTCTTAGAAATATAAATGCCTCTCACCAAAAGGTAACTTCTACTTGTTTTCCAGAGCTTCCCCCATGTCTGCTCTTTCTTAAAGTTAACCAGGTCAAGGAAATCCTTATGACAAAGAGACATATATATTTTGTTCCCCTTCACTATACAAATTTATGAATATATTAACCAAATTGACTGCCAGGGTTGGTGGATTTTGCATTACACAAATTTAACTACTCCCCTAATTTGAGTGGTATGGCAGATCGTCGTGCTAAACAGACCCCCCTTCAGATAAGGACTCACTTCCCAGATTTGAGGGGAACAGTTTGCATTGATAGCCTCTGGCTATTAGCTTTTGGGAGTTGGCCTTAGGTTTCAAGCTAAGGTCACCATTTTGGGGATGGCCCCAGTGACCAAGAGAGGTGATGGCGGTCAAGGGCATGTTGTTTTGGAGGCATCCCCTAGGTAATAACTGAACAAGGGCCTCCACATTGTCTCCCAGGGCAGGGCTCTTCTATCAGGCAGTGTTGCCCCAAAGCTCCCCATGGGCTAGTAGAGTTTTGGCAGATCTGCAGTGCTATCTGACAGGTCCCCAGCCCTATCCTGATATCTCCCATTTCCTTTCATAGGTGTTATTCTCCAGCGTTAGGTCCCCAAAAATCCACCTAGTAAATCCTTAAGATCTAATTGGCTTTATTTAACGATCCATGAATCGGGCACCATCCCATCTAGGAAGTACAAAGTGGCTCTAAAGGGCTACAGAAAGAGAAAGGTTTTTAAAGGCAGAATTAGGAAATCATAAACAAACAGACAAAAAGATTGTTTCAGGTGAGGCACCTTCCTCTGGGGGCAAAAGGGTCTATTAGAAATTTCCAGACTGACTAGAAAGTTCCAGACTGATTGGTTAAGACTGCAATTCTGCAGAAGGTTAAAACTGCAATTATGTTAGGTATAAAATCTTGATGGGCTTAGCTCAACTGACTCTATTTTGGACCGGTTGTTTCTTTTTTAAAATGTCACAAACTCAATGAAATCTCTGACATCTTTGGGCATACTGACTCAAGTTCCTCTGTTACACATAATCTTCATTCCATACTATACTATGCATCACAGTGTAATTGTAATTATTTGGTGTGGTTGCTGTCTCTACATCTGCCCAATGAAATAATGTTTTATTTTTTCCACTTATATCTTTGTTAGATAATGCACATTTAGAAAGAGACAGTATTCTTCAGGGAAAATGTGTCATTTCAGAACACCAGTTTGCAAGAGACTAGTGGATTAAGGATGGAGATAATGTCTTAGAATTGTGATCAGTCTCAGCTGGATTATCCACCCTTATTTTACCCATATAAAGAGACGCTAATAACTGAAATGTACTGACTGTATCCTCAAATCCTAGTACAGAAATTCACACAAATATGCCATAGTCAGTGATATTTAGTACCTCTGTGGAGTGTTTAAATTGCAAACCTTTCCTGAACTCTACATTTCAACATCTATTGCCTATAAAAAGGATAAGCATGCAAAAAGGGGAAATCCTACAACACAATAGAATTCTGAGAAATTATGCAAAAGAAAAGTACCACATTTTATAGAAAATTCCTAGTAAATTTACAAGTAATATATGGAAAACTAACCAATAAATCAGTTATCCTTTGTTGTAATTCAGTTTCTGAAAACTTCTAATAAGATTGATAGCTTCCTTTGATAATTATGTTGAGCTATTGTGACGTATAGTGTATATGGAAATAACTTTTGAAGTACATTTATTATATAATCCTAAATCTCTAGATGTAAATAATAATAAAAAAAGTGTACTCATTTTTGGAGGGGGGCACTTTGTTCTTTAAATCACACTTTAATTGAAGTAGCTACTAACACACCTTCATTAGGTGTATGCCATGAAAATTGAAAGTTATGAAGTTCAAATATAATTTTGGAGAATAAAAGAGATGTCATTTACTGGATGGCAATAAAATAAAACAAAAATATGTGTATTCAAAACTTTATGTGTTTAGGAAGAAGAAGATAATTATAAATATGCACAAAATCATTAACAATTTTTCCTATCTGAGCTATTTCTCCATTGCTTTGCCTTGACATTTCACCAATACAGCACTATAGTAGTTGGAGAAGGAAGGCAAGGACAGTGAACCACATTCTTCCATCAGGAGTCAAGAATAAGCTGGTAGCTAGCCAAGATGCTACCTATTCATGGCATATATCCATTTTTGGAATCCAGTAGATAAAAAAAGATCAAATGAACATAAATACAGGCTTGCTCGTAGACTAACATTACATAGCAAAGCTGAGTGGGGTCAGAATTCACAGTCAGGAGTGAGGCAAATAAAGGAAGGAAGCACAGGTTTCCAGTGTAGTCAAATGGACACATGATCGAGGACGCAGAGTAGAAACCTAAGTTTGAGGAACAGGTTAGAGATGGGCTGAAGTTGAAGACAGCATCCATAAAAAGAGCAAATGAAACCTGGAGTATGAAGACTATACTGCTATGATTTCTGTTGACCCATACATTTCCATCCCTAGTTTTTAAATTCATAGACCATAGCTTCAAAGCAATGCCTAATATGTAAAGGGGATTGTATTATTTGCTGCATTCATCAAAATGTCCGCATTCCTTTTATGATAAGGAATGTTATTATTATCCTTTTACATATAATTTTATAAGAGTAATCAGCAAATATTAACAGGTTTTTTGAATTTCTTTGAAAACAAAAAATGATATACATCAGGACATACCCACTGACCTGATTCAATTATGCCTGAATGAGTACAATATGGAAGATCTAATTCAAAGTTAGGGTCGTAGCCATTCTAGAACTATGTTGCCTTTGTCGTATCAGAACATAGCTTCATCCAAATTCCCTATTTTAATTAAAAAAAAAAAAATTTTTTAATGTTTATTTATTTTTGAGACAGAGAGAGACAGAGCATGAACAGGGGAGGAGCAGAGAGGGAGACACAGAATCTGAAACAGGCTCCAGGCTCTGAGCTGTCAGCACAGAGCCCGACGCGGGGCTTGAACTCATGGACCGCGAGATCATGACCTGAGCCGAAGTCGGACGCTTAACCGACTGAGCCACCCAGGCGCCCCTGTAATATTTTAATTTTGATAAGAACTGTATCCAGACATTTTTAAGAAGGCTTCCTTTTAAGAGTATATTCTTTAACCTATTGCGATGTAGCTTTTGATTAAAAAAATACATGGGTGTTATGAGAGAAAACAGCACTGCTAAATTTATCAGACTCCTGTTCAAAATTTGTAAAAAGAAATCAATAGGGTTATTTGTATTGCCTCTCTCTTTCTGAAGCACTTTTGTTGGTTGATGAAACTCCTGAGTAGGTGAGTTTGAGCCAGGGGGGCTTGAAGAGAATCCTTACTCTGTCATTCTTTTCTTTACGACTTTGGACCAATTGCTTTCTCTTTCTGTATATATATTTTTTGTTTTGTTTCCATTTGTAAACCAAGATGACACATTCCATCTTTCTCCTTCATTGGGATTTGGGAGTATTAAAGCATTGACTGATTAAGGCATCTAAGAACTGATTTTTATTTTTCACCCTCGACAGGTAACTTATGAAAGCAATGCACCATATATTAGAGTTAGGATGACTGATTTATATTGTATTATATGGATGTGTATCCATAGTATCACAAGTCACCAAAAGTGGCTACATGTGGTTTATGATACTTAATTTTGTATAAAAAACGTATAAATGTGTTTTGCTTTATTCTCCATTTGTTTTTAATTATAAATTAACATACTTTTCTTTAAATTATTAATATTAACAAGTACATACAATTCAATTCAAGATTTTAAATTCCTCAAGTATTACTTCAGTGAAAAGAAAAGAAAAAGAAAAAGAAAAGACTAATCTAATACAAATCTTCTAAGGTTAGTGATATTTAACTATGAGAGTTACTCAAATTTCTATTGGTTTTTTTCCTAAAATGTTTTTAAATTCCCTCCTGTAGACCATGTTGTGCGTTTTTTATTGAAAGATAGAACTTTGATACATTGTACACTTTAAACTTATAGTGTTATGTGTAAATTACATCTCAATAAAGCTGGAAAAAATGAATAAAACTACCAGATACAATCATTCATTCACCAACCA
This sequence comes from Panthera pardus, assembly GCF_024362965.1. NCBI lineage: Eukaryota > Metazoa > Chordata > Mammalia > Carnivora > Felidae > Panthera > Panthera pardus. The sequence continues at coordinate 41,679,983 of NW_026526876.1, forward strand.
AATAGTCAAAGATACTACCCAGTGTTACTTCCAGGAAAGGGTAACTGATATATAGAAAGAGGTAGAGATGACAGAGATAGATGATATAGATAGAAAGAGATAGAGGTAGAGATAGAGATAGAGATAGAGATGCAGATACAGATACAGATACAGATACAGATACAGATACAGATACAGATACAGATACAAATAGGGATGACAGAGATACATGATAGAGATAGATAGATAGATAGATGATTGATAGATAGATAGATAGATAGATAGATAGAGATGATAGAGATAGATATAAAGATGGAGATAGGGATGGAGATAGGAATAACAGAGATAAAATGATAGAGATAAATAGAAATGGAGATGGAGATAGAGATGATAGAGATGGAGATAGGAATGAGAGAGATGGAGATAGGAATGAGAAAGATGGAGATAGAGATGGAGATGGAGATGCAGATGGAGATAGGAATGATAGAGATGGAGATAGAGAATTACCATCAGACTCCACAGCTTTAAAGGTTCAGTCCCATTAGAATGCCCTCACTTAATAGGCCAGTAGCAAGTCCCCACACTTCTGTCCTGCTTGGCTACAAAGTCGGGGACATCACCACCATGTTCAGTAGTTTGCTATAATGACTCATAAAGCTCAGGCGAATGCTATATTTATGCTTATAGCTCATAACAATAGATATAAATGCACAGCCAGATTAAAGGTACATGGGAAGGAGCATCTGGGTGGCTCAGTTGGTTGCGTATGTGACTCTTCATATCACCACAGGTCACAATCTCTCAGTTGTGAGATCCAAGCCCCCCCTCAGTCTCCCCACTGAGCATGGAGCCTGCTTGGGATTCTCTCTTCTTCTTGCTCTGCCCTTCCCCTGCTCTCTCTCTTCTCTTTCTCTGTCTCTCTCTCTCTCAAATAAATCAACATTAAAAAAGAGGTACAAAGGAAGACATCCAGAGGGCCTCAAGTATGGAAGTATCTGTCCCTATGGAGTTGGAGGTGCCTACCTCCAGGAATGTGGATATATTTTCCAATTCAGAAGCACCCTAAACCGTGTAATTTGAGGGGTTTTTATTGCAAGTTTCATTACATAGGTATGGTTTTAGCCATTACATAGGCATGATTCACTTAGATATCTAGCTACTCTCCCTTCCTAGGAATTATGGTGTGGGGCTAGAAGTACTAAACTTCGAATCAAGTCTTGGTTTTTCTTGGGGCAAGCCCTCATCGTGAAGCTGTATGAGGGACCCACCAAGGGTAATCTCATTAGAACAAAAGATATTCCTATCACCTTTATCACTCAGGAAATTCAGAGGTTTAAAAGCTTCAAGGGTTCCAGGAACCAGGGATAAAAATCAAATATCTTTCTTATACACCACAGATGACAAGGAACTTTATGCTGTGGAGATAGAAAGAAAGTGGGTGATGGGGCACCTGGCTGGCTCAGTTTATAGAGCATGCAACTCTTGATCTTGGGGTTGTAAGTTCAAACCCCACATTGGGTGTAAAGATTACTTAAAAATAAAATTGAAAGAAAGAAAGGAAGGAAGGAAGGAAGAAAAGAAAGAGAGAAAGAAAAGAAAGGAAGAAGGAAGAAAAGAAAGAAAGGGGATGTTTGGCATCCACAAGAATTCAAGTTCTAATCCCACTCCTTACTAGCTATTTGATCGTGGGCAGAAATTTTAACTATTTAGTACTCAGTTTCCTCATTCATTACAAAAAGAATAAGCAGAGTTAAATAATATATGGTATGTGAAACATAGAGCACAGAGCTGGTACATGGCTAACACTCACTAAGAGTTATTACTTGAATCAGAGGTCTGCAAACTTCTGCTTTACATGAACAGAGATTTTATGCTTTATAGCTCAGCAAGTTTCTACAGCAACTATTGAACACTGCCATTGCAGAGAGAAAGCACTCATAGATAAAATATAAACAAACATGCCTGTGTTCCAATAAAACTTTATTTATAAGAATAAACAACAGCCCACATTTGGCTTGTAGGCATTAAATTGCCCAGAACCCTGATTTACATGATGCAAATTCAGAATTATAATAATTTGATATTGTGTATCAACTCTAAATTTACAAATTGACCACATAGAATGCACTTTACTAAAAGAATTGTGCAGTTTTTCATGAACTGTGGTGCTGATATTTTGGGTGGCATTTTGCTTCTTCCAAAGACATGTTAAAAACCACGAAATTTCTAGAAAAAAAAAGCATAGGCAGTAATTTCTATGACATTGGCTGTAGCAAGGGAAACAAAAGTGAAAATAAATCACTAGGACTACATGGGGCGCCTGGGTGGCTCAGTTGGTTGAGCGTCCAACTTCAGCTCAGGTCAGGATCTCACAGTTTGTGAGTTTGAGCCCCGCATGGGGCTCTGTGCTGACAGCTCAGAGCCTGGAGCCTGTTTCAGATTCTGTGTCTCCCTCTCTCTGCCCCTTCCCGCTCATGCTCTGTCTCTCTCTGTCTCTCAAAAATGAATAAACGTTAAAAAAAATTTTTTTAAACCTACTAGGACTACATCCAAATAAAACATTTCTGCACAGTGAAGGAAACAATGAATAAAGCTAAAGGCAACCTACAGAATGAAAGAAGATATTTGCAAAAGATATATCTAATAAGGGTTAGTGTCCAATATATATGTAAAGAACTTATAAAACAACATCCAAAAAAACAAATAATCCAATTAAAAAGTGTCAGAAGACATGAACAGACATTTCTTCAAAGACATCCAGATGGCCAACAGGCACATGAAAAAGTGCTCATTATCACTCATCATCAGGGAAATTGAAATCAAAAGTACATTCAGATATCATCTCACACCTGTCAGAATGGCTAAAAGCAAAAACACAAAAACAACAGGTATTGGCGAGGATGTGGAGAAAAGGAAACCCTCTTGCACTGCTAGTGGGAAAGCAAAGTGGTGCAGTCCATCGGGGAAAACAGTATGGAGTCCTCAGAAAGTTAAAAATAGAATTACTCTATGATCTAGTAATTGTACTACTGGGTATTTACCCAAAGAATACACACATACTAATTCAAAGGGATACATGCACTACAATGTTTATAGCAGCATTGTCTACAATAGCCCAGGCATGGAAGCAGCCCAAGTGTCTAGCAATTGATAAACGTATAAAGAAGTTGTGGTATACATATATACAATGGAATGTTATTCAGGAAAAAAAAAAAAGAATGAAATCTTGCCATTTGCAACAGCATGGATGGAGCTAGTGAATCTAATGCTAAGTGAAATAAGTCAGAGAAAGACAAATACCATATGATTTCAGTCATATGTGGAATTTAAGAAACAGAACAAATGAACAAAGGGGAAAAAGAGAGAGAGAGAGAGAGAGAGGCAAACCAAGAAGAAACTTAACTATAGAGAACAACCTGATGGTTACCACAGGGGAGGTGTGCAGGAGAATGAGTAAAATAGGTTATGAGGATTAAGGAGTGCACTTGTGATGAGTGCTGGGTGATTAAAATAAAAACTTAAAAAAAAAAAAAAAAAAAATATATATATATATATATATATATATATATATATATATATATGTTTAAGTTCTAACCTGCAATACCTAAGAATGTAACTTTATGTGGAAATGAATTGCTTACAAAGATAATCAAGTTAAATAAAGTTATTAGGATGGGATCTAATCTAATACAGCCAGTGTGCTTATAAGAAGGGGAAATCTGGATGTAAGATAATCACAGAGGGAAGTTGACTTGGAACAGATCTTTCCCTACTGCCCCCAGAGAGAGCATGGCCTTGCCAATACCTTGAGTTTAGACTTCTGGGTTTGCAGAACTCTGGGACCATGCTTTTCTGTTATCTTAAGCCACTAGTTTGCTGCACTCTAAGAAATCAACACAGACTTTGGTGCTGGGAAGTGGGGTGCTGCTGTAACAAATATCTTACAGATGTACACATGTCTTTGGAAATTGTTAATGGCAAAAACTGGAAGAGTTTTGAGATGCATGACAGAAAAAAAATAGACTGCCTTGAAGACACTGCCGTTAGAAGGAAGGACACTGAAGGAGGCAGCAGTGAAAAATCACCGATTTGCAGTTTAGAGGCAGGATGATGGTAATTGAGAGGACATTCCAATGTGTAATCTCCAAGCCTTCATTTATTTTAAGAATGCCTAAAATACCCCTTTGCTGGGTATTTTTTTTATGAGGCAGAATATCTGCTGAAGCAACTCCCTCCGCAGAAGCAACTTAATCTGATACATCGTGTCAGTCTTGGACCCCACCTAGAGCACATTTTCCACTTCCCAGGAAGAAGTGTCTTCTCGCCAGAAGTGTCCCTTCTGACTCATGGTATAAGATTTTATTCAGCTTGTCAAAGGAACTAATGGAGGCAAAGGTCAAAAATTCAGAGCTCCTTAGACAAAAACTGACAACTATTACAAAAAGAGGCAACACCATCCTAGTTAATCAGGTATGTCTACTTTCTTTGTTCAACAATTACTGAGTGTCTATTACTAACTAAGCCTGCATTAAGCGAAGTGAGCCAGCCTGCCATGATTTATGTGCGGTAAATGTCAAACTAGTAATACCAGACAGCTACAGTAGTAGCAACTAGTGGAATCAAGAGAAACAGACTCATAAATACAGAGAACACACTGTTGGTTGACAGAGGAGGCGGGGAGGAGTAGGGGGGGATGTCAGGGAGGTGGGGAGGTGAGGGGGGGTGGGGGTGAAATAGGTGAAGGAGATAAAGAGGTACAAACTTGCAGTTATAAAGTAACTAAGTCTCGGAGATAAAAAGTACAGCATGGGTGGGGGGAGCGGTGCCTGGGTGGCTCAGTCGGTTAAGCATCTGACTTTGGCTCAGGATATAATCTCAGGGTTCGTGGGTACAAGCCCCGCATCAGGCTCTGTGCTGACAGCTCAGAGCCTGGAGCTTGCTTGGGATTCTGTGTCTCCCTCTCTCTGCCCCTTCCCCGCTCATGCTCTGTCTCTATAAATAAATAAATAAATAAATAAATTAATTAATTAATTAAAAAACATTAAAAAACTTTAAAAAAAAAGTACAGCGTAGGGAATATAGCCAATAATATTGTCATACCATTGTCTAATGACAGGTGGTAATTATACTTATCTTGGTGAACATTTCATAATTGTCATATCACTATCTTGTACACCTGAAGCTAATATAATATTATATGTTAACTATTAAAAAGAAGCATTATTAGAGTCCATGACATTGAACTTGAGACTTAAAATATGCAAGAAAAAAAAAACCTGAGAAGAGTTAGCCAGAGTATCTCCCAAGTTATATCTCACAAGGGTTTTTCAAGAAATAATCCTGGAATAGGTAACAAATCCATCAGGGGAAGCCAGTGTGGTGGTTTCAGGGATATTTGAGCAGAAGGGGGTTCTTAAAATATCCTGTTAATAATATGGACTCTTGTGGCTACCAACTGTGGGTCATGTTATAAAATAAAAACAAACTTAAGAGCAGAATAGCAAGAAAAAGATTAGTAAAGAAAGCATAGATGGTTAATTAAGTAGATTAAAATTTTTAAAAATTGAGAAAAGAAATGAAGTGCTAAGAAAATAGAATATTCTAAATGAGGATTTTAATAATTAAAGAATTAACATAAAAGGGAGCTAAATTCAAGGTTTTTTTTAGAAGAATTAGAATACAACATCAAATGAGTCAAATAGAAGGAACAGTAAAGAGGGGGAAAAGCAGGTATAGAATTAGCAAACATTTTTAAAAATTTATTTATTTGGAGACAGAGAGTGTGCGCAAGTGGGAGAGGGGCAGAGAGAGAGAGAGAGAGAGAGAGAGAGAGAGAATCCCAGGCAGGCTCCCCACTGTCAGCACAGAGCCCTATGTGGGGCTCGAACTCATGAACCCTGAGATCATGACCTCAGCTGAAGTCAGATGCTTAACCAATCAAGCCACCCAGGCACCCCTAGAATTAGCAAACATTTTTTTAAAGAGATTCAGAATAAAATACTTCTACAAGGTATAAAAGAGAAAAAAAAAATTTTAAGTCAAATGCTGACAATAGAGTATAAGATGAAGTTTGAAGACAAGAGATACTGCAGGAATCAAAGTAAGAATGGCAATATTCCAGAGGAGAAAGAAAACCCACCACTCTGGCAGGCCAATTACATTTTGCTAATAAACGGTTGATTAAACAGATGTCTGGATCTTCAGATGTATCCCCTAAATTTGTTTTCTTTTCTGGTTGGCAAGGGCCGAACGGCAAAGCCTTTTTTTTCTCCCACCTTAGGTGTGCAACAATAGGACAGTCTGTGGTTTGAGCCTAACGTTTAATACCTGCTAGTGAGGTTAAAGCCCCCGGAGGAAGGATGGCGAGGAGCATCCGCAGCAAAGCCTAGTAAACCTGGAGCTCTCTGGCCTAGGACATGCTCTGCTGCCGAATTTATTACGCAAGGAGGAAATAAATTTAAATTCAAAGTATTGTTTTATTTGTTCCAATAAGCAACATGCCTTTTCCTGAAGGAGCCGTATCTCTTTTCTAATGACAATTTGGCATTTATTAATATATCATTATGATTAATTTCACAGTCTTACTCTTACTTCGGCTTCTTGCTGGGATATAAAAATCTCATATTCTTACTCGAACTGCTGCTTGGACTGGACAGGATAACAAATACAGGTTTCACTTTTCCCCATGTTTCAATCTTCATAAAATTCAAATTCTCTATATTCGAGAAGATGCTTCTTAAAATCCATCACTATTTGGTAGTCTCTACTGATTTGGAATGATCAAGTAAATATCCAGCCTGTTCCTGTTTGAATTACAATTGGAAAGTGTAATGTGGCTACTAAGCGTCACCTGTGCTTGGAAATTGGGAATGAATGGCTGGCAGAGGAGTCTTACAAGTACCCTGTATGTGCAGGATCATAGTGCAAAGCTATGATTAAGAGAGGCAGAGGCAGCCCAGACTCTCAAAGGCATATGTCTGGGGTAGAAGAATAATCCTTCTGGGCAGTGTTTCAACTTATAGCCTGCAGAATGCTTGAGTCATCTCTGGGCTCAGGTAAGAAAAAAAAATGAATTTTTTTCAAAAAGCAGATTTTAACAATCTAATTTTCCCGATTTCCTACTTTGGCAAAAAGTTCTACATCAGGCATTAAAGAGGTAATTAAAGTCAAGATGTTCAGGAAATTAACTTTGATAGCATTAGAAGGGAAGATATAATGCTCCAGAGGATGTTGTGTTTAGTATATCATGCTTAATATGATTTTGAGGGGAAAAATTGAAAAATGGAGTGTAACAGAGAGAGCATACTGTTCTGTATCACCTTGGCATTGTTAACGCACTTACCTGAAATGGTAAAGCACCCTTACCTGTATATTAATAGTACATCATTCAACTACAGGCATTCTCCAGATTGGCCCTATGTCTTAACTGAGTCATGAAGGACATATGCATTTATAATGAAATATAAAGGTTTTTTTTTAACTCAAAGAAAGATCTGGATTAATTTCACTTTTTCAATGGTTGTAAATAAACAAATAGCATAATGTTTGCCATCTTAGCCATTTTCAAGTGCACAGCTCAGTAGTGTTAACTATATTCACATTATTGAGGAACACATCTCTAGAACTTTTTCATCTTGCAAATGTGAAAGATGAAAGACAGTGCAGAAACTTGGACTCTTACAGGCCGATGACAAATGGCCCATGAAAAAAATGAGTATAAATCCATTTATACTCTTCAAAGAGGTAAATGTCTTCAAAGAACTAAAGTTTAAAATATATTTCTAGCAGTGCCTGGGTGGCTCAGTTGGTTAAGCGTCTGACTTCAGCTCGGGTCATGATCCCATGGTTTATAAATTTGAGGCCCTCATTAGACTCTCTGCTGTCAGCACAGAGCCAGCTTCAAATCCTCTGCCCTCCTCTCTCTCTGCTCCTCCCCTACTCGTGCTGTCTCTCCCTCTCAAAAATAAATCAACATTTAAATAAAATAAAATAAAATAAAATAAAATAAAATAAAATAAAGTAAAATAAAGTAAAATAAAATAAAATAAAATTCTATCTTGAGGTTAAAACCTTTCTAATTTTCTATCCTGAGCTTAAAAACTTCCTAATTTTTAAATATTAATCTATAATAAATAGTTATTATATAGTTGTGTGTGTGTGTATATATATATGTATGTATGTATGTATGTATATGTATATGTATATGTATATATAATAGCATTTACCACTGAGCTAGAAACATCTTGTTCATATAAATCCTGGAAGTGCTTAAATGCATGGGATTCAAATATGGTCCCCATACAATATCAAGCTTTGACAATTGTGGCCATATGGTGTTCATGTCCCCCTTTTCCTGAGAACATCCTGATCTTTTAACAAATATGTCTCCTTCGTTGTGTATTTACCTCCTTTGGCAATATGGTAAATCTAAACAACTGTTTCCAACTCCAAGAGCGTTCGGCAGGAGGTCTATTCTCTTCCCATCCAAGTACAGCTATGGGGCAGATGCGTACCAATTGGAAACTTCTCTTTTTTAGAATGACCCTGACTAGATGCTAGCTGCCAGGTTTCTACTTTTTGGCTCCTGGAAACATTCCATCCACTCCCTGAGCCTAGTTATCATCCTTCCAGTAAATAACCTTTTATTTAGTTTATCAAGAGTTTTCTGGTTTCGTTTTTTTAACGTTTATTTTATTTTTGAGAGAAAGAGCATGAGTGAGGAAGGGGAAGAGAGAGAGAGAGAGAGAGGGGAAAGAAGATCCAAAGCGGGCTCTGCACTGACAGCAGCGAGCCTGATGCAGGGCTCAAACTCACAAAACCTGAGATCATGACCTGAGCTGAAGTCTCGGACACTCAACCGACTGAGCCACCCAGGTGCCCCAAGAGTTTTCTTATTTATTTGTTTAATGTTTATTTATTTCTTTTTAATGTTTATTTATTTTTTTAATGTATATTTATTTCTGATATAGAGCATGAGTGGGGGAGGGGCAGAGAAAGAGGGAGACACAGAATCAGAAGCAGGCTGTTCGCTCTGAGCTGTCAGCACAGAGCCTGACGCAGGGCTCGAACACACAAACCATGAGATCATGACCTGAGCCGAAGTCGGTCACTCAACCGACTGAGCCACCCAGGCGCCCCAATGTTTATTTATTTTTGAGAGAGAGAGAGAGAGAGAGAGAGCATGAGCAGAGGAGGGGCAGAGAGAGCAGGGCTCTCCGAGCCGTCAGCACAAACCCTACGCAGTGCTCGAACCCACGAACCGTGAGATCATGACCTGAGCCGAAGTAGGACAGTTAACTGACTGAGCCACCCAGGTGCCTGAGTTTTCTTATTTTTAATTGCTAGTATACCAGAAACTAGCTGATAGATTTACCAAACAGCTATATAACCTTGAGGAAATTACATCCTTTCTAAGGATGATAATAATATCTGCCTTAGAAGGTTGTTGAGAAAATTAAAGGAGGTAAACTGCTTAGCACATAGCTAGCCATTTTGCTATCCTTATTGTTGTTGCTGCTATATGGAGTGCATAATCAAAAGACAGCACAAAAACATGGGTGCCTTTCCTGTGGCTCTCGGGCATTCATATGAAAACCAACAGACTGAAGGGATGTAACATAGGGGTTTTCTCTCATATATCCAACAGCCACCTTTAAAATCAATTTTCAAGCATAAAACCTGACCTCGGTTTAGAAATAAATGGAATTATTTTCAGTACTTGCTTCTAAGCCTTCCTTCCCAATGCCAGCTCTCACTCACCGATGATCTTTAGTGGTTTTGCTTATTTCGGAATCCCCATAAAATTCATTCAAATAAAATTCTCCAGGGCATCAAAATTGTTGTAGTGGACTGGACTTCCCTGACAATGAGTTATCAGTCACAAAGTACTTTCTCCAGCTGCATAGATATGAGGGGAAGAACACCTTATTTATTCTCCCCAGTTGAGCAACTAGCCCAGGCAGGGGCCAGAGAAAGCAGAGTAAGTGATAAGTGGCTGGATATATGATATGATTATTAATAACCTGATTGATCAACCTTTTCTGACAATCTCTTGCCCTAAGTAGTAAATTCCCCAGTGAAAGCAAAACATGTGAACTCAATCTAAAAAAACAACAAAATGTTACTTCACCCACTCTACACATTTTTGCCCTTTGATCTTATGGTCCCTTTCATGTGCTGTTTGATTCCAGTGGACAATTCAAATATATGTGGATGGATTTTTTTTTTCCCCATAGAAGTAATTAGGTTGTTTGAGATAGTACAAGCTGAGGAGTACATACTGATTAAAGGCTTCTGCTTCCGGTTATAGAGAGCCGACCTTAAATCTCCTCTCCTCCCTATGGTGCAAACTGTACATAATTGGGAATATTTTGTACCAGAACCAGAGAAGGCATTTGTATGCAGGGTTTTTGCTACACGGAGCTCATGGAACCAGGCCCACTTTCAAGGTTTATCTGCAAGAAGAAGAAGTCACTTGGGCACTCACAATGCTTGACCATCGCACTGGTAGCTGGGATACGACTGCACAAGAGAGTGGTCTTTTGCCTGGCGATCTTAATACAATATCTGTAAATTCAGACAGACGTAGTTTTGGATGGCTATTTTACCTTCTGAAATGTCCTCAGACAAGAGATCTTTTTATTATTCATAGAGATCAATAGCTTATATTCACAATCTGTTTTGTCGTTATGATTCAGAATCAAACCTTGTTCGCTGCATGTTTCCTTGAAAACTGACAAGTTTGGGGAAGAGAGGAAGGGAAGGTAATCGTTAAAAAGGCACAAAAGGGGTGACTGGGTGGCTCAGGCAGTTAAGTGTCCCACTCTTGATATTGACTAAGGTTATGATCTCACAGAGGGATGAGATTGAGCCCCATGTCAGGCTCTGCACTGACAATATGGAGCCTTCTTGGGATTCTTTTTCTCCCTTTCTCTCTCTGCTCCCCCACCCCCAGCCTCTCTCTCTCAAAATAAATAAATAAACATTTAATTTTTTTAATGTTTATTTATTTTAGAGACAGAGAGACAGAGCATGAGCAGGGGAGGAGCAGAGAGAGCCAGAGACAGAATCCGAAGCAGGCTCTGGGCTCTGAGCTGTCAGCACAGAGCCTGACGTGGGGCTCAAACCCACAAACCATGAAATAATGACCTGAGCTGAAGTCGGACACTCAACCGACTGAGCCACCCAGGTGCCCCAATAAATAAACATTCAAAAGAAGGAAGAAAAAACCCGTATGAATTAGTTCCCTGTCATATTTTCATCACTATTCTTGGCTTTGTGTCTGTATGGATTTCAGTTAAGAACATGGGGTAAAACGGGCCTGGCTGTTTTTGCAGCTATTGACTTTAACTGGCATAGCCTTTTCATCAAGTCCAAAGGGAATGCATCACTTTGGAGCTATCAGCTTGAGTTGGAAGGTTTACAAATAGCCTTCATCTTCCTGCATAAAGATTCAGGCAGTGCTATTTTCTGCAACATACCAAACAGTACAGTTGCCACTTATCTATTTGAGGTGCTCCCAACAAATCAAACTAGATAACTAAATGCTCAGGAAAATGCTCAGTATTATCACAGGAAAAATACTAACAGTGGCCTGTGAAATGGAGACACAAGGCAAAACACGTTAAATGTGGAAATGCACATAGTATGGTAACTGACACACAGTTCCATAAATGTTAGGTAAAATCATAATAACACATATTATTAGTTAATTTTTATTCTCTTAAAGTAGATCTGACTAATCATCTCTTACAGTTCCAATTACCTCCTTTATGATGATAAATCTCAAATGCATCACGAACCCAAATCTCTGAACTGAGTTCCAGGTGTAAGCAACTGATCGATTGAATCCAATATTTCCTTCAGTGTACCTCCAGCCCGTCATACCCAGTATTTTTTATCTTGGCTTATCAAGTTTGGAAACCTAGGAAGCCTTAGATTCCTTACTCATTCTTCACTGCCTGTGATTGAGTCACTGAGTCATTCGATTTCAGCTCCAACATCTCTTTAATTCATCACTTCCTGTTCTCTACACTTCCCATGTCCTTTTCTTGCTCACATGCACATTTTTCTCAAAGGAATTATTGCAAGATCTTTGGCACTCTTCCGTTGGTTATCTTTAAATTATAACACATAGCATGTATATATATATATATACATTCATATATGACATAATTATACATATATGTAACTATAACGTTACATATAATAAATATAACAATATATAATATATCATGTATATAACATATGTAACAAATATATATATGAACTAGGATTAGCTACATAATTTGTGGGGCCCTGTACAAAGTTAAAATGAGAGAACCCTTCTTCAAATCTGGAAAAAAAAAGTACTGTGAAAGGGACTAAATGTGTAAAATATTCTTTTTTTCCAGTCTCTCTGTCTTTTTGTTTTATTTCCCACCTTCATGGTGTTTTTTATTTGTTATTTAAAGTAACAGTCCCTCAGGTTCCCGAAGATGGCGGTGTAGGAGGACGCGGGGCTCACAGCGCGTCCTGCCGATCACTTAGATTCCACCTACACCTGCCTAAAGAACCCAGAAAACCGCCAGAGGATTAGCAGAAGGGAGTCTCCGGAGTCAAGCGCAGACTAGAGGCCCACGGAAGAGGGTAGGAAGGGCGGCGAGGTGGTGCGCGCTCCACGGACTGGCGGGAGGGAGCCGGGGCGGAGGGGAGGCTCGCCGGCCAAGCAGAGCCCCCGAGTCTGGCTGGCAAAAGCGGAGGGGCCGGACAGACTGTGTTCCGACAGCAAGCGCGACTTAGCGTCTGGGAGGTCATAAGTTAACAGCTCTGCTCGGAAAGCGGGAAGGCTGGAGGACAAAGGGAGGGAGAGCTGCTGAGCCCCCGGACGGCAGAGCTCAGCTTGGCGGGGAACAAAGGCGCCAGCGCCATCTCCCCCGCCCATCCCCCAGCCAAAATCCCAAATGGAACCAGTTCCTGCCAGGGAACTTGCTCGCTCCGCGCAAACACCCAACTCTGTGCTTCTGCGGAGCCAAACCTCCGGCAGCGGATCTGACTCCCTCCCGCTGCCACAGGGCTCCTCCTGAAGCGGATCACCTAAGGAGAAGCAAGCTAAGCCTGCCCCTCCACCCCCCGTGCACCTTGCCTACCCACCCCAGCTAATACGCCAGATCCCCAGCAACACAAGCCTGGCAGTGTGCAAGTAGCCCAGACAGGACACGCCACCCCACAGTGAATCCCGCCCCTAGGAGAGGGGAAGAGAAGGCACACACCAGTCTGACTGTGGCCCCAGCAGTGGGCTGGGGGCAGACATCGGGTCGGACTGCCACCCAGCCCACTAACTCCAGTTATACACCACAGCACAGGGGAAGTGCACTGCAGGTCCTCACCACCCCAGGGACTCTCCAAAATGACCAAACGGAAGAATTCCCCTCAGAAGAATCTCCAGGAAATAACAACAGCTAATGAACTGATCAAAAAGGATTTAAATAATATAACAGAAAGTGAAATTAGAATAAAAGTCATAAAATTAATCGCTGGGCTTGAAAACAGTATACAGGACAGCAGAGAATCTCTTGCCACAAAGATCGAGGGACTAAGGAACAGTCACGAGGAGATGAAAAAGGCTTTAAACGAAATGCAAAACAAAATGGAAACCACGATGGCTCGGCTTGAAGAGGCAGAGGAGAGAATAGGTGAACTAGAAGATAAAGTTATGGAGAAAGAGGAAGCTGAAAGAAAGAGAGATAAAAAAATCCAGGAGTATGAGGGGAAAATTAGAGAACTAAGTGATACACTAAAAAAAAATAATATACGCATAATTGGTATCCCAGAGGAGGAAGAGAGAGGGAAGGGTGCTGAAGGGGTACTTGAACAAATTATAGCTGAGAACTTCCCTGAACTGGGGAAGGAAAAAGGCATTGAAATCCAAGAGGCACAGAGAACTCCCTTCAGACGTAACTTGAATCGATCTTCTGCACGACATATCATAGTGAAACTGGCAAAATACAAGGATAAAGAGAAAATTCTGAAAGCAGCAAGGGATAAACGTGCCCTCACATATAAAGGGAGACCTATAAGACTCGTGACTGATCTCTCCTTTGAAACTTGGCAGGCCAGAAAGGCTTGGCACGATATCTACAGTGTGCTAAACAGAAAAAATATGCAGCCGAGAATCCTTTATCCAGCAAGTCTGTCATTTAGAATAGAAGGAGAGATAAAGGTCTTCCCAAACAAACAAAAACTGAAGGAATTTGTCACCACGAAACCAGCCCTACAAGAGATCCTAAGGGGGATCCTGTGAGACAAAGTACCAGAGACATCACTACAAGCATAAAACATACAGACATCACAATGACTCTAAACCCATATCTTTCTATAATAACACTGAATGTAAATGGATTAAATGCGCCAACTAAAAGACATAGGGTATCAGAATGGATAAAAAAACAAGACCCATCTATTTGCTGTCTACAAGAGACGCATTTTAGATCTGAGGACACCTTTAGATTGAGAGTGAGGGGATGGAGAACTATTTATCATGCTCCTGGAAGCCAAAAGAAAGCTGGAGTAGCCATACTTATATCAGACAAACTAGACTTTAAATTAAAGGCTGTAACAAGAGATGAAGAAGGGCATTATATAATAATCACAGGGTCTATCCACCAGGAAGAGCTAACTATTATAAATGTCTATGCGCCAAATACCCGAGCCCCCAGATATATAAAACAATTACTCATAAACATAAGCAACCTTATTGATAAGAATGTGGTCATTGCAGGGGACTTTAACACCCCACTTACAGAAATGGATAGATCATCTAGACACACAGTCAATAAAGAAACAAGGGCCCTGAATGATACATTGGATCAGATGGACTTGACAGATATATTTAGAACTCTGCATCCCAAAGCAACAGAATATACTTTCTTCTCGAGTGCACATGGAACATTCTCCAAGATAGATCATATACTGGGTCACAAAACAGCCCTTCATAAGTTTACAAGAATTGAAATTATACCATGCATACTTTCAGACCACAATGCTATGAAGCTTGAAATCAACCACAGGAAAAAGTCTGGAAAACCTCCAAAAGCATGGAGGTTAAAGAACACCCTACTAACGAATGAGTGGGTCAACCAGGCAATTAGAGAAGAAATTAAAACATATATGGAAACAAACGAAAATGAAAATACAACAATCCAAACACTTTGGGATGCAGCGAAGGCAGTCCTGAGAGGAAAATACATTGCAATCCAGGCCTATCTCAAGAAACAAGAAAAATCCCAAATACAAAATCTAACAGCACACCTAAAGGAAATAGAAGCAGAACAGCAAAGGCAGCCTAAACCCAGCAGAAGAAGAGAAATAATAAAGATCAGAGTAGAAATAAACAATATAGAATCTAAAAAAAACTGTAGAGCAGATCAACGAAACCAAGAGTTGGTTTTTTGAAAAAATAAACAAAATTGACAAACCTCTAGCCAGGCTTCTCAAAAAGAAAAGGGAGATGACCCAAATAGATAAAATCATGAGTGAAAATGGAATGATTACAACCAATCCCTCAGAGATACAAACAATTATCAGGGAATACTATGAAAAATTATATGCCCGCAAATTCGACAACCTGGAAGAAATGGACAAATTTCTAAACACCCACACTCTTCCAAAACTCAATCAGGAGGAAATAGAAAGCTTGAACAGACCCATAACCAGCGAAGAAATTGAATCGGTTATCAAAAATCTCCCAACAAATAAGAGTCCAGGACCAGATGGCTTCCCAGGGGAGTTCTACCAGACATTTAAAGCAGAGATAATACCTATCCTTCTCAAGCTATTCCAAGAAATAGAAAGGGAAGGAAAACTTCCAGACTCATTCTATGAAGCCAGTATTACTTTGATTCCTAAACCAGACAGAGACCCAGTAAAAAAAGAGAACTACAGGCCAATATCCCTGATGAATATGGATGCAAAAATTCTTAATAAGATACTAGCAAATCGAATTCAACAGCATATAAAAAGAATTATTCACCATGATCAAGTGGGATTCATTCCTGGGATGCAGGGCTGGTTCAACATTCGCAAATCGATCAACGTGATACATCACATTAACAAAAAAAAGAGAAGAACCATATGATCCTGTCAATCGATGCAGAAAAGGCCTTTGACAAAATCCAGCACCTTTTCTTAATAAAAACCCTTGAGAAAGTCGGGATAGAAGGAACATACTTAAAGATCATAAAGGCCATTTATGAAAAGCCCACAGCTAACATCATCCTCAACGGGGAAAAACTGAGAGCTTTTTCCCTGAGATCAGGAACACGACAGGGATGCCCACTGTCACCGCTGCTGTTTAATATAGTGCTGGAAGTTCTAGCATCAGCAATCAGACAACAAAAGGAAATCAAAGGCATCCAAATTGGCAAAGATGAAGTCAAGCTTTCGCTTTTTGCAGATGACATGATATTATACATGGAAAATTCGATAGACTCCACCAAAAGTCTGCTAGAACTGATACATGAATTCAGCAAAGTTGCAGGATACAAAATCAACGTGCAGAAATCAGTTGCATTCTTATACACTAACAATGAAGCAACAGAAAGACAAATGAAGAAACTGATCCCATTCACAATTGCACCAAGAAGCATAAAATACCTAGGAATAAATCTAACCAAAGATGTCAAAGATCTGTATGCTGAAAACTATAGAAAGCTTATGCAGGTAATTGAAGAAGATATAAAGAAATGGAAAGACATTCCCTGCTCATGGATTGGAAGAATAAATATTGTCAAAATGTCAATCCTACCCAAAGCTATCTACACATTCAATGCAATCCCAATCAAAATTGCACCAGCATTCTTCTCGAAGCTAGAACAAGCAATCCTAAAATTCATATGGAACCACAAAAGGCCCCGAATAGCCAAAGTAATTTTGAAGAAGAAGACCAAAGCAGGAGGCATCACAATCCCAGACTTTAGCCTCTACTACAAAGCTGTCATCATCAAGACAGCATGGTATTGGCATAAAAACAGACACATAGACCAATGGAATAGAATAGAAACCCCAGAAGTAGACCCACAAACGTATGGCCAACTCATCTTTGACAAAGCAGGAAAGAACATCCAATGGAAAAAAGACAGTCTCTTTAACAAATGGTGCTGGGAGAACTGGACAGCAACATGCAGAAGGTTGAAACTAGACCACTTTCTCACACCATTCACAAAAATAAACTCAAAATGGATAAAGGACCTGAATGTGAGACAGGAAACCATCAAAACCTTAGAGGAGAAAGCAGGAAAAGACCTCTCTGACCTCAGCCGTAGCAATCTCTTACTCGGCACATCCCCAAAGGCAAGGGAATTAAAAGCAAAAGTGAATTACTGGGACCTTATGAAGATAAAAAGCTTCTGCACAGCAAAGGAAACAACCAACAAAACTAAAAGGCAACCAACGGAATGGGAAAAGATATTTGCAAATGACACATCGGACAAAGGGCTAGTATCCAAAATCTATAAAGAGCTCATCAAACTCCACACCCGAAAAACAAATAACCCAGTGAAGAAATGGGCAGAAAACATGAATAGACACTTCTCTAAAGAAGACATCCGGATGGCCAACAGGCACATGAAAAGATGTTCAACGTCGCTCCTTATCAGGGAAATACAAATCAAAACCACACTCAGATACCACCTCACGCCAGTCAGAGTGGCCAAAATGAAGAAATCAGGAGACTATAGATGCTGGAGAGGATGTGGAGAAACAGGAACCCTCTTGCACTGTTGGTGGGAATGCAAATTGGTGCAGCCGCTCTGGAAAGCAGTGTGGAGGTTCCTCAGAAAATTAAAAATAGACCTACCCTATGCCCCAACAATAGCACTGCTAGGAATTTATCCAAGGGATACAGGAGTACTGATGCATAGGGGCACCTGTACCCCAATGTTTATAGCGGCACTCTCAACAATAGCCAAATTATGGAAAGAGCCCAAATGTCCATCAACTGATGAATGGATAAAGAAATTGTGGTTTATATACACAATGGAATACTACGTGGCAATGAGAAAAAATGAAATATGGCCTTTTGTAGCAACATGGATGGAACTGGAGAGTGTGATGCTAAGTGAAATAAGCCATACAGAGAAAGACAGATACCATATGGTTTCACTCTTATGTGGATCCTGAGAAACATAACAGAAACCCATGGGGGAGGGGAAGGAAAAAAAAAAAAAAAAAAAAGAGGTTAGAGTGGGAGAGAGCCAAAGCATAAGAGACTGTTAAAAACTGAGAACAAATTGAGGGTTGATGGGGGGTGGGAGGGAGGGCAGGGTGGGTGATGGGTATTGAGGAGGGCACCTTTTGGGATGAGCACTGGGTGTTGTATGGAAACCAATGTGACAGTAAATTTCATATATTAAAAAATAAAAAAAATAAAAAAAATAAAAAAAATAAAAAATAAAGTAACAGTCCCTCCAGGGGCCCCTGGCTGGCCCCATCAGTTCAGCAGTTAAAGAGTTAAGCTACCCACTCTTGTGTGACCGAGCCCCTGGTCAGTGCAGAGCCTGCTAGGGATTCTCTCTCTCCCTCCCTCCCTGCCCCTCCCCCACTGGTGCACATGCTTTCTTTCTCTCACAAAATAAATGAATAAACTTAAGTAAATAAATAAACTCGCACTCCCTCCAGCGTGGGGATATTCACAAGGTGAGTGGAGAACCTCACAGGCGCCCAGGGCCAGGCCCATGATTCTCCATGTGGCACTCTCAAGGCCCAGCAGCATCTGAAATACCCTCACACCAGCTGCCAGACGTGTGCACTGAGATCTGGCAGGGCTGGGGAGTCAATCGCTCCCTCAACACACGGCAGACCAGTGCCCCCAAAAGAGGGCACGTCTTCGTGTGGGGATGTTATCTGTACCCAGATAAAGATTGAGCGGCACACTCTTTCCCTACCCAATCACCCCTGGAAGGAGCAATAACTCATGATAAAAATATTCTTAGAGAATTCCAAATTTTCTCTCTAAATAAAATATATTGCAGTGATTAATTATATAAACTTTGGGGTCACAGAGCTTTGCCTGCCACCAGCTTTATGATCTTGGATAAATTTATTAAATTCTCCAACCCTCTAATTATCCCAGATGAGTCTGCAAAATGAGATAATAATAATACCAACTTTATAGGATTTTTCATAAGGGCTAAATGAGACTATCATGTAAATTGCTTGCTTGATGTTAGCTCTAACTGATATAAAATAGTCTACCTTATCCTATTTATTGTTTTCTTCTATGAATCCTAAATTATCTCTTATTAATATTTCCACTATTGATTTGTTAGCATTTTCCTATTATAATGTTGCCCATCTCTTTATTTTTAACTTTTCTTGTATCATTTTTTTTGTAGTGTGGCTTGAGAAAATAGCATGTAGTTATTTTTTTTAAAGCATGGGAGACTTTCATGGGGAAATTTAACCAAACTTACTGAGTTTAGTGATACACTAACTATGACCATATGTTTTTACTATTACTTTTCTTATTCCTACTTCAAAGTTTTGCTCTTGGTTAATTCCTTTTTACTACTTTGGTTTGGAAATTATACATCCTTACAATTATTCTATCGGTTTCCCTTAAATATGTAATAAACGTCTATTAACAGATGCAGATTTCTATCTACGCCAACACTTAAACAAAACAAAGCCCTTAGTCGTTTTCTCTTACTAACTCCACCTTTGCTTCCATGTTTCTTAAATTTGAGTATCACTGTTCCCTATATGTCATTTCTTCTCTTTTTGACACTTTTGGCTCCTTTGCAGTGCATGCTCCATTTTTGTGTGTCCATGTGTGTGTGTGTGTGTGTAAATTTTATGAGTCATTACATGTCTGAAAAATGCATTTATTTTCCCCTCCAATTGAATGCTATTATAGCTATCCACCATTCTGGTTTTTCTTCCTATCTTTGCAAACACTGCCCTACTGTTTTCCCCATTCGATGTTGCAAGTCTGAAATCTAAGGCTGTCTAAGTATCATTCATTGTAGGTAAACACTTTTCATTTCAGGTTTTATCTTTTCTTTTTGGAAACTTTAAAGATTTTATTTTCATCCTAATTGAGATTCAGAATTTTCACCAGAATAAGTTTAGATGTGTCTGTTTCACTTTTGCTCAGCCTCTGGCAGACTCTTTTAATCTGAGACTGAAGCCTTTATGAAGAAACCAGAATACCAAGCATCAATAGAGTAATGTCAAAAAAAATAAGAGTCTTCCCTAAATATGGTAGTGGGTGTCTAGTCAGCTGTAATTAAAACTCCACAGCCTTGTCCCCACTTTTCTGCCTTAACAAATGCTTCTTAATTATTCATGGTGCTTCAAGCACATTCGGGCATATTGTGCTATGAAGCAAATAAGAACATTATTATTTACAGCTATTAATTTCCATCAAATACTTTCCCTTGGGGGTAAGTTGAGGCTTCTCTTGTTCAGTGCTCTCATTCTGTGTTGGACATCTCTCAGAGGCTAACTAGCCAGGGAACACTCAATGACACATCACTCCCCTTTATTATTCGGACACAATTTTGGGGCGCCTGGGAGGCTCAGTCGGTTAGGCGCCCAACTTCGGCTCAGGTCATGGTCTCCTGGTTTGTGGGTTCGAGCCCCTCGTCGGGCTCTGTGCTGACAGCTCAGAGCCTGGAGCCTGCTTTGGATTCTGTGTCTCCCTCTCCCTCTGCTCCTCTTCCAGTCATGCTCTGTCTTTCTCTCTCTCAAAAATAAATAAACGTTAAAAAAATTTTAATCTGACACAATTTTATCAGGCACTCATTTTGTTACAAACCCCTAGTTGGGCAAGAATTCCATGTAAATGAACATGTTGAATCCCAAATGGTATGAGGAAGTAAAGGTTGCTTTAAGACCCCGGCACCAAAACCTTAAGTAATATTTTGTTTCTCTCTTTTCCTTCAGACACTACATCGTGGCCTGACCTGATTGTTTTCCTGGATTTTTCTTTTTCTAGTTGGTCATACCCTCATTGATCTGATGCTCATGATATGAACACCTCTATCTACTTCTATTTGTGTGTGTGTGTGTGTGTGTGTGTGTGTGTGTGTGTGTGTGTGTGTTTACTGCTCCTTGGGAGATTTCTAACTGCCTGAGTCATTGGCTTTGGCTGCATAAATTGGCGAGCTGAGGCTGCAGATATGGAGCTGTCCCGACCTCACTCCCAGGTTATAAATGATGCTGTCTGGCTAGAGGACACTGCATTAATGGGCATTATGGATGGGCCTGCTCTATTTCAGAACTGTGCTTTTCAAGCCAATCTCTGTCTGAGACAGGGGAGATCTAGAAGGCTATGGTAGAGGGAAAGAAGTTACCTTTTTCAGGTGAAAAATAAGTGTAAGGTAACCATAAAGTGACCAGATATGAAAGCAGTAGAGGTATGCTGGTGACAAAAAAATAATAATAATAATAAAAACCTCCTATTTTTTTGCCTGAATAATCTATTAAAATCTCAGTTTCATTTTACTTTATGTAATAAAATGAAACACAAAATGAAACAAAACAATAAAAACACCTTTCCTTTTGTTTTTTAATTTATACCAAATCATTTTTATATTGAGGGACTAGAATGGAAATGTATTGCCTATGATAAGTGCATTTTAAAGTCAAAGGGAAGTAGGGGAGGCTACCTTGGGGCAGAGAGGGGGCAAGATAAATGATTATCGCTGGTTCAACATGAGTCAAGGAGGTTGGTGTTGGCGGTAGCCTTCTTAGGGGGTGGAGTGACAAGCCGTAGGACAATGACTTGCCATGTCAATAATTTACCTACGTGGTTATCCTATTTACTATAGTTCCTTCAAGGGAAAAGTATCTTTAAAAATGTATGATTATTGATAACTGAAGAAGGAGGAGGAAGTGACATCAGCTGGGATTTTGAACTTAGGACATCAGGACTCTGTTTCCTTCCCTTACATTAAATTCCGGAACGATCTTAAGCAAGTTATTCCACCTTCCTGGACCAGCTACTCCTCACCTGAAGAGGACTGTGACAACAGCCCCCCTACACTGATGTGGAGAAGATTAATGCAATGATGTGTTTCAGTGCCAAGCATAGTGCCTGGGGGGATTGAAAGTGAGGTGCAAATACCTGCTTCTCTCATTCCACCCCCTCCTTTGGATCGCTTCCCATCTGTCCTGCCTGCATCGGCTTCCTTTTTAAAATATGCTTCATGCAGGTTTTTATATTTCAGTTGAGAGTTTACAGTTAGCACTTGAGACTCACATTACCTGCCTTTGAAATGCTCTCAGTTTCCCCTT
Source organism: Panthera pardus (assembly GCF_024362965.1). Taxonomy (NCBI): domain Eukaryota; kingdom Metazoa; phylum Chordata; class Mammalia; order Carnivora; family Felidae; genus Panthera; species Panthera pardus. The sequence goes on from NW_026526876.1 coordinate 41,702,237, forward strand.
GGACGTCGAGAAAATCACAGTGCCAGATAGGTTTCGTAAACCAGAGCAGTATCCATTAATTCAGTCCCTAGAATATGGAGAGCAAAACACAGAACCATTTTTACCCTGACAATTTCCAAGGCATCGCTGCTTAAGACTGAAATAATTTGAGAAAGCAGATCATTTGAAGCTAATGGCATTCAGTCATGTTCTCAATTTAGAGACCTTCTACTGAGTATCAATTACTACTCACACTTCAGAGAGGGTAACAAATCAACCCGATTTCGGATCATTTGATATGAGAGAAAAAAAATTACTAGGAAGCTTTATGTAATTTTCACTTTCACTGCTTAAGCCAAAGAGAGAAGATGATAGAGAATCAGAGACCAAAATCTAACCTAATCAGTGAAGTTCCTCCTGGCTAAAGAACTAAAGACTATTGTAAAATTGTAAAATTCTTAACTAAGGAGCAATAAATTCTTACTGTTAAGCTTTTTAGACAACAGAAACTTAAACATTAAGAAGAGCAGGGCATGATCAGTCCCTCAAAGGGCTTACACACATTTCCTAAATTGATCTGGCTTCTAATTTCTTCCTGGTGCCTTGGGAGTGGAGTGTGATTATCTGTGAAGTGATGAAGGTTCTTTGTGCAGAGCACATATGCCCCAGCCCCAGCTTAGGTCCCTATGAGGGAAGTACAGTCATTAAGTCTCACCAGCATGTCTGGAGGCAAAGCTATGTCCGACAAACAGACAGCTGGGGCCACTTGATTTAAATGTTTTCTCTTGACCCTCAAAGGCACATCTAATTGGTAGAGAACGTCTTTGTGCTAAAACTGGCCAAGTCTTGGGGCGCCTGGGTGGCTCAGTGGGTTAAGCGTCCGACTTCGGCTCAGGTCACGATCTCGCGGTCCTCGGGTTCGTGCCCCGCATCGGGCTCTGGGCTGATGGCTCAGAGCCTGGAGCCTGCTTCCGATTCTGTGTTTCCCTCTCTCTCTGCCCCTCCCCCGTTCATGCTGTGTCTCTCTCTGTCTGAAAAATAAATAAACATTAAAAAAAAAACAAAACTGGCCAAGTCTTTCCTCCAGATCTGAAGTGAGGGAAGAAATGTTTATTTATGGATGAATGTTCTGGGGTAATGCTCTGGGGTAAAATCACCTGGAAGACACAGGTACAGATTGCCTTTATAAATTGATGGGCGATTACATCATGAGTTGGCATCCACTACAGATCACAAAAGTCAGTCCACAACACTGCAGGTGACTTAGGTATGGGTGAGACTCCTTTGACCCTTCATGGGCATTTTGGCTTTGGACTCAGTATGTCATTGCCCAGCCCACTCTTAAGTATACTTAAACATCTTTCTTGAGTCCTCATTTACAGGCTCATTACAGGGTGACTCCATCTTGACAACTACTAAAAGCATAGTGCTTCCCAGCAGGTGTGCCATAAACAGTATTCACGGAAGCTATGTGTCTCTGTGATGAGTGTGCAATGCAAGTGTAGCATAGCCCCAATTAAGAAGTGCTGCCACAGGTGCAGTGTTTTATGAGGCATCATCTGGGTCCTGAGCAGAAATTCATAAGCCCGTAGTGTTTGCATGCTCACTTGTTAAAACATGGGATTCACGCACCAACGCAAAATACTACCAGCAGATATTTAAACTTTGCTGGGTTTTTACTTTGTTGTTTTTGTTTTTACTCTTTCTTTGCTCCCTTCCTTCCCTCCCTCCTTTATTCCTTTCTTGGCCTTTTATTTTATTTTTCACTTCATTTACCATGAGGTTTTTGTCTACTTGAAGCCAACTACATATTAAAAGTACCAATTATGTGTAAAACATTATGCTAAGCACAGTTGGGGACATGGCTACAGCTATAACAATGTCCTCATCCTCAAGGAACTTACTTTAGTTCCCAGTGCAAATATGTGCACAAATATATATATATAGCAAAATAGTGATGACAATATACACCAAGGAACACTATGCATGCGTATACAAAGCCCTCTTTGCATAGAGACATTTACATAGAAACAAAAATGGCACCTGAATTGAGCTTTGAGGAATGAGTAAGATTTTTCAGAAGGCAATAAACTGACAATAAGAATTAAAGACAGATAAGATAGTATAAAGAGATAAGAAAACTAGGGGGTCAGAGCCAAGTTTTTTAGAGCTTTTAAGGCATAGTGATTAAAGGTTAGTGATATGATTAGCCACCAAAACAAAACAAACACCCCTTGGAAAATTAGCAGATGATAGATGGTTTGGGGATAAAATGATGCATAATATATATATGATCAGAGCCATAGACCCAGAGTGTTGAAATCCAGAGGCAAGAACTAATGTTTTGGGAAGATAGGAAGCCAGGACTTTATAGCCTCATAAAGTGATAACATTTCAGGAGAGAGTAGATATATAGGTCACTTAGACAGTTGTGAGAGGAGGAATATGTCAGGACCTTGGGAACACACACCCTTTGGAGGTAGGAGGAAATCAAGAGAGGAGCCAGGTTAGTGAAGAATAATGGACGTCAGAGGAGAAGGCATCATTAGATTGGATGCTATGAGGATCCAAGAGCATGAGGACTTAGAAAGGACTAGAATGTATAATTAGGCATAGAGCAGAGCATCAGACTTGTAAGTCCATAGTTTGAGTTTGTATCCTTGATCTACCACTTAGCTGTGTGAACTCAGGGAAGTTATTTACCCATTCTGGCCCTCCATTGTCTTATTCATAAAATAGAATTGTGGTTGTAAGCAAACATGGAAAAAATAATTTGAACAATACTGGCAAATAGTGAACAATATAAATATGTTCTCCATCTTTCTTTCCCAGCAGACTCTCTTCTTCATGCCTATTTACACCAGCTGCATTGAGACTGATCTAAATGATGGTTGCAAGTCCTGAGTCCACATGACTTGTTAGCTCAAGTGCACCCAACACTGATCAAACATGCTTCTTTAATGTTTTGTTTTTGCTTGGTTGTCTCCTAATTCTCAACAAAAAGAATCTAATTGACCCAACCTAGTCAGATTTCTTCCCCCCAAGTCAATTAGCGTTGGCCAGAGATCAGAGTAAGGTGGTACTGAATTGGGCACCATCAGAGCTGGGGAGGTGCAGACTATCTTAAGTGGTGGAGATGGCCAAAGTGGGCTTGATTGCCATTTCTGATACAAAGGGAACAGATAAAGGCTAGAAAAGGTCAAATAGAAATCCTGGGTTCAGAGTGCCATCTTCTGTTTATGTGCTTATAGTGCATAGAATGGGGGATCTAAAGCACTCTAGTTGGCCAGCACAGATTATAGCTTATGGTTCTAGTCAAGCTAATGGCTTCATTCACCAAAACCTAACAGTGACAGAGGAGGTGGTAAGATACCTCACTCTTACACACATGCCCTCTTCTGGAGTTTCTGCTACTAACCATTTCTATTCAATCACTGAACTCTCCAGCCAGAGGACCGATGCTATACAGACAGAATCGTGCTCTGAGACAGGCTCTGCACTTATTATCTGTGTGACTTTGGTTGAGTTCCTTAATATCTGTGCCTCAGTTTCTTTTTGTGTTAAATGGGAATGTATTCACCAGCTCACAGTTTGTTACACCTAGCGCAATGTCTGACCTATAGTAGTTGTTCGATAAATGTTATATGCCCTTGAAGAGTGAACACAGAGTGGAAACATTTACTATATGAGACAGAGTGAATCAGAGGAAATGAAGCTTGAGCAAAAGTCCTAAGATTCCATTTCTTTTTTTCTCTATGAGATGCCCTAGTTATGTGATGTTCGAATCTCAATTTTCCTTTGAACTTCAAATTTCTCATGTACAAACAGGGATAGTCTTTAATTGCTATGAATATTTTTCTAGATGTTCAAAGGGCCAAGTGAGCTAGGGTGTAGGAAAACACTTTACAAATTAGAAAATGCTGAATACAAAGTATCATGAAACCTTATTCTAATCATTATTATTGAATAACTGGAATTTTAAAACGTAGTCCATATAGATTTTGTTTTTAAAACATCATTAAAGTAGATTCTGGAATAAAATATGTTATTCTTAATCTCCTAAACAGAAATTTCTTATGATGTGGGCCAAATATGATGAACGAGTGGACTTGGCTTTGTCCATATGCTACTTTAAAAATATGGCTAAAAATGTTTTGAAAACGTGTTTAAAATGGGAGATTTCATACAAAAACCTATATTTGCATCTTCTCTTGAAAAAGAAAAGGAGTGTCTTATAATACAGAGACAACATTTCACGTGGGCATGATGTGCCATAGCTGAGTAGCAGCTATCTACTTCCAACAGTGCACGCACACATTCTGGTTTGCCAGAGTCTCCACTACTCCTTAGTATACTACACACTGAAGCTGAGTGTCACTATTTATCAGCAAACACTATTTTATTCTACTTATACCACAGTGTTTGGATTTGTTGTTGTTGTTGTTGTTTGCTGTTGTTGTTTTCAGTTTTATTTATTTTGAGAGAGCGAGAGTACCAGCAGGGGAGGGGCACAGAGAGAGGGAGAGAGAGAATTCCAATCAGGCTCTGCACTGACAATGCAGAGCCTGAGTGGGATTTGAACCCACGATCATAATAAGATCACAACCTGAGCTGAAATCAATAGTTGGACGCTTAACTGAATGAGCCACCCAGACGCCCCACTACAGTGTTTTTTGTGTGCCAAGTATTCTCCTTTATTATTTACTTTATCTGCCTGTGCCCCCTGTCCCAAAATATGCATAACTACATCAGTATTCCTCCATGGAGAATCCATTTCCTGGGTATAACACCCAGGACAGAGTCTGAACCACCAATAAAATGGTATGATCAAAGGCACAAAAGTGAATTATTATTATTTAGAAATAATTCCAAATGTAAGAGTGAAACATGCTGTTGTCTTCCTGTTAAATATAAAACTCATAAATCTGAACAAGACACTCTCAGCAAATGCCAATTAATCTAAGTTTCCCTACATTTGTTGTGTATTTTTCTTCTCACAAAACCAATGATATTGAGCTGAATGCACCTGTGAATGGGATTCCTAGAGTCTGTAATCTCTAATATCATATGTAACATTATCTGTGTTTGCCTTTGTCTAGGAAGAGGTCCCTTATCATCATATAAATTCCTAAGTATTTATTCCTTGATATTTATTTATATCATATATATATTTACATCAATTAATATCAATAATTTATATCTATATACATATTTATATCAATTCCTTTATATTTATTCCTAAATATAGATTCCTTCACATTTAATGTGAAAAGTTGCTCAACATCACTAATCACTAGAGTGATGCAAATCAAAACCAAAATGAGAGGTCACCTCACACATTTTAGGAGAGCTATCAAAAAAAAAAAAAAAAAAAAGATCAGTGTTGTTAGGGCTGTGGCGACTAGTAGCTCTTGTATACCCACTGGTAGGAATGTTAAATTGGTGCAGCTACTATGGGAAACGGTATGGAAGTTCCTCAGAAAAAATTCAAAATAGAACTACCATTAAGATCTGGCAATCCCACTTCTGGGTATTTATGTAAAGGAATTTTAATCAAGATCTTGTAGAGACAGCTGCATTCCACGTTTACTGCAGCATTATTTATAATAGCCGAGATACAGAAGGAACTTACATGTCTATTGACAGATAAATGGATAAAGAAAATGTTGTATATGTATATAAGGGAATATTATTCCGCCTTAAAAAAAAAAGGAAGTTCTTCCAATTGCAACAACATGGATGAACCTGGAGGACATTATGCTAAGTGAAACAAGCCAGGCACAGAAAGACAAATATATATGATCTCACTTTTACATGGAATCTAAAATAGTCAAAATCATAGAAGCAGAGACTAGAATGGTGATTGTCAGAGGCTTGGGGGGGGCGGGTAGAATGAGGAGGTAAGGGTCAAAGGGTACAAAGTTTCAGCTATGTAAAATAAATAATTTTTGGAGCTCTGTTTACAGCATAGTTGCTACACCGCATGGTATATTTAAAATTAATTAAATTTATGTTAAGTGTTCTTACCACACAAAAAATCATCATTGTTATCATCATAAAGAGGGTGGAGGAAACTTTGGCCTTGATAGTGGTGATGTTTTTGTGGGTGTATACTTATCCCCAAAGTCATTGACTTGTATACATTAAATACATACAATTTTTTACATATCAATCATAAGTCAATATTTTGGTTTTTAAAAATCACTATCCTACAGAGAACTAATAGTACTTTAACAATAGTATCTAAGTCTGTGTTGAAATTTAATAATTATGGGAAGAGGAAATACATTTTCTCAGCCAATCCTGATATTGAAATATGGTGGGTTGAAGGCAGGGATGTCACATTGAAAGAAACTTGTGTATGTGTGTAGAGGTGTGTGCACGTGTGTGTACGTGTATATATATGTGGAAATCCTGATTTCAAAAAAAAATAATGGAAAATTGGAAAAAAATCCTGAAATATGCTCATATCCAATGAGATCTACTCAGATGCTGCACTCACTTATTAAGAGACAATTTTCCACTGATCTCTCATGTTCCATCAAGTCTTGGGAGCAGAGGTACTAACTTTCCTTTTATTCCAAACTATGGGATGTTTGTATAGCAAAAAGCCTTGGAAGATGGAGACCGTCACACTCTGTAGCAGAGGGCAGGATTGTTCAGTAACCAAGATAGTGTCTCCTTTTAGAGCAAAGTTTGGTTTACAAAGAGGCTAAAATTTTAGACCCTTCACAGTTTTTGACAACATTCAGCCTCACCCAATCCTCTTTCTTAGAGCCCTTTGTCTCATTTCTTAGCCCCCAAGAAATGAGGGGGTCAATATTCCCATCTATATTGCCAAAATCCACTATCTCTGGCCACACTTTCCATGGAGAACCTGGAGATAAACTAAAATTTAAAGTTTTCAGCTGATTCAAGTCCCTGGCCCATCAGAGCATTACTGGCATCTCAAACTTTTAATATTCCAGTTGAGAATGGAAAGACAAAGGAATGAAAAAAAAACACATCTTTACGTAAACATTGATTCTTAAGTTAAGTAGAATAGAAACTGATAGAATCAGGGGATCTTGTGCACGTCCCCCAAAATTATACCGAGCCGTATGAGGATGGCAAATTTGCTCAGCCCTGAAAGAGGTAGGGTGATGGGTATCTTCTCTACTCTATGAAGTCCTCACTTGAAGTAAAAGGATATGAATCCACCATACCAGTGCAACAGTCTTATTGATTTTTTCCACTGTAGTTCAGTTTATGTTTCTGAAACACTTTAGTGACTTAAACTTAGGATGCAGAATGGCTGTTTACTGAAGGCTCACTCTGAAATAGCTATTCTTACCTCATTTATATTAAGACACATGGGAGGGGGAAGTGGGCAGAAGCAAAAAATGGAAATAGATGAAATTTGCATTAGAAGGATGTATTAAGTTGCTTTGTGCTTGCCTTGATTATCTTATGTCAGGAAGACTTGCTAAGAAAATGGAGAATCTGGAACTTTTAAAAAATAAATTTAAAATTAAACAGCTTTTAGGTGTAAGTTGAAGTTAAGGAGATAGATGTCTGTCAGTGTTTTATTCACACACACACAGATATGTTAAAAAATTTTGAAAAAACACTTTTTATAGGTAATGAGATATTCTCAAAAAAACTTTTAATTTCTCACTTTTCCCTTCATATTTTGACCTGTTTCCCTTCTTATTTAAACCTTCATTTGAAGGGTGCCTGGGTGGCTCATTCAGCTAAGTGTCCTGCTTCGGCTCAGGTCATGATCGTGAGTTTGATCTGTGCTAACAGCTCAGAGCTTGGAGCCTGCTTTGGATTCTGTGTCTCCCTCTCTCTCTCTGCCCCTCTCCTGCTCATGCTGTGTATCTGTCTGTCTGTCTCTCTCTGTCTCAAAAATAAATAAACATTAACAAAAATTTAAACCTTCATTTGAAGGTTTTGCTTCTAAATGTCTACAGATTGTGACCCAGGAATTGCAAAATGCGTAATTGGGAATCTTCCTTCCAAATATATGGACAGTATAATGTACTGGAGAAATACCATCCGCACTTAGAATCCTCCCCCGCTGTCCTTTGAGTGGTGTGGTATCCTATTCAATTATGCGTGATTTATGTTTGCCAAGTTAAAATGAATGAAAATTTAATTTTAGGTTGAAAATTATAAATTCACAACACATAGTGGTAACTGGGGATGCTCTACAGGCCAGAGGCTGGAGGTAGAGAACAGGAAGAGAGAAGATAGGTTCAAAAGGTAAGTTCCATCCAGGGATGGAATGCACAGTATGAGACTCAGGACTGCTTTCTCGAGCACGCTAATTCCTTCCTGGGGTCGACAAAACCAGGGCTTCTGCACATCAGAGAGATAATATTTTCAGGCCTTTTGGGAATAATAAAAGTAGAGTCTGCAAAGTTAAGACAGGTAACATCAGAGATGCATGCCACTGTATATATCATCCTTCACTCAAAGAAAAATCTCGTAAGAACAAACTATCAGATCACAGCTTTTTTTTTCCCCCTTTACAATCTGTGCCCCTTTCACTTACACTGGAGCATCAAATGAATGCTTCAGCAGAAGCTGGGGGTGTTTAATAATTTAACAAGCACACGGGTCTATGGTATATTATTAGGCAATGTCAAATGAAGAAAAGACATTTCTTCATTTAGCAAGTTCTACTGAGAGATTCTTGTACTTTAGACATGATGCTAGATGCTGGGAATACACTGATAAATAAAACAGATAATATCCTCACCCTTGTAAGATGTGCATCCTAGTGACCACAGCGTATACGGTAGTTCCCGCGTATCTGTAGGAGATAACATTCCAACTCCCAGTGGATGCCTGAAACCGTTGCTGGAAGCCGAGCTATCCCAGCCTGAGTGGCAGGGCCGGGCTGTGGACGGATTGGTGACTGCAGGGCGGCCCGCCGACAGTGAAGCTTCTTGTACTCCCACTTTTAGGTAATTTGGCCTTTTTAAAGTACGTGGGGTATTGTCTGTTGGGGAATTGCCCTCGGCAGGCCCCCTGGGATAAGAACCATTAGCGAAGAAAATAAGTTTCCACAAGAAATCGTGCGGCCTTACATTTAGCCCTTGCCATCCCCTATGGAGACTCCTCTACTTACAGAAAGGAGAGCCTCATACATTTGCCAGCAAAGAGGGCCTCTAAAGGAGAGACATACGGATTTGAAAGTCTCACTCTGGCAACTAAGGAGTGTATCTCTGGGCACAGGTGGCTTCAACCCCTAGGCCCACCTGGCCCCCCGGAGGCATTCCAGATGATGACTGAACCTAGTCGGTTAAGGTACAGAATGGTCCATTCGTTCCTAGGTGCATTGTCTCTCTGAGAATGTATAAGGCATGGGTTTCTAGGGTCCTTTCGGTCCCTTCCTGGCACCTTGGACCGAGGCAAACACATTGTTCTTCTGGCCTCAGGTGGTTAGGAGGTCATGTCCCTGTAACTGTTCCACTTGAGGTGTTGAGAAATGGAGGGCCTTTCATGCGAACAGCAAGGCAAATGCTTTATAGACTGTAGATAATTACAGATAAACGCAGATGCATAATGGAATAATGTAAGAAATTAATCAATAATCAAAGGGTATGCGGGAAAGTTAGGGGAAAATCGCCATGTTATTTCTTAAAGGTTGATTACACATAGGAACATTTTCAAAGTTAGGTAATGTTAGAAAAACATAGATGATGTATGTTACAAGGAAATCACTAGCAAATATAATGCCACGTTTACTACAATAAATCGGCCAGTTCAACACGCTGCTATTTATTGTCTGTGTCCATTTTACTTTAGTTTTAGTTTTTCATTTTAGTTTTTTAGTTTTTAGTTTTTTATTTTAGTTTTGTTTTATTTTCACCGACACTGTTCTTTCTTTGGGAGCCCCTGGTTGCTGGAGCTGGTCTCCGGCAAACCGTAGATAGTACCCAACCCCAGATAGACTATTTTTTTCTATGCATGCATACTTATAATAAAGTATAATTTATAAATTAGGCACAGTAAGAGATTCACAACAATACTAAAATAGAACAACTGTAACAATATGCTGTAATAAAAGTTATGTGAATGTGGTCTCTCTTCTCAAAATACCTTATTGTACTGTACTCACCCTTCTTTTGAGGTTGTAAGATGATAAAACGCCTGTGTGGTGAGATGAAGTGAGGTGAATGACATAGGCCTTGTGGCTGTAGTTAGGCTACCATTGACCTTCTGAAGATAAATCAGGAAAATCATCTGCTTCTGAACTGCAGTTGGCTGTAGGTCACTGAAACGACAGAAATACTGTACATAAGAAGCGATTACCATTATAGTTCATGGGAATATGGAAGAAAGAAAGCAGGGTGAAAATTGAATAGCCCACCTAGATCTGAACCAGAACAGGCAAGTGTAAGGGGCTAGCAGCAGAAAAAGAAGAGGGAATTGGAAAGACTCAGTAGGAAAACCTAGTGGTCGGTCCTAGTTAGTTTTCTTTTTTCCTGGGCACAGAGCAAGATCCTTTTGTGGCTAAGTGTAACAGTTGCTTGGTTAGGGTCAATGTACTATAGGAAAATATGGTGTGTGTCATTTCCAAGCCAAATCATTGCATAGCCAGGGCATAGCTCCATGGTGGTCTCTTTCCTGCCTCAGCAAACCAAAAGAACTGTTGTTGAGATGGCAGAAGCAGAGGGTTGAAGTGGACACATGGATGACAGTTTTTGGACAGTCACCCTGCTTTGTAGTGGCCTCTGTGTGAAAAAGAAGCACATTTTCTTATGTTAAGATTTGAGATTGTAGTGCACTTTCTTTAGCGTAGCTTAACATGCCCTAGCCACTACAGTGGGGCTAATGGACACATAATACATGAATATGTAGAGTCATGTATTTATTGAAGGTAGGAATGAGATGCTAGGAAAGAGGGGCTGGGAAGGAAGGGAGAGAGTAGGGAAGAAATCCACTTTCTTGAAGCCAGTAAATGAAATTATAGAAATCCCTTGTTGCTTTACAGAAGAGCATATCTAACTCCACTTCAATTTGTTTGCCAAATAAGAAACAGATTGGAAAATTACTTAGAGTACAACTATTCTTAAGAATTTAATGAAAGAAATATTCTCTAAGACCAACAACAAAAAAACCCCATAAAGTATGTATGATAGAGTTTTTGTTTGATCCACGTATTACCGCTATATCATATTACTAATTTGATTTCATTCATATGAAATGTGCAAGTACAAAATTTTGTGTTGTCTGTGTGTGCATGTGTGATATAAAACTAAGTTAATTTTATTCAGTTCCACCAGGGAAATTTCAATGTAATTTTTCAACTGCATAATGAAATGGGTTTTAGGTGGGTAGGCTCAGATCTCTGACTTACACAGAAAAGGAATCATTTTTGTTTTGTTTTTCCCCAAACCCTGGAAACAAATAAAAAACATGCAAAATGTGCAATACATAAGAATATCATTAATAGACTTTAAAAAATTGTTTTGGCCTCAGTTGTGGAAAAATAACTACCCCTGAAATGGTCATTTAGCAGCTATTGGTGCCTTGTTCTCCTGGCACTCAGAATTCGTTCATTTATTAATTCATTCAAATATTCATTCACTAAAAAACATATTGAGTGACTATGATATGCCAGACCACTTTGAAGGTTCTGACAATTTATCTGAGACCAAGACCAACATGGTCCATGTTCTCTTAAAGTGTATATGCTATTGGGGGAGGGGGGAAGAATATAACTGATAAATTAAAAAGAAAACATCAAATAGTGTAAGTGCTATAAAGAAAATAAAACAGGAAGATGGGATATCAAATGTCTAGGGTCTAGGGGCTTCTTCAAGTAGCGTGGTCAGGTAGGCTTTTCCAAAAGCCCTCTTTAAGCAGAGATCTTACTGGCAAGAAGGAGGCACCCTTGCAGAAATCCGGGGAAGTTTGTTTTCAGGCAGAGGGAATCAAAACTACAAAATTCCTAAGCAGGAAAGGGCATAGCATTACTCAAGGAACAGAAAGAAGACAGTTATAGCTCCGGCAAGGTGAGCCAGGGAAAGGTTTGTAGTAGTTTGTAGTGGTTAATATCATGTGTCAACTTGACTGGGCTAAGGGATGCCCACATACCTGGTAAAACGCTATATCTGGGTGTGTCTGTGAGGATGTTTCCAGAAGAGATCAACATTGGAATCAGTAGACTCAGTAAAGAAGTATGAATGTGTGTGGGTTAACCATCTAACCCCTTGATGACTGAAACAGAACAAAATAGTGGAGAAAGAGTAAATTCTCTCTTTCTCTTTTTGAGCTGGGACATTCATCTCTCTTCCCCTTATACATCAGAGGTCCTTTTTCTCAGGCCTTCAGGCCCAGACAGAATTATACCACCAGCTTTCCTGAGTCTTCAGCTTGCAGATGGCAAATTGTGGGCTTCTTGGCCTCCATAATTGTATGAACCAATTCTTATAATAAATGTGGTAAATTTTAAATACCAACTCGACATTTGAGAAAAGATGACAAGTTGCAATTAGACAATGACAGTCTGAAACTTATGACTGGAGAAAAAAATGAGGAGACTATAAAAATATATTTAAAACCATGGAGCTAAATGATACTATCTAGAGAACGAGAGTGTCTTGAGTGAGAATGTCTATAGAGAAAGAAGAAATAATCTTCCATTGAGCTTTATGACTCCCTGTATTTAGAAGACTAAGAAGAATCAACAGTAAGGATGGAGGGAAACCAGGTGAATACATATTTTTAAAGCCAAGAAAAGTTGTAGATTAATTGTATTAATGGCTATTGATAGGTCCTATAGGAAGAAAGAGAAAGGACTTCTAGGTTCTGGCATCATGGAGTTCATTAGTGACATTAATAAGAGCAGCTACCAAAGAATTATACAAACAGAAACCCAAACAGTGCACTGAGGAAAAAACAGTGGAGGTTGGCATAAGAAAGTGGAGAAAGTAACTGTAAACAATTTTTCTAGGAAAAGTTGCTGTGAAGCCAAGTGGGAAAGTCATACCATAGCCAGAAGGATGACATGAGACCAAGGGAAGTTATTATTATTTCCTAAATGGAAGTTTCTAGGCATGTCTTAATGATCATGGCAGTAATCCAAAATCAAGGGAGACATTAATGACTCAAGAGAGAAAAAAAAGATGATTATATGTGAGAAATTCTTGAGAGAGAGAGAGAGAGAGAAGAATTAGAATACAGAGCCTAAAATACCCCATGACAGAAGCAGGTATATTTAATCCATTGGAACAGGAGGAAGGCCTGACAGTAAGGGTACAGATATAGGTAGATCACTGGATTAGAGCTGATTCAGGCTGGCTGTTATTAGAAAGGAGATCAGGAACTTCATCAGCACATGGTCAGCAAGGGCAGGTCAGTGTTACAGGCACCTGAGCTACTAGTTCGAGTGTGTGTTTAGGATTTTTTCACTCCCACATTTCTAATTAGAGATTATGCTTTTTGGTGCTGTAGTGAGTTATCATTTGCTTGTCTGCTGTGCAGCTCCCAAAATTCCATGGCTATTGTTCCCCCCCACCCCCGCAACTATCCCCATTCTTTTAGATTTTATATCTTTTAAAAAATGCGTTACAGTAATTCTATTGAGTACTTGGCTGGTAGAAAGATTAAATGGGAGCACTTAATCCATAGATTTTACCAAGAAGCTTATAAAATCTTTTTAAATTTTTTAACGTTTATTTATTATTGAGAGACAGAGAGAGACACAGCATGAGCATGGGAGGGGCAGAGAGAGGAGGAGACACAGAAGCTGAAGCAGGCTCCAGGCTCCGAGCTGTCAGCACAGAGCTCCACACAGGGCTTGAACTTACAAACCGCGAGATCATGACCTGAGCCAAAGTCAGACACTAAACCGACTGAGCCACCCAGGCACCCCTAAAATATTTTTAAATAGAATAGTCATGGTACCCTTGATTTATCAATACAAATTTAACTTTAAAACTATAGAGTATAACACTTGATAAACTTGATAAAATAAATTGGGTTAATTCTATAGTCACACACACCCAAAACTATATTTAAAAGTACGTTGCCCTCCCATTTCTGGACTGCGTGTTTGTGTCCTTTCAAAATCCATATGTTCACACCCTAACCCTTGATGTGATATTATTAAGAGGTGGGAATTTGGGAAGTAATTGGGTTTAGATGAGGTCATGAGAGTGGGGCTCCTATGATGGGATTCATGCCCTTACAAGAATACAAAAGATTGGATTGACTCTTTCAGACATGTGAGGATGCAGAGAGAAGCTGGCCACCTGCCAGCCAGGAGGCAGGATCTCACCAGACACTAGATCTGCTGGAACCTTGATCTTGGACTTGTAAGAAATAAATATTAGTTGTTAAGCCATCCAGTTTATGATATTTTATTATCAGCATCCCAAAATGACTCAGACACCCATCGTGTCCATTTTTTCTTATCTGGCCTTGCCTTATTCATAGTGCAACAAATTGTAAGATAATTAAAATGACTACATCAGAATCATGGGTTTTGAGACATTCATGAAGAGATTTGGGGCAACCTATGCCTTAATCAAAGAGACTCAGGGATGTTTCCTCCAACAAATTTTGTTTTCTTTATTGTAAATTGCATCGGAAGCAAACTGCAGTCTTAAAATACAGGTATTTTGCTCTCATTGTGATTATTATAGTAGACAATTCTTCTACACCCTGTAGAAGACAGGGTGTCTTCATAGCCCCTGTGTCTTTCCCACATAAACTGTTTCCATAACCATGGTGACACAGGTGTATGGTTGCCCTTCTGATCTTGAGGAAATAGGTATTAGTCAAAGTCATTCTGTGTGCAAGGATCTGGGAGCAGAAACCCAGTTCATAATTCCTGAAATGACATGTTCTCAGTTTTGGAATTGGGATGGCATCGTAGCATCGGAATTTCTGGGAGAATTCATTTGGCCTCATCTGGGTCATGTGTCTACCCCTGGGCAATGGTTATGACCAGTAAGACTATGACATGGCACAAGAGTAAGGACTTTCCCCCACCCCATTTTTATGGAAGACTGAAAATTATAGAACGCAAAGAATGATTTTGACTGAAACTGTCATTATCCGAAATGTCAATAAACTGAAAAACTATCTTTATGATCAGAAAGCTGGAATAACAATATACTGAAAGGAGAATAATTTACAAAATGAGATGATCAATAGTGTCAGAAAGTATAAAGCAAAACCATTTGATTGTTTACTTTCAAACATGCAGTTTTAATAGTTTAGAGGGATCCTGAAATCATTTCAATATGTAAATAAACTAGGTGGGGGTGGGGAGAACTTCTAAAGCAGAGACCACAAGTTCTAAAGCCCTGGTTGTATCCTATTTCTTGACCTGGTACATTTTATAAATTTGGCAGGGAAGGATAGTAGGATGTGATCCATTTGTAAAGTATTTCTCATTCTCAGTGTCCAAAACATGAATGCTCGATGGAGTTTTTGATGTGTTTTAAAACCAACAGTAGAATTCTTAAAGAATTTTCCTATTATAGAAAACCATACTTAATACCATCTGTGTAGGAAGATCTGATCCAATTCGTGGTCACGGTTTTAACAGACTACTGAAAAATTCTCACACACAGAATGAGACCAAGGAAAATCTGATGAATTAAGTAATTAGGTTTCTTGAGTATCTTCAAGTGAGTCAGCCTCTTTCTTATGTGTAGAGTTTAGTCAGAGTCAAAATGAGATATAATTGCTGATAGAAATTAACTGTGGCCCAGACCAGGATGTCCAAATTATAACATACAACACTTAATGTATAAGTTAACGGTCTTTGTAAACATTAGAAAAGGGCTTTACCTTATGTAAATATAAGCTTACTTGTTGGGATGATTCACAGAATCAGAGGAAGGCTGAACTAGCTTCCCGAAGCACAAGAACTAGGGCGGCTTTGAGAAGCTCAGCAGTGGAGCTGAGAAACCATCTTTCCAGGGTCCTGTGTCACGTGAATTCTGCTCCAACAGCCTTATATTCCCAATTTCCATTCAAGACTTTTTACTCTTTAAATTCTTTTTTTTTAATTCGAGAGGGAAGGGGAGAGGGGCAGAGGGAGAAAGAGAGAGAGAAAAAGAGAATCTTAAGCAGGCTCTGTGCTCAGTGCTGAGCCCGACATGGGGCCTAATCCCACGACCCTGGGATCATGACCTGAGATGAAATCAAGAGTGGGACGTTCAACCAACTAAGCCACCCAGACACGCCAAGATTTTTAACTCTTGAGAGAGATCATCTAATTGACAAAGCCTGAATCAGGTGAATCTCTCTACCTCAGGATCAGAATCTCATGGCCAAAAGACACAATCGTAGTGATGTAGAATAATTGTGAGTGGTTACAATGTCATCTTTGAGCTGACTTCTCTTTGACTCTTCCATTTCTCTCAATCTGTTTGATGTTTTATTCATCTCTGTACATGACCTATCCTAAATCTTGCTATCTGCCTCAAAAGTCAAGTACTGGTAGTTAAATTTAATAAGAACTTTCTATCACTCATTCTCTGTTTTAAATGTTTTTCATATGTTCTCTCAATACAAGATAGTTTTTATTATCTCCATTTTACAGGAAAGTAAACTGAAGCAGGGAGTATCTACCTTTCTCAGTTCATAGTTACAATGTAGTAGAGACAGGATTTTAACTAAGCTGTGAGTTTCTGAGCTGTGCTCTTAACTATTATACTATATCTCCTCTGATAAAATGCTTATAAAACAGTCATTTGGTTAAAAAAAAAAAAGCAATCTTTCTGATCTTTTTAGAAAGGCTAATATTGTGTGTTTAAAGTGGGCTAAAAGTTGTTCTTGTCTCCACCCACACTAGGAGGACTGATCATTAGATCACCTTTCTAGAGGCACACCTTTCTGGATGTGGAAGAAATATCCACGCCACTTTGTGCACAAAGTATCTCCCCTTTCATCTGCTAAGAACACTTATCCAACTATTGCCACTGTTTCTTCTCCATAATCAATTTCTTTTTTTTTCCTTTCTATCCTAGATCGTGGTGATCAACATGCAAACACATATAAAACATCTCTTGACTCACTTCCTCACTGGCTACCACTCCATTGCTCTGTTCCTCTTTATACCAAAACTTCTAGAAAGAGTCCTCTGTACTCTCTGTCATGAGGTATTTTCCTCCTATTTGCTAAACTCTCTCCAAAAAGGTCTCCTCCTCCACTGCTCTTGCCAAGGTCATGCCCTTGCCAAGGTCACCTAGGACACACTCTGGAAAGTCAAGAGTCAATTCCAGACTCTCCATCCTACATACCATTGATCACTGTTTCTTCTTCGTGTCTCCTTTATCCTTACACACTTCTGTGACAAGTTTTCCACCAGCTTGAATATCATCTCTACGCTGGTGATTCCCCCAATTTCATCCCCAACCTGAACTTTTCCTCTAAGTCTATACTCTTATATTTTAAGTCCTTTCTTGCCATCCCTACTTTGATGCCTTGTCAGAAATTATACATCTACCACATCCCCCAAAAAATCTTGATCCGTATCAAATTTATATTAAATCTTGATCCAGTACCAAATATAAATTTACATTTACATTTCTAAGAACAAAACCCTCAGTTCATCCTTGACTCTGGTAAGAGACATATCTACATGGCTCTGAAGGCTCATTTCCTTCCAACTTTTAGTAGTTCATCGATAAGTCAGCTCCCTGGGATTGAACCAGGCTGTGAGAAGATAGGCCTTTAGCTGCTGTTCTCCTGGCCAGCATACAAGGCTGTCCCCAGGCCCTTCATGTGCAGATCTTGGTCCTCTGCATACCCACCTCCTAGCATTGTTCCTGGCCAGGAAATTCTTTGACTCATTTCTTATTATTAGCATTCTAAACCACTGTGCATTCCCTCCCCTCTTTTGGGCTGATCTGTAAATAGATAACAAGCTGTGGGGTCAAGAGCCTTTTCTTTTTCAGACCTCTGAGTTTCACATCCAGCTTGTTGGCTAAGGAGGGCCCTTTCTGCTAGAACTCTGGTGCTTACAGAACATCCATGCTTGTCCCATGCTGTGGAATAAGGACAGTCCAGGGAACTTCGGGTTGTTCTGTTAATTCCCTGCTTGTAAGACTATCTCCCACAAGCTCTGTGCTATATCTGTGCTGTGTGGTACTTGTGATGTGTGTGGGTGACATCCTTGAATAACAGACCTTTTCCTTCCTCTCACACTCTTCAACCAATCCGTCAGCAGCTCTTATCAGCCCTTCTTTCAATGTATATTCAGAATATGACCACTTATCACGCCCCCAACTACCATCTGATTGAGGACACCAACATCTCTCAACTGTATGATTTAGGCTTCTAAATGGCTTCTCTGCTTCCACCCCTGCCCTCTATGCAGTCTGTTGACAATGCAGTAGCACAGAGGCCCTCCTGAAATGAAAGTGCAAATCAGGCAAAACCCTCCTGGGCACTCCATCTTACTTACAGCAGGAAAACCCCAGTCCCTGTACAAAGACGATGGCCCTGAGGGCATGACCTGACCTATACTCCAGATGATAACCTGACCCATGCTCCACTTACCCTCAGATCTCACTTCCTACCACGTAAGCCTTTGTCTGCTGTTCCTCTGCTGGGACTGCCTCAATGAAGCACCACAGAATGGGTGTCTTCCACAACAGAAATTTGTTTTCTCATGGTTCTCAAGGCCAGTAGTCTGAGATCAAGACATTGAAAAATTGGTTTCTTCCTGAGGCCTCCCTTCTTGCCTTATAGACTGTTTTCTTCTGTGTTTGTATCTGTGCCCTTATCTCCTTTTCTTATAAGAATACAGTCATATTGGATCAGAACCCAATGATCCCCCTTTAACTTAATTACTACTTTAAAAACTGTATCTCCAAATACAGCCACATTCTGAGGCACTGGGGTTTAGGACTTCAACGTATGAATTTTCAAGACATGACAACCACTCTGAGCATGCCCACTAGCCTTTCCGCACATTCCAGAGCTTCAGCTTGGCTGGAATGCTCCTGTCTCAGGCCCAGAACTGGATGTTTATCTATCTATTTGGACAATGCTTCCTCCAGATATATCTATGGCTCTATTCCACACCTCGTTAAGTCTTTATGAATATATCATCTTCGCTGGAAGGTTTTGTCTGTCCAACACTCCTATAACCTTCAAACCCAAGACTTCGGTCACATTCATTCATTTCCCTCCATAGCACTTATTATTTTGTCTACCATCTGTCTCTCCTAACTAGAATATGAGCTCCAAGAAGACCTATATTAACTGCTGAATCTCAAGAATCTAGAATAGTGCCTGGCACATAGTTAACATTCAGTAAATATCTGCTGAAAGTTGAATTCTTTGATGCCTAAATTAGTTGGTTTCTGAATATGGCCTGGATGGGCAAAAATCTGTTCATTTCCAAATCTAGTGAAAAATCAGTTATTAATAAAAAATCTGAGTTCATGTAGCAATACAATGGTATTAATAATAGAAAATGTAATGAATGGTAGAAGTAAATACTATGGAGCATAAAATAGGAGAATAATAAATGGAAACTTCCATTATATTTTTTCTGTTCAAGCCAACATATTCACTGGAGTTCTATTAGAGTAAGCATAAATTCATTTTATTGTTTTCTAACCTTAAGACTTTTCTCCGGGCACCTGGGTGGTTCAGTCCATTAAGCATCTGACTCTTGATTTCAGCTCAGGTCATGATCACATGGTATGTGAGATCGAGCCCCGCATTGGTCTCTCTCCCACTCTCTCTGCTCCTTTCCCGCTTTCTCTCTTTCTCTCCCAAAATAAATAAATAAACTTAAAAAAAAAAAAGACTTTTCTCTCCAGGTGGTCAAGTAGTGCTGGGGCAGCAGGTGGGGGTGGGGGTGGAAGACATCTTTCCAAATGGACAAGCACTGTTGCCCAGGCACCAAGGTGGATGTGGGAACCCTGAATCAAGTCTGTGAAATTTCCTCTCTACTTGGGCAGAAGAGAAGGGACTGCTGGAAGAGACATAGCCCAGAGCCGTGCCAAAGGCAAGCGCAGAGGCACTTTCCCTGATGAATTTTACTTCTACCTTATGTTTCTTGGAAGCAGAGTGTGGTTGTTAATACATCAGAAAGACTGGGGGCTATAAAGAGGAGGAGGAAGAGTTGGAGCGGTACTCAGTAAATACTTTAAAGTGCCCCAGGGATTGAGAGAAGGCCTGGAGTGAGTGAGACTGTTTACCAAACAAAGCTTATATCATCACATTTCATATTTTGCCTGGCTCCCACGATGTGAGCTACATAAAAATGCATTCGACTGTGGCATTCCCCTGCTCCGCTGGCTTTAATTAAACTTGCTTTGTGCTTAGGAAATTAGCAAACTCTTTGCAGTCGAGGGGAGAAAAACATGGGTTATTCACATGGGTAGATTTTTCCCTTTAATTCACACAGCTCAAATGCTTTGTCATATTCAGCGACTCTGGTGGCTACAGCACAGTGCCAGAATCCATTAGCAGAGGCTGCTCACCATGGCTGTAGAATGGGATTTCCACCTGACTCCAGTGCACATGATTGATGGCATCAGAGAAGAAGGTCACTGGGTTCTGGCCCTTAGCAGGGATCTGTCACTCTGTAAAATGGCCCCACAGCAATGAGTAGAAACAATGGGTCCCCTTGTTGAACCAACAGGGGCAGTGGCTTAGGAGGCGTTTCCTGGCCCTCCCTGCTGACAATACTCCATTTCACGTGCGAATGACCAGCTGATGTAGGAGGTCTGAGCCCCATAACAAACCACCTTTCACTTTTTACAAAGAAATAACATTATCTGCTGAATTGTCAGGCATGAAAAATTAATCCTTTGGCAGCAGCCGTGTGCAATATTTCAGTTAAGAGGTAAGGGACATGTGGAAGGGGAAAGAAAATAAAACCCTTCTTTGAGGAGATTGGGGCATGATTTCACTTCACTTAAGTAGAAAACACAAAGCCAGTAAAAAGTGATTAAGGCACAGAACAAAATTGATTAGAGAGCAGAAATCTGAAACTCCAGAAGCCTCAAATCTGTTTGAGGCCAAGACTGGCTTGTTGACATATGTTCTTAAGTTAAAGCCACAGAACCAACAAATGGCCCTCCTGCAGCCAGTCTCTGAAGACCACAGCCTACATAATGAAACTCCAAAACTTTCAGAAAAGATAACCAGTCCTTAATTACACCCCTTACCTACTTACTACTTCTTAGATTACTTGAATAATGTAAGTTTCTGAATTCACTCATGCTTTCTCTGGGCTCCAGTCTCCTCTTCCTGAAATAGCCCCATCTTCTTGCCTTCACATGTGTAACTTCTAGTAGAAAGTTTCCCAAGCTGGGATTCTGTTTCCTTTGGTAGATTTGCAGACTCCAAATAAGCCTCTTTCAATATTCTATATGTGACATCGCTGTTGCTATTAGGTAAAAAATGAGCCAAGCAGCCTTACGATGGGTCATAGACCTGATTGATTAATAAGTTACGTTAACCTTGGGGTTCCCTTGAATAATACCTAGAAGCCACTGGCCTCAAGGTTCAAGTCCTAACATCCCAGTTTGAGTTACCTATGTGCCTTACCTGTGCTTCAGTCTTCATACACGTTGACATATCATTTCCTTTCATCCAGACTCCAGTTCCTGAGCAGGCAGTGCAGTATATTTCTAATTTGGGGTACAGACTGTATAAAAATGCCCCCCTTTACCTTCCTTCAAAGCTCTGGAAGTGAAGAGTGGCTCTCTCCAGTGAGAGGATTTTTTGCCTTAGACACACACTCATGAAAAGTAAATGCAAACCAGTCCAGAAGACATACTTCAAGGGGCTCTCATGCCAGCATTCCATGCCCTAAAGGAGCATCTCTCTGTCATTTGCACCCTCTTCTGTCTAATGAACATTTGTGTGTTTTTTTTTAAATTTTTTAATGTTTATTATTTTTCTTCTTTTAAAAACTTGTTTTATTTTTTATTTTTTTAAATTTATATCCAAATTAGTTAGCATATAGTGCAACAATGATTTCAGGAGTAGATTCCTTAGTGCCCCTTACCCATTTAGCCAATCCCCCTCCCACAACCCCTCCAGTAACCCTGTTTGTCCTCCATATTTATGAGTCTCTTCTGTTTTGTCCCCCTCCCTGTTTTTATATTATTTTCGTTTCCCTTCCCTTATGTTCATCTGCTTTGTCTCTTAAAGTCCTCATGAGTGAAGTCATATGATTTTTGTCTTTCTCTGACTAATTTCACTTAGCATAATACCCTCCAGTTCCATCCGTGTAGTTGCAAATGGCAAATGGCAAGATTTCATTCTTTTTGATTGTTAAGTAATACTCCAGTGTGTGTGTGTGTGTGTGTGTATAAATATATATATATATTATATTTAATATATATAATATAATATATATTATATATATTTAATATATACATATATATAATATAAATATATATATGTATATATATTTATGTATATATATATGTATATATATATACACCACATCTTCTTTATCCATTCATCCATTGAAGGACATTTGGGCTCTTTCCATACTTTGGCTATTGTTGATAGTGCTGCTATAAACATGGTGGTGCATGTGTCCCTTCGAAACAGCACACCTGTATCCCTTGGATAAATGCCTAGTAGTGCAAATTCTGGATAGTAGAGTAGTTCTATTTTTTGTTTTTTGAGGAACATCCATACCGTTTTCCAGAGTGGCTGCACCAGCTTGCATTCCCACCAACAATGCAAAAGAGATCTGCGGAGAGACACCCTCCGCATCCTCACCAACATCTGTTGTTGCCTGAGTTGTTAATGTTAGCCATTCTGACAGGTGTGAGGTGGTATCTCATTGTGGTTTTGATTTGTATTCCCCTGATGATGAGTGATGTTGAGCATTTTTTCAAGTGTCGGTTGGCCGCCTGGATGTCTTCTTTGGAAAAGTGTCTATTCATGTCTTTTGCCCATTTCTTCACTGGATTATTTGTTTTTTGGGTGTTGAGTTTGATAAGTTCTTTATAGATTCTGGATACTAACCCTTTATCTGATATGTCGTTTGCAAATATCTTCTCCCATTCTGTCGGTTGCCTTCTAGTTTTGCTGATTATTTCCTTCGCTGTGCAGAAGATTTTATTTTGATGAGGTCCCAGTAGTTCATTTTTGCTTTTGTTTCCCTTGCTTCCAGAGACGTGTTGAGTAGGAAGTTGCTATGGCCAAGGTCAAAGAGGTTTTTGCCTGCTTTCTCCTTGAGGATTTTGATGGCTTCCTGTCTTACATTGAGGTCTTTCATCCATTTTGAGTTTATTTTTGTGTATGGTGTAAGAAAGTGGTCCAGGTTCATTCTTCTGCATGTCGCTGTCCAGTTTTCCCAGCACCACTTGCTGAAGAGACTGTCTTTATTCCATTGGATATTCTTTCCTGCTTTGTCAAAGATTAGTTGGCCATATGTTTGTGGGTCCATTTCTGGGTTCTCTATTCTGTTCCGTTGATCTGAGTGTCTGTTCTTGTGTCAGTCTTGATGATTACAGCTTTGTAGTAGAGCTTGAAGTCTGGGATTGTGATGCCTCCTGCTTTGGTTTCTTTTTCAAGATTGCTTTGGCTCTTCGGGGTCTTTTCTGGTTCCACACACATTTTAGGATTATTTGTTCTAGCTCTGTGAAGAATGCTGGTGTTACTTTGATAGGGATTGCATGGAATATGTAGATTGCTTTGGGTAGTGTCGACATTTTCACAATATTTGTTCTTCCTATCCAGGAGCATGGAATCTTTTTCCATTTCTTTGTGTCTTCTTCAATTTCTTTCATCAGCTTTCTATAGTTTTCAGTGTATAGATTTTTCACCTCTTTGGTTAGATTTATTCCTAAGTATTTTATGGTTTTTGGTGCAACTGTAAATGGGATCAATTCCTTGATTTCTCTTTCTGTTGCTTCATTGTTGGTGTATAGGAATGCAACCAATTTCTGTGGGTTGATTTTATATCCTGCAACTTTGCTGAATTCATGAATCAATTGTAGCAGTTTTTTGGTGGAATATTTTGAGTTTTCCATATAGAGTATCATGTCATCTGCGAAGAGTGAAAGTTTGACCTCCTCCTGGCCAATTTGGATGCTTTTTATTTCTTTGTGTTGTCTGATTGCAGAGGCTAAGACTTCCAATGCTATGTTGAATACCAGTGGTGAGAGTGGACATCCCTGTCTTGTTCCTAACCTTAGGGGGAAAGCTGTCAGTTTTTCCCCATTGAGGATGATATTAGTGTTGGGTTGTTCATATATGGCTTTTATGATCTCGAGCTATGCTCCTTCTATCCCTACTTTCTTGAGGTCTTTTATCAAGAAAGGATGCTGTATTTTGCCAAATGCTTTCTCCGCATCTATTGAGAGGATCATATGGTTCTTGTCCTTTCTTTTATTGATGTGATGAATCACATTAATTGTTTTGCAGATATTGAACCAGCCCTGCATCCCAGGTATAAATCCCACTTGGTCGTGGTGAATAATTTTTTAATGTATTGTTGGATCTGGTTGGCTAATATCTTGTTGAGGATTTTTGCATCCATGTTCATCAAGGAAATTGGTCTATATTTCTCCTTTTTAGTGGGGTCTCTGTCTGATTTTGGAATCAAGGTAATGCTGGCTTCATAGAAAGAGTTTGGAGGTTTTCCTTCTATTTCTATTTTTTGGAACAGTTTCATAGAATAGGTGTTAACTCTTCCTTAAATGTTTGGTAGAATTCCCCTGGAAAGCCATCTGGCCCTGGACTCTTGTTTTTTGGCAGATTTTTGATTACTAATTCCATTTCCTTACTGGTTATGGGTTTGTTCAAGTCTTCTATTTCTTTCTGTTTCAGTTTCAGTAGTGTATATGTTTCTAGGAATTTGTCCATTTCTTTCAGATTACCCATTTTATTGGCATATAATTGCTCATAATATTCTCTTATTATTGTTTTTATTTCTGTTGTGTTGGTTGTGATCTCTCCTCTTGCATTCTTGCTTTTATTTATTTGGGTCCTTTCCTTTTTCTTTTTGATCAAACTGGCTAGTGGTTTATCAATTTTGTTCATTCTTTCAAAGAACCAGCTTCTGGTTTCATTAATCTGTTTTACTGGTTTTTTTGGTTTTGATAGCATTAATTTCTGCTCTAATCTTTATTACTTCCTGTCTTCTGCTGGTTTTGGGTTTTATTTGCTGTTCTCTTCCAGCTCTTTAAGGCATAAGGTTAGGTTGTGTATCTGAGATCTTTCTTCCTTTAGGAAGGCCTGGATTGCTATATACTTTCCTCTTATGACCACCTTTGCTATGTCCCACAGGTTTTGGGTTGTGGTGTTATCATTTTCATTGACTTCCATATACTTTTTAATTTCCTCTTTAACTGCTTGGTTAGCCCATTCATTCTTTAGTAGGATGTTCTTCAGTCTCCAAGTATTTGTTACCTTTCCAAATTTTTTCTTGTGGTTGATTTCGAGTTTCATAGCATTGTGGTCTGAAAATATGCACGGTATGATCTCAGTCTATTTGTGCTTATTTGGGGCTGATTTGTGTCCCAGTGTATGGTCTATTCTGGAGAATGTTCCATGTGCACTGGAGAAGAATGTATATTCTGCTGCTTCAAGATGAAATGTTCTGAATATATCTGTTAAGTCCATCTGGTCCAGTGTATCATTCAAAACCATTGTTTCCTTGTTGATTTTTTGATTAGATGATCTGTCCATTGTTGTGAGTGGGGTGTTGATGTCTCCTATTATTATGGTATTACTGTCGATGAGTTTCTTTATGTTTGTGATTAACTGATGTATATATTTGGGTGCTCCACATTTGGTGCATAAATGTTTACAATTGTTAGGTCTTCTTGGTGGATTATGATATAATGCCCTTCTTCATCTCTTGATACAGTCTCTATTTTAAAGTCTAGATTGTCTGATGTAAGTATGGCTACTCTGGCTTTCTTTTGTTGATCATTAGTATGATAGATAGTTCTCCATCCCTTTATTTTCAATCTGAAAGTGTCTTTAGGTCTTGTAAACAGCATATAGATGGATCTTATTTTCTTATCCATTCTGTTACCCTATGTCTTTTGATTGGAGCATTAAGTCCACTGATGTTTAGAGTGAGTACTGAAAGATATGAATTTATTGCCATTATGATGTTTGTAGAATTAGAGTTTCTGGTGGTGTTCTATGGTTCTTTCTAATTTTTGTTGCTTTTGGTATATATATATATATATTTTTTTTTCTCCCCTCAGAGAGTCCCCCTTAAAATTTCATGCAGGGCTGGTTTAGTGGTCACAAACTCCTTTAATTTTTGCTTTTCTGGGAAACTTTTTATCTCCCTTCTATTTTGAATGACAGCCTTGCTGGATAAAGAATTCTTGGCTGCATATTTTTCTGATACAGCACACTGAATATATCCTGCCACTCCTTTCTGGCCTGCCAAGTTTCTGTGGATAAGTCTGCTGCAAACCTGATCTGTCTTCCCTTGTAGGTTAGGGACTTTTTTCCCTTGCTGCTTTCATGATTCTCTCCTTGCCTGAGTATTTTGCAAATTTGACTATGATATGCCCTGTCGATGGTCAGATTTTGTTGAATCTAATGGGGGTGCTCTGTGCTTCCTGGATTTTGATGTCTGTGTCTTTCCCCAGGTTATGAAAGTTTTCTGCTACGATTTGCTCACATAACCCTTCTACCCCTATTTCTCTCTTCCTTTTCTGGGACCCCTATGATTCTGATGTTGTTCCTTTTTAATGAGTCACTGATTTCTCTAATTCTTAAATTGTGCTCTTCTACCTTAATCTCCCTCTTTTTTCTGCTTCATTTTTCTCTATAAGTTTGTCCTCTATATTGCTGATTCTCTGTTCTGCCTCATCCATCCTTGCTGCCGCTGTATCTATCCATGATTGCAGCTCAGTTATAACATTTTTCATTTCATTCTGGCTATTTTTTACTTCTTTTATCTCTGCAGAAAGGGATTCTAATCTATTTTCGACGCCAGCTAGTATTCTTATTATCGTGATTCTAAATTCTGGTTCAGACATCTTGCTTGTATCTGTGTTGGTTAAATCCCTGGCTATCGTTTCTTTGTGCTCTTTCTTTTGGGGTGAATTCCTTCGTTTTGTCATTTTGAAGGGAGAAAAGGAACTAATGAGGTATAAAAATTAAAATTAAAGAAAATTTAAAAAATATATATATTAAAATTAAAAACACACACTCACACAAAAATCGAATAAATGATGCTAGATCCTAGGTGTGTTTTGGTCTGGGTGTTGAAAGTGGTTTGACAGATTAGAGAAAAAAAGGGGGGAGGAGAAGAAAAAAAAGGAAATCGTTTGAGAACTTGAAAAAATGAATACACTGAAGTAGACTAAAATGAGATGATGGAGATAAAATAGAATTTGAAAATATATATACAGAAGTAAAGAATATGGTAGAAAAAAATAAACAAAAATATTTTTATTAAAAATTAAAAACAAAAATGAATTTTTTCTGTTTCTATATTCAAGAAAAGGAAAAGAAACAAAAAGAGAAAAAAGAAAAAAGAAAAAAATGGAAAAAAGGAAATCGTTTGAAAATTTGAAAAAGTGAACACTGTAGTAGACTAAAATAAAATGATGGAAGTAAAATAGAATTTGAAAAAATTTACACAAAAGTAAAAAATATAGTGATAAAAATTAAAGAAAAATATTTTTAATAAAAATTGAAAATAAAAATGATTTTTTCTCTTTCTGTATTCAAGAAAAAGAAGTGTAAAAGAGAAAAAAAAACAAAAGAAAGAAAATCGAATAGATGGACCTGCTAACAGACTGAAGTAGGACCGAGATTACTTCATTTTCCCCTAGAAGTCAGTCTATGTAGCGCTTTATTGTCCATAAACTAAGCCGGTGGTGAGACTTGTTTTTTTGAAGAGCAAAGTTGGCCCAGTTGGGCGGGGTTCAGTGTAATGGCTCTGCTCTCCACTAGATGGCGCTGCTATCCTACTGGGGTGGATTGTTGCAGGGCTCGTAGGTGCATATGCACATGCACAGGAGTGGTGAAAATGGTGCCACGCAGCTACCCAGTCTGTTCTGGATCAGCAATCGCACACCCTTCCTGTCTTCAGCTCTCGTCCACTCTCTGCTTTTTCACTCTCTGTGACCAGGCCCCAGGCAGTACCTCTCCCACGTTTTGTCTTAGATGCGGCTGTTTTACCCGGCCCCTTACTTTCAAAGGACTGTCACTTTGACCCCTTCTGCCCCTCTGTGGGAGGGTCTCACTGAGCAATGGCCAAATTCCAACTGCACCCATGAATGCTTGCTGGACCTGCTGCTGCCAGTGCCCCAAGACTGCGGCCAGATGCCAGCCTACCCCAGAAGAAGTTCACGAGATAGTGTTGCAGCGGCTTTTCAGGGATTATGGAAAATCACAACACACATCTGGCACCGGGCTTCACCTTTAACAACCTTGTTCCAGCACCAACGAATGTGGCCGTTTTCTAGGGTCTCCTGGGACCAGGTGGCTTCAACAGTCTCTACCAAATGTCCTTCCTGCAGTGGATCCGCATTTCCCCGTGTGGGCTGAGAACCTCCCGGACCCCACTCTGTTCCTGGGGATTTGCCTTTCCCACCAGAGCACCACCAGGTATCGAGCTACGGAGATGCAGACTTTGCACTCCCCT
The DNA here is from genome assembly GCF_024362965.1 of Panthera pardus. Classification (NCBI taxonomy): domain Eukaryota; kingdom Metazoa; phylum Chordata; class Mammalia; order Carnivora; family Felidae; genus Panthera; species Panthera pardus. The sequence continues at coordinate 41,730,792 of NW_026526876.1, forward strand.
TGTTTACAGTCTTAATGGAATTTAAACCCTCTCCTTTCTCCTTTCTCCTTTCTCCCTTTTTGGTTTAGTCCCTGTGGCTGTTTCCAATTTTCTGCTTTCTCTCCAGCTGCTTTTGGGGAAGGGTGCTTTTCCCGTATTCTCCCCATCACCCCACCCCCAGTCTCTGTCCTCTCTCCATCTGCAAAAGTGGCTCCCTGCCCGCTGCCAGCTTCTCTCTCCCCAAGTTCACCTCTCTGCGCCGCGTACCTGCTGAATTCTGTGGCTCAGGTTGTGCAGATTGTTGTGTTAATCCTCCAATCAGTTCTCTAGGTGTGTAGGATGGTTTAGTGTTGGTCTGGCTGTATTTCATGGACGCGAGACACACAAAAAAAACTCCCATGCTGTTCCGCCATCTTGGCTCCTCCTCCTTAATGTTTAATTTTTTTGAGAGAGAGAAACAGAGTGTGAACAGAGGAGGGGCAGAGAGAGAGGGAGACACAAAATCTGAAGCAGGCTCCAGGGTCTGAGCTGTCTGCACAGAGCGCAACACAGGGCTCAAACTCACCAATGGTGAGATCATGACCTGAGATGAAGTCAGATGTTCAACCAAATGAGCCACCCAGGCACCCCCTGTCGAATTTGGATTTACTTTAAGTAACAATCTAAAATGCTTCAAAATGGCATTCTCCGGCCACTGAGTGAAAAATAGCATCCTATATTGTATCCCTTTACACCATCTTCATTATTCCCCCTTCATGATCTTTTCCTCAATTGCTATCAGGGATTTCAATATTCCACATGGGACAAGCCTGCCTGCTTTGTTTGCTGCAGGGTTCTCCATCCAACATGATGACTAGTTTATAATGAACAAATATTGTTTGTTGACTGAATAAGTGAACAGATTACAAAGCAAGTATCTCTCAGAAGGGTAACACACAGATATTCAAAACACCTTCCCTAAGAGTAGGTTCTGATAGAAAGAAAGACACTCTCTAAGGATGGAGGACAAGGATCATGGGGGCAGTGGCCAGAGTGTCTTACCTATAGTGTCCTCTGCAGGCAAATAACTTTATCCGCAAGTCTACTTCCTCATCTGTTAGCTAAAGTTGTTATAAAATTGACATTAACCAATGTAATACAGTGCATTATACTGTGTGTCAATTATTATGACTTTTCCAATTCTACCTATTGGCTCTTTTTAAAATTTTTTTAATGTTTATTTTTAAGACAGAGAGAGACAGAGACAGAGACAGAGTGTTAGCAGGGGAGGGGTGGAGAGAGAGGGAGACACAGAATCTGAAGCAGGATCCAGGCTCCGAATGTCAGCACAGAGCCCCCTTGAACTCATGAGCCAGCTGAGATCATGACCTGAGCAGAAGTCAGATGCTTAATCGACTGAGCCACCCAGGTGCCCCTCTATTTGGGTCTGAATGATTAGCCCCAAAGACTAGTTGCAGTTATCAGAAACTGATAGAGGTGAGAATGACGTTACAAAACAAAAGTGTCCTTCTCTCTGGTTGCTTGAAATCAATATGTAAGAGTCCCTTGTGGAGGGTAGCGAGCTCAGTGTCATGGCTGATAGGGGAATACATCACTGATGATGGTTAAAGATGATGCCCCAACGAAAAGAGTTTTGAAGCAGTGAGGACATTGAAAGTTTGACCACAAAACCTTGAAAAGATGGGGGAAAAAAAAGGAAAGCTTGAATCCAGAGTTAGGTGTGTGATAAAGAAGCAGAGAGCAACAATCCATCAGAGAGGCAGTCAGAAGGCAATCAACTTTTAAAGCATTTCTGTTGTGCTGCAGGGAAGTTTTCGGACTTTCGGGTCTTGGGATGTCATTGTTAAAGTGATAGGTACCCTGACCAGTGCTGCACAGGGCTGACCTAGTCTTTATCCACAATGGCTCAAAACCTGCACATTAACTCCCTGGACTTGGGCCATTTGGGTTCCTGGCATAAGGAACTAACAAGGATAAAAAAAAATTCCTTTTACTATTTTTCCCCATATCCCATAGAATTAACCATACAATTCTCACTTATTTTGCACTGGTTTTTAGGTTATGGCCACCTCATCCATTTCTGTGTTCTTAAAACAGGCTTTGATATAGAATAGGTCTGAATCAAACTAGTAAAAAAAAAGTGTAATATATTGACTAACAGTGTAGGGTTACAATGGAACTTTGAACCACAACTCACTGAAGTAATTGACCTTTTTTGTTCAGAAGTTTGGGTTTTTAGTGAACTGAGTTGGGAAATTCTGAAAACAACCCCATTCAGTCTTTCACCAGTCAGTAGTCGGTGGATTTTTTCCAAGAACCTCATGGTTCTCTTTAAAAACATTTGGAGATGGGAAATGCATTTCAATCAATCTCCTCAGTGAGGTTATGCAGATGACTTAGAGGAAAGGATCCAGCAAGCTTGTTTGGCATATCTTGCTTTGGAGAAGTGATCATAATCTATCTCCCTGTCATTTTTGTCCACAAGACAGAAACATCCTTAAGTGGCTGTTTGGCATTAAGGGAGAGAGGTTTCTCAGGTTCCATTGGGGAATTTTCTTGAGGATTCTCACTGTGTGTGCATGTGTGTTGGTATGTAAGGAAATATTTCCAGTAGTTGTCTCTGAGGAGGGGGCCTGGGGATTTAGGGTTTTGATTGGAAAGGTGACTACTTATTTAAAACTAACTTTTTATTTTGCATTAATGCCAGATTCACAGAAAAGTTGCAAAGATAGATATCCCTCATCCAGTTTCTCTGTTTTTTTCCAATATTTTTATTGGACTAAAATACATACAGCATAAAATTTACCATGTTAAGCCATTTCTAAGTGTAAAGTTCAGTGGCATTAAAAATATTTATAATATTGTATAACCATGACCACCATCCATCTCCAAAATTCTTTTGATCTTGTAAAACTGAAAACCTATACCAATTTAACAAAAGCTTCCCAGCTCCATTCTACTTTTTCTCTATATAATTTTGACTCCTGTGAGTACCTCATACAGTATTTATCTTTTTGTCACTGGCTTGTTTCAGTTAGCATAATGTCCTCAAGATTCATTCACACTATAGCATGTGTCAGAATCTTCTTCCTTTCTAGAGCTGAATGGTATTTCATTATATGCAAATGGCACATTTTGCTCATCCATTCATCCTTTGATTGATGCTTGGGCTGCTTCCATGTTTTGGCTATTGTGAATAATACTACCGTGAACATGGGTGTGTACATATCACTTAGAGCCCCTGCTTTCGATTTTTCTGGGTATGTATCAAGAAGAGGAATTGCTAGAGGCTCTTGGGTGGCTCAGTCAGTTAAGTGTCTGACTTTGGTCCAGGTCATGATCTCACGGTTCACGAGTTTGAGCCCCGTGTCAGGCTCTGTGCTGAGATCTTAGAGCCTGGAGCCTGCTTTGGATGCTGTGTTTCCCTCTCTCTCTGCCCCTCCCCACTCATGCTCTGTCTCTTTCTTTTTCCCTCCCTCTCTCTCTCTCTCTCTCAAAAAATAAACTCCTCACTTTACACAGATTTTGCTGCCCCTCCCCCACTGATGTCTTTTTCTTACCAGATTTCATTTTTAACTTTATTTATTTATTTATTTATTTCATGGACAAATTGAAGTTATTTATGTAAGACGTCTCCTGTCATAAGCAAAGGGATGGGAGATCAGTATCATTTGATACAAGTAAGGAAGGTGAGCTTTAGGTCCCATATGCTTTTTGGTCTGTGTGCAGACTCATGGTCCAAACCAGTGCTGTGGTCCCCACCGGGTGGTGGTCCATGTTCTCTTTATTCATCTTCATAGCTGGTTGGAAGTGGATGCGTGTGAGAGTTATGGAATGGAGTATGATTACCATCTCCCCAAGGAACGGGATTGGCCCTGATGTGTAGATGGGGGTAGGCGACAAACTTAGGTCTCTCTTGCTCTCCCAGATGTGACTTCAGGAAGACGTTCAACATGCTCACACCTCTGCTGAGGGAGCCCTACCAAGGATATAAAGACCTTCCACATGCAAGCTGAACCCTCCTCACCGTGGGCACCACTTGACACGGATGCCCCAGCTGTGCCCCCCACTGACCTAGCAGCCCTGAAAACTGGGACACAGCCACTGCCATTTTTGACCTGGACCCATTTTTGCTTTATACTTTTTTCAATGATTCAGATTGTTAATCTTGTGCATCAGTTTTTACGACGCATAAAAATATTAAAGTACAAAAAAATCCAACACATATACTTAATTTATGATAACTTTTATTGTTTCAAAACTCCGTTCAACACTTATTTATTAGGCACCTAAACTATGACCATTCTGAGGAACTGAGAAGAGATGGTTGCAAAAAATGCAATTTTTTTCCTTTAATTTGCTTGCAATGTAATTTTTTTAGGTTTATTTATTTATTTTAAGAGAGAGAGACGAGAGGAGGGGAGAGGGAGAGAGAGAATCCCAAGCAGTCTCCAAACTACTAGCACAGAGCCCAACTCAGGGCTCGATCCCACCAACTGTGAGATCACAACCTAAGTGGAAACCAAGAGCCTGATGCTTAATGGACCAAGCCACCCAGGTGCCCCATATTTTCTGTTATATATACATTTGCAAACAAATGTTTTACTTGGAATGATCAATAATTGAATTATAAGCATTGTTAAAAAATTATGTGAAAGGACAGTCACACTTCATATTCCAGGCACCGTGCAAAGCAGGCATTTGACATGCTTTACCTGGATTATCTCATACCTCACAATAACTACTAGCAAATAAGTGAGCATTATTTCTACTTATCTATGAAAACTTGAGGAACAACAGAGTCGGACAACTTGTATAAGGAAAACTGTGTGCAACAGAGCTAGAATTTAACCCCTTTCTTTATGATCCCTGAATCTCTATCTCTTTTCATTTTCCATGTGGTTTCTAAGTCAAATTCAACCATCCTAAAATCAAATAAGTTGGCTTTGCTGTTTCTGAACTCAAGCTAACTGACAGGGCAGGTAAATTAAGGCAAGAAGGCAGAGCACAGTAAAATTATAAAAGGAGACTCACCAAAAGGAAAATCAATGCACATTAATTTTGCATATTTTGCATAATTTTTAATGGCCACTCTAAATCACAGTGTGCTCCAGACGTTAGGGATATAAAGCACACTCAACTTCAATGTTCCTTAATGTGCTTGTAGCTCATAACTGGAACTGCATTCCACTATGATTTGTTCCCATTTTCATTAAATCTTGGGCTTTTAAAAAATTTTATTTCTTCCTCCTGTAGATTCACCCATAAAATATGTTGAGGAATCATATCTTCTCTTGAGGTCGTTTTTTCCAGGTACTGTATATTTCAAAGTGATGGCCCAGAGGTGGAACAGAGATTAAGTGGAAGAAGATGCATTGAGAGGGAGGCTGCAACTGTGGTTAAAAGAATAAAGCAGACAGAGATTTGAAGAGGAAATAGGCTCTTGGCTTAAAGTATCGTCTTCTCTTAATACAGGTGAGAGTTGGCACTTTTCGCCAGAGTTGTATTTTCATGAAACTCTGTATTTATTCACAGGTCTTAAAGCTTCGGAAGTAAAGACTCAGCTAGAAAGTTTGAAAACTTAGTGAAAATCTGACTTTTCTAGAAGCTTAGCTCTCTTTGAATGGGGTATACACTTGGGATTTGGTTAAGTACTTACTTAGGTCAGATTTCATCTCTCTTTCTGGCTGGAGGGAGTATTAAAACAGTTATGAGATTAAGACAATAGAAAAACCTTGAATATGACTGTGCCTTATTTACCCAGCAGGAAACTAGACCAGAAAAATCAAATGCCAATGCTTAAAAGTAGTTATTAAGCCAAGAATGTGTGTTCTAAGTCTTACCACTACAGACTGTCATTTCTTGAGAAAAAGTTACCCCCTTCCCCCAAAAAAGATTTGAGATTCTTCAAGATGTAAGTGAACATATAAATAAAGACAACTGAGAAGAATAAAATTCCTATCTTCATTGTATTTTAAACTGCTTGAAGGCAAGGACCATGCCTTCTTCATTCAAGTATCATCCAGCTTTCCTGATTACCTTCAAAAGTATTCTTCTCTGGTGAACCTGTTATTTGTGATACAACATCTACAACAGGGAAGAATAGGTTTGTTTATTTGTTTCATGATTTAGAGAACTAATTCAAGCGTTGAAGTTCAAAATACATAGGTTCTGCTGGCTATCGCCTATTCATCTATGATTATCAAAAAGTAATTTACATTACAGAGCTGGGATGACATTAGAGAGAATACTTTAAAAAGTATAGGCCAGTATACAATGTTTTGTTATGTAGAGTCTAATTTATAGCTAAACAACTTAGCTTGCCTTCTGCTCCTTGATTATTTATATTATTTCTGCCCAGAGTATGGATACATTACAATGATTGTATAACAGGTTAAGCTAGAGCATAGGTTTTTCTATATATCAAACATTATTCTGGCCCCAAAAGACATATGCAAACACGGGGCACAAAATTACTTACTAGTAACAAGGCCGGCTTATGGTGAACATGTCAGATTTGATCTGTTTTTCAGATTATTCTGCTTTAATTGCCATTCTTCCAAGGTAAGCTTTAGAATGAGGTAATTCATCCCTTAAAACTTACATGGTGCATGATGATAGCTAGCAGTTCATTCACTTTACTATGTACATATCTACTCTCTCCCCACCTTGTAAGACAAGCCATTGTTTAGGATGAATTATCCCAGATGCAGACCTTGAGCCAAGGATTTGAATGCTAGTGATTTATAGGGTAAATGCTCCTAGAAGAAAGGTAAAAGTGGGGGAGAAGCAGGACACACGTTGGGAATAAACCAAGAAAGGTTACAATATCAGGGGAAGCTTTGGCCTCAGCCTGATCCCACCAGGAGTAATGGAGTACACAGTATATCTCAGAACTTGTGCCCTGGCTGCAGTGCTGGGGGTGTGGGAGGGAGACTGGGACTCTGCAGGAGACTCAGCAGATGTACCCTCTCTCCTTCACAGTTTATTGTCTGCCTGAGTCAAGGATCATTTTGTCACAAATCAGAGATAGTACCTCAAGCTGGTTTAAGCAAAAAGTAATGTAGTCAACTAATACCTGACTATGTCATACAATACTAGACAAGCCCAATAGCCTACTCATACTAGAGACTGAACATGGAAACGAGAAAGTCAAAAGGAACCAAAGCAACCCTTCGTCTTCTGTCTCTTTCCCCTGTGTCTCTGTTTCTTTCTAAAGAAACCCTCTTTCTGATGCTCATTAGCTATTTGGACCTCCAAATGACTGGCCCACTCCGTATGTCTTCATGAACTTTGACTTCCTAGAAAATGCAGATGACTGAAACTTCTGGATCTCTTAGTTAAAGTTCTTGAAAGAGGGAATCAGGATCAGGTAGCAAGTTTTGTTTCCATGAGCTACAACTGGAGAAGAGAGGCGAGAGCTAGTAAAGCATGACTTGAAGAACCCACCTGTGCACCCAAGACTTAGATATGACAGACCTCAGAGAATCAATGAGGATTTGGCAGGTACCCCCCCCCACCCAAGGCATTTCTATGTACTGTTACATACGATTTCCCAACACGTAGAAGAGTGCACAGGATGTGGCAATCAAATGCTTTGCCTTTAAATGCATTTACTTTACAGACTTGGAGTAAAACAAAAGCAGATTATGAGGTCTGTTTACTGATACCTTAATTATCCCCTATTACACATAATGTCAATAAAATTGGAAATACAGAAATGCATAAGCTAGCATCCTTAATAGTTGCCTTAATAGTAATATTATCCTTAAATAACTGAGCTTTATACATAGTTAGCAGCACTGTAAATTGGTAGAATCTCTTAGAAAGCAATTTGATAATAACCATAAGAGCTATAAAAATGTTCATGTCCATTGACCCAGTAATTCCGCTTAAAAGAAACTATCATAAAGAGTTCAAACTATGGGGAAAAGCTTTATATACCATATGTTTGTTACAGAAGAATTTATAGAAGAAAAAAACAGAAAATCATCTGAATATGCTTCAAAAAGGGAATAATTAAATAAATTACTGAAATATTTTTGAGTCATTAAATTTCTGGTTATGAAAAGCATGAAGCATCATGGAAAAATGTTTATGTACTCATAAGTGAAAGAGCAGAATGCAATATTGGAAGGAAACTCAGACAAAAAACGAGAGTAAAAATGCATAGGGAAAAAGCAATTACCCCAACATGCTAATAATGATTGAAACAAAGTAATGAATTTTTTTCCTCTACTTCCTGAATTGCTTCCAATATGTTTCTATTATTTTTATAAAATAAAAAAGTATAGTCAAAAATTGCTAAACCACTATAACCACCCTCTACATCAGATATAGTTTGTATTCTCTGGAGCTGTTTCTTAACACTCTTCAACGGGCTCTCTTGAAACCGATTACTTTTTGAAAAGACTTTTTAAGTTAAAGACTATATCCCTAAGTGCTTGGAAACAACTAGAGGAAAATAGAAAAGCCAGCTTAAGTAACTACTTTGGAAAACCTTTAGTAAGGACCAGAGAAGTGTCTGTGTTTAAAAAAAAAATACTAAGAGTGGAGGGGAACTGTAAATCCTCAGAAATGTCTGAAACTGTCAATTGTAAGGCAGCAATATGATAAAAGGATCGACTGCATTAAGTATGTGTCCTATGAAGCATCCAAGAAAGCAATGCAAGGGGTAGTAATTATGCATCAGCAATGTAGATTTTCTTTTTCAAGCGACTATTAGCCTGATTCTTCTGCCTGTTTATAGGAGGCTAGAGTATTATAAAACCACACAGAGGTAAAAAATAAAAATTGCATCTCCCATGTTCAGAATAAGTAAATGGTGGCTTACTGAAACTGTTTTGAGAACATAGTGCTATGCCCCTATAGCATGAAAGAAGAATTAAATTATTATGACATTGTCATTGGTTACAATTTGTAATGCACCAATTTCCAAATTATACTCTACAGAACACCAGTCCCAAGAGATGTTCCTTTAAGGAAAACAGTTGGGGGGTGAAATATATCTGTCATATGTTGCATACATGGCTCTTTAACAACTAGTATATTCCTTTAAAAGTCCCACAGGAAAGACAGCTATTTTAGCAGCTTTTCCAAAACTTAACTGCTCAAGAGATCTCCTTCCCTACCATGTAATAACTATTGTCATTGAGGAAAAGTAACGTTCAGTAAAATACAGTTTGGCAAATGCTTGTGTGATGTTGGAAGATTTCATAGACTAATAGATGTAGGTTCAAATCCAATTTCTGCCACATACCAGCTGCGAGAATCTGAATGAGTTACTTGAGCTTTCTTATCAGATCAGAGATCTTTAAATGGTCTTGGTCCCCCTAACATATAGTCAGAAACATACAAAAATGCATCAAGGACAAAAACCTCTTATATTTGGTGATTTCTAAGACTTTGTACTCACTCACTCCTGGTGAAGTTTTTATCCTAGCTCTTGTTCCTCTTGGTCATGCAGACCCCAGTATTCCTCTTGACCTCCCTTGTGCTTCTTACTGACTTTGAAACACATTTCCAGGTCTGTTCAGGAACCACGAGTTCTGGGCACAGGGCTCAGGCAGTATAAGATGCCTACACATCTGCACAACTGAACAAAGGTGCAGCAGCTTGAACCAACAAGATGAGCCCTCTTCCTCTGGCAGCATACCTCTAGAGCACTCTACAGAGAAAATTTAACAACCCGCTCACTTCAGGGGAGGAATACTTAAGGAATCCGGATCAATATCACAGAGTGGGGCTTGAAGGGAAAATCTGGACCTGAAAAACAATCAATTAATAACTGGCACAGCAGTGGTATCTAATTGAAGTTTTAATTTGCATTTCTCTAATAATGGTGAGCAACTTTTCTTTTGTCACTCATATATCTACTTTGGCAAGTAGATCAGATCTGTTCAGATCTTTTGGGCTCTCCATTTTTCATGGATTTGTCTTATTATTTAGTAGTGAGAGTTTCTTATATTTTCTTTATATATCCTTTATACATTTCTTTATTGAATATATATTTTGCAAATTCTTTGTCTCAGGCTGCATTTTGCCTTTCATTTCTTTCTTTTTTTAAGTTTATTTATTTATTTTGAGAGAGAGAGCACAGTGGGTGAAGGGCAGAGAGAGACAGGGAGGGAGAGAGAGAGAGAGAGAGAGAGGGAAAATCAAAAGCAGTCTCCTGTCAGTGTGGACTCAATGCGGGGCTGCAACTCATAAACCACAAGATCATGACCTGATCTGAAGTCAGATGCTTAACTGACTGAGCTACCCAGATTCCCCGCCTTTTACTTCTCTTAAACTGTCTTTTGAATAACAATTTTTTTGGAGATTTTTAATTGATCTATTTTCTTATTTGTAATCTGTGTCTCCACTTTTCTATTAAAAAACGCTTCCAGCCCAAAGTCATTATTACCTTTTAAAAAGTGTCAACTAGAAACTTGGGTTGTAACATGATATTGGCAGGCTGCATGTGAGGACCCAGAGAGGGCCCCACATGACCAGCCATGAGGGTCCTTGGCTTTACACAGCATAGAATCAAACATAAGCCAAGAAGTGAAAACAGAGTTTATTGAATAGTGTTAAGTGATAGAGTATAGCAGATTGAGTGTCTGGGAGACTTGGAAAAGAAAGATGAGTGAGTCTCTTCATCACTTGGTGTTAGGGGTTTATATTGGAAAAGAGGTCCAGCATATGTGTTCCTTCAGGAATTCAGGGTAGGGTTCGATCAAAGGTGAGTAACAGATGAATAGGTGCTATTTCATAAATCACTAAACACAGGGGTTATTGATGCCGGCAGCATCAGTAGAGGATTGTTCAAATCTAATGTCCTGGAACTTGTTTGGGATCCAGCTCTTCTTACATGTTATCAGGTCCTTGGGGAGTCTAAGAGAATGATTAACTTCCTTGCTTCCCCTTGGAGTGGGAACATAACTTCTTTGGTTTATTCTGATGCAAGGTGAAATATAGGATATAAATGAATGGGGCCTAATATGGAAACAGCAGAGATGGAGACTTTCTAAAATGGAGTCCCTCCAGTTTCCCTATCTCAAACATTTGCATGTGGTTCATTTCAAGTTAATTTTTGTAGAAGGCATGAGATAGGGTCAAAGTTTATGTTTTGCATAAAAGACAGTGAAGACAATTCCCTTAGAAAGTAAAAGCATGTCCTGGGATGATAGCTACACAAGAGGTAATCTATCCAGTTTGGAGTAAGAGTATTTAAGATTCCAAGAGTGATATATCCAAGAGGAAAATAATCAAAGTAACAGAACATCTGATGTATTTGACTCTGTTAAAATAAGTCTCAATTTTTTGGCAAAGAATGTAAAAGAATAATTAATGATAGCTTCATAGAAAACTAAGCAAAATAAAAGCAATTATTAACTCTAGGAAAAACAGAAAGATTTATAGGAAGAACTATTTAATAATAGTACACTGTGTGACACAAATCTAATAGGCACAATTATGACTGAACCATTGATTCTAATAAGGTTCAAGAAAAGATTATGTGGGCTCTGTTAATAGTGGTGTGTCAGGATGAGGGCCTCTGTAACTAAAAACACTTTGGAAATGATAGACTAACTCATGATTTGAATAGTTAACAAAGTAAGTTTGGGCCAGTGTCAAAACTTTTGAAAGCGTCAGCTTTCTAATCTGGAAAGTTTGGATAATATCTACTTTACCGGATTGCTTTGAGAGTTAAAAATTATCATTGCCTAGCAGAATTTCTGGCATATGTCATGGCTCAATAAATGTAGTACGTTATTTTTTAATGATTACTCTAGTCTTGACAACATGATTCAGAACAAAATGTTATTAAAATTATATTCTATTGTATTTGTTCACACAGAAGCTATACTACTATAACAAGAGACTGAAAAATACCCTCCTTCATCAAGACAGAAGTCAATTTCTCTCTTAAATCTAATCATGGAAGGCATTCCAGGGTGTTTGGGACAGCATTATAGTGTTGAGGGGCCAGGACCCTTCTATCAGGAATGTTTAAGTGTTGCCCTTGTCTACAAGGTCAAAGACAACTTGCTACCACACCAAAATCCCACCCACAGGAACACTTCCCATTTAAGGCCATGATCCAGAAGTTACAAATAGCACTGCCACTAATGTTCCACTGGCCAAAATTTAGGCCTAGTTAGATGGCCATGGCCACCAGCAAAGAACTGTGAGAAATATATTTTGGGGGGCAGCAGCCATGTGCTATGATAGAAGTGGTATCACTATGGAAAAGAAAAAGGAGAATGAATAATTAAAGGGACAGACAACAGTTTTCTACACACCTTCTGAATTCTAAGTCTTTAAGCTAAATAATTTCCTCACTGAAATGTGAGGGGGGAAAAAAGATTGGAGTGAGGAGCTTAAGAAATAGGATGAGTACAAAAAAGTGTTATTTAAAAATCTGAATACTAATATATCATATTTTTGCCAATAAAAATGTAAGACAAGGAAACAACTGATCCCTTTGTGCTAGTGAATGAAAGCCTTTAAGGTTCATAGTCTTCAATCTTATTCCCTCCTGTGGCACCTGAAATCCAGAGGTGGTAAATCACTGTGCAAGGCACTTAGTTACTTAATGGCATGGCTGAGGTTAAAGTTCATGCTGTCTGCCTCTTTATGCTTCCACTTTGCCTTAACAAAATGTATAGGAATATTAGTTTTTCTCTCTCACCCCCCCAGATAAGATATCTGCTGAAGGACTAAGTGAATAAATGTGGTTAATGTTGTGGTTATGCATTTGCTTTCATGTTTACCAACAAATACATTATCATCATCATCATCTAATAAATATTTAATGAGTGCCTAGTAAGGGCCATAGAGTGCCTATGAATATAGCCATGATCAAAAACAGACCCAAACCCTTGACTACAGAGAGCTTAGCTTCCAATGAGGAGAGACAAAAAGTGGAAGTAACAAGTAATGTATTATGATTCACAGCACAGTAAACAGCACTGAGAAAAACAAAGCAGAAAAAGGGATAGAAACTTCTCAGAAGGAAGTCTGCAATTTTAAATAAAATGGTCTTGGAAGGGCTCACGGAGAAGAGGACATATGAGTAAATACCTACAGGAAGTAAGGGAACATGGCCGGGGATATTGTAGGAGCATATTGCAGCATAGAAACATAAAATGGACATGTCCTGGCCTGTGAGTGTATCTGACCCTGAGGAACAGCCAAGAAGGCCTATGTGACCAGAGCAATGAGTGAAGCAGGTGTGGGAGGAGATGACTTCAGAGTGGAAAGGAAGGGGGATGGGATGGGATGGGATGGGATGGCCAGAGTGGAAATGGCCTCACAAGCCTTGTCAGGACTTTGGCTTTCGCTGTAAGTAAGGAGCACATTTGGAAATTTTTTTTCTTCTAAATTTTTATTTAAATCTTGTTAGTTAATATTTAGTGTAATATTGGTTTCAAAAGTAGAGTTTAGTGATTCATTACTTACATACAACACCCAGTGTTCATCATAACAAGTGCCTTTCTTAATACCCATTACCCATCCAGTCCATCTCCCACCCATCTCCCTCCATCAAACCTCAGTTTTTCTCTATTGTTAATAGTTTCTTATGGTTTGTTTCCCTCTGTTTTTCCCTCTCCCATACATTCATGTTTTGTTTCCTAAATTCCACATGTAAGTGAAACCATATGGTATTTGTCTTTCTCTGACTGACTTATTTCACTTAACATAATACACTCTAGCTCCATCCATGTCATTGCATATGGCAGGATTTCATTCTTTTTGATGGCTAAGTAATATTCCAGTGTGTGTGTGTGTGTGTGTGTGTGTGTGTGTGTGTGTGTGTATCTTCTTTATACATTCATCAATCAATGGACATTTGGGCTCTTTCCATAGTTTGGCTATTGTTGATAATGCTGCTATAAATATCAGGGTGCATGTACTCACTTTGAATCTGTCTTTTTATATCTTTTTGGGTAAATACCTAGTAGTGCAACTGCTGGATTGGAAGATATTTCTATTTTTAACTTTCTGAGAAAGCTCCATACTGTTTTCCAGAATGGTTGCACCAGTTCAGTTTGCATTCCCATCAATAATGTAAGAGGGTTCTCCCACCCTTAGGTTTTTAAGCAAGGAGGAACATGATCTGATTTTCACTTTAACAGATTAATAATACTAATATTAATGGAGCTTCAACTTATTGAGTATAGTAGTTTCCACTTACCTGCTGAGGATATATTCCAAGACCCCCACTGGATGCCTGAAACAAAGAATAGTACCGAATTCTATATAAACCTTTCTTTTTCCCATACATTACAAATTTTGACAAAGTTTAATTCATAAATTAGGCATAGTAAGAAATTAACAGCAATAAATGATAATAAAATAGAACAATTATAACAATATACTGTAACAAAAGTTATGTGAATGTGGTTTCTCTCTCTCAAAATATCTTATTGTACTGTACCAAGCCTTCTTCTTGTGATGATGTGAGACAATGAAATGCCTATGTGATGAGGTGAATGAGGTGAATGATGTAGGCATCATGACATAGTATTAGGCCACTGTAGACTTTCTGAAAATAGGTCAGAAGGAGGATCATCTGCTCCCAGACTGCGGTTGACCTCAGGTAACTGAAACTGTGGAAAGTGAAACCACAGATAAGGAGGGAATACGGTCCTCTATTCTTGGCACTACAATGAGTGCTTTATGTACATCACTTCAGTTTAATTCCCACAGCACTGCAAAATAGCTTTTAATATCCCCATTTGTACAGATGCATAAACTGAGTCTCACAAAGGTTGAATACATTTATCTACTAATTAATGGCATTCTTAGGAGCTCATCTCAGGTACTTCTGCCTGCAAACTCTTTGTTGTTATTCACATCATTCTATCACCACTGTGACAGCTCATTTGAAAGGTTTATGTGTTCTTGTCTCTCCATAAAATTGTTGCCTATTATATTCTGTCCACTGATATCATAAATAGATATGATAAAGAGGTATTCTACTGTGTCATTATGAAGAGTAGTATTACTTATGATAGCAATTATTACTCATTAGCATTTGATGAAAACAAGCTCTGTGCCACTGCACTCCTAATCTAAACAGTGATCATAAATAACAAACCTTTGCAATTGAAGTAGGACTTCTAAGGGTGTTTCCTTTTTAATCCCAGTAATGAGGCATTGAAATTAACAACCTTTTCCCGTAATTACGGGAGTTTTTTCTCAAGTCTCTTCCCTCCTCTTCTTCCAAATTTCACCTTTTCCTTGAAGCCTTCCTGCATAGATGTTGACTTTGCTGATTTGCATTCTCCCTATGCATACAGTCCCTACCTCATGGTCACTTGCAATGGTTCCCATAGACAGGCATGAGTCACTATGATGAATATTGCTATTTTCTGTATTTCCGTCACTTGTTTTATAGCTGCAGATCAACCCCTTGCTTTTGTGGGTCCCAGAACAAGAGTACAAATGGAAGTTTCATACCTTATGTCTATTTAGAAGTTACGAATCAAGCTAACAAACTGTTAAATCAAATATGTTCCATAGGCCTACACTGAGAACTGTAACAATGTATTTATCCATCTTCAGTTCTTTAGAAATTCTTTTCCAAATCCCCCCTTTTTAAAATTTTAATCATGATCTCAATTTATACTCATTCTCTGTGTTAGAAAAAGAAATGAAAAAGTGAAATGGAATCATGTGAAAAGAGTACAAAACTTAATATAGGTTATTAAAATGTAAGTTAAAATGTAAAAATTAAAAGATTAAAACTATTTTTCATATACATTGTCTAAAAAGCTCTCTTATCTAAATAGTCAATGTACTAAAATTAAAAGGTAAAATATAAATTATATAATTAGAGATATTCATATGTTAATTATATTATAATACAAACCAATAAATATATTACATTATGCAAATTAGGCTAAATTTGTTGTTTACTTTTTAAAAACTGAATCGACTTATAAATAGCTTAGAAAACTAAAACTATTTACAGTTGTAGCCCTCAATGTTCATCTAGTTACAAATATAAATACAGTTGATCCTCACTACTTGCATATTCTGTATTTGCAGACAAGCCTACTTGTGAAAATTTACTCATGACCTTAAAATCAATATCGCTGCATATTGAAGTCATCACTGGACATAATAGTGAAAAATTGAGCCACCTGAAGTGCAAGTTCCAAGTTGGCATCCTTTTTGCTATCTATTTAGCACCAATTTCTCGTTTTGGTGTTTTTTGTTGGTGATTTCACTGTTTAAAATGGCCACCAAGCATAGTTCTGAAGCATTGTCCAGTGTTCATAAATCCAAGGAGGCTATAATTTGTCTACTTCGTCTCCTCTGTACCAGATAAGTTTTATTCAGGCACAAGTAATAGTGTGTTTGGCCATGATCTCAATGCTAATGAATCAAAAATATATATTAAATAAGGTACCTTTAAACAGAAATACACATAAAGAGGTTATATATTGCTTGATCGAAAAAAATATGATCAGAGGCTCATGGGAACTTAATGCTGTGTTTCACAGGAATGGTGATACAGTATTGGCTCTTTCAGTGTTCAAGGGAACATAACTACTATGGAAGAATTTTCTAACATTTTGTCTTAGCCAGCGAAGAGCATGTAGGTGTATCATGTGTTAAAGCAGATGTTGAATAAACATTTATCATGGCTTTTGTGGAAATGAATTTTGGATTATTTAACAAATTATGCTATAATACTCTTAGTTCCCCTTCCATTTAATTAAAGATAGCAGAATAAAGATTCTAGGTAAATACAGAAGAACAGAAGTTAATCATTCTATGAGAAAGTAAATAAAAATAGTAAAACTCAACAAAATTTTTTATTACTAGCTGTGAAACAAGAAAAGAGATTCAGCCTCTGTCATAAATTTAAAAGTGGTAGCCAAAGAAATACACAGAAGATTCTGCCCAGTTTCTGAATCCTAATACAACAGTCCAAAAAAAATACAGGGAAATAAAACCTGAGGGGAAAAAATCATGAGAATTCCAGCTACTGGCCCTTTATTTCAAGGGAAACAGGTCCTAACTATAGAATCCAAGAAGTGATAGGAAAAATAACTGCTTACCATTTTCCAGGAAAACACTTTGAACTGGTGAATTATCAAAAATCCAAGTATCTCTGCCTCCTGAAATAAGATAAACCCACAACTGGGAAATAAGGTAGGAATAAACAGTGGTATAGGATATTTCACAAAGCATCAGTGTCTAGCTCTGATTCTCTTTATCCATTAACACTACCACCCATAGTGCACTTCAGTTACAGGGAAGTGAATGGAAAGCAATATTCAACCTTACAATTGTAGGTCAGAGGAGAATATAAATACTGAATTGAAGTAGAAAAAATTTCAAGGAGGATCCATCAACAAAACATCAAAGCAGAGTTATTCTGAATAGAGTTGATCATACTGAAAAGAAATGGGCCAAATTTTCAAACATAACTGGGATGTTTGAAAAATACAGCTTCTTTATTTTTTCTGTAACTAAGCTGGCAAGTCCTATAATTACTCATGCAGTGATTAGTTCAGGGGAAGGGAAATTTAAAGCTTCATCTAAGAGCGTAGATCTTAAAAGTTCTCATCATAAGAAAAAAAATTATAATTCTGTAGGGTGACTGATGTCAATTAGACTTACTGTGGTGGTCATTTTGCAATATATACAAATATTGAATCATTAGGTTGTACATTTGAAATTAATCTAACTTGTATGTCAACTACACCTAAATTAAAAAACAAAAACAAAAACAAAAACAAAACCTTCATCAGATCCATGATCCAAGATTGTAATAGTCCCTTTCAGGTAGTGTTTAGTCTCTGGGACAAAAATCTCTCAGGTGGCCTCCCTCTCCCCATAAAGGGAGAAGGATGTGTTTTCTTGAATGTATGATGGTAGAGTCAAAACACTCAAGCTTCACATTGTCTATGTCTTCTGGAATAGAACACAATCTCTCTCATCTACTTTGGTACTGCTCACCCTGCTGATGCTGACAGCTTTTTGAAGTCTACAATTGGTGTCACCTATGATTTGGTATCTCTACACTTCATCAAGGTCCAGTGTAATTAGCTGCTTGATTTGGCAGCTATTTTAATGCCTTTGTTTGCTAATTCTACCGTCTTTGTCATTTCTGGGTCTGTTTCTATTGATTGATTTTTCTTCTGACTATGGATCATATTTTCTGCTTCTTTGAAAATACCTGGTAATTTCTTATTGGATACATACATTATGAATTACATATGTTTGAGTGTTGAACTTTTAAAAATATTATAGGTCTCTTTCTTCTGGGATACAATTATTTCAAACCAGCTGGATTATGCTGAGGCTTATTTTATAGATCTGTTAGGATAGGTCCAGAGCAAATTTTACTACATGACTAATTTGGTCCATTATTAGACATTGCTTTTCTGAGGCATCTGTCTAATGTTCCATGTATCATTAGTTCTTTCCACTTTGGATGATGAAAATAGGAACTCTTCCCAGCCCTGTGGGATCTTTGTGGATTGTTCCTTCTACATGTGCACACTGGTACTCAAAGACTCAAAGGCAACCCTCTGCAGATCCCCAGGATTTTCTATTTCTCTCCCTCTGTGAAGCTCTCTAGAGCTTTCTTCTCTGGTGATTTTGTCTGTAAATTTTACCTACCTTGACCCTTCAAACTCCAGATTCTGTTTTCTTAACTCAGCCAGACTACCAAGCTTTGTTCATCTTCCCCCTCCTTGTACAGTGCTTTGGGAAACTCCAAGCAGTAAGTTGGGGCAATCACAGGGCTTTACCTCCTCTGTGTCCCTTCTCTCAGGGGTCTGTTTCCTGCAATGCCTATTGCTCAATGTCTGCAAACAATTTCATATATTTTGTCTAGTTTTCCAACTGAGAGGAAAGGTAAATTTGTTTCTTTGCTCTATCATAGCTAGAAGAGGAATTTAAGTGTTATTTCTAATTGTGGAATGAAACTTAATGTTCTCTGGAAAATGAATTTCAGGCCTCAGTGGGCAGATGAGGGAAGTAATGTTTGTTTTGTGATTGTTTTCTTTTCCCTAGTTGGGTTTTTCTAGTTCCATAAAAATGGCAGCCTACTCTGTTTTCCTGCAAAGTCATCCTTCTTGTCGTTTATTTCTAGTCTCTACAGTTACTTAAACATTCTATATGGATCACTGATCATACTAGTTTGTGATAATCCTCTGAAAATAAAATGACTCACCATTTTGCCATTGAATAAGAGAGATTTTTTTTATATCTTTTTTTTTTTTACCTTTTTTGGGAGGGGGTGATATTTTTAATTGATATACTTCTGAAATATGCTTGATGAACATTAAAAAAGTGAATATTCCTGCCATTCTGAACATTCCATTTCAGAAGGATATGGCAAATAAAGTTTCTAAAAGTTACTCTGATACAATCCACAGTTTGGAATTATTTGTTAATTTTCTTGGTTACCTTTTAAATGTTCTATTGATCAGTATTCTGTTTTTCAGAACTATCTTTGAATAGGAATTTCCATAATATAATTACAACAAGTGCTGATATCAGTAACTTCATAATCAAAAAAGTCCTTTTAGTGATCAAAGCATGGTCACTTTGTGTATTTATATTAAATCCTTTTTTATTTTGAAAATTAGCAAGTCTTTGGTAGAATATTGACTAATTCCTCTTTCTCCTGAATACTTGAGAACGAAGCTTTCCCATATCAAACTGGATAACAGAATTTCTTTATGAAAATCTAGGTTGGTAAACAGATAATAGCATGTCTTCACTTAAAAGAAAAAGAACTCATGAAAGTCTTCTCCTATATGTGGTGATTGAGTTATAGATTCATTTATTCATATGTAATATTGCAGGCACTGAGTTTGGTGCTGCTATATTAGCAGATTTATCTAGAAGATTAGATTTGATGGACAGGTAATCCTTGCCAGCAGAAAGCTGTCAAATCAAGCAAGTTCTAAGAGTTATTAATGGAAGCTAATAGAGTTAAACATAGCCCCAGCAAAAGATATCATTTATTACTAAAAAAAAAAAAAACAAAAACAAAAACAAAAAACAACTTCCATTTAAATAGTCTACATTGATTCAACAAACTTTTCAGATAAGCTTAGTGTCATTTGGCACATTTAAGAGTCAAAATAAAGTTTTGTCAAAATGTGTAAATACAGCAATTACACATGCACCACCATAGATGTTTATTTTTGATCTTTTACAATACTTCTCAGACATGCACTTTTTTTTCCCCTCAGCAACCACAGAGATGTTATAATTGGAAGAAAAATATTCTGCGATTACAGGTTTGAGTTGTTCACCTCTGTGACAGGTATCTGCTGTAGATATGGCACTTGGAAGCTACAGGGAGACGCCATCTTAAGAACTTGAAACTAAGATTGCACTTTGTTAAGCAACAAGCAGTCAAAAAAGGTAAAGATATGAAGAAGAAAAACAAAACTTAAAAAGACAAAAAGACTCCGAGACCAGAGAGTACTCAATAATCTGATAGTCTGAATTTTTGTTCTTAAATACGTCAGTCAGAAGAGGCTAACTTGGTTTGTGAGTTCGAGCCCTGCGTTGGGCTCTATGCTGACAACTCAGAGCCTGGAGCCTGCTTCAGATTCTGTGTCTCCCTGTCTCTCTCTGCCCCTTCCCCGCTAGCACTCTCTTTGTGTCTCTCTCAAAAATAAATAAACATTAAAAAATTAAAAAAAAAAAAACAGAAGAGGCTAACTTGCCTCAAAGGATCGAAAGCAAAATAAAGATCTGTGTCTACCCCAAAGCCATCCAGAAGAAAAAACCTTAGCAAATTTTATAAGCAAGACTACTTTGTGTGTGAGAGATGAGTGTATTAAGCTATTAATCCATTTGTCTAATTATTTCTAGTCCAATATGCATTAGGCAGCACTCTGATCATAATTTAGTTTTACACATAGGTGTGTCCACAGTAAGGAAATATGTGAATCACGTGGCCCAAAATGCTTCCAGGCCTTTGACAGTTTTCCTCATTATGAATGAATATATTTTCATTATTTCTCAATAGATAAGTTTCATGGGTTCAGTTGCTATGAAGCTTTGCCTGAAAAGTGGGTCCACTTTTGATTAGAAGATTAAACGAAGTTTCTGAGCCAAAAAGACTGAGAAACAGACTTGGCAAACTCACCTAAGGAGACAATACACATCATTCCCTATGCTTAACAGAATCCATCTTTGTACTCTCTTGAGCTGCCAGGTAGAATGGACAATTTGTCTAACACAAGGGTTGAATTAAATACAGCTCAGCCTGCCAGCTGATCCTTTATAAGGAGGAATACATCTAGGCTCAGAGAGATGCCATTAATTTATGTCACTTAAATGTTAATGGAGAACTGCAACACAAATGAACCTTGAAAACATCATGCTTAGAGAAAGAAGCCAGACACAAAGGTCACATGGCGTATGATTTCACTTATAAGAAATGTCCAAAATTGGCAAATGCATACAGACAAAAAGCAGATTAGTGTTTGCTAGAGTCTGGAGGAAAAGGGGTAGGGGAGAAAAGACTAATGGATACAGAGTTTTGTGAAAGGTGATGAAATGTTTTGGAATTATATAGTGGTGATGGTTGCACATCCTTATGAATATACTAAAAACCACTGAAATGCACACCTTAAAGCAGTGAATTTTATGGTATGTAAATTATATCTCAATTTAAGAAATATTAATGGGGCCATGTTAGGGTTGTTGAATTTCAAATGATTCTTTTTTTCCCATCTGTCTAGATTACTTATTTTATAATGCACAAAATCAGAAATGATAAAGCAGGTTTCATTAGAAATAAGGAGAAACTAGTTAAAACCAGGCCATTTAGAAATTCTGATATACATATCTGACCAATACCATGCATAGCCTAGAAAAGTAAAATTTCAAAATTCCATTTCAGTTCTCTTCAACTGGCATTGGTTCTTATCAATAACACAGTAAGTGGAAAGTTGATGAATCTTTGGTCCGCTCTCCATATGGAATGTTTTATGCTGACGTAGGTATTTATATGGGATTACTAAAATTTAAGGGCTTAGTCATTCGTTTCTTCAATAAATATTTCATAAACAGCTACTGTGTGACAAGAACTGTGTGAAGTACAGAGATAAACAACAGTACGAGCAACCACTAGGTTCTTCCCCAAAATGTTCCTCATAACAGGAGTCAAAGGTGAAGTGTTAGATTGGAAAACCTCTTGAATTGACCTGTTACAGCTTTTGGTAAAACTTTCCATTCTTAATGTAAATGTTAAGGAAAAATGAAGGATATCTTTTGCCTTTCTTCTCAACAGCCACCATTTTATATAGACATTGGAAGTAGATGTGGGAAGTAAACCTGTTGATGACCTATTGACAGTGATAGAAAAATCTTCAGGATGACTTAGCATGTTCTGTGTTACTCACAGAAACCAAGGTAATGATAACATTTAGGGATTAATTAGCCATTTTTGGAATTTTACACATCCTGCCCCACATGGTTGGAAGAGGTGATCAAAGCAATAATCTACAGCAGTGATTCTTTACCTACTTGGAGGTTTGCAGAGCTCCTTTGAACATTTCATTGCACTACTCCTCGCCTTTCTAAAAAATGCATATAGGCACATATAATTTAAAAATTGCAAAAATTTCAAAGGGTGGTATTTTCTTTAAAAACCATCCATGGATTCCAGAAGCATCATAGAGATTTTAAGAAAAGCTCGCTTATTATAAGAAGAATATCTTATTAATATAGATTGATACATTCTTAGTTAATTCATTCAATCAACTAAGTGATTATATATAAAATGCTTAGAAATGTATCTGGCTCACAGTAAGTATCCAATGAGTGTTAGATAATTTTTTATTGTTGTTGTTATGTTGAGTAATGGCTAACCTTTTCTGTTTCTGTTTTAGGCCAGACATATATTTAATTTAATACATCTAATCACCTTAAGCAGTAGATATTTTGATGCTTACTGCTTTGCAGATGAAGAAACCGAACATACAAGAGTCATTCATCTTGCCCAGCGTCCGTAGGGTTTGTACTCAAAGCTCCAACTTCACTCCCATTGCCAGTGCTTCAATTCATTACCAGTACTGTTGTGTTAGGGCTCATACTCAAATCTAGAACTTATCGTTCCATAACCCAGTCTTTTGTTCCCTGGGATATGCCACTGTTGTTTGGTTCCAAACAGCCTATTCAAAATTTGTCTGGGATTATTCACTTAGATCACTGAGGTGAACATCTATATCTATAGGAGCAATTTTCGTTAATATAAACTCAGATCAAAGTTAAAATGAGAGCGAGGCAAACCCCCTACTTGAAGTAAATGTCATAAATTTGCATTGGCAGTACGCTGTGAGGGCTACCTTTTCATAAAGTCAAGGAGTAGATAAATTACCATACATTTTCTTTGTCAAGTGAACCTTCCCCCCCTACTCACCTCACTATAAAGGGCTGAATATTTCAATTCTTACAATTTTAATATTAAGAATCCTAGGGCACATTTAAAAGGTTATACAGTTTGTGGACAGAATGCGTCCTTGCACACCTTGTTTTTGCCTTATTACAGTGTAAATCCAAGGTGCTATGGCCTAAATTACTTTAAATCTTAGAGTTGGGCATTTAAAATCTCAGAGATGATTAACACTCGTGTTTTCCCTGATAGTCAAGACAAGTTTGTTTTTTTTTAAATTTGTCTAAGACATTCTGGTTTTAAATATTTCTTAGATTAAAAAGTGCCTGAATCTTAAATGCTGAGATACAGAAAGAGAGGATGCGGTGGGGAAGGGGGGGGGGGGAGAGAGAGAGAGGGAGAGAGAGGTCTACTTATATTTGAATCTTTAGGAAGGCAGAACAACTTATGAAAGTATAGTCTTTAATCATACTGCTTTTCTGATCCAGTGATGAAATTAAAATATAACTGGAAAGATACACTGGTTTATCAATTGTAATCAGTTGAATCTTTATGAACCTGAAAAGTTAGGAATTTTGGACTGAAAGGGTTAGCTAAGAAAGCAATGGATACTTCTATATTAAGTAGAATTCTGCCTTTAGAATTTTGGGGGATTTTCCCTTTACAGCAAACAACATCAATGAAACTCCTCCTTTTTTTTATTCCCTCCTTTTTCTTATTCCTCAAAAAAACATTTATAATCCCACTTGCCCAACCAACTAAAGGTAGGTATTACATTTTTAAAGCAGTCACTGGAACAAATACTTCTGTGAATAGCTACATGAAGTTCAAAAGGATAAACGAAGCTAAAATATGAGAAGAATGAGAAATACCAATGGACAGAGTGCGGGCTGTGGGGGCAAGGAGAGGTCAAGAGAAGGAAACACAGTGAAGCCTCTCACTATAGTCCTCTTTGCCAAACATATTTAATTAGTTATAGAAAGATGCCTGTCCCCTGGGGGAGGGAGGTGAGCAGACAGTATGACCTAGAGCCATCAGGTTTCCTGGCATCCTTTTCCTGGTTCTACCCTGAGTTGTGTCTTGGGCAGAGCCTGAGCTGAACTAGAGACGGCCGGGGAAGGACTGCTGTAGTCACTTCTCTGGACTATTTCTTGGTTTAATGGGTGTGTATGCAGGTGAGTTCTACAAAGCTATTCTAGTTGCCAGAGGTCTCAAGAAAAAAGAAGACAGAGGCATAAGAAGTGGTTTGGAAATATGGATCCTGGTGATTTGAGTGGCAGAGAGGTAAGCAAAGACACCACCTACTACCTCAGCACCCTTCCTCCCAACCAGTGGTCCATAGCACCCTGGTGCAACCCAAATGGATCACAAATGTACCTCGATACAGATCCCCCCAGCCCGTGAGCCAGCTGGGTGACTTTCACCCCAGCAGGCATAGAATGATGATCCTTTGCTAGGAGTCCACTGGTGTGAGCTATGCTGGGGAGCAGTGCCCATACAGCATGTGACCCATACCCCTCTCATGTTTCTAGGTAGTTTTATGAATCAAGTGTAGTGATAGCATATTCCAGGAAGTTAACACATATTAATTCACTTAACCCTCATAGCAACTGACAAAGTACGTATTATCCTTATTTTGTACATGAGGAAATAGAAGTCCATAAATGTAAAGAAACATACTGAAGGCTATAGAGCTGGTAAAGAGCAGAACAGGGAAGAGGGAAACTCAATTGCACCTCATTGCAGAATCTGTGATCTTACACTCTTCAGAGGCTCGACTGGAACAAACAGCTTATTAGAACTCTTCCTTCCCCCCTAGACTCTGAGCTTGCTCAGAAGAAGGAATGTGTCATCATATTTGGCTAGTTAGAGGCTGGCACATACATCCATGTTACTTAAATCTAGAAGACTGCTATGTGAAACCTCCAAGCATGCAAAGAATAAGTTGTTTGCTATAGTCAGAGCTAATTAGACACTTCCCTACTATACAGGTTGCAGGAATACAAGGATGCTTTCCTTCTTTTTTCCCTATTTTTTTCTCTTATCTAAGCTAGCAAAAGCACATATGGCAAATTACCCTGGAGTATTGTTATACCCTGAAATCTGCTGAAGAGGCATCTCTTTCTAGATAGCTGCGTGCACACACACACACACACACACTCATACACACACACACAAATACACTCATCCATCCTGAATTTTACTGTGGGGCACTTCCCTGGGACGCAAAATCTCTGGACTCCAAACAAAGGAACAATCCGAGAATATAAGGTTCCCAAGAAACAATTCCATCTCACCAAAGCTAAATGAGCCCAAGAAGAACTTCAAAGGCTGTACCTTATTTCCAGGTGATACTCACATGGCAAGTCTCTAGGTCTTTTAATCTATGCACCCTTCTTATAATTAGAATAGAGTGGTGAAATGGTTGTCAAGGAGACACATATTAACACATTTATCTGCCTTGAAAAATGAGCTTAAATATAGTCAGAAAAATAATTCTGATTTGACCGAATGGCTGACCAATCAGGTCTAGCTTCGCCCCCCCCCCCCCAACACCCTTTGGATTATATGGTGAATATTTTCCATAAACTGAAAGAGGGAAATCAACCACTCAAAATTTTGAGGAAAATGTATGTAACAAATATAAATAGTATGTTGGGAATTAAACATTACAGTATGTACCTATTGAGGGTTTAGGTGAGCTACTTCATGTTATTGTGGCCTCAGCATCTATTTTGTTTGGCCAAGCAGGTTTTGGGGGCCTTAACATGACATTAGCCCCACATGAAGAGCATGCCTTGGATAATAACCCACAGAGTTCAAGTCAATGTAAGTTCCTAATATAACTTCCCCAGTACCCTTGTGATAAAGTCTTCCCCACCTCCTTGTGCACCCCTTCAATAAGACCGTTTGTGGAGCTTACCAAAACCCCATTGTTTTCGGTTTGAATTGACTAGTCTGGCCTCAGCCCACAAGCCCCAAAGCACTCTACCCATGGACCCTAATAAAGGCATCTGCCCCAGCCCCTGCTCCTTCGGCTTGCTCCCTGCTTTGACTTCCCCCTGAGTCCCCTCAAAGCACAATGTGAACTTCCTCCAGGACCTGTGAGTAATAAACTTCTCTATTTCAATTGTGGTCTTGCACTGAAACTTTGCCCATTGTCCAACACCCAGGGGCTCTACGTTACAAATATTAATTTCACAAAATCACAACAGCAAACATAAAATTAGATGCCCACTTAAATACGTGAAAGGGCAAACATTTATTTAAAATACAATTTTATGAAATATACAAGCTAAAAAAATGTGTAGACCCCCTCTGAACCTGCCTTTAGAGCTGAGCACTTAAAAATGATGCTAACACCATGTGGGCAAAGTGGGTGAGGGTGGTAGAAACCTGTACAAAAGGTACAAACTTTCAGTTATACAATAAGTTATAAGGATGTAACGCATAGTGTGGTGACTGTAGTTGAATATGCTGTAGTGCATATTTGAAAGTTACTAAGAGAGTAGATCTTAAAAGTTCTCGTCACAACAACAACAAAGTATGAACTATGTAAGTTGGTGGATGTTAGCTAGACTTATGGTGGTGATCTTTTTACAACATATACAAATATCAAATTATGTTGCACACCTAAAATTAATACAGTGTTATAAGTCAAATCACCTCAATAAAAAAAAAATGCTAACGCATGACTTTTCAGAGGACTTTTTTGTCCTTTTTGTCCTTTCTGAATGATCAGTGACATCCATCATCTGGATTATCAGTGACATCAGTATTCTTTATTGTATGGCAATGCCTACACGTATGGCATATATGAATTTGGTGTTGATGAGGTCCTTGTGGATGCCCCAGAGCAGAGGAGCTTGGGATCTCATGACCCTTCCACCACAAAGGACCATCACCAGGGCACCAGGCAAAGTACCAGGCATCGTAATTTCACAGCTTCTTTTCTGTCATCAGAGATTTTCCAAGTCCAATCTCTCCTGTTTGGGGGTGTGCATGTTATTTATTCCACATGCTTAAAACAAAGCCTCACAGTCAACATCTTCACACGAAGACTTTTGTTCACTCCATTTAAATATATATAAACTCTTTCGCTGGTTCCTTGGCTCCCACCTCTAGAAATGTTACCACAACTGGTCCTCACTTTCCCCTTCAGTTTCAGAGTCTCTGTGTCTGGCTCTTTTGGAGTTTTATTCTCTCAGAAGTCATTCCACCATATCTTTTTTTTTTTTTTTTTTTTTTTACAAAAATAAAGAAGGGAAAAGGGAAAGTATGAGAAAGCAGGGGGAGACAGAAAAAAGAACTGAAAGTCCCCTTCCGTTTGTAAAAGGGTTCTTTACATTGAGAAACCTAATTCGTAAGTGCATGCCCCTGGATGATGCTCTAACTCTGGATAGATTTCTGAAAATGGAAGAACTCCTGAATTATTATCTGCATTTGCACAAATAAATTCCACATTTCACATCTATTGCTAACTGACTAGCTTAATCAGATGCATATCAGTTGGTGTTTAAGCCACACAGAACTATGACAGCTGACGGCTGTGTGTATTAAATCAGCAAATATTTATTGAGCTCCCTGTAGCTGTGCTCTAGGTGCTGGTGATAGGGGGGCGGCCCTGGTCTCCATCCTCATGGGGTGTATTTTCTAATGGGTGGAGGCCCCTAAATGTGAGTTATAACACTCAAAATCAGCTGAAGTCGGGGAAACAAGGTATGGTGTGAGTCACTCCTGGATCTTTCAAGTTAAATGACACACACCTAGTGTAAACAAGGGCAAAATACCTGCTCTACTCCTGCATCCTGTGCTCATTTCCTCTCATCTCATGGAGAGAAAGTGTGCTGTGTTTGGAAGGAAAAGCAACCTGGAATTGGATGAATGTAAGAGTGTTATTTGGAATACTTAGGAACTGTCGATCCATAGTGTTCTGTTTTCCTCTTCAAGTGGGGAGAATTATACATACTTCACAAAGTGATGAAGATTTCATGAGACAAAATAACGTAAAGTATTAGAGAGCCCTGGACATAGTCACATGGTCAGTAAATGCTGCTTCTTATTTTTTCTTCCTCTTACCTTTTTCTTCTGTTCTTTGCCACCATGAAAGGCAAACATGGAGATGTATTCAACATCGAAGGTGGGGCGATGCAATTTAGGCTTCTTTCTTTTTCCTCCACTGTAAGAGCAATGTGCAGATTATGAGGCACCCAGGACACAGGAGAGCATGACGTTCACCACAAAATTGTTATATAATGTTAAGTATTTCTTCCAGCAGTTTACCCCCAGCTCAATTTAAAGTTTGTTTTTTTTTCGGGCGCCTGGGTGGCACTGTTGGTTAAGCATCCAACTTCGGCTCAGGTCATGATCTCGCCGTCCATGAGTATGAGCCCCGCGTCGGGCTCTGTGCTGACAGATCAGAGCCTGGAACCTGCTTCAGATTCTATGTCTCCCTCTCTCTCTGCCCCTCCCCTGTTTGCGCTTTGTCTGTCTCTCAAAAATAAATAAACATTAAAAATAAAATAAAATAAAATAAAATAAAATAAAATAAAAGTTTGTTTGTCTTATTTCCAAGTCAGAAGGGCTCTAACATTGACTGAATGCTTGTATGTGCATACTTATTAGCATCACAAAGCCTGAATGAACTGTTAGATTTGATGTTTTAAAAAAATTTTTTAATGTTTATTTATTTTTGAGACAATGTGAGAGACAGACTGTGAGCAGAGGAGGGGCAGACAGAGGGAGACACAGAATCTGGGGAAGGTTCCAGGCTCTGAGCTGTCAGCACAGAGGCCGACCCAGGGCTCGAACTCACAAACCATGAGATCATGACCTGAGACGAAGTCGGACACTTAACCGACTGAGTCACTCAGGCGCCCCAAGATTTGATGTTTTTAAATATTCCTGTAACGAGGAATGTAGGAGGTGCTGTGTTACACCGGGCCACCTGTTCCAGGCTCAAGTCCCCACACGACAGGCAACATGAACCTAATGACTAGTCAATGTGAGGACAAAGGACTAGCTCCCCTGATGGAAGCTAAGACAAGTCTGAAGGACTGCCCTACCTTGGATTGGCTGAGGCCACATTGTGACTATATCACAGCTCAACCTCTTCTCTGCCTTCTCCTGCTTCCTCCCCATCTCCTGGCACGTGTTGCTGGAGAGAACGAGCTGCAGAAAACTTATACACTCATCACCATCTCAGAGGCTGTTTTCCTGGGAAATTGTCCTGAAGCAAAGTGTTGTATCTTTTTTTGTTCCACTCATTGACCTCAGTGTCCTGCTCAGGTTCATAATTTGGCAATTTGGTGCCAGTTTCATAACTCAGAGTCCTGCCGTAACATGTTCATACAGTGCAATACCGCACAGGAATCAGAATAAACAAATGACGGCTACATTACAACCACTTGTATGCATTCCATGAACCTATGACTGAGAGAAGCCAGATACAAAAGAGTACTTTATATGACACAAAGTAAAAACTGCATCTTTATATAAAGTTCCAAAAAACAGGAAAATCTAAAGTGTGAGAACACAGGATAGTGATTGCACTTGCCGGGAGAAGTAGTGATTAGGAGTGAGCGTGAGGGCTTTATGGTGCTGGGAATGTTGTGTTTGATCTGGGGGCTGGATGTTGTGAAAACCCCTCAAACCATACACTTAATGATTTGTGCAGTTTTCAGCAGGTAGATCATATTCCAAACGAATGTATTAAAACCAAAACAAAAAAATGCACACCTGATAATATAGCCTTTAGGGAAATAAAGTGAGTCTAAAATGTAAAGATCTAGAGGCATTTTAAGAAGCTTGGAAATAGAATATTCCTGCTGCTTATCATAAGCCAGGCAATAATCGTACCAAACATGAACAACAGGCAAGCATTCAGTGGTGGATGGTTTTGTACTCTGCAGAATCATTTACATATATTTCCTACAAAAATATTTATTCCCTCTTTCTTCATGATGACAAATTATCATGGCCTGGCAGGTGATCCACCACTGAAATATTTAGAAAGCACTTAAGATGGAGAAAAATCCAACAAACACCATTTGAAATCCATTTAAAGAAAATTTCTCTCTGAACAGCAGAAAAGCAAAGAAGGCAATTGATGGCAATTTATGACATGACAAAATCAATTAGCTTGTTATGGGATCAGCCTGCTTTTAGAATGAATGGGTTGAAGATAATAACACACTCAGTTAACTCCTTTCTATCTGTCCAGTATGGCACGTAGAAGTCATGTAATGTAATGGTTCTGCAAGAATGAAATTTGTAGCTAAGAGGTGTCTTCATTAAGATACTTCTTGAGCAGGTAAAATAAAACTGGCTTATGCATTATAAACTAGCTTATGCAGAACTGGAAATCTATCTAAAGTATAGTGGTATGCTCAGGAAATTAAATATATATATATATATATATATATATATATATATATATATATATGTAAACAACCACAGTTTAGGGAAAATGGGAACTAGAAGCTATAACCAAGCTGCTCCCTTACACGCGTGCACTCTCTCTCGATCCATTTCTCCCACTTTTCCTCCCTCTCCCTTCCTCTACCTCCCTTCTTCCCTTTACCTCCTCTATTTCTTCCTCCCAACCTACTTCCTTCAGTCCATTTCTCCCTCTCTCCCTCCCCCACCCCCCATTCTCCTTCTTTCTTCCCCCAACTCCTCCCTCCCTAACCCCAATTCTCCTCTCTCTTTTCTCACTTTCCTGCAGGAGTCACTTATGTTTTATGCCATTCTGTAAAGTAACATGGTGAATATCTATGGTTAAATGAATGAATAAATGAATGAGATCTATGGCATTCTAAAATACTTTTAAAATATGGAACTTTATGGGGCGCATGGGTAGCTCAGTCAGTTAAGCGTCTGGCTCTTGACCTTGGCTCAGGTCATGGTCTAATGGTTTGTGAGTTCAAGTCCTGCATTGGGATCCACGCTGACAGTGCAGAACCTGCTTGGAATTCTCTCTCTCTCTCTCTCTCTCTCCCCCCACTTGTGCTCTTTCTCTCTCAAAATAAATAAATAAACCTTAAAAATTGTTTAAAATATAGAACTTCAGTCTCACTTAATCCCATAGAAATTAATAAATAAAATAAAAAATATAAAACCCATTATGGCTTCTATACATACACCAAAATTATTTAGATAATGAGTTATAATGATATTTTTGTTTCTTTGGATTTATTCCCATGCATAGAACCATACTAAATGAAATTTTCTTTAAAATTTTGAAATATAGTCAATACCTAGATGGTGCAAACCTGATGTCTTTTAACTTCATAGAATGTATTACAATACATGACTAGAAGTTTGGGAAAATGTTTTACCTTACCAAGCACCCACATTGATCCTTTAAAAATACGCATTAAACAACCTCACTCTTCTCTCCCTAGAACTCACAACAAAATCCAAGACCTTGTAATGGCCTAGAAAGCCAACCTTTCTCTGAAATTAATTGAAGCATTCTCTGAATGAACTGAGCCCTGATGTTCTAAGGCATGCATTGAATGTCATGAATGAGTTATTTTGTATGCATTGGGGATGGGACTAGCTCTGCACCATGGTACAAATAGTGGATAAGAAAACGTCACTCAAATCATTTTTATGTGGTTTAATTCTCTTGTACAGCTGAAAAAGGTTTCCAGACTATTTCCTCTTCGACCAACATATGCTCTCTTCTACCTCTCCTAACATCTTCTGGGTTTTTCTTTGTTTGTTGTTGTTTGTTTTTTGTTTTGTTTTGTTTTGTTTTGTTTTGTGGGGTTTTTTCCTCCTTCTTCATCCTAGTCTAAGCTTACGAGCTATCTTGAGATTCTACAGGCAAATTTGACATGCTCTCACCATAGGGTATTTTCAGTTGTTTTTCCCTCTATTAAGAATGGTCTTCCCCTAGATACCTGCATGGTCTGCTCCCCTCCCTGCTGCAGGCTTATAAGGGCATATTCTCAGCAAGGCACACCCTACTGTCTCTACTTCTTGTTTTCCATAAACACACACTGAAATGCCTTTTCTGCCATAATTTTCTTAATATTACATATCACACACAGTGTATATTCTATTTTTTGTATTATCTGTCTCCTCTCTAACATCAGAACAAAAGCCTAATGAAAGCAGGTCTTTCGTGAACTGTTGGCTTTGCTGTGTCTCCTAAAACCGTTCAAGTTCTCCATAACTATTTGTTGGATGAATAAATGAATTCATTCCATGAATGATGGAAAAGTCTTAATGATTCCATTGCTTCAGCACGCTGAAATCGAAAAAACGTTATGTTACCTAAAATTGTGATCAACCTTACAGCTCAAGTTATAGAACCCTGGGTTCTCAATTATCAGTGATAAGAATGATTCTGTTTCGAGAGAGAGACAGAACACATGGCTTTTCATGGGCTTTTACAATCTATAAATTTTCTATAAAGGAGTAAGTTACTTCTTGTAAAAATCCCTACTTGTCAGGTACAGCACCCTACATCCCTTCCCCAAGATTACAAGCCTCTCCTGGTTCCTGGTTCGACTCCCTTTGAGGCCAAACTCAGGTGTTCTCTCAGCTCCATATACCTAGTAAATCAATGGAGCTGTGTTGTACATTCCCAGGCTGTGAGATGTTGGGAAAGTGTGGTAACTGCCACCTTCCAGGGCAACCAGGTAAAAGTGGGCAATATCCTTTCTATTCTCAGATCTGTAAGTGTAAAGGAGTTTTCCACTCTCATGGTAGCTACTCTTCAGAGTTGACCCCCAGTATCCTGTAGAATCCATGTTCCTGTGGATGTTCCCTTCAAAGCTGAATCTGTGCAGGGAATGTAAGACAAGTATCACTGTGCCTGGAAGGACTGGAAGCCTCTATCTTTGTCCTCCTGGAAGCCTTGGGTTGCCATGTTAGAAGCCCAGCTAACCTGCTGGAGAAAACAAATTGTAGGAGCATAAAGAGGAAGAGGACCTGACACTACCTAGAAAGAGAGAGAGAGATACTTAGTGATCCCAGTGCCCTTGCCTAGCCCAGCCCAGTCTTCTGGCTGACATCAGCACGTCAATCATGTGAGTGAACCATCTTGGATACTTTAGTCCAGCTGAACCCCTAGATAACTGCAGCCCCAGTATACGGTGCCTCAGAACTACCCAGATGAACCCAGGTGACATATAGAATCATGAGGAATTATTATTGATGATAACTCAATTGTTGTGTTAGGCTGCTGATTTGGGGTGTAATTAAGACAATTAAGACATACTTAACTGGGTGAGGAAGGTGAGGTATAGGGCCCTCTTTAAATGACAGACAGGGTTTTAAGACTCCTGCCTCTATCTCATTTTCTGCTTTTCAACTTGCAAGAGGTGGAAGTAGCTGAAGAGAGGGTCGGGGTGGCTGCCTCAGCATGTATTCTTCCCAGTTCTATCTTTCATCAGAATGAAGATTTTGAATTGTAAAACAGGAATTATTTTTTCTCTAATTTTGGGACTGTTATTTTTACTGGCCATGGAGAAATGCAGGCTTCCTATACCATATCTCAGATGGGGGTGGAGGATGGTAAAAATTTTAAGGTCTCCAGGGCACCTGGGTGGCTCAGTTGGTGGAGCTTCTGACTTCAGCTCAGGTCATGATCTTGCGGTCTGTGAGTCTGAGCCCCGCGTTGGGCTCTGTGCTGACAGCTCAGAGCCTGGAGCCTGCTTCAGATTCTGGGTCTCCCTCTCTCTCTCTCTCTCTCTGTCCCTCCCCCACTCATGCTCTGTCTCTGTCTCTCTCTCAAGAATAAAAAATAAAAATAAAGAGGTGCCTGGATGGCTCAGTTGGTTAACCGTCCGACTTTGTCTCAGGTCATGATCTCGCGGTTCATGAGTTCAAGCCCCTCACTGGGCTCTGTGCTCACAGGCCCTGGAGTCTGCTTTGGATTCTGTGTCTCCCTCTCTCTCTCTGCCCCTCCCGGCTCATGCTCTGTCTTTGTTTCTCAAAAAAAATGATTAAACATTTAAAAAAATTTTTTTTTAATTTTAAGGTCTGGATGTGACAGGGCAATATCAACACTGTATATATCATCCTGCCACATCTCTTCAGATCAGACACATGTCAAACCAAATCCTCTTGGCCTCACAAACCATTCCAAAACAGAAATCTGCCCCCAGTTCTTAAACACTAGAGTTGACCCTATATTTGAATCATTATATCAAGTATTCATTACATTATACTACCAACCGCAGACAGCATGTATCCTTAAGGTGTAAAATAAAGTATTTAAAAAAAAAACTTTTTTTGGTATTCCAGTAAAATAACTGAAAAATGTCAGTAGTAGAGGCTTCACTCATTAAGATTCCTAATTAAGGTGTCTGGGTGGCTTAGTCGGTGAAGCATCAGATTCTTGATTTTGGCTCAGGTCTTGATCTCACAGTGGTGAGACTTAAGACTCTCTCCCTCCCTCTCCCTCTGCCCCTCCCCTGCTTGTGCACATTCAGGGTCGCTCTCTCTCTCTTTCAAAATAATAATAATAATAATACATTAAAAATGTTTTAAGAAAAGATACCTAAGCCAGCATCATTAAAGTTGAGCCCAAGTGAACAATTAGGGAGTCAGAAGTAGAATTTTACACTTTCCCTCAAATTTGTATTTGCTTTCCTTTATTTCATTTCTATTCTGTGGGTTCTAAAATAGATCTTCCAGTTGATTTTGTCTTAAAGGAAGTAAATGTAATAATCTAATCTACCCACATTCAAACCTGAATGCACAAAGTACTTTATAAAAAGATGTGTTAAATAATTCAATGAGCAGATTATTATTACAGTAAATTAAATAAATGGACGTAGTATATCTCTAATACCCTAGTGTAAATCCTGCTTTAATTCTATAATCCCAACTGGATACAACATACTTAAATGAGCACTATTAACTTGTATTTTTTTCTGTTCTGTTTAGAAACATAATAACAGTTGAGAGACATTTATTAAGAAAACATCAACTGTGTTTGCACATTCTTAAAGAGAATATTAGAAAACCAGAATTTTAATTTTCATGTGCATAATTTAATATAATTACAATGGAATACAATTAGGTACTTTCAGATCTTTCAGTGTTAATTAAAAAGCTAATAACTTGAATACCTATAAATACTGAATTAGTGGGACTAATGCTCCAGGCAGTTAATCCTTTATTTGTCATTTACTGAAGATCACTTAACTGGGATGCTATCTTTATGTCAGGGATCCCTTACCAAAGACACTTCATGAATTGTAAGGTCCCTAAATTTTAGATGGTATATCTCCCAATGATTAGCTAGTATACTGCACCCTCTCTGGGGATTTTCTAACAGCCAAAGACCACTGCTTTTGACTCACTCCATTAAGGAATTTTACTGTCAGCAATTTTTCTTCTTCCAAAAATCCTAGTAGTGATTTTCAGTTTTTAGAGAAAGGAAAAGTAGCTCTACTCAAAAAATAAAAGCGGAAGGCTCCAATTCTAGAGCTCAAGAAACTTATCGATATTGAGTTTAGTTAGAAATAACATTTTAAAATTAGAAAATATGAGCATCAAAGAAATTAGTACCAGCAATTGGTGAAAATACATCAAATATGTTTGTTTTTTATAATGATGAAATGCATGTGTACATAATACTTACAAAATAGAATAAAATAAAATCTGATTAGCGTCATTTGGAAGATGCTAGAGAACCAAGTCATTATTCTTTTTTTTTTTTAAGTTTGTTTATTTTGAGAGAGTGCGAGAGGGGGAGGAGCAGAGAGAGAGAGGGAGAGAGAGAGAATTCCAAGCAGGCTGCTCACTGTTGGCACAGTGCCCAAGGTGGGGGTCCATCTCATGAACCATGAGATCCTGAGCTGAAACCAAGAGCTGGATGCTTAACCTATCGACCCACCCAGGTGCCCCACCAATTCATAATTCTTAAAAACAGCAAATTAAGTGAAAGTACACACCAAAAAATTACCCTAACACTCCTTTATAAATATCT
This sequence comes from Panthera pardus, assembly GCF_024362965.1. NCBI lineage: Eukaryota > Metazoa > Chordata > Mammalia > Carnivora > Felidae > Panthera > Panthera pardus. The sequence goes on from NW_026526876.1 coordinate 41,767,103, forward strand.
CAGAGTACCTACTCAGGTACTCTTCTGAGAGTAATACATGGGTGAGGAATGACAGACTTAGACTATCACCACTTTGCAAACCATTATAAAATAAAGGCTCTAGGCAACAATAATCAACAGTTGCCAAAAACATTAAGAAAGGCTTTTAACTATTAGAAAGAGGATGAAGCAATCTGATAACACCTTAATCCACTGGTCCATATTATGTCTATATCATTAAACTTTTGCTACAATAACGTTCAAAAAATAATCACAAAAGTCAGTAGCATACAACAACAAACATTTATTTCTTGGTATGAAACAATTAATTGGGTCTGTGGGTCAGGTGATGTTAAGCTGTGCTTAACTCCAAATTTGAGTTGGTTTCAGGTCTACTTCAGCCTTTACAATCTATGACCCAAGACGAAAGAAGTCCCATGATGCTCATGGCAGAAGGCAGAAGTTCTAGAAGACTAAACTGTAGCATGCACACTTGAGCCTTGGTGTAGATGTGGTGTGTGGGATATTCACTCACATTCCAGAGGCTAAAGCAAGGTAATGGCTAAGCTTATCACCAATGGAGTGGAGAGGTATATTCCTCTTTTGAAGGATGGTGAGAAGGAAGCATGAGAAGGAGAAGGAAATTATTTGTTGAACAGTAATAGAATATACTGCAAAATCACACACACACACACACACACACGAGAGACAAGACATTATAAGCCTCCTGATTTCATCAAATGAGAAGTATGCAACCCAGTCTCTGAAGTAGTCCAATCAAGACTCTTATCAAATTATCAATCTACAGGAAATAAAGGGGCAGAGGAAGATGTTAAACCGCATCACAAGGAAGCAATTGGCAAAATCTAGAATGTAAAAAATACTGCAGAGCAACGAATCTTTTTGTTGTATAAATACATGGAAAAAATAAAACATTGGAGAAGAAACATACAGATTCACAGACATTAACAGAAATCTCAGATAAATGCGATGTATTTGAAGAAACCAAGTGAAAAGAAACTATTCGGCAGATTTAAACAATAATCTAGGCAGTGTTAATTTTGTTAGTTGTGACAGTGGTATTATGGTTATGGTTTTCAAAATGTTATTATATTGTATAAATACACACCAAAATATTTAGGAATGAAGCGAGATTGTTCCAAATAATCTAAGGATGGTCAAGGGCAGCAGGGAGGAATATAGATGAAATAAATTGTTGTGGATGATGAGTATATAGTACATTATCCTATTGTCTCTACTCTTGAAGCTGTTTTACTTTTTCTATAATAACAAGCAAACAGGAATCAAAGAAAGAGACAGAAGGGAAGGGAAGGGAAGGGAAGGGAAGGGAAGGGAAGGGAAGGGAGAGGAGGGGACAAAAGAGCAGAGAATTTCTTCTCACCCAACAGGGGTGTATGTGGTTAAGAACATGTGGTCCTTAGCTTTCGAATCTTTTGAGAAGATCATGTTCCTTTGCCTGAATCTCCTAATTTACACCCTATGCGCAGGTCAAAATTTTTCCATCTCACTATGATAACACAGTGGCAAAAACTAATGCCTTTCAGTGTGCATTTCAAAGATAAAAATGTGTAAATTATGAAGTTTTCTTTTTCCTAAAATATAAATAAATAAACAGTAAATTCTAAGAACCTCTTCCCCCCTCCAAAATAGCAAAAGAAAACTTCAAAAACAGATGTGTTTAGATTCTTCTAAAGAATGCCTCTTAATATGCATAAAACTGGTCTATGTGAGCAAGGCACTTTAGTTAGTTAAACAGGATTTTCCTTGGTAAAAGAAATCTCTAATCTTTTGGTAACTGCAAACTATTTTGTTTCATATACCCAAGGGAACAAAGCCACTGATCAGTTATATTCATGTTTTCATAAGCAAATGTACTTATTTTGTCGAGGAAATACCAATTGTGTTTGAAATTATAATCAGATGGCAACATAGCTTTAGAAGCCACAAAGAAAATAGAATTTCAAGAGAACCAGCATTTTATTTATTTTTTTTTTAATTTTTTTTCAACGTCTTTTATTTATTTTTGGGACAGAGAGAGACAGAGCATGATCGGGGGAGGGGCAGAGAGAGAGGGAGACACAGAATCGGAAACAGGCTCCAGGCTCCGAGCCATCAGCCCAGAACCTGACACGGGGCTCGAACTCACGGACCGCGAGATTGTGACCTGGCTGAAGTCGGACGCTCAACCGACTGCGCCACCCAGGCGCCCCGAGAACCAGCATTTTAAAAGAACAGCATGTTAACAGGGAGCTCCCATTACCCTACCTCCTGTCCCAAGAAAATGGGCAATGCTTACTCCTGTGTGGCATTTCAATCCACTGTGATTTACCTGAAGGAAATCATTAATTCTTCCCAGCACTTTGAAATAATAGCCTGATGATGAGACACCTAAAAAACACTCAGAGGAAACATTGGTTGCAAGTGCCTGCCCAAATTGCTTAATGTTTGTCAAACTTGAATTGCATTTGAAAGGTACATCACTAGTTATGGATTTCCAGTTCTATTTCCACATGGGCCAGGCTTTACAGCCATTACAAGCTGTAGTTTATTACCTTGCATTATGTATGAGATGATTTTTGTGAGCAGGTACACAAACACAAAGGGGGAAAAGTACAAGAAAGCAATTTCTTTTATTGCCCAATATACAGCAGTTAGAAATAATTTGGAAATTTTTCAAATAGCTCATTTTGGGAAATCCTTAGATCTACTCAGGGGTGATTATTTTTGGTAGTGTTACTAAATAATTTGGCTGTAGCTAAGACTGGCATTAATTTCTGAGGGCGTTATGTCTAGTTGTAGAATAGAGGCAAAATGTCATGAAACAGGAATCAAGTTTTGGCTAAAAAGATCTTCAAGCCCAGTTTCTAACGGTGATAAGCTGTGTGTGCCTTTGTCATATAATTTAACTTCTCTGAGCCTCAGTTTCCTCTTCTCAGAACAAGATATAATACAGCCTACCTCACACAATTGCAATGAAGATTCCATGAACCCAATCCAATGATTACTAAAAAGCAGATACTCAATTTTTTTTTTCCAAATTGTTAATTAAACAAGAGCTAATAACTGTAACTGAGTTTTACACATTTGGAAGGCACTGTATAAATATAACACAAAAGAACAACAGGATTATTATTTTTTGTAAGATTTGATGGTTATTATTATTACTTTTTTTTTACTGAAGAAAAGTGGGGGTGTTCTTATTAGTGAGAATATTGTATTAGAAATTGAAACTATTCTCACTTTTTACCTTGATAAAGGATCAATCAGTTCAATGAATCTTATTATGGGAGCTTAAACTTCCAGTGTAAGAAACAAAGAACTCTTGTTAGTGTTGATATGGAATGGCTTCAAAACGATGGTGTGTTTTGACATGTAAAATGCTGCAGATAAATTGTCAAACGTGAGGGGAAATTCTCATGTGTAAAATCCAGCCGCCAGAAAATGAGCAGCTAGTGTCTTCCACAGAGTGAGAGAGAAGCTGTGCCTTACTTTCTGTACAACTGATTCACCGCCCCAGGATCAGTAATTTATGTACAAATGAGTATAAGCAGAGGGGATGTGCATGTTCTTTACGATTTTGGCACATCGTTGCCACTTTTAATGCAAAACAGGCTCAAACCTGGCCAATTTTTCTCCACGCTTTGGAAGAATCGTTTTCTTTTGGCCGGAGACTCACTGTAAAAAATTTCAGGCCTAGAGAGGAGGTTTTGTTTACCAATTCAGAAGGGAGAAAGATCAAAATCTAGGCAAGAACAGAGGCGGCCTTGCAGCCTTAGTTCCACCCGGAGCCACACCTCCCACTGCAGAATGAGAGCTGGCTGCACTCACAACAAAAAGGTTAATTTTGTTTCAGATGAGTGAAACATCCCACAGCTGGAGAACGCACTTCCAGCACCAATGCCTGTGTTCTTCAGCAGTGTTTTGCTCAGAGACTTCAGTAACATCTCTGTGAGAGTAGATATAAAAACACATTAGCTACAAGCAAGAAAAGGCAGGAAACCAGGAGGGACCATGGAAAGTGTGTGAAGAGGAAGATGGAACAGAGAAGGCTGCCATGTGAGATCCCATCTAGGAACTGCATAGCCTCAAGTAAAACAACACAAGTCCCACCTTTCTTTTCTATGAATTAAAAATACCAGAGGCCGACAGTATGGAACAGTTATGAGACCCCAGTAAACTATCTTTCTGCTGTGACCTTCTAAATGTGTCAGGGTATACTCCATTCATTTTTTCCCATTCCTTTTCAAAACAGAAATGTCTTTCACACCACTTAGGCTGTGAAGTGGACACAGGATGGTATGACAAAATCCAAAATACACGGATTTTAGAGTTGTGTGTAAGCCTAAATCCCAGCCAGTCTCTATGCTGCGGTGGAAAATTATCGTGTCTGAGCCTCAAGTTTCTCATCGTTAAATGAAGATAGTAATGCCTCAGAGAATTATAAAGTTGTTTTAAAAATTAAACAGAACTGTGGGGCGCCCAAGTGGCTCAGTAGGTTAAGTGTCCAACTTCGGCTCAGGTCATGATCTCACAGTCTGTGAGTTCGAGCCCTGCATCGGGCTCTGTGCTGACAGCTCAGAGCCTGGAGCCTGTTTCAGATTCTGTGTCTCCCTCTCTCTCTGCCCCTCCCCAGCTCACGCTCTGTCTCTCTCTCAAAAAAATAAACATTAAAGAAATTTAAAAAAAGAATTAAACTGAATTAAATACATATAGATATACATAATATATGGTATATACAAAATTTTACATTTTACATACATATTTATGTATATATGTACACATATATATGTATGTATGAGAGAGAGAGAGGTACAGTTGATTCTTGAACAACCCAGGTTTAAACTTTGCAGGTCCACTTAAATGCCAATTTTTTTTCCAGTAAATACAGTAGAGTACTGTAAATGCATTTTCTCTTCTTTATGACTTTCTTAATAGAATTTTCTCTAACGTTATTATAAGAATACAGAATATCATACATACGCACAGTATATCATAAACATGTTGATCAACTTACGTTATTGATAAGGTTTTGAATTAATAGTAGGCTATTCGTAGTTAAGTTTTGGGGGAGTCAAAAGTTATACATAGGTTTTCAACTGCACAGGAGGTTGGTGTTCCAACCCTCCACCTTGTTCAAAGGTCACCTGTTCATAAATGCCTGAAGAGACAGAGGAAGTGAGAAAGATATTTAAGAACCTAGCCCAGGGTCTAGCACATAATAAAAATTCCGTAAGTAGCATCTATCATTATTAGTTTTAGCATGCATTTATTCATTGTTCCTTCACAAACGTTTTTGAGTGGCACCTGTATGACAGGTCACTGCACTCAAGGAGTTTATTTTGTAGTGTTCAAAACACGCAAGTGGCAAATTTAGAATAGCGCATCTAACAGAGAAACAACGAAGTGCATGGGAGAATTATCCAATGCAAACTTAAGAGCTAAGGGAAATCTTCTTATGTAAAATGACATGTAACTTATGAAATACCTGAAGCGCACAAAAGAGGCAACCAAGAGAAACAGGTAAGATGAGGGAGGTATGAATTTCTATGTGGAGGAGACACTGAGTCAAAGAAAACAACAAACAGACTTTTTAGAGTGTGTTCTATGGGTCACGCGCCATACTAAGCAATTTGCGTATCTCATTTAAACCTCAACCTCAGCAACCTATAATTATAGAGCTGATACTCTCTCTATCTGACTCTGATGCATGGGCTGTCTCCCCAGATGCCATGGCATATTTGGGACTAGCACATCATGGGATTAGAGCATCACGTTGGACAGGTGGTAAAAGCAGAAGGTGAAAAAGAAAAGGGGGAGGCACCAGTGGCTTGAATGGCACTGCTGATCGGACTTTATGGAAGGGGAGGAAGTGTCTTAGAAGTGTGGTTTAGCAAAGTCATTGTATGGTTTGGTGCATGGAATTGGCTGGATTGGAGACAAATCCGGAGGAAGAGGTCCATTTAGAAGGTTTTTGCAGTAAGCGATGTAAGAGATAATGGTGGTTCAAAGTAAGACAGTGAAAGAAGTAACAGTAATTTGTGGACAGACCCAGGAGTTTGAAAGAAAATAAGCAATAATTAAATAAGGGGAGTAGGAAGTAAGAGAAGAGCTAGGTTTTGAGCCTGAGAAACAGGGTAGATTCACTGAGATAGGGAAAACAGGAGAAACAACTTTCAAAGTCGAAACTATGTAAGAGGCAAAGTGCTTAGTATATTAGGGCCATTTAGTACATAACAGATTTTTTCCCCTCTCACTCTGTTTCTGGTTCTTTTTGCCTTTCTGAAGCTACTATTATGTACAGCCTGGTTCTAGTTTCACCATTCAACATTGTATCAAATACAGATATGAATTATAATTTCCACTATTCTCCCAGCCAAGAAAAGTCCTTATACAGGGATCTTTTAAACTAATCAGTAAAGTAATAATCTAATCATTGTCATTTTATGGCACAAATGTTCCCCACACAAGAAAAAATATTCCTAGTTTTAAAAAGATATCCATATGATATCACTTATCAGGAAAATGCATTTCAAAATAACAATGAGATATCACCTCACACCTGTCAGAACGACTAAAATCAGTAACACAAGAAACAACAGGTGTTGGTGAAGATGTTGAGAAAATGGAAACCTCGTGCACTTTTGGAGGGTATGCAAATTGGTGCAGCCACTCTGGAAAATAGTGTGGAGTTTGCTCAAGAATTTAAAAATAGAGATGCTTTATGACCCAGGAATCACACTACTGGGTACTTACTCAAATAATATGAAAACACTAATTCAAAGGGATACGTGCACCCTGATATTTACAACAGCATTATTTATACTAGCTGAACTATGGAAACAGCCCACATGTCCACTGACTGATGAATGGATAAAGAGGATGTGGTATATATTTACAATGGACTATTACTCAGCCATGCAAAAGAATGAAATCTTGACAGTTGCAACCACATAGACGGAGCTAGACAATATTATGCTAAGCGAAGTCAATCAGAGGAAGACAAATATCATGTGATTTCTCTCATATGTGGAATTTAAGAAACAAAACAAATCAGGAAAAAAAGAGGAAAAAAGGGAAAAAAGAGAGGAAAACCAAGAAATAGGCTTTTAACTATAAAGAACAAACTGATAATTACAGAAGGGAGGTGAGGGGGGAGGGAGAAAATAGGTGATGGGAAATAAGTAGGACACTTGTTGTGATGAGCACTGGGTGATGTGTGGCATTGATGAATCACTATATTGCACACTTGAAACTAATATTACACTGTATGCTAGCTAACTGGAATTTAAATTGAATATATATACATACATATTAATTTTAATGTTTTTCAAATAAACACTTTTTCCAGGCAAAGTGCATATAACGTTAATGGTATGCCTGGTGTGTGCCTGGTACATAATATATACTCAGTAAATGCACACCGAAAGAATGCTGGCTCTGAGTTCTGCTTGACCAGGTAGTTCTCAAAATCTATCTGCTTTCAACCAGAAAAGTCAAATTGATTGGTACTTGTCTGTAGAGTATTAAAAAGCAGGACAAAGTGAAAGACAATGTGAATTATTAAGTCCTCTTCACAAACCTAAAGTTCTGTAATTCCACTATGAGGAGTGTCAAGAATCATGTGTCCCTCTGGACATATAACAGCACAAAATCATTTTTTCATTAGTGAATCTGGAAAGAAGGAAACTCTAAAGACACTCTGTAGATAAAGCCTATAGATGTCGTATAGATAAATCACAAGTTGTGGGTCATATAAAGCAGAAAGATTCAAAATGCTACCTAACACGTTCACCTTTTATCAGTCCTCAACATCTTCCATTAAGATATGGCTTATTGAATTCTTACTGTTAGGTCCTACGCTGAGTGTCACATACATTATCACACAGTCTTCACCACCGCACCATTGACATCAGTTACTACCCATATATGACAAATTAAAAAACAAAACAAAACAAAACTGAGAAAGAGATAATAACTTTCCCAGTGTTCATATTTGATAACCATGATTCTTGTCATTTTTTAATGTGCTCTGACATATATTAAAATTATCATAAGTATCTATGTGCTTGTTCCAATTCAAGTCACTTTTTATAAATATCAATTTGTAAAGATTTTCTCCAAATTCCAGCTTTCTTATTAGTAAGATGGGATAAATAACGTCTACCCTGTTTACTTCAAAAGTTGGCTGGGTATGTTTGTATATGATTTGTATAAGCACTTTGTTAATAATAAAGAAATACTTACATATGGGTGGAACAGTGATAGTGTTATTAGCTTGCAGATAGAAGTTAACACTAAACTATAATCTGAATTAATAGAATCTCTGCATGATTAAGAATTAGTAGCGGTAATATTAAATACAAGCTTTCTCCTAGTAATATTTTAACAGTTTTCTTACATATAAAATTAATAAAAATTGATTGTGCCTCATTAAACCATCAAATAGATTAATATAATACTTCCAGTTTTTGGTAAATCACCATAATGGCTAATTTTTATTGGTTTGATAAAATTTATCTATATAATTAATGAGACCAGTAATTACAACTCAAAATAAAACCTGACAAAATTGATAATGTTTTCTCCCATTCTCTTTGAGATAGCTCTTTTATATACTATTATGTTTTAATGAAGTAGGTAACAAGGCCCATCTCAAAGGTCCCATTCACAATGTAGAAATATTCTAGGACAACTTTCTGCCATTGAATGCATTTTTCACCTTCAAATATTCTCCCTCACAGAAGATAAATTTTCAGTGAAATGACATCAGAATTCATTAGAAACATTTAATTTTTTAACGTTTATTTATTTTTGAGACAGAGAGAGACAGAGCTTGAACGGGGGAGGGTCAGAGAGAGAGGGAGACACAGAATCTGAAACAGGCTCCAGGCTCTGAGCTGTCAGCACAGAGCCCGACGCGGGGCTCGAACTCACAGACAAGATCATGACCTGAGCCGAAGTCGGGCGCTCAACCGACTGAGCCACCCAGGCGCCCCTCATTAGAAACATTTAATGAATCACCTGTGTTTCTCTAATAGTTGTGACCATACATCATGCTACTAACACTCAGATAAAAGAAGGCTATAAGAATAAATTGCAGATATTCATGCATACCTATACTGAGTCAAATCTGGATGAAAACTGAATTTTGTACACAAGTTTCTTATTCAGATTAAAAATAAAATGCCTTATAGATAAGGTAACACACTCACCTTGGAGAAATTAAAATGTGCCAAAAGGCTGAAGTCCAGAGTGAGGACCAAACACCTAATCTGTTTTGTGCAGACCATACATTGATCTCCAGTGCCCTTTACACTTGTAAGTATATGGAGGCATCTGTAGGCATCCATTTAACCCAAACATTTTCTCCAGCTACATTTCATCATTGTTTCTGTATCATAATCCAACACAGAGTTCTCATTATTTACCAATTAACTAAAATGCATTCAAGAATCTTTTACAAAGTGGAAATAACTTTATCACCTTTTGAATGAAGCTTAACTGTTTGCAAATTAGAAATATTTTTACTTAATAGCCAGAGAATTGAGAGATTTGGTTTAACTCTTTCCTCCTCCTCTTCCTCCTCCTCCTCCCTCTCTTCCTTCTCCTCCTCCTCCTCCTCCTTCTTCTCCTTCTTCTTCTTCTTCCAGATGAGGAAATGGAATTTCAGAAAAGTGGTGTTTCTTGCTCCAGATCAAATAAGAACCAATGCCTAAGCTGACAAGCCCAGGTCTCTTTTCTGCATGCCGAAAGCTCTCTTATTAAAGTTCTGTGGCTTGCTGGTCCTCTTAACCACACTCATGACAGCCTGATAGGAGAAACAGAATAAACAATAGAAGAAGCAAACACATTAATTACAGAGTGTGGTAATAAAAAGCAACATATACGAAGTTCTTACTGTGTTCCAGGACTTGTTCTTAGTTGTTTGTTTGTTTGTTTTCATTTAACTTGTACACATTCCTCCCAGCACCCCTGTGAGGCAGATACTGTTGATAACTTTTGTAGATGAAAAAAAACCTGAGGCACAGAGAGATTACATAACTTGTTTACTTATAGTCATGGAACTAGGAAGCAGTGGAGTCAGGGTTCAAATCAAGAAGAGACAAAGACACACATCTGTTATGGGAAGGAACAGAATGACGAGGATCCAGTCCCAGGAAAAGCAAAGTATGCAAGTCCTTGATTCTTGAAAAAGCTGGGTGGGTCAAAAAACTGAACGAAGACTGGTGTGGCCGGAATATTATTTTTAAAAAGGAGAAGAATGACACAAGATAAGGGCAAAGTATGCAGGGTCTTCTTGATGCCTGGCACAAAAAGTTGAGTTTTTAAGCAGTGAAATGGAAAACCACTGAAGATTTTTTAAAAACCAGTTTGTAACATGATCTGAATTACATTTGTTCACTCTGGCTGAAAACTCCATGTTTGTTGAGATTTAACAATCGTGTGTTCATTCACATATCCATTCATTCATTTACTTAACAACTAATTGCTAAGTGCTGAGTTTAGCATACAGCCTTACCCAATATTTGCCGCACGCAATATCTCTTATTTACCAGATCAAACATACATTCACTAATAGCAAATGGTTATATCTAGAGGTTTCCCAACACTTGCTGAAACCTTATCACCTTGTATAATACGAGATACATGTCCTCAAAATATAAACCAATCTAGTGGTTATTTCTATTTAACCAACCAGTTGTTTAAAGAAAGTATTTTTCCTGAATCAACTGGTTATTTTGACATCATGCTCTATGCCTTAGAATCTTAGTGATCTTTTTTATTTCCAGGTATGAATATGAAAACCGTTTCAAAATGGTAAACATATGTTACTCTGACAGGCAGATACTAGGCTCCAACAGTGATAAGTAGTGCTTATCATGTAACCTACAGAGGTACGCCTGGGTGGCTCATCAGTTGAGTGCCTGACTTTGGCTCAGGTCATGATCTCGCAGTTTGTGGGCTAGGGCCCCGTGTAGGGCTCTGCGGCTTGGAGCCTGGAGCCTGCTTCGGGTTCTCTGTCTCTGTCTCCCTCTGCCCCTCCCCTGCTTGCACACACACTGTCTCTCAAAAATAAATAAAACATCAAGAAATTTAAAAAAATGTAACCTACAGAAATCACACTGAGACATAGTATAAAGCTAAAGATTTTCAATCTTGGTATAACTTTCACCTTATACACTTAGCCAAAAGGCAAAAGCGATCAAAAAGCATGTATAAATCACATATTTACTTCATGGTACACAACAGTTCAATTTCATATTTATTATATATCTACTATGTACTAGGTGCTATTCTAAAGCACTGTCAGAGATACAAACATAAATGGTATGCCTTCATGCTTACAAACTTTTGTTGACATGAGGTTTTGGTAGCATGCAATTTTATTCATGTTATTAGACAATAATCCCAAAGATTAGATTTTGCAACAAGTCTTTTGCAGAAACTTAAAAGTAGCTTTCCCAGTAAAACTGCATTGGGTTCCATTTGTTGAAGCAGGAATATCATCAAACATTCAAAACATCAAAAAAAGAAAGAAAGAAAGAAAGAAAGAAAGAAAGAAAGAAAGAAAGAAAGAAAGAAGAAAGAAAAAAAGAAAGAAAAAAAGGAAGGAAGAGAGAAAGGAATGAATTTCAATAGACCCTGCTACAGGTATATCAAAGGATTTTTTTTTTATTCACAGAACCATGGGATCATAAAATTTCTGAACAGAAAGAGACCTAGAGGGCATGTAGTCCAATGCTTTCTGGGTTCACAGTAATATAAGAATCACCTCGGGGGCTTTTTAGTAACATAGATTCCTAGGCTCTGTCTACTAGAGTTTGATTCAGCAGGTCTGGGTGGAGCCAGGCAATCTGTACTTTGTCAAAGATTCCCAGATGATTCTGATATACAGCCAGATTTGAGGACACAAATCTAGCCCAACTCCTGATGGATCGGTTATTTAAATCTGGTCTGCACTATCTTTCCAAACAAACTGTCATTTATCATTTACTTTCTACTTGGATATACACCAGGATAGGACCCTGACTCTTAGACAGCTGCAATTATCAGAAGGCTATCCATAAATCTGCAAAATGTATATATAATACACACATATAACTGTGCGTATATGTGTGTGTGCACCTAAATTATTTGTTAATATGTGTCTCCAAAACGGGGCTGTAAGCCCCATGAGGGCAGAGTGAAGGGCAATTTTCTTCAGTATTTCTATCACTTAGCTCAGACCTTGACATTGTTGTTAAGATATGTTGAATGTATACCTGATTGAATGAGGTCCTTCATTAGTTTGACCTGAGGTCTCCCTCTCAGAAACATCCACCTATTGTGCTAGTATTTATAGTTCCAGGAAACTTGGTAAGTCCCCGTTCCAGACACCAGGTATACAAACACAAGTGAAGCATTCTCTTCCCTTCTCTCCAGGGTCTTAATTACTGTATTTACCTAGAGAGAAAGATGCAGATACTTTTAACCAAAAATGGTAAAAAATGATTTTTTAACCAAAAACATGAAAAATAAGTATGGAATAAAGGTGGGAATTGAGAGGCAAATAATCTCATTGTGACTGGGGTAGAGAAAAGGAAGCAATGGATGTCAAGAAATGCTTTTCAAGAGAAGTGATGCTGAGGTAAGTCAATTTCATAATTGAATGTTCACACACCTTATCTCAAAGAGAACAAATTGTGTTCCTCTTCTTTTTAAGTATATATAGAGAGGTCTGTTCTCAACCCTTCTCTAGGACAAATATCCAAGTTCCGATGATTATTTCCCACAAAAGTATTATATATCCCTTATTGTTTTTTTGTTCCACGGCAAATTAACTTCAATATCCTGAATTGTAAAACTTAAGCCTCTAAGGACAAGGAATACAGCACATGGCTCTCAGGTTAAAGATCTGTAACTAAACTCCAAAGGCACCTACTTTGTTCATGAGTAACCTGATTTCTGTAGTTGTAGGTTGAGTTACAAGCAAATGATACTGATATGTACACTATAAGCAAAACCCAAGCCTCTCCCCTCAGCATGTGGAGTAAAATTGAAACTTGGAAGCTGAACAACAAATGGGTTTAAAAGGAGACACCGACAATTATTAGTTTAACCATCTCGGCTAACATCATAGATTAACTTCCGCAATCAACAGATATATAGGAATCATGTAAATATCCCCAGGTAACCAATGCTGTTTAATAAGCTGGGAAAAGATAGCTCTGAGTTGACGTCGTTGTCATAGAAACAATTGCCTATTAAATCAGTGAGAGGGCTAGAAAAATGTGGACTTATCACTTCTGGTTAAGTGCAGTGCATGGGAAAAATGAGACCATGTCAAAAGACAGAGGTACCTGCTGCAATGGTAAAATACTATTGTCATTCTAAAAGTTAATTTTCCCCTTGTTTTCTGAAGGCATATACCTAATAAGTTACCTGTCTACTCTTAAAACACACACATACAACTTTTAAACTGGAAGTGATAAATTCCATTTCTTCAAAGAGATTTGTGAAAATTTACTGAGCTCCTCTGAAGAACGAAATCAACCTCAGGTTGCATCCATATACTGGAAAAATACAGACCCCCAAGGTGATCAAACAAACTGAACAGCTGCTAGATGTCCATTAAAACAGTGCTCGAAAGGCGCTCATTTGATGCATTTCTCCTGGGAGGTTTGTATCTAAAATGAAGCTAGAAATCACATTCTGTCCTGTAAAGTAACTCTGACAGGCCCAACCTGGGAGCAGGTATGTAATTAATAAATGAAAATTACTAAGCTCATTTCCTATACTTACTTCCTTTCATAGTACCTTCTCTTGAGGGGGCTACACCTGATACTTGTTAGGCTTCTGAGAAAAAGGGGATTTGAAATAAAGAGAATATACCCAGTTGCTTGTCAGGCATAGGCTTCTAACAGGTATATAGAACAAAAAGTAGAAATGGTAAGCTCCTTGAGGGTAGGAATCCTTTGGAATAGGAAGTAGCATGTGGTAAGCATTTCATATAAATAGATTGCTTGGTTATATTCAGTCAAAAAATACAACGTCTCCAATCTTCAGTCTCTAATCTGGAGAAACTGTTCATCTACCAAATGGTCATTCAGGTCTTGGCCAAAAATGACACCGTAACTTGTATCTAGGCCTTTACGGTTTGACAAATGCTATATTTACCTCATTAGTAAAAACCCACAGTGTTTTCTTAGATGGACTGTTTCCTCAGAATAAATTCCACAAAATGAGAAGGGTATGGAGATGGTTACTGAATTCTGAATTTTGTTTCAGTAGATGAAAACGATACTGCTGCAAATGCAGTTTGAGATCCTAAGAACTGTCAACAAATGAGGAGGTACAGAGAGGCTATTCTAGTCTGAGAGCTCAAATAGTGATTCCCAAGGCCTGTGTTCCCAGAGCCAGCAGCATCAGCATCACCTGGGAACTTGTTAGACATGCAGATTCTTGACTCCACTTCATACTTCCTGAATCAGAATCTCGGGGGCAGGACCAGCAATCTGTTTTAACAAGCTCTATAGGTCAATTTCATGTACCCTAATATTGAGAACCATCTGGGCCAGAAATTAGTAATTTGAAAACATACTTTGTGTGAAGGACCTCAAATTCTTCAGTATGGCTCAACTTTAGACTAAATGTGGACAGTGGTTAAAGCTTGAGGATGTAAAGGCAGGCAAGATGGCAATGTGCACCATGTGCCCTTGTATGGAATTTGTGCTGTATCAATTAGGATGATGGAGAGCTACTGAAATGTTTGTAAGCGGGGAATTACTAAGGAATTAGCTGTCAGAATAACTCTAGGAGCAGCATGAGAAATAGACAGAGTCCCTGACTGGATGAGGCTGGCCAAGGAAATAGGGTTATAATTGGTTGGGAGATTTAACGATGTCACGGTTATAGAAGATTTCTAGAGGCAGGGAAAGGACAGTCTAACTCCACATTAGGATGGGCTGAGGAGGAGGGAGAAGACACACAAAAGCCTGTATTAACCAGTGGGTAGAGGCACCTGGGTGGCTCAGTTGGTTGAGTGTCCGACTTCGGCTCAGGTCATCCAGGAACGGGTTCGAGCCCCGTGTTGGGCTCTGCACTGACAGCTCGGAGCCTGGAGCCTGCTCCCGATTCTGTGTCTGCCTCTCTCTCTGCCCCCCCCCCCCCCACCTTAATCCTCAACTGGCCTATCTGGCAGTTGAAGTCATTTTTTGTTGTTTTCAAGCAAATCATCCTACAGGAAAAAAATAATTACAGTCTTGTCAAAATATATGTTTGCCTCTGATCCTCTCAGCTTCCTCTCCATTTCCCCTGCACCACCACCCCTCTCCCGAGCCCTCCCTCTGGCCACACCTCCACAACTTCTAAAGGACACACACAGGGGTAAGGAGCAGGTATTAAGATGAATTCTCTGTTTCCACCAAAAGTCCCTCTTTCCTCTCCAAATTATGGATAATGAGGCCAAAAGGGTAATGACTGAAGGAATGTAGAAAGGTAATTACTGAAATAATCCCCCAAATGGTGGTGACTACCAGAGCAGCAACACTCACGTTACAGCTATCAGAGCCTCCTGAAACGTGATAAACACCTCGTGTTTGCAAACCCAGATGCGCCTAAGGAAATGCCCTATTAGCAAACTACCACAAGAACGCACTACATGGAACTCATTTTGATTTTGTAATGAGAAATCCCATTAAAGACGACTATAAATTGTGGCGGCCAATGAGTTTCGAAGGGGGTGCAGGAGCGAAGAAGGATGGCAGGTTTGAGGGCCTTTCTCCGGGATCCTGTCCTTAGAAGCCCGTGATCTGCAGCAGGCTCTGCCTTCACTTGTCCCCGCTGATCACTGGAGAGTTGAAGTTGAAGGGAACGTTCACTGGTTCTCAAACCGAAGCCCTTAGCTTTGAGGCTGCAGGGGAGAAGGGACGTTCCTAAAGCTTAGGCTCAAGCGTCCATAGAACTCTTAGCCCACTCCCAACTCCGATCCCTATGTCCTCAGCGGTAAGAGAACATTTTTTTCTATTGTTTCTGCACCTAGAATCACCAACGCGCCCTCCACCGCCACCGCCCCTCCCACCCCCAGCTTTCATCTAGAGGCCCTAGGCTCTGCTGCCTCTTGTCTCCAACCCTTTGTGACGCCAGTGGCCCCAGGAAGCGCCCTAGTGCTCCACTCACAAAGGCAGGTGAAAACCACAGGTGCGTCAGTGCTCCGGGCGCTTCAGGCTGGCCTGGGCTCAGGTCCTGCCGCTCCAACCCCAAGGGCCCCCCAAAGGCGAGCCCTGACACCTCTATCCTTCACCATGGCCAGCCAGTTATGCCTCCCCGTCGCCCCTCGTCTCACAAACTTGAAACCCTTGATGCCGCAGGCGGGAGACGTCCAAGTGGGCATCTGCGTGGCGATCCAGCGCAGTGACGGGCGCATCCACCTCGCTGTGGTCACAGAGATCAAAAGAGAAAACGCTTGGGTCACGGTGGAGTGGGTCGAAAAGGGAGTCAAGAAGGGCAAGAAGGTTGACCTGGAGACCATATTCCTGCTGAATCCCGCGCTGGCCTCCGCTCAGCACCCCACGCCGTCCTCACTGCTGCCCTTGTCTCTAGCGCCCCCTTCGGCCATCGGGGACCAGTGCACGGCCACGAGGTGGATTGCGACCATCCCCCAGAAAAACGAAACGCCCTCAGGGGACAGCCCGGCTCTGAGAGTCCCCAGCAATCCCTGCCTGATGAAGCGGAAAAAGTCTCCCTGCCTACAGGAAATCGAGAAGCTACAAAAGCAGCGGGAGAAGCGCAGGCGGCTGCAGCTGCAGATCCGAGCCCAACGCGCCCTCAATGTCAACACGGGAAACCCCAACTACGAGATCATGCACATGATCGAAGAGTACCGCAGGCACCTGGACGGCAGCAAGGTGTCCAGCCTGGAGCCCCGGGAAGACCATCGGATCTGCGTCTGCGTGCGGAAGCGTCCTCTCAACCAGCGAGAGACCACCATGAAGGACCTGGACATCATCACCATCCCCTCGGACAACGTGGTCATGGTGCATGAGTCCAAGCAAAAGGTGGACCTCACTCGCTACCTGGAGAACCAGACCTTCTGCTTCGACCATGCCTTCGATGACACCGCCTCCAACGAGTTAGTGTACCAGTTCACCGCCCAGCCGCTGGTGGAGTCCATCTTCCGCAAGGGCATGGCCACCTGCTTTGCCTATGGGCAGACAGGCAGTGGGAAAACGCACACCATGGGCGGGGCCTTTTCGGGAAGGGACCAGGATTGTTCCAAAGGCATTTATGCCCTGGTGGCGCGGGATGTCTTCCTCCTGCTCCAAACTGCAGCTTATGAGAAGCTGGGCCTCAAAGTCTACGGGACATTTTTTGAGATTTATGGGGGCAAGGTGTATGATCTGTTAAACTTGAAGAAGAAGCTGCAAGTCCTTGAGGATGGCAATCAGCAAGTCCAGGTGGTCGGACTTCAGGAGCAGGAGGTATGTTGTGTGGAGGACGTGCTGAACCTCGTGGAGCTAGGGAACAGCTGCCGGACTTCGGGACAGACATCAGTCAATGCCCACTCTTCCAGGAGCCATGCGGTGTTCCAGATCATCCTAAAGTCAGGAGGGAAACTGCATGGCAAGTTTTCCCTCGTTGACTTGGCTGGGAACGAAAGGGGAGCGGATACTGCCAAAGCCAACCGGAAACGGCAGCTGGAAGGGGCAGAGATTAATAAAAGTCTCCTGGCGCTCAAAGAATGCATCCGGGCTTTGGGTCAGAACAAGTCCCATACCCCGTTCAGAGCCAGCAAACTCACGCAGGTGCTTCGGGACTCCTTCATAGGCCAGAACTCCTCCACTTGTATGATTGCTACTATCTCTCCAGGGATGGCCTCTTGTGAAAACACCCTCAACACTTTAAGATATGCAAACAGAGTAAAAGAATTAACTCTGGATTTAAGGCCCCACCATCTTTGTTTCTATCCGGTTGGACCTGAGGTGCCAAGGATGTTGGAGACTCACGTTAGAAATTCAAAAACATCCCTTCAAAGGGATGGAGTCATTAAAATACCTTGTATCCAGAGTGAGGAGGAAGAACAGGCTAAGCACACTGAAACACTGTTCACTCCATTAGGGGAGGATACAAGGACTTCGTGGAGGGAATCAAGACAACCGCCAGGGACCAACATCCAGGAGACAGCTGGTGGGGTAAACTATGATGTTGATTTTTGCATTGCCCAGTTATTGTCCATTTTGGATCAGAAAATAGGTATTCTGACTGAGATCCAAAAGAAACTGAAATTATTACAAGCTGACCTCCAAAAGAAGACCCAGTGTAGTGGAGCCAATGGCAAGAGGTCAGATCTGCAAAGTAATGGCAAGAGATAAGATCTGAAACGATGGATACACTGCTGTGGCCCCTACCTCTCTTATAAAAGAAAAAATGTCTAAATTATCTAGATATAAAGATCCTCCTGGAAGGCTTAAAACATCTTAAAATATGCTTGTCAGATATGTCCTCTTTCCTCTTCCTCTGTATTTCTGTGACTCGTTTACATTTTGTGGGATGTTGGAGTTCAACTAGGAACCACTTGCCTCCCCAGGGACATTTGGCAATGTCTGGAAACATTTTCAGTTGTCAAAACTGAGTTTGAGGCAGGGTAGTGATACTGGCATAGAGTGAGTAGAAGGCCGGGGTCGCTATTAAACATCCTACGATGTACCAGACAGCCTCCCATAACAAATAATTATCTGGTTGAAAATATCAATAGGTCCAGGGAGGCCTGGGAGGCCCTGCTGTAGAAAGAGCCTAGCTGTGATGAAACCAGATACCCTAAATGGCTGACTGGGAAGGCATCCCATTGTAGATTAAAGGGAGTAGAATTGGAACACACCAAGGGGTACACAATGGGGTAAATCTAATGATATCGACTCATGAATCTCTTTCTGTTGCACTGATGTGTAGATTCAAATGATTTCTAAGCTCTAGTCATAATGGGGAGTGGGAAAGGGAGGGATTTTCTTTAAGTGACTCTGCGTGAAAGAGATTTTTATTTTCAATCTTTGAGTTGAAGTTGCAAAGTACTGTGCTTCCTGAGAGTGATAAAATAATGTGTGTGTGTGTGTGTGTGTGTGTGTGTGTGTGTGTGTGTGTTTAGCATTGGCTTTGTTGACTATGGTGTCTTTAAGCTTTTTTTCCTCTTACTCTTTGCCAAATTGTGTGCCTACATAATTCACATAAAAAGCTTTCCTCCATCAAATTAGGGTAAGCAGCAAGTCAACAAAGTGGTATAAAGGTTCTGGCCTGAAACAGGAAACATCCCATGAAGGCCTCACAGGTAATGTGGGAGATACCAAGGCCTTAAATCAACTGAATAAGGAAAAGAATTCCTGATTCAGTGATCACTAAGTCCATCCTTTTGGGAAAAAAATTAAAGGAGATAGAAACTAATCTGCAAATATAAATATAATAAGTACTCTAATACATATCTACCTTCAGCAAACATATCTATAAAATGCTATAATAAAATCATTAAGGATCTTTTGCTTCCAAGTCTCCCAGTTCCACATTCTTTTCTTTAAATTTTTTAAAGTTTATTTTTATTTATTTTGACAGAGAGAGAGATAGAGAGCAGGCAGGGGAGAGGAAGAGGGTGGGAGAGAGAGAGAGAGAGAGAGAGAGAGAATTCCAAGGAGGTTCCGCACTGTCAGCTCAGAGTCCAACGCAGGGCTTGAACTCACGAACCGTAATCATGACCTGAGGTGAAACCAAGAGTCAGATGCTTAACCGACTGAGCCACCTAGGTGCCCCCGAACTCCTTTTTTAAAGAATAAATTGGGATGATTTGCAAAGAGAGTGCCTGGTAGGCTGGGGAAACTTGGGGACAGAAAATGAGTGTCCAAATTCTGTTACTACCTTTGGCAGACATGACTTACTGTTTTCAAAATTTTTCCTCTTAAGTTGCAAAGACTTCACTGGCACTACGGAAAACTGACACAAAACTACTATAGAGTAAAATAGTAATGTCCGAGCAAAAAACTATCAGTATAAAACAATTAGAGTCATCAGGAACATCTGGTCTTCAGTAACGAGGCAATATTATGGTCTTTAACTAATTTTCTCCTCTGCTGCTTTATCTGCAGGGGTGGAGTTGTATACTATTTAAAAAAATTTTTTAACATTTATTCATTTTTGAGAGACAGAGAGAGACAGAGCATGAGTGGGGGAGGGACAGAGAGAGAGAGGGAGACAGAGGATCGGAAGCAGGTTCCAGGTTCTGAGCTGTCAGTACAGAGCCCAATGCAGGGCTCAAACTCAGGGATGCGAGATCATGACCTGAGATAAAGTCAAATGCTTAACGGACTGAGACACCCAGGAGTCTCTATACTATTGTTAAACCAAATAAAACTTTGGAGGCCTGTCCTAGTTTAGTACTAGATGAGCTTTCCTTCAAAATGAGATTTTTTTTTAACATAAATTATTTTTGTATGCAATGAAAAAGTATGGAGTTAAGCATCTGGCCTGGGTTCCAGTTTCAGTTTTATTATATAAATATCTGTCAATTTTGGCAAGTCACTTAGTCCCACTGAACTTCTTTCTTTTATATGAACCAGGGTAATTATAGCACCTACTTCAAAAGATTGGAGGGTGGCTTTATTTTCTCCCTCCCTGTCCCCATCTTTTATGCCAGTGACTAGTGCCTATCATTGTTCTTGTTGTTGTCATTGTCCTTTTTCTACTATCATCTTCAACTCCACCCCACCCCTCCCCCCACCACCACTCCTGCAACACAAGTTTGGGGAGCCTACTGGGAGTTTCAGCACCTGATATCAATAACATCCATTTTTTCAATGACATGTAACATACAGTGGAGTGCACAAATCTTATCTATGTGGCTCCATGAATGTTTACAAAGTGAACACCACTATATCAACACCACTTATAGAACATAATGTCCCGGAAACGTCATTCCTGCCTCATTTCACTCTGTACTACCCTGCACCAAAGATAAGGATTCTTCTGACAAAAATCATCAAATATAAGTTTGCCTTCCCCCCCCCCCCCCATATTTATGGGCTCATAAACTAGATCCTCTTGCATCTCTTATTTCAATTATCTATGACCGGCCTTTTTACATTGTTCTACATTGTTTCACTGCAAAAATACCTCATAATTTACAAATTTTACTCTTGATGGGAAATTGAGTTGTTTCTGTTTTAAACCATTACTAATGATGCTATGAACATTCTTACACATGTCGTTTGGTGCACATTTACATGTGAAGTATGCCTTGGAACGGAATTCTTGGATCCATAGTATGTGTGTATTCAGCATAATAGGTCATGCGCCTGGGTAGCTCAGTCAGTTAAGCGTCCGACTTCAGCTCAGGTCATGATCTAGTGGTTTGTGAGTTCGAGCCCCGCATTGGGCTCTGTGCTCACAGCTCAGAGCCTGGAGTCTGCTTTGGATGTGGTGTCTCCCTCGCTCTCTGCCCCTCCCCTGCTCATGTTCTGCCTCCCTGTGTCTCTCAAAAATAATAAAAACATTAAAAAAAGTTTAAAAATAAATAAATAAATAAATAAATAAATAAATAAATAAATAAAACATAGGTCATGCCAAGGAGTTTTCCAAAGAACTTGGACCAGTGTTACACAACCACCAGCATCTTATAAGAATGATGGGTCCTCCATATGCTTGCCTGCACTTAGTACTGTTATTTTATAAAATTCGAATTTTATACTATCTGACGTGTATGGAAATGTATCTCCTTACGTTTTTTTTCCCCCCTGATAATTAAAGTTGAATATCTTTATGTATGTTTACTGGCTATTTAGCCATTGTCTCCTGTTCAATATATGCATTCTGGATGCAAATTCTTCTTTAGATATATGCATTGGAAATATCTTCTACCAGTCTGAGGAATGCCAATTCACCCTCTTAATGACATTTTTTAATGATCAGAAGCTTATAGATTTAATGTTCAATTTGTCAATTTTTAAAATTTAATGGTTAAGCCCTATTTAGGAAGTCTCTACCCCAAATCATGAAAGTATTTTCTTTAGTTGTCTTCTAAAACTTATGGTCTGGGCTCTGACTGGAGCCAGTGCCTGCTCATCTGCCTCCAAGGCAGCAGCAGAAGGAGTTAGTTGCAGGACCAGAGCCAACTGAGACTCCATGCATAGGGTATGAGATGCCCTTGGGTCTTCATCTGGGACCACGTTTGGCAAATCTGCCATGAAGACATGGCCTCGCCTTCTCAAAGCAACTCTCCTCAGTCATAGGTTTCACTGAAATTTCATAACTTCTGACCTGGATCCCAAAGTTCCCCAAAAAGGCATTTTTTGTCTGTGGATGGTTGATATATCGCTGTTTATTGAAAAGGACAGGAACGCCTGGGTGGCTCAGAAGGCTAAACATCTGACTGCAGCTCAGGTCATGATCTCATGGTTCGTGGGTTCGGGCCCCTTATTAGGCTCTGTGCTGACAGCTCAGAGCCTGGAGCCTGCTTCAAATTCTGTGTCTCCCTCTCTCTCTGCCCCTGCCCCACTTGTTCTCTCTCTCTCTCTCTCAAAAATAAATAAAACATTAAAAAAGAAAATAAAAGCACAGGAGCTGGGGACTTTCTATTCTCCCATCTTGCTCACCCTATGAGTCTTATCTCACCCAGAGTTCTCTTTAGGGGAAGACTTTACTGATTCAACGTATTTAGTGGATAGAATATGATTTAGATTTAGTATTTTTTCTTACACAGTTTTAATAGGTTGTATTAATTTATTATCATAGAACTATAGTATACTCATTATCTTTAATGGTCATATTATTGGTTCCAAATTTTTCATTCCTGATATTGTACCTTTTTTTTTCTTAGTCAGACTTGTCATATATTTATAAGTTATATCAGTCTTTTCAAAGGAACAACTTCTGGCCACTTTATTTTCTCTACTGTTATATCTTTCCATTTTGTTGATTCCATTTTTCCTCCTTTGTATAATTTCCACTTTTTTTCACCTTTTTGAGCTCAATACTTAGACCATTAATGTGTCAGCTTTTTTTGGGCTTTTAATATTATAAATTTCCCCTACATACTGATTTATCTACATAGAGTAAGGGCATGCCACATTGATCCATAGTTCTGATTTGCCCTTAAATTTAGAGGATAGCATGCATCACATCTTCACTGAAATTCACCATCATGGAAACTTGCCTTCCGAAAACTATGAGCTTGCTAAATTATCTACTGAGTTTTTAAGTCACTTTTCAACTGTTTTCTGTTTTTCCCTTTTGAATATTGATCTATGTATGCACAGCTTTGGATTCAGCAAATAGCTGAAGGAGAATTTGCACAGGAAGTGTATGTCTCATTCCTCTATGCTCCCCTTTTCTCCAAAATCATTCCTGTTGGCTTGTAGGCCTGAACTTCCATCTCAGCCTCCTATGAGACTTGGTCCCTGTGAGGCTGCAGCAATATTTACTTGGCTAACACTCATTTGGTCTTACTGTTTTAATTCAAGAATCAGCAAATGCCTCAAGGGGAAAAGACAGCAGCAGTGAATGTAATGGCTATCTCAATGTAGTTGTCTTTGTGATTTTTTTTTTTTTTTATAGCTTTGGCTTTTAGTCTATTCACAGAGTTATGCATCCCTTACCACAAATTTCAAACATTTCATCACTGCCAAAAGAAACCTTGTACCCCTCATGCATCACCCCTTAATTCCCATATCCCCAGCCCCAGGCAGTCACTAATGTACTTTCTGTCCTTGTGGCTCTCTGCAATTTTGACCCTTTTTGTCCTGCTTTGTCCTTTCATTATTGTATTCAACTTTACTGTGCCCTTGGTAGGATAGCTTGTTATTCTATCTTGATGACACTATATTTGATGACATAAATAATTATGCATTTTATACATGACATTGTAGACAAACTACATATTTTTAACAGCATTTCTTACAATAAGTTCTAATCAATCTCAACCAAATGTAAATTTCCATTCTATGTTGAAACTTAGCAAGTAAGGGAGAGCCGCATATCAAGATAGGTAACTAATGGCACCCATTGTTGGAAAGTGGATACAGGACAATGTTGAGTTTGTCGTTTGCCACCTAGAGAGATATATGTTAATTATTAATGAGCTTTTATCTGGTTTTTTGCTTACTCATTGTAGGTTTGGAAATTAAGGGGGCGTGCCTGGATGGCTCAGTTGGTTAAGTGGCCATCTTAGGCTCAGGTCATGATCTCTTGGTTCGTGAGTTCGACCCGCATCGGGCTCTGTGCTGACAGCTCAGAGCCTGGAGCCTGCTTCGGATTCTGTGTGTGTGTGTGTGTCTCTGCCCCTCCCCTACTCACTCTCTGTCTCTCAAAAAAATGAGTAAACGCCAAAAAATTAAAAAAAAAAAAGAAATTAAGGGAAAATGGAAGAAATTCCTGAGTGCAATTCATCCACAGATCTTAACCTTCCTTAGCAACAGCTGTGTAAACAAACTTATTTATGTATGTGTATATATACACACACAGTTTTACTTATATAGTTAGATATTTTCCCCTGGATTGTTACATTCACATCTGTAGAACACAAAAGCTCTCCTTTAGTAAAACAAAAGACAAAACAAACAAAACAAAAACTAAAAAACAAAAAACAAACAAAAAAACACAAATTGCAGTCTTGCTAACTGGTTTTAGTGTATTGGCCTCTACTGAGTTGCCATTATTCCTTAACAAGTACACATTAATGTCTCCACCATTGCTAATTTTTTCCTGAGAATACATGTGGTCCTTGAAATGATCTCAAAACATGTAGCATAGAATTGAACATGAACATCAGAAAACAAGACATTATGTAAATGAAAAAAAAAAACCTCAGAAAATTAATTGGGGTCCACTAAAAAGAGACTTGCTGGCTGTTCAAACAGATGTCCTGAAGTTAAAGAGGAGGGTTGTAAAGTAAATTAATGCCTTAACAAGATTGTTTGGAAAATGGCAGAGCTCCTAAAGTGAGAAAAATAAAATACTCTCAGTACTTTGGAAACATCCATTGGCACACAGAAAGTTGACACGCTAATTACAAGCTTGCATCTGTTAATTAAAGGAGCTTTTCTACATTCCTGTAGTGGACAAACTTATTTTGAATTGCTGCATAATCTTGCAATTAATAAAACTGCTTTTAAGATACTGAACTTAAGGTTTCATAATTTCAAATCCTCCTTCCCACAGTTAATCTATGGTAGTAACGTTTTACAGGATCATTCTATTACTTTTTCTCAGGGAAATTATTTTCAACGATCTACATAATAAAACGGTATGAGAGTCCTAGATAAATATTTATGTGTTGGTTCAATGAATAAGTGAGTTATCTTTTCTTTGAAGTTCGATTACTGATTTAAAATATCAAGTAGCAGAAACACAGTGTCTAGTATGTGTTTCTTTTAAAAATGTCAAAATTATCTGTTACTCAAAGTGTAGAATATTATCTTCAAAGCAAACTTGTCATTGATGAAGAATTTGTGTGATTCCTTTTATTCTCCAAAAGAGCAACTGCTGAGAGAAAACCTTAAGGCATCATTTTCCTGAAGTGTGATTGTTTCTTCCTATTCAGGCCATTTCCTTTCTAATCTTAAATAAAAGTAATCTCAGTAATTAAAAAGAAAAAAAAAAGAGGATTTTAATGGCTTAAAGAAGATATGAAACCAAATCAATGATTGGGGATAAAAATCGGACAGACCCAGGCAGCCTTCTCTATTTGTGTGTTTGAGGTGACCCTCAACTTGAATGAAGCTGTCTCCCAGGCAGAGCTAGAATACAAGGGCTTGAATGGTCACAGAGGAAACAAATGGAATAATTGGGAGGAAGAAAAATGGGAGAAATCATCAAAGCAACAAGTACAAAGGGTTTTACCCTGAACTAATTGAAAATAAAAGTTAACGACATGGTTCCAGTTAATATACTACGCTCAGGCTTATGTTTGCCATGAGGTTTGTGAGGACAAAAAAAGAGAAAACCGTACTGGACCACAGCGACTCTAAATTGTCAATCTTATACTAACTCTCATTACACGATTCTAAATGCTGAGATTGAAACCAAATGAGCTAAGTGAGCAACAATGCCAGATTTAGAGTCAGAAACTGCGTATAATTTCTTCACCCCCCCTTTTTTTATATTTTAAGTTATTTATTTATTTATTTATATAATTTATTGTCAGATTGGTCTCCATACAACACCCAGTGCCTTCCTCCCTGCCCATCACCCACTTCCCCCCCCCCCTTCCCCACCACCCCCTATCAACCCTCAGTTTGTTCTCAGTATCCAAGAGTCTCTTATGGATTGCCTCCTTCCCTCTTTAGAACGTTTTTTTTTTTTTTCCCTTTCCCCTCCCCCATGGTCTTCTGTTAAGTTTCTCAAGATCCACCTATGAGTGAAAACATGATATCTTTCTCTGACTGACTTACTTCACTTAGCACAATACCTTCCAGTCCCACCCACGTTGCTGCAAATGGCCAGATTTCATTCTTTCTCATTACCAAGTAGTATTCCATTGTATATAATTTCAAGCTTTGCCATTGAGTAGCTATGTGACTTCAGACAAGTAATTTGACTTTCTGTATTCTTCATTATTCTTAAATCTTTTTTTTTAAAGTCTAGAAATGCAACACTAATTTCACAGAGTGATATTGGAAAATCAACATTAAAATGTTCAGTAAAAGATTTTATTGATAATCTTCTGGGATGCTAAAGATAGAAACATGGGCATATAATTATCTCTGCCTTTTAGGAACTTATCATTTAAATGAGGAGACAAAGCCTTGCACAACTGAGAAATACATTTAAAAAATGTGTTATCCTGGTATAAAAGGTACTATGGGACAACAGAAGTTGATGGTTAATTTAGCCAAAGGGGTATTGGAAAACTTCCAAAATGATCCAGTCCTGAGTCTGGAATGATGAAGGAAGAAACTGGTAGATCTAAAATGAAAAAATGGGGGTGCCTGGCTGGCTTAGTCAGTTAAATGCCTGACTTCAACTAAAGTCATGATCTCATGGTTCATGAGTTTGAGCCCCACATCAGGCTCTCTGCTGTCAGCACAGAACCTGCTTGGGATTCTCTGTCTCCATCCCTTTATACCCTTCCCCTGCTTGTTCTCTCTTTCTCTCTCTCTCTCAAAAATAAATAAACTTTTTTTAATAAAATAAAAGGGCCACCTGGGTGGCTCAGTCAGTTAAGCGTCTGACTTCAGTTCAGGTCATGATCTCATGGTTCGTGGATTCAAGCCCCGCACTGGGCCCCGAGTTGGGCTCTGTGCTGACAGCTCAGAGCCTGGAGCCTGCTTTGGATTCTGTGTCTCCCTCTCACTCTGCCCCTCCCCTGCTCACACCCTGTGTCCCTCTCAAAAATAAATAAACATTAAAAAAAATAAATAAAATAATAAAATAAAATAAAGTGAAATGAAAGAATAGATATTCAAAGCAGTAAGTAGGCTGAATTCTTTGGTATTAGGAAAGGAAAACCAGCCAAAAGCTGGCTCAACACCATCATTCTCAATAAAATGTAGGCTCTTTGAGAGCAGGGACAATATATTACTTGGTTTATATTTTTAGCATCTCACATGATCCCTGACACTATAGAAACTCAACACTCATGTGGGGATATTTGTATTTTCTGTCAGTTTCACCTAGCTAGGGTTGACGGAAAAGTATAGATCTTTGTTTTAAAAAAAATCAATATACTTTGAGAAATTATTCTGTCTAGTAGCAGAAAGTAAAATCTTTGCATGGGCAGTTGCCACAAGTGAATGTCTTGTCTTTAGCCTTTGCTTATCTGACAAACAGTCTAAAGAAGGAGTCATATCCTCACATTGGCCCCTACCTGGCCTCAGCTCTCCAACCTGACATCTAGCAAGCAGCTCCATGGAACACCTGCTAATGCTAGTCATCTGTCTTAGCCACAGGGCTCCTCTAGGTCCTTTGGCATCCACTGTCCCATCTCTGCCACAGTCAGCCCTACAGGAAAACATTTGGTTCTTAGCTGCCACCTACCAGAGATGCACCCTGAGGCCCTGGAGGCGTGGATTCAGCCACTGCTTGGCCACATGCAGTTCTCTCTACACTTGCAAGGGACTCATAAACGTCTTAAAACCCAACCAGGAATCTGAACATAGGACTCCTTGGGTCCTTAAATCATTGTAGGGTTTGACCACCACCTTTTAGGGTATGTTTCAAAGAGAAGATGATACACAACATACTTCTGCCTCTATTATCCCTCTCATGTTCTCTCCCATTCAATACCTCGTGGAATCTTATTTGGGCAAGCAGGTAGGAAAAACTGTTGCTTAAAGAATAAACTTTATAGCATGAGTCCTATAGGTCCATATTTTAGAAAACAAAAGACTCTCCCCCTTGCACTTCTGAAAGCGTTTTCTCGCAAGACCATTGTCTCTAATGTCCATTCCAAAAGTCGATTTTAATATCCAGAAATAGAATATTGACATTAAATTCTATGTTAACAACCCTCTCCTAAAAGGTGTGATCCTATAATTTCCTAGCTGCTAGGGTAAGGAGTGAGAGTACAAGGAAGTGTGTTTCAAAGATGAGGCCAATGAAAGAAAAGGGGGAGCTACATCAGTCAATAATTCATTATATTCACACACCTGCCCTCTTCCTCATAAGAAACAAAGGACCAAGAGAAGAGATGATGTTATTCTTATTGACTCCTGTGTCCCCAGCACCTAAAACAGCACCTGGTACATAAATGAAAATAAATGTTAAATGATGAATTGTACATAAGGTGTCTCAAAGATTTCCCACCAATGCAATCATTCAGAAAAACATTCAGGGATTAAAGGGCAAGAGATAGAAATCTGAGAACATGAATATTTAAAAGAATATTTATAAAGATAGTGGAAAATTATCAGTGAAGAAAGATGAGAAGGAGAGGTCAGAAAAGTAAAAGAAAAACCAGTGGGGGCAGGGGAGGGTGGGAAATTGGCACAGAAAACACTGGAGAAGAGAATTTAAGGAGAGAATAGTTTACAATGTTAAAAAAAATAAAACCACAGATTGAATAAAATAAACAAGAGTAGGTCGGTGGTTTCTGACAATGTATAGGTCATTAATAACATCTGAGATCTCAGCCTGAATGAAATGGTTGGTCCAGAGGTCATTTTGCAAGGGGTTGAAGAGGCAGAGAACAGTCTGGGTAATGAATGTGAAAGTGCTTCATAAATTCTGAACCCCTTTACAAATACAATTAGGATACACAGCTGGTTAGTTTCAGGGTCTGGCTATTGCTCATTCACCAAACTTTCTGAATTCAGCTTTTATTTTTATTTTATTTTATTTTATTTTATTTTATTTTATTTTATTTTATTTTATTTATTTATTTTGTCTTCGGGCATACACTTCCTAAGACTTTAGCAGACTATGTTGCAATCAATGGAGAACTTAAGGAAACAGATGTCCTTAAATTTTAACAGTCTTCTTGGACCTTAACCTAATCTTCCATATATGTCCCACGTGTAAAAAAGCACACTATCATTAAACAATCTCCGAATAGTCCCCAGTGTTAGTGCCAGGTCATCTCCCTGATGCCAAAAGTTTAGCAGCTTTAGCTTAGCTTCATGAAAACTTCTGATTTGTTCGGGCAAAATTGATACAGATTTAAATATGGCCTTGACTGCAGCCATGAGATTTGGAACATAGTCTACCACTTGGCCATCCCTCAGAACTGGACCGGATTGCGTTCGTTTCAATCCCTCTTCTTTCTTGCCTCGTTTATCTCTGGTTTCCATCTTGTATAGATTCCTTGTCAATCAAGTCAGCTTGCCACATGCAACACAGACTTAAACTATTATTAATCATACTCTGAGAGGTTTCTTTCTCTGCTCTGAGCCCCTACTTCTCAAAAATCCTTATTCTTAATCTCCTTGTAATGACATCTAATTGTCAAAACGTTAATATGAGGCATAAAATAGCAGTTTTATTAGATTAGTTATATATAAATGATTCAGAAAGTAATGAATTGAGTATATTCTTTTTTTAGGGACACTGGCAGGTATTAATATTTAAAAGATGCCGCCACTCTGAGATTTTTCTACCAGAACGCTGCAACTTATCTGTTCGCCCAAGAATTGTTTATGAAGAAAAGTCATCAAATGAAGTAATTTCGTATTTATTTTTATCGGCAAAACAGTGACATCTATTGTTCAATGTTATATAAAATAGAATTTAAAGATCAAAAGCAAAGATCTGAAGCATTCGTTTCAGAATAATAGCTCTCTTAAAACTAATAGGTAATACCTAAACATTCATTTTTAATATGAAATCAAATCCAGCTGATTATTTAGGAATATGAACATTTACTCACTATTCAAAAGCCCCAGGATCTGTCTAGTTGCTAAAAAATAGGGAGGGAGAAATAAGGCAATAAAAATATGGGATGTGATTCTTAAAGTTAGCTGCATTTTACAACAGATGTGTTTTTCTCTTCACAAATCACTCAAATACATACAAATGAAATTTGTGAATGCCCAAACTGAATTCTGAGTTCAAGGCAAGTTTCTTTTTCCATCTTGCCCCTGTTGTTAGGTAAATCTATGAACTATAAAAGTTGTTTACCGTCTTGGCTATAGTTTATTGTTTAGAAGAGAACGGGGTTTGACCCGAAGATGATCAATTTCCTTCTAGCTCTTGCTTTTCTCTAAGATGTCATTCACAACCATTCAATTAAGCAAAATTTTTTAAAGTTGACAATACCGAGGCCATGAGGAATCAGAATTCTCAAACACTGCTTGTAAAAGCATAAATCACTACACTCCCTTTTCAAAGCAATTTGACAATATCTTGTAAATTTTAAGATGGACATATCCCATCATCCACCATTTCCATTTGGTAAGCACTCCAGAAAGAATTTTCACACATATATACAAGGATATATTTTCAAGAAATACAACAATGTAATATTGAAAATGTTGTAATAAACTATCTATTATAAGAGAGTAGATAAAATCTTGCACATATATCTATTGATATACTTTAAAACATACAACGGTTGAATTAGAGTCTATCAACATAGGTAAATCTCAGTCAAACAATATTAATAAAAGAAACAAGTTCCAGAATGATATGTGCCAAGTGATCTTATGTATCATGTAAAAGACTTGCATAATATTCTATTCATTTATATGGACACATCATATGTAAAAAAGTATACAACGATCATGAAGATAATAAATACCCCTTTCAGGAGAATGTTCACCTCTGGAAATAAAAGCCAGTGAATGTAGTAAAAAATGGGCACGTAATTACATGGAATCTTAAATGTTTTCCTTATTGAAAAATAGGTAACAAATCAGAAGCAAAATAAGGCAAAATTAGAAGTTGTTATAAATGAATGGTGGGTGCATTGATTCATATACAAAAATTATACTTTTTAGCATGTTTGAAACCTTTGATAACTTTGTTACAAATGGCATTAAAATACTAGGTTGAGATCATATAGAAAAGTGAGTCTCTAGCTAAATGAGTTTCTTTCTGATGAGAGCCAAAATAAATAATTGAGATGATGCAGGGGAATAAAAGAGTTTAATTTTATGAGAAAACATGTAATAAACATGATATGGTTTTTTAAAAAATGATCGGCCAATTCACTGAAAATGATTATATTTGTGGTCATGTGTGAATATGACATTTACCAACCAGCAACAAAAGAAATAAGAGCCTCAACACATGGCCCTTTAAAGAAACCTAAACATGAGACTATAAGCATTTTTCAGTACATGACATGGTAGATAATGTTTCAAAACACGGCTACAAGAACCCTAATGTGACTTCAAAGAGCTTCTGAGCAGTGGTTCACTCTGATTGCAAGACGTTCCATTTGCCAGAAGCTCTAGATACCGCTAATGGAGAGGGAAAAATTGGAGACTGCCCATTGTTACCTGGGGTCTTGGCCCCTGAGAATAGTATATTCTTCTGTTATCAGAATATTTTATTTTAAAATAAATTTCTAAAATAATAAAAAAAATGATCAAACTGATCATCATATTTTGGAAAAATGATCAGCCTTTGAAGATGTAAGACTTAAAAAGTGTAATTTTGGAGAATAACAATGAATGGGCTTTTGTTTTGTTTAGACACCTAGCAGTCTGAAAGCTCTCTCTCTTAAGACGTATGCAACCTCTATAGTCATTGTTTTCAATTAATATTTTTGAGCTTATATTACATGACAACACTCAGTTGAGTGTTCATTGACTTCTCATAGCCTTCTTAGATAAATGTCATGGGGGTTACTGAGGTTTATTTATGTGCAGAGAAAGTTGGAGGAGTCCAGAGAGGACATGCAATCCAAGCTGGGTCCTAACAGAATAGGACAAGAGGCACATATATCACTTCCAGAGTTCTCCTCCCAGCCTACCTTGTACCCTTCATTTCAAGTCTCTTCACTGTCACTTCCTCTCTCCAGCCCTGTATTCAAGTAGGAAGGCTGGTTGTTGCTTTCTACTCACATACAAATTTGAAAACCTGTGCCATGGCTACTATTTTCTGGTCTGGGTTAATATGGAGGAAGCATCTCATGATCTCATGACATCTCCTCACACTTTGCTGAGGGAATATGTCATGGCACAGACTACAAAAAGACATAGAAACTCAGTGGTCAATTGTCAAGTCCCCATGGACATGCTCATGTGGGTAAAGAGGTAAGAAGTTGGGCAACACCATCCATTTAAAGCATATAGGTTGTAGGTAGTTTGGGGTCTCTTATCCTGCTATCTCTAAATATCTCCTTGCCCCCTATTTTTAAAAGTTACCATTCACTTT
Source organism: Panthera pardus (assembly GCF_024362965.1). Lineage (NCBI taxonomy): Eukaryota > Metazoa > Chordata > Mammalia > Carnivora > Felidae > Panthera > Panthera pardus. The sequence goes on from NW_026526876.1 coordinate 41,799,869, forward strand.
TATTCATATTAAACGTGTTAATTGTATTAATATTAATAAAATATATATAAACTTTCTATTTCTGACATAAGGAATCACTATAAACTTGGTGGCTTAAAAGGTAGCATACACTTATCGTTCTGCAGGTCAGAAGTCTACTGTCACTGGGCTAAAATCAAAATGTTGGCAGAACTGTATTTCTTTCTAAGGGAGAATTCATTCCTTTGCATTTTCCAGCTCCTGGAGTTTAGCCATATTCCTTGGCTCGTGGCCTCTTTCCTCCATCCTGAAAGCTGGCAAAGTTGCATCTCCCTGATCTCTCCTCTATCATCACCTCTTTCTCTCTGATTACAACTTTTAAGGATTCGTGTGATTACACTGGACCAATCCAGACAATGCAGGATAATATTTCTATTTCAGAGTCGTTAACCTGAATCACATCTGCAGAGTCTCACCATGCGAAGTGGCATATCCACAGGTTTGAGTTGTGGCCATCTTTTGGTGTAGATTTAAAAATAGTAACGGCATCAACATAAAGTGAAGATATGAGTTGAGAGGTAACCCTTACTTGCTTAGTTGTCTGGTCCTTTACATACATTATGTTATGGAATTTTCAAAACAACTCAGGAAGTTAGATGATAATACCCAAAGTAAGCAGATTTAAAAAAAAAAAGGATTTCAGAGAAGTTTAGTGATTTACCCTAAGTCACATAGTTTAGAGGCATCCATTCCAGGAGTTGAACACAGCCTACCTTCTGCAGTAGGCTTCTTAAGGCAGTAGACCAATCTAAAATTAAGAGGTGTATTTTAGAGGAAGACATATTGCCAACATGCAGAAGTTTAAAATCACTTTTTAGTTTAAATAATTTATTTGCAAATCTGACCATTAATCGAAACCTGGCATATTAGTGTCTGCTTCTCCTAGAAACACTCAGTAAAAGACATATAGTGTGTGTCCTGATTACTCAGTTGAAAAACTCCCTGCCTTTTTGCTGTTCTGTCCCTGTTACATCACCACCATTCATTCATCGTGAAGACATCACCAGACATCATCCTCCTGTCTCTTGCCTTTAACTATGTCACAAACTCACCTATTCCCACTGCCACTCCTTTGGTGCCCATGAAAATCTTCTCTCTCATGTCTGACTGCAATAGCCTTCTGACTGGTTCTCTTGCCTCCTGTATTGCCTGCCCCACACCTACCACCCATTTTCCCTCCTTAGAAGAAGAGTCAACTCTTTAAAATTTTCATCTCAGCCAGAAAGTCACTTGCTTGAAGCTTTTGGAAGGCTCCCCATTTCCCTCATCTCCTCTGAGACAAAGGATAAACTCTTGATCCTCATAGACCTGCCCAATTGACTCCTGCTTTCCTCTTCAATCTAATTTATCTCACAACTACCTCATACTTCTTCCTTCCCTCCTTCACACAAGTTCATGTTGTATTGACTTTCTTTCCACTTCCAAAATATCAATTTCCATCTCTCCCCCTCCATCCATCTCCTTCTTTTTTCCCCTCTTCTGTTCTCTCTCTCTCTCTCCTTCTCTTCTCTATCCTTCACCCTCCCTTCCTCTCTCTCTCTCTCTCTTTCTCTCTGAGTCTCTCCCTCTCTCTCAAAGGTGTGCACAATCTCTTCACCTGGACTTTCCCATATCTGCTCCTCTGGAAAACTCTCAGGGAAATCTCCACATGTATGACTTATGCACATTCTTCTCTGTGTTCCCAAATCTGAATTAGTGACCCTCATATATGTTCTTACAGCATCATGTATATCAAAACACTTTTTACTCTGTAGTTTTCTTTTCTGTTCATAGCCTCACTATAGAACTAGACCCTACATTGGAGTATAGGGGCCATATCTTCAAATATTTGCAACTTTTGATTACATATTTGCCTTTTTCTGAGGGCACAAATACTTACATATGCATCTTTTATGATTAGGATTTCTACATATAGTCTCCAATTCAAAGCTAGTAAAACACAAATATTTAAATTTTCCACAGCTACCGACAAGAAAAGAAGTAACTGAATTTTTATAACAGAGTTATACTTCAGATTATGGTAAATTTTTAGATTGAGCATAACTGTTAGAGTTTCTGCCATAAATTTTCATATTCTGATATCTCTGTCCATGTAGTCAGCTAGGCGGCTCCCAAATCATTGTATACATTATCTTTCTCATAAATAACTGAAGATATGTATGCTTGTCTCCCACAAAGATGAATAATTGGGAGTGTTTTTTATTCATAAGTACATCAAGTCTGAGACTAAAAGAATTAAAACAAGAACTTTGCTTTAAGTCAATCAACTTCTGGAGCCAACACAGAAACATGTTAAACTTGATGGCTGTAGTGTTTCTTTCCAGTTTGTTCCCTATTGTGCACAAAACAGAAGAAGGGCCATGTTTCAAACCAATCTTCTATATTGAAACTATGTTTTTAAATCAAGTAACTCATTTAATGGACTAAAAAAAAAAATTTAGTGTGAAAACAAGTGGTTTTTCAACTGAGTGCTTTATATTTTAATTGCCTGTTTTCGAGTGATTAAACACACGCTGACTGACCATCATAACAATCAAATTAACAAAACAGCTGCAAATGTTAGTTCAGGCTTAATGTATCTCTTTTTGGCCCACTTACATTTGCTGCTGCTGGAGAACTCAAAGTTTAGTTCTCAGGTTTTGTCAAGGAAAGTAGACTTGAACTTTGAGGATAGTTAGATTGCGGAACAAAACAAAGCAATTGTCACAGGGTAATAGCAAGAGCATCATCAGAAGACAATATTGAGTATGTCGAATACATAAAATACATTCAGAGTTATAGCCTGCATCTATTTGACAGACCTGAGGCAGTTACTGTCTGCTGCTACAGTTTTCACATAGATGCAAGAAAAAAGGGTCCTCATGCTTTCTGTGAGGTTGTGGCAGCCAAGATTGAAGGGGAGAATACAGAACAAATCATGGTAATACAGGGAAAAATATGGAGAGATAATTTTTGCAACTCAGAAATAACCTTTGAAAAAGTGAAACGTGAAGAGCCTCCTTTACTACAAAAAATATATAAAATTTGAGTTAAATATATAATCATATAATATTAATAATATATATTTATATAATATTTCACTATTGTATATAATGTACTATCATATACTAAACTATACTATATAATACTTATATTTATATAATATAATATATATAATTTATTCTATATTACAGCTATTAATTTATTATATATTATTTATATAATAATATAAAACTTGAATTAAATAATTATATATTATATATTATTATATACATTAACAATATATTACTGTTATATATAAAATATATTATATATCATATAATATAACATATATTACATATAACATGTGTTATAACATGTGTTATATGTAATATATGTATATAATACATATTATATGTTGCATATAATATATATTACATATAATATATGCATATGATATATAATATAACATACATTACTTATGATATATATTATATGTAATATATAATGTAACATATGATATATATACATATATAGGGAAAAGAAAACCATAATGCCATGTTATTCCTCATTGCTGCTATAGAGTCCAATAGAACTGGTTACAGAAGTGATGTATCTGTCATCAAAACATTACTTCTTTACTTTTTAAAAAAAAAAATTTAATGTTTATTTTTTTTGAGAGAGAGAGAGAGACAGTGGGGAAGAGGAAGTGAGAAGGGGGAGACACAGAAGCCAAAGCAGGCTCCAGGATCTGAGCTGTCAGCACAGAGCCCAACAGGGGGCTTGAACTCACAAACTGTGAGATCATGACCTGAGCCAAAGTCAGATGCTCAACCGTCTGAGCCACTCAGGCACCCCTACTTCTTGACTTCTATTGATTTTCTGACTTTCTCATTATGTGAAAGATATGGATAGACTGAACAGATTATTTTCATATTTTCTTTAGGTTAATTCTCTTACTAAGTTCTGGGCATGAGAAAAGATTGTTATTTTGCCTTGCAAATTGTACTAGAATTTTAAGAAAAGCATTTTATATTTTACATTGCATTTTCATACATCATATTATATCTCACACTAGTACTGCAAGGTTGACTAATAAGAGTTTTAGTTGGGCTTCCCTGGAATCAGACTCTGAAATGAGGTTTTATATGCAAAAGATATAGTAAGGAAAAGATCCCAAAGAAGTAAAGGAATCCTGAGTAAGGCTGCCCTTTTATCAGAAAAAAAAAATGGATAGAGTGTAACTTAATCTCACGTGCATGGAAATTTTAGAGTACAAGTTATGTTTCAGAATTTTACTGATCTGAGATAGGGATCTAAGCTTCCATACGCCCACTGCCTTCAGACACTGGCTAAGCATTTCCAATGGGGACATGTTTTTTCCAGGTAACCCTGTCTCATCCCATTTGCAAGCAAAATAGGTTTCAATAGCCCAAAGGCCATCCTTTGTTTGCTGTTGGAAGCAAAAACACACAGAAGTTAGGAGTAGGGAGGGATACAGCAAACAGTATTTTAAAAAGTAATCCAAAGAGATCTGAGTGGAACACAAACACTAAACACCACAGTCAGGTTTTACCAGCTCACGTTACAAGATGAAAAACTGATGTTTAGAAAGGAAATAAGATTTATCTATCACCATATACAGGTGAAGGTGTAGAACAGATGATATAAGACCCTGATTGTAAATCCTGTGTGGCTCTGGCTGGTTCCCCATCCCCTCCCCCCCATTACCTCGTATTATATTATAATGTTATTTAGTTTTGTAATTAACATATAACCTTATAATAAAATATGACCTGATATTTTATAGCACTCTACACATTTCTGATTACTTTGAATATTTTACTTTTGTTCATGTATGTAGTTTTATATGCTTAATTAAGCCAGAGGTCACAAACATAAGGTTCTGGCAGATAATATAAATCAGTGAATCAGGACAGATGACAGAGACAATAAAGAACTGTGCCCCCCTGGAGAGCTGCCACCTCTTAGCCCCAGATTATTGTTGCCACGGGGGAATAAAGATCCAGTGTTGCTGCTCTTCCATTTTTCCTAAGTTTGGCCAGAAATCAAGACATTTCACATACAGTCTCCTAGTTTCTAGATACTGGCAACTTTTTTCCTAAGTCACAAAAAGCCATGTTTCTGTGCAGGTTAAAGTATGTGCCTCATCTAGGTTATTCAAATTAAACATTTTTGAGCTATAATTCTTGCCAAACCAAAATATATAGAGAAAAGGGTTTAATTTGTGTGCTTGAGCTCAGGATCCCTAAATGAAGCCAATGCTTCCATGAACTGTAAATCTTATGCAATTCAATCAACTTTATTTTTAAAAAGTTTCTTTTCACATGAGGTATTTTTGGCTTTGAGTCTCAGTGTGAACCACAAAAAAAGCAAGAGGAGATCTCAAAACCCTTTAACATTGTTCTAAATTCTGTCAAAGTGAGGTCACTGTGACTAAGGCAGTAACTCTTAACCTCATGATACCCAATGTCCCCTTTGGTAACATTTTCCTGTACCTCTACTTTTTCAGAATAAAATTCAATGTAATGCCTGAAGTTCCAAAACCTCCCACAAAAGACCACCAGAGTCGTAAGTCAAAGCCAAGCGGCAAGGGTCGTTTATTGCAGGTTCGAACCTGGTCCTCTGCGCACTCGTTGCCGGTGACACAAGAGGCCACGAATAGGGTTGGTATAGCATTTTTATAGACAGAGACAAATAGCACAGGGGAGGTTTTTTACTTGTGGCGGGAGGAAGAAAGGGGGAAGGGGGTAGGTGAGGAATGTGCTAAGCAGGCAGGTTTACAGAAGCGAGAAATGCCGGTTAGTTTGTATACAATCACTCATTCCATTACATATCAGACTACATTTAGGAAGTTTTACAGCCCATTCTACAGCGGGTTACAATCAGGAAAGGTCTCACAATGCTCATAGCAAACAGCAAGCAAAACAGACTTCTCAGCAATTGTATTTCTTATCAAAGATCCATAATAAGCAGAAAAGAGAACCTAGCTTTAAACTAAGGCAGGGCTGTCATTTGAATTCAAAGCTGTTCCTTTCATTCCCCCCTTTTCCTTGTGCCTAAAGAGCCAATCTTGGATCTTCAGTTTTTTATTTGTAATGTCTCGAGCGGTTGGTACTGAGTTCGTAAGACCATTAATTGTACAGCATTGAACCTGTCTTGGATAAAATTAATAATTTTGTTTATGATGCAGAGGCCTAACGTGAGAGCGAGAAGTAGAATGGCCAGAGGCCCGAGTAAAGCAGAGAGCAGGATAGTATTATAGACTTTCTGGGTTTTTAAATTAGAAACCTCCCAAGTTAAAGTATAGGGTATGTGGGGGTTGCCTGCAATACTTATGAGTCCGTAGGAGGTGAACAGGAGCACGCTAATGAGTGTTCCTCCGATTATTGTGGGTCCAGAGCTGCTGCAACAGTCTTGGTATGGGACACCCAGGCCTTTGGTCTCAGCTGGTTTTCGGGGTCAGGTTTTCGACGCAGAGTCAATTTTAAAGGATGGGTCTTACTCTGGTCAACCGTCCAGGCGGTGTTGGCTTCCGGCACGAAGTCTTCTCGAACCGCAAAGGGATCAGCTGGTCGGGCGTGGGTGTAATGGATCCAGGTAGCAATCCTATCGACTTTGAGAGCAGTGGGTGTGGTTAGGATCACAATATAGGGTCCCTTCCACCGTGGTTGGAGGGTCTCTTGCTTGTGTTCCCTGCACGTATACCCAATCTCCGGGTCGGTAGTGATGCGGCTCAGGAGGGGGCCCGTTCTCATAAATGGCTTTCAATCTAGGCCAAACTTCCTGGTGGGTGTGCTGGAGTTCCCTCAGGGAAATAAGTTTATGATCATCAGATTCAGTTAACACATTAGACTGTAGGTTGGGAATTATAAGGGGGGGGGGGCACTCCATACATGATTTTAAAGGGGGTTAATCCCAGTTTGTAAGGGGAGTTCCGCACCCTGAACAGAGCGTAGGGGAGTAAGACTACCCAATTAGCGCCAGTCTCTATGGTCAATTTAGTTAAGGTCTCTTTTAGAGTTTTATTCATTTTTTCTACCTGTCCTGAGCTTTGGGGTTTATATGCACAATGTAGTTTCCAATCAGCCCCAATAAACTGCGCTATCCCTTGTATTACCTTTGAAATGAATGCTGGTCCGTTGTCTGATCCTATTAGGGTAGGGAATCCGTACCTGGGTATGATGTCTTCTAACATTTTCTTTGCTACTATCTGCGCAGTCTCATGCTTGGTGGGGAAGGCCTCTGTCCATCCTGAAAAGGTATCTATAAACACTAACAAATATTTATATCCATATTTTTTAGGCTTTACCTCGGTGAAGTCTACTTCCCAATAGGCTCCCGGCCTGGTTCCGCGGGTTCTGGAGCCAGGGTTTTTCCCGTGGTTGGTGGCGTTAGTTAATTGACAAGCTTTACAGCTAGTAACTATCTGCTCAATTTTTGTCCTGGAGTCTTTAATGGTGATCCTAGCATGTCTTATTAAGTCTTGCATTTTTCTTGTGCCCATATGAGTGGCTCGGTGCATCTTGGATAAGACTTTATTTCCCATTTCTTCTGGGAGGATTATGCTACAGTCTGCTGCTCTCCACCATCCGTTAAGGCACTGAGTTAAAGGTAATTTTTGGATCCAGTTTAGGTCTTCTTTAGTGTAGGCGGGATTTTCTGGTAAACTAGCTGAACCGGGGTCTGGTAGGGTGGTCATTAAAGCACAGTCCACCTGTAAGGCTGCCTCTCAGGCCACCTGGTCAGCCAAATTATTTCCTCTGGCCACCGGTGTGACCAGTTTTTGGTGGCCTGGGCAATGTATGATGGCTAGTCGTTTAGGCAGCCAGAGTGCCTTTAAAAGAGCCAACATTTCTTCTTTGTTTTTGATAGTTTTCCCCTCTACAGTTAACAGTCCCCTCTCTCTGTTATAGCTCCATGTGTGTGGGCCATAGCAAAAGCATATCTGCTATCGGTATACACGTTTAGTTTCTTGTCTTTTCCCAAAGTCATTGCCTTGGTTAAGGCCACAAGTTCAGCTCGTTGGGCAGAGGTGCCAGCTGGCAAAGGCTCTGCCCAAACAGTCTCAGTTTCAGTTGTGACTGCTGCCCCCACGTACCTTTGACCTTGATGTACAAAGCTGCTGCCGTCAGTGAACCAGGTAACCTCGGCGTCTGGCAGCGGGTGATCCTGTAAATCTTCCCGAACTCCATGAACCTGTGCCAATATCTCAGCGCAGTCATGGAGGGGGGTATCCAAGTCCGGGTCTGCCTTCGCGTTGTGGGTTGGGGGATGCGGAGGACGGTTTCCTTCCGTGCATCAGTGAGCCATCGTTGGCCTTCTCTTAACAGATACCCCAAGTAGGTTACCTCGGATCTGCAAATTTGGGCTTTCTTTGCTGAAGCCCGGTACCCCAGGGCACCAAGTGTCCGGAGGAGATTTTTGGTGCCTTGCAAGCAAGCTTCGGCAGTCTCAGCGGCAATTAAAAGATCGTCAACGTACTGCAAGAGAGTCACTTTGGGGTTTTGATTCCGGTACTCACCCAGATCCTCGTGAAGTGCCTCATCGAACAAGGTGGGTGAGTTTTTAAATCCTTGGGGGAGCCGGGTCCAGGTGAGTTGCCCATTTATGCCTCTCTCAGGATTGGACCACTCGAAGGCGAAGAGCTCTTGACTTTTGGGGGCCAGAGGCAGGCTGAAAAAAGCATCTTTTAAATCAAGGACAGTATACCATTGTCTTTCTGGGCTGAGGGCACTTAGGAGGGTATAGGGGTTGGGTACTGTTGGGTGTATGTCCATGACTCGGCGGTTAACTTCTCTCAGATCTTGTACCGGACGATAGTCCGCACTGTTAGGTTTTCGTACAGGCAGCAGGGGGGTGTTCCAGGCTGAATGGCAGGGACGCAAGATGCCTAAGTCTAGGAGGCGACGGATATGTGGCGTGATGCCATTTCTGGCCTCCATTGACATCGGGTATTGTTGGACCCGAACTGGATCTGCCCCCGGTTTCAGCTCTATGAATAGAGCTGGGCGATGTTTAGCCAACCCCATACCCCCGGTTTCAGCCCATGCTCCTGGAAACTGTTGGAGCCAGGGCTCTATGTTTTGACTTTGTGAGGGTGGCCCCTGGTGGAGTCGATATTCATCTTCTAATCTTAGAGTAAGTGTGGTAATGGGCTGGTTGTGAGGGCCAGTCACTTGGGGGCCCCCTGGCGTAAAATGAATTTGGGCCTCCATTTTAGTGAGTAAGTCTCTTCCTAATAAGGGGCATGGGCTGTCGGGGATGACTAGGAAGGAATGGGTGACCTTTCCATTTCCTAGATCCACAGTCCTCTGGGTGGTCCAGGGATATTTTTTTATTCCGGTAGCCCCTTGGACCCAGGAAGATTTTTTAGAAATTTTTCCATGGGGCCTGATCAAGACCGAATGTTGTGCTCCTGTGTCAACTAGAAATTGAACTGGGTTCCCCTCCACTTGTAGCGTTACCCTAGGTTCGGGGAGGGGATCCGAACCCCGTCCCCCCTATTCTGCATCTTGAGTGAAGAGGGCGGGTGTGGTTTTTGGCTGCCACGGTTTTTGATCATGACGTGGCTTTAAGTTGCCTGTCCTCTGGAGTCTCTCTATTATTAAAGACACGCTGGGCAATGCGGACTAAGTCCTGAATCTGTTTTCCCTCCAGGTCCTCTAGTTTCTGGAGTTTCTTTTTAATATCAGTGGCTGCCTGATTTACAAAGGCCATTACAACAGCAGCTTGATTTTCGGGGGCCTCGGGGTTCATGGGGGTATACTGTCTGAAGGTTTCCATTAATCTTTCTAAATAAGCGGCAGGGCTCTCTGTCTTACCTTGTATCACTGAATACACTTTTGCCAAATTAGTGGGCTTGCGTGCAGCAGCCCGGAGACCCGCCACTAGAGTCTGGAGATAAATGCGTAGCCGTCCCCTACCTTCTGCCGTGTTGTAGTCCCAGCCATCCTGTGGGGGTCGGGTCAAGGGAAAAGCTGCATTAATGAGATCAAGGTTAGCAGTGGGTTGGCCGTCATCTCCAGGAACCAGCTTTCTTGCTTCCAATTGAATTCTTTCTCGCTCCTCAGTGGTGAACAGGATTCGGAGGAGCTGCTGACAATCATCCCAGGTGGGTTGGTGGGTAAACATAACGCTGTCTAAGAGACTTATTAAATCTTTAGGGTTGTCAGAAAATCAGGCATTCTGGGTTTTCCAGTTATATAGGTCACTGGTAGAGAAGGGCCAGTATTGAAGTCGGGGGTTCCCCGTCTCATCGGGAGGCCCTATTTCCCGTAAGGGTAAAGCTACGGTGGAGTCAGGAAGGCGGAGTCCTGGCTCATGTGGGGCCCGCCTACGGGTATGTCCGGCAGCCCTTGGACTTTGCCCCCACTAGGCTTGGGCGCGGGTTGAGCCTCCCTATTCTCTAGTTCTCCTATGGGCTGGGCTACGGGAGGCTCTGCCGGCGCAGCAGGGATAGGGGCAGCTTTCGGAATAAGAGGAGGAATCTGGTAAGGGGGAGGGTCAAGGGAAAGTAAATCTTGGTTGTCGGGGAGAACAGGGGGTGCAGTTGGAGTTGGCGGCTTGGGAGGGTTGATAGGTTTAGCCGCTAGGATTTGGCATGACTCTGCTATTAAGGAAGAGGCCATCCAAGGAGGTGGGTTTTCTACTAAATCTTGCCACACCAGAATATAGGGAATCTGATCCGAGTGACCTTCTTTCCCTGGTAGGAAAATTTTTTATTTTACTTTAAGGACCACAGGGAGGCAGAAGGTTCCCTCTGTAGGCCAATTGACCCCAAAGGTGGGCCATGCAGAGCGGCAATAGGTGATCAACTTCCTTTTGCGAATGTCTAGGCTTAAGTTGTGTCCTCTAGCTTTTACATCCCTGAAGTTGGCGAGAAGGAGGGAGAGAGGGGTGCTCTGCGTTTGGCCCATGTTATGATTCTGAGGAAGAGGAGAAGAGAAGGGGGCGGCACGGAGGGGGCCCTGAAGCGGCTGAAATCAGCGATGGAGTTTGCACAGGCGACCTCCGAGGGTGAGACCCCTGGCGGCCTGGCTGGGCCCCGGGGGGAGGGGCGGGAGGGAAAGCCGCAGGCAGCTGAGGAAGGAGGAAAGAGGAACAAAGGATGGAATAATTAATTCTGATCAGCCGAAAAAACACTTAATTCCAATAAAACATCCGACGCACGAAAGAAAAACAAGAGCCAACAAGAATCTCTGACAGTGGTTTCAACTTTCTGGGGCCGTCTCGGCCAGCCCAACAGAAAGGGTTATGGCTAGGACGGCGGTTATTACAAGGGCCCAGGGGTGACAATACATTTAGACTGACATAGAAGCACTCGCGTACTCGCCCGTCCGCGTCCCTTGCGGGAACTTAGGTGCCTCTTAGCATGGGCGGGCAGGTACAAACCCCCTGCTTGGATCAAAATAAATTTTGACCGCCTTAAGCCGTATGAGGATCACTGAGGAAATCGGGTTAGAGCCCACTCGAATCCCGTAGCTTATGCCGTGGGACTACACATAGGGTAAGTCAGGCGCGTGCCCCTGACTCCCAACAATCATTCCAGTCGATTTAACAGACAGACACACAGACACACATCACATCAAAATACGGGTAACAATTGGCATGCCTAGATGGTTTTTTTCTTTTTAGACGCCTAGAGATATTTCTTAGCACTCTGGAAGTTCATAGAGAAAATGAAAGTATTTAGTTCGCAGGCGCGTTGGGCATAAGCAGCCCACAGAAAAGAATCCTGATGGGCCAAAAAGGCCCCCCGATGGACCAGGAAGGTCCCCTGATGGACCAAGAAGGTCCCCAGATGGGCCAAGAAGGCCCCCAGATGGGCCAAGAAGGCCCCCACATGGACCAAGAAGGTCCCCAGATGGACCAAGAAGGCCCCCAGATGGGCCAAGAAGGTCCCCAGATGGGCCAAGAAGGCCCCCAGATGGGCCAAGAAGGCCCCCAGATGTCAGTGGACGTCTCCAACTGACCCCGGCCGGGTGCCCTATAGCGCGTCCGCCAGGGTCACACCAGCTTCCAGACAGAACCGGTTCTCCAGAGAAGAAACACAGATCAGAGAGAAAAGGAAGAACGTTAGAGCCGGCTTACTTACCGATCGGAATCAAATACGACCCGTTGACCAGAAGTCTGGTGGGCTCGGGGGAGATCTCGGTGGGACCTCCAAATGTAATGCCTGAAGTTCCAAAACCTCCCACAAAAGACCACCAGAGTCGTAAGTCAAAGCCAAGCGGCAAGGGTCGTTTATTGCAGGTTCGAACCTGGTCCTCTGCGCACTCGTCGCCGGTGACACAAGAGGCCACGAATAGGGTTGGTATAGCATTTTTATAGACAGAGACAAATAGCACAGGGGAGGTTTTTTACTTGTGGCGGGAGGAAGAAAGGGGGAAGGGGGTAGGTGAGGAATGTGCTAAGCAGGCAGGTTTACAGAAGCGAGAAATGCCGGTTAGTTTGTATACAATCACTCATTCCATTACATATCAGACTACATTTAGGAAGTTTTACAGCCCATTCTACAGTGGGTTACAATCAGGAAAGGTCTCACAATGCTCGTAGCAAACAGCAAGCAAAACAAACTTCTCAGCAATTGTATTTCTTATCAAAGATCCATAATAAGCAGAAAAGAGAACCTAGCTTTAAACTAAGGCGGGGCTGTCATTTGGATTCAAAGCTGTTCCTTTCATTCAAAAGATACTATCAAACACTAATATAAGTTTTAATGAAATCAGTATAAAGCCCTAACCATAACATAAAGAGGAAAGAGAAAGCCAAGCTACAATTAATAGCATGTATTTCTGTCTAAACGTTTGGACACAACTAGAAGATTTAATTAAATTGCTGATGCTTGTACCTATATATAAAATATATTTGTATTAAAATATGTATAAATTCATATGTCAACTACAAATGAAGACCAATAAAATTCTGGGTGTGATCCCAATTACAAAAATACTTTGTTCTCAGTAAAATTTTTTCCAAAACAGCAAATAATTCTTGGTATAAGTTTCCAAAAATATTAATAAAGCATATTCTTCTCTTGATGTTCATAACTGTTGAGTGGGAAATGCAATGTGCATAAAAATACCTGGATTTATGTGTAAAATGAGTTAGGTTCTGGGTTCAGATAGTTACTAAAACATTTTTAGTTCACGTGGATAACCATTAGGACATTTGAAAGTCATACATTACATGAGAGAATGCTTCATTATGCTTATTATCTCCTGTATTAAAAAGTTTCTAGCATCCTTTGTTCTTACCTACTAAATATTGGTGCAGTTTCCCAATTATTGTGACAACCCAGAGTCTTCCAGAGGCACTAAATTATTGCTTAAGGAGCAGTACTTTCCTCTTCAGAGCAAATGTTCTAAGACTTATCATGAAGACAGAAGTCAGATGATTAAACTAACAAAAAGTGTTGAATGAGTCAAATAAAATAGACCTCACTTTTTTTTTTTTTTTCAAATGACAGCTAACATGGTACCTGAGAGGAAGTGAAATCTTGAAATCAGCATTAGCCAAGGTTGGCCATCCCTAAGCAAAGAGTAAAACTCTGTTATTCACTTCAGGTTGACAAAACAGTAAACTGAAACAATCTTTGCAACATATGTGGTTGCAGTAAAAGGTCAAGAGGAATTAAGTCAACTCCTTTCTCCTATTCAAACACATTCATGCATAGCTTTGGCAGGTACCACTTTCTTTGATCTAGAGATCACCAAATATCCTCTTTAGCTGAAACTAGGATGATTTAGTGGTATAGGTGGATTTTAGAGAAAAGGGTCTCTGATTTTAAAGTCTTGAAGAGATTACCCAATGATAATGACATCATCAATGTATGTGTGAACACAGGACTAAACAATGCCAGGTCACAGGCTCTGATACATTGTTTATAAGAGAAGCGTTCAATAAATATCTATTTTAAGTCATATTTCTATTAAGGAATCTTGAGCTAATAGCAAAAAATATCTTCCTGAAACATAATAGCATCATGATGGGGTCTGGAAAATTTAAAGCAAGACTCTGGTTTTAAAATAGTAATAGAATTATTTTCATCAAAAGTCAATAAGATTACACAAAAACATTGAAAAAGGAAAAAAACTAATTTCTTATATCTTCCTAAATGCCATAGGGAGAGACATGGATATATTCTCAAATCACATTGCTAGTAAAAAACAAACCTTATTGATTGAGAAGGGCACCTGTTGGGATGAGCACTGGGTGTTGTATGGAAACCAATTTGACAATAAATTTCATATTAAAAAAAAAACCTTGTTGAAACAAAATCACAAGAAAAGTATTAGTAGCTAAGGGAGGACAAAAGATAATCATAGAACATCAAAGACATGAATTTGACCAAATAAATTGTATAGCCATTTGAAACGAGGCTGAAATCTTCAGATTATGAGTTTACTGAGGAAATACAGTAAGTAAAGAGTTTGATGTTAGAACATAAATTTAAGTACATGAGCAAATGTTTTCCTATATATCTAGTATATAGGTTTCCCATTTTATTTCTTGTCCTTCCTCAGATTTAACGATCAAAATATATGCCTTTGACAAGACGGTTGGCTGATGATTCTTAGAAATTAAATGAGAAACTCAAAGGTCAAGGTTCTAATCCATACTCAATCTCTGACACATGCAGTTGTAAGCAAGTCATTTAGTACTTCTAGTCTCCAAATGGATTTAATTATTTTAACCATTTTTAGCCCATAACACTTTATAGGTACTAAAAATTATGTAAGCGAAGTATTTGTAACCGTATCCCCTTTAATTCATCAGAAGAGTATTATATTCATTCAAAAATATTATTTAAAGGGGTTTTCTTAAGATTTATATGAAATAGTAAAGAACTAATGTTTAGATACATAAAATTCTCATTTCTTTTCTAGAAAATATTCTCCTAACACAGGCAGAGATTCTCTTAATCATCGAACTAACTTTTACCAAGCTCATCTAATATTATGGGTATTTTGCTAACCACTGGGGAAACATACCCAAGTCCTTGAAAGAGCTCTTATCAGGTAAATACTATACAGATTGTATATGCATGAAATTTATAAAGCAGGGCAGTATAGGTTAAATGCCATGAGAAATCTATGCACAGGAGTAGAACGGAACACATGTCACTGAAAGGATTATCTAAGGCTTTCCTGAGGACTTAGACCTTGAAGAATGGATAATATTTCACCAGACGGAGAGATGTTTGCATGGGGAGGGGAATACAGAGAAATTATTACACGATAGAAGAGCTTTCTGTCAGAGAGAATAGCCCTAGGAAAGGTAATATCTCCGTAAATAGTAGGAATTTACATATTTCCTTGAAGACCGAATATATAGATGGAGATAATATGGTCTAAGACTGAAAAGGTGAGGTATGATAAAATCATTTAGTGGCAATTGGAAACCTCTGAATATTTAAACGTGTGAGAGTAATGTGGAGAGAACTGTAGGTTTTTGACACTACTCTAAAAACTTAGTATCATTAAGGGACCATGCAATCATGATGGGGAAGAAGACAGACATATGTGTAATATGGTGAAAAACTGCACAAGATTTAGTGACACATATCTTTCATATTCCCTTTACTGAGGGCAACATCAAGAAAATGTGAGAGAACACAAGGGTGTGATTTAAATTTCTAACACTGACTATGAACTTAATTTTTTTAATGTTTATTTTTGACAGAGAGAGAGAGAGAGTAGAGAGCAGGCTAGCGGCAGAGAGAGAGGGAAACACAGAATCTGAAGCAGGCTCTAGGCCCTGAGCTGTCAGCACAGAGCCCGATGCGGGGGCTGAAACTTAACAAACTGCAAGATCATGACCTGAGCCGAAGTCGGACACTCCACTGACTAAGCCATGCAGGTGCCCCTGACCATGAACTTTAAAGCTCACAAATCCTACATGCCCTCCTCAACCAAGGAAACAGGCAAATACCTCCCAGAACACTTTCTCCAGAATCTCTGGAAATTTTCTTGGCTTCCTTCAGCAGCAGAAAGTTTCCATCTATGTTTCATGCAGAAAGATATATGACTTTTGCATTTGTTTATCCAATTTCCCATGAGCTTAATCTGAATAGCTATCTAATTTATTCTCTGAGGATAGAGTAAAACAGCTTGTCTCTTTTCTGAAAATATGTGGACTGAATTATTTATTTCTAACTTCTTAAGAAGCTTATAAAATGCAGGATGAAAGGTCAGGATTAATTAAGAAAAATGGTGTGAATTCCAGCGGAAGAAATGTATGTTAATTGGCAAAAAACTGCTATAGCCATTACCCTAGTGATATTCAGCGAAACTCGATTGGACTGAAAAAAAGAATGTCTTTGCCTTAACAAGTTGTGTGTTGTGATAATGTTGATTTTAGTGTTGAAGTGCATACAATTTTTGAATAAAATTTCTCTAGAGTGACTTTCACTGACAGTTGTGTTTCCCTTCATTATCAAAGGCAAAGGAAAGCCACTCAAGATGTTGGCAGTGAACCATTAAAATCTGCAGACTGGGTTGTAAGGACAGAGAAGATTAGGGAAGTTGAAGCCAATACCTCATAACTCCCCCGTTCTCTAAATAATGCAACTGTAATGATTATACCTTTTATGCTAATGAGAACTTAGCAGGGCTTCCCATTCATTTAGAAGTATGCATTTGCGCTGACTGATGCTCATTGGGTTAATGCGTGGTAAAGTCTGAGTGCTGATCTGGGCATCAGAAAGTAGGGGCTCTTCTGTCTCTTGATTTGAGTCTTCACCTTCTCTTCTCGGTCTACCCTTGTACAGAGGGCATTTTATCTTGGATATATTACATTACTGTCTTAAGCAACATGTCCTAAATAAACCTCATAATCTTCCTTTCTGAGCTGAATTTTATCTCTAGTTTCTCAACCGTTTTTTTCATTTCAATACTTACATATATATTTTGCCAGATATTGCCCCAAGTTTGAAACTATAATAACAAATATGTAGACGACTGTCCTCAGGGATCCTACAACAAAATAGAAAAAGTCAGGCATGCAAATACATGTGATACAATACAAGCCTAATATGTTACATGCTGATAGAAATATATAAGACTTTCCCAGTCCTTTAATCCCTGTATCTTATCTGTCATCTGATTCTGGCTATTCTTCCTTCAAAAAAATTTTTTTAATGTTTTTATTTATTTTTGAGACAGAGAGAGACAGAGCATGAGCAGGGGAGGGGCAGAGAGAGAGGGAGACACAGAATCCAAAGCAGGCTCCAGGCTCTGAGCTGTCAGCACAGAGCCCAACGCGGGGCTCGAACCCACGAACAGCGAGATCATGACCTGAGCTGAAGTCGGACGCTTAAGTGACCGAGCCACCCAGGCGCCCCTGGCTACTCTTCCTTCAAGTGGCATTTCTTTCTTCACGGGAATGAACAGAAACTCTAAAGAAGGCAGAAATGGTGCTTGGGCATAGTAGCTACTCACTAAATATTATTAAATAAACTTGTTGAATGCCTGAAATAGTAATCAGAACACTGTAGGTACTGAATAACTATTTTTAAATGAATAAACATAATATTTCTTTTCATTCAGCTCTGATGGAAATAAGTGATCATTACCTTTTATTTGAACTATTGTAGAAATTCCTTCATCTCAACTTCCCCGTTTTTCAGCATCCAACAATAAAACTACCAAATACATTGCCCCTAAACAACTTGTGTCTAATACAAGGATAGACAACCTTTCTCTTTT
Source organism: Panthera pardus (assembly GCF_024362965.1). Lineage (NCBI taxonomy): Eukaryota > Metazoa > Chordata > Mammalia > Carnivora > Felidae > Panthera > Panthera pardus. The sequence goes on from NW_026526876.1 coordinate 41,817,577, forward strand.
AAGAGTCACATAGTAATTCTTTCCAGCTTTGTGTTCCATATTTTCTCTTTGGCTACTACTCAATTATGCTATTATAATGCAAACTTAGCTATAGCCAGTAGGTAAATGAATTGGCAATTTGTCCTGAGTTCCAATAATAACTATTCACAAAAACAGGCACTGGATCTGATTTGGCTGTAGTCTGGGAACCTCTGACTTAATAGCTATCTGAAGGTCAGAAAGCATTTTTATAGACATTATCTTATTACATTTGTATGATGACATTGTAGTGCTTTTGCACACTTGTTCAACAAACGGTAATTGATTTCATATGTTTAAGGAATTAAGTTTAGGCGTGTCTGGGTGGCTCAGTTGGTTAAGCGTCCAACTCTTGATTTCAGCTCAGGTCATGATCTCACGGTTTCATGAGTTCAAGCCCTGCACCAGGCTCTGCACTGACCCTGCAGAGCTTGCTGGGGATTCTCTCTATCCCTCTCTCTGTCCCTCCTCCTCTGTCCATGCTCTGTCTCTTTCAAGGTAAATAAATAAACTTTAGAAAAAAAAAAGGATTTGGGCTTTGGACTAGGACTAGCAGAGGAATATGCACAATTCCTACCCTAGTAGAAGTCATAGTCAAAACTAAAGAGGCAAGCCTGTAAACAGGTAGTTGCTACACCCTGAGATGAGTGTTAAATTATTAGTAAACACAGAAGGCTAACAGAAGAGTGTAGGTGTTAATTATCTTGTCCTTGTTGTGTGCTACAGTACTACTTAGGTCTTCAATAAACAGATCACACAGTTTATTGGAACTGTCCAGAGAAAATACATCAAACTTCAAATTCCACTTCTCCCAAGGTACTAGGTGCTGATTTATAATCGCAACTGTATTTCCGGTGCCAGTGTAATTCTTTAGACTAGTAGCTTGTGGAAGCAGCCTGCCCCCACTCACTCTGACTTCTCTAACATCTGTAGGAATAAAACACACTCGGGTCTAATCTTTTGGCGCAAAGCATACACATAGTTCCTGAAGATCCATCTTTAGCATCAAGAGTGTGAATTTGGGAATAAAAGAGGTCTGATTTCAAATTCAGACTCCCATCACCTATTAACACAATGATGCCAGGGAAACATCTCTTGTCCTTAGTTTCTGCACCCATAAATTATATTAGTAAGAAGAAGAGTAAGAATAATAATAATACATTCTTCTTCTCCTCTTCATCCTTCTTCCTTTTCCTCCTCCTCCTTCTTCCTCTTCCTCTTCTTCTTATTATGGAATTTGTGACAGTAAAATAAAATAAAATAAAATAAAATAATAAAATAATCAAGTACATACCTGGTATTTTGTAGGCATTTAGTACCTCCTAGTGTTCCCCACTTGAACCTAATGCATAAAAAGCTATACCTTGGTTCTGATCCCATTCCAGACCCTGTTCCTGTATGCTTCTGCCTGCTTAAACTAGGGAGTCAGGACCTGAACAGATGGTATTTTCACCCATGCCCCTGGATTGTTTTCTGATCTTTGCTCTATGTCTAGGAAAAATAAAGTGAATTATTGAGATCTAAAATATAATTTTCTATTATAAGCAAAACAAATCATTCAAGATAATAATCTCAGTGGCCTTAATATTAGTAGTAGCAGCCATGCTTACTGAGTGCTTATTAAACTCCAGGCACAGTGGTAAGTGAAACGTTCATTATCTCATCCAATCATTACAAATTACTACTAATCCTAATATTATTCCGGGTTTTTTTTTTAACGTTTATTTATTTATTTTTGAGACAGAGAGAGACAGAGCATGAGTGGGGAGGGTCAGAGAGAGAAGGAGACACAGAATCTGAAACAGGCTCCAGGCTCTGAGCTGTCAGCACGGAGCCCGAGGCGAGGCTCGAACTCACAGACCGTAAGATCATGATCTAAGCCGAAGTTGGACGCTTAACCGACTGAGCCACCCAGGTGTCCCAATATTATTCCAGTTTTAAAGTTAAAGAATTAAAAAAATTTTTTTAATGTTTATTTATTTTTGACAGAGAGAGAGAGAGAGAGAGACAGACAGACAGAGCATGAGCAGGGGAGAGGCAGAGAGAGAGGGAGACACAGAATCCGAAGCAGGCTCCAGGCTCTGAGGTGCCAGCACACAGCCCCACGTGGGGCTCGAACACACGAGCCATGAGATCATGACCTGAGCTGAAGGCAGAGGCTCAACCGACTGAGCCACCCAGGCGCCCCTAAACTTAAATTCTTTATCTTTAGGGGAGCCTGGGTGGCTCAGTCGGTTGAGCCTCCGCCTTCAGCTCAGGTCATGATCTTGCGGTCTGTGAGTTCGAGCCCCGAGTCGGGCTCTGTGCTGATAGCTCGGAGCCTGGAGCCTGTTTCGGATTCTGTGTCTCCCTGTCTCTCTGCCCCTCCCCCATTCATGCTCTGTCTCTCTCTCTCTCTCTCTCTCTCTAGGTCAAAAATAAATAAACAAACAAACAAACAAAAAAAGAATTTAAGTTTAAACAGGTTAGGTAACTTCACTGCAGCAAACAATGGACTTCTCCAGATAGCTACTTTTAAAAGTCATAGCCCAGGGGCACCCGGGAGGCTCAGTTGGTTAAGCTCTGACTCATGATTTCGGCTTAGGTCATGATTCATGATTGTGAGATACAACCCCACATTAGGCTCCATGCTATGCGTGGAGCCTGCTTAAGATTCTCTCTCCTTCTCCCTCTGCACCTCCCCTGCTCATGTGCTCTCTCTCTCTCTCTCTTTCCAAAAAAAATAATTCATAGCGCAAACAACTGGTGAGCTCACCTATCAAACCATCATAAGAGGCCTTTGCACAATTAATTTGGAATAGCAAGCTCATTAGGTATCCACCTACCTACATAACTACAAGTCTACAGACCTGTCTATGTGTCATTTTATCTAAGTCTCTACCATCCTTCCATCCATCCATCCATCCCTTTATTCTGATTAAAAGTATTATTAGCTATCGTACTCTTTCCAAATATAAATATGTCACTCTAACACACAAATAACTTCATTGATACCTAAGCCTAGAAAATTTTCAAGTGATGTGTTTTCATCCTTATTTTAACATTACTGTTTTCTTTCTTTCTTTCTTTCTTTCTTTCTTTCTTTCTTTCTTTCTTTCATCTGGTCTATGCTGTTATCTTGGTGTCCTTCAGAACTATATGCTCCCTTTGATTCCTTCTTCTTATCCATTCCAAAAGCTTATGGAAGCATTTTAATTCTAAATTTACCAGCACTTTACATGCACACACACCACGTGGCTAGACAAGACTTTACAAAATTTAATGCTTTCAAAGATCAGCGTGAAAATGCATTTCAGGGAAAGGTGATCATTTTACTTGCTGATAATGTTACTTTGAGGTAAACAACAGCACAAACTTGACGATGAAGGGCAACTGGCAGTACTGCCTACTTCAGAGTTGAGTAAACAATCGGAATTGGTAAAGATTATGTTGAATTTGCAGTGGTTTTTAACCTTGTCTTCACATTGGAATCACGGAGTAAGAAGCTTTTTTTGGTAATTAAACTTTTTATTTTGAGATATTATGCACTTGTGGGGAATATTACAGAGAGTTTCTATGTATGCTTTACCTGTTCCCCAAATGGTAAGAGCTTGCAAAACTATACTAAAATACCACAGTATTGACACTACTCAAATTGAGATATACCACAAGAATTCTCATATTGCCTATATTGCCCCTCTTTTAATTCCTGGCAACCATTAATCTCTTCTCCATTTCTCTAGTTTTAGCTTTTCAAAAATGATATATGCAAGGAATCATACCGTATGTACCTTTTGGGAATGAGTTATTTCACTCAGCTTAATTCTCTGGAGATTCATCCAAGTTGTTGTTGCATGCATCAGTGGTTTGTTCATTTTTATTGCTTAGTATATTCCATGATTTGGATGGACCGCAGTTTAAGCATTCACCAGTTGAAAAATATCTAAGTTGTTTCCAGTTTGCAGCCGTTACAAATAAAAGTGTTGTAAGCTTTTGTGTACAGGTTTTCACGTAGGCTTCATTTCTCTGGTATACATACATACCCACAAGAGCAATTGCTGGGTCATATAGTAGTCGCATGGTTAGCTTTTAAAGACCACACCAGTATGTTTTCAAGGGGGCCGTACCACTTTTTATTCCCATCAGCTTCCTATGAGCCATCCAACTTCTTCACATCCTTGCAAACATTTGTGGTCTCATTATTTGTACTTATTTTAGGCATTCTGATAGTGATAGCTCATTCAGGTATTAATTTGCAATTCCTAGTAGTTAATAATGTTTAACACATTTTCATGTGGTTATCTGCTATCCATACATCATCTTTGGTGAAATGTCTTTCCATTCTTTCTCTCATTTTCCAATCTGGTTGCTTTTCAGCTGTTGAGTTTTGAGAGCTTTCTTTAAAAAAAAATACTAGTCCTTGGCCACATATGTAGTTTGCAAATATTTTCTCCACTACATAACTTATCTTTTCATCCTCTTAAAGAAATTTTTCATGGAATAAGTTTTGGGTTGTTTGTTTGTTTTTAGTTTTAGTAATGTCTAATTTGTCAGTTTTATGAATCATATATTCAGTGTTAAGTCTACTCTTTTCCAACCCTAGATCCTAAAGATTTTCTCCTATTTTTTCCCTAAAAGTTTTATAGCTTTACACTTTACATTTTCAGTTCATTTTTATATAAATTGTAAGATTAGATCAAAGGGTTTTTTGTTTCTTTGTTTGATTTTGTTGTTTTGCCTATGGATTTGTTGAAAAAGCTATCTTTCCTCCATTAAATTGCTTTGCAAAATGGTGAGAAATAGGTTGAATTTTGTGATTTTATTTCTGGGTTCTGTATTTTGTTTCATTATCTATGTGTCTATCCTTCCACCAATACAAGTCTTAATTACCATAGCTATATAAATCTCTAAATTGGGGACAGTGATTCTCCCCCCTTCTCCTTTATAAAACTGTTTAAATATTTTTTTAAATATTTATTTATTTTTGAGAGAGACAGAGACAGAGAGACAGAGCGTAAGCGAGGGAGGGGCAGAGAGAGAGGGAGACACAGAATCTGAAGCAGGCTCCAGGGTCTGAGCTGTCAGCACAGAGCACATTTTGGGGCTTGAACTTACTAGCCATGAGATCATGACCTGAGCTGAAGTCAGAAGCTCAACCAATTGAGCCACCCAGGCGCCCCTATAAAACTGTTTTAGCTATCATTATAGCCAATTCCTTTACCTTGTCATATAATATTATAATTTTGTCTATATCTGAACCAAAATTTTTTGCTGAGATTTTCTAGAAGTTGGATTAGCCCTTTATATCAATTTGGGGAAAATTGGCATCAATGTTACATTAAGCATTCCTATCCATGAACACAGAATATTTCTCCATTTATTTGGGTATTTAGGTATTCTTTGATTTTTTTAATCATTACTTCATAGTTATCAGCATACAAATCCTAAGTACGTTTTGTTAGATTTACATCAAAGTATTTCACTTTCTGAGCCATTATGAATTATACTGTATTTTAATTTCTGTGCCTATGTATTCATTGCTAGTATACAGAAATATAATTGATTTTCGCAACCTTGCTTAACTTAGCGATTAGTTCCAGATATTTTTTATTTCTGATGGATTATCTGTAATATTTTTTTTTGCATAGACATTCCTGTCAACTATAAATAGTGACAGTTTTATTTCCTCCTTTCCAATCCGTATGTCATTTATTCTCTTCTCCTGACTTCTTGCCCTGGCTAGAACTTCATCAGTAGTAATAGTGTACTTCCGGGCTTTGCTTCATTCTTGGGACAAGAGGAGAGCATTCAGTTGTTCACCATTAAATACAATGTTAACTGTAGTTTTTTTGTAGATTGCTTTTAGCAAATTGAGGAAATTATCCTCTTTTTTTTTTTTTATCATGGAAGGGTCTTGAATCATGTCAAGTAATTCTTCTGAATCAGTTGATACCATGATGTGATTTTTCCTCTTTAGTCTAAGAACAGGTGGATTGCACTGATTGACTTTTCAGTCTGATTCTGTGTGGTACATAACTGGATCCTACTTTATATATATTATTCTGCTTCTTTCTAGAGAGCCAAGATCCCAAAGGAAGCAACATTACCAATTAATTTTTGATAACTTAACACATTAGAAACTTCAATGGAATTCAAAGCAGGGTAATATTACTTTTTTCTTACAGTCCTAAAAAAGAGTGTCATGAAAGAGGTAGATATTGAACTTGAAAATAAGTTTCAATTTGACATAAAGAGCTATAGGTTAAGTCTAGAAAAGGAAACTGTATGAGTAAAGCAGAAAGTCAGTCATTTATTTATTTATTTATTTGAACCTTTATTTATTTTTGACAGAGACAGAGAGAGGCAGAGCGTGAGCAGGGCAGGGGCAGAAAGAAAGGGAGACACAGAATCCGAACCAGGCTCCAGGCTCTGAGCTATCAGCACAGAGCCTGACGCAGGGCTCAAAACCACGAATCGTGAGATCATGACCTGAGCCAAAGTCATACACTTAACGGACTGAGCCACCCAGGTGCCCCTCTTGATTTCTTCATCTCAGTTGTTTCTAGCATTTTTAAAAGACTTTATGCCAGTCAGTCGTCTTAGCTTCACACATTCACTGGTACACTCACATTTTGATGCTGGGACTAGGACTCTGCCAACCATATTTCTCCTCTGCCAGTTGACCCCATGTTTGTTTCTGCCAAAACGAGGCACAAAAGGGAGACTCTCAAGCTGGAGGAAGCAAAAGGGGCCGCTCTTGCCTCTTTCCTCCATTCCCCCATTTCTGGTAGCCCTCCTCACTCTCTCTTCTTCACTCTGCTGTGGCAACTCTTCACAGAAGCAAGAGTTGAATCCAGATTATGAGGTTTCTAAATCTCACGGACCCAGGCCTCCCCCTGACCCACCTGCATGCACCAGCTGCAGTCTGGAACCTTCTTCCCCTTCTGAGGTCTAGGTCCCAGGTCCCAGGGACCTTCCTCCAGCTCAGAGACACCAGCCTCAGTTCTGCCAAACCCTCCCCTCAAATGTCTGGGTTTCACTGCTTGGGACCCCTTCTCATCCAAGCTGCCACACTTTGATAATTCCAACCTCTTCCCTTTGGTTCTACAGCCTTGGGAGTGGTAGCTGCTTCCTGACAATGCTGCCATTGTGACACTTTATGGTTTTCTTTTTATCTCTTCGGATACCTAGTTAACAACCTTATACCTGCTCAAATAATTGCTATGGGTTTTGTCTCTCAATAGGACTATACTACAAAAATATTTGAGATCCATTTTTTTAAAATTCTTCCCTAAAAACATTATTTTCTCAACAGTGTCTAGAACATATTTACATTATTCATTTTGACAGTTTATTTACTCAACATCCATTCAGTGTCAGTAACTGTGTTAAAGCTGGAGATACAAGGAAGAGGAAGACCCAGTTTCTCTCTCCAAAGATCTGCCGTAGGAAGATAGAAATGCAAATATATCACTTCAATTATGGGACTGCACATGTGACAATAAAAGATATAGAGATAAAAGCTACATGTTAGGGAGTGGTAAATATTCAAGGGGCTGACAAGAAGTGGTCCCATCGGAGTATAAAGACACACACACATGGCTGAACAACTGAAAGGGATGACGGTGCTCAAGGAAACACAAAATTGCCTGGAACTATCTGGCACCAACAAATGGCGCTGGTTAACTAAAGAAAGTTGTGAAGGTGGTGCTGAAAGGGGAAATTGGAGAGTTATACCACATCACAGAGGTTCTTGTTAACGTGCTGGAGATTTCTAACTTTGCCCTTTAGGCCAGACACATTAAGAAATTAATTCACTGCAATCATTTAAATATGGGGAGACTTCACAGAAATTTCTGGCTTCTCTTGAAATATCAGACCATCTGGCCACACCAGGCCCATGTTTCTATATGACAATTGGCTGGAGCTGAGTAATTACTGCCCTCTTGAGGTGGAACATATGCTTTCCAGGTGGCCAAAATCTGCTTGCTTTTTTCATTACATTTTTTACCTGGTTGAACTAAGTAGGCATCTGCCACCCTGTTTCACCCTAAATGAAAAATACTTAAACAAGGGAATTCCGTGTATGGCTTTAAAAAAAATCACTAGAAGAAATATAGTAAATGGTCTAGAATGGGACAGAAGGCTGGACGATGACACTCTCAAAGCACTGATACATAAAGTTTTGTTTTTTTAATGTTTACTTTTGAGGGAGGGAGAGAGAGAGAGAGAGAGAGAGAGAGAATGTGAATCAGGGAGGGGCAGAGTGAGAGGGAGACAGAGGATCCAAAGCAGACTCTGGGCTGAGAGCAGACACCCTGATGTGGGCTCGAACTCACAAACCTCAAGATCATGACTTGAGCAGAAGTCTGACACTTAGCGGACTGAGCCACCCAGGAACCCCAATATGTAAAGCTTTTAAGGAGGCAATGGTAGTGGGGTAGAAATAAATGAGCTAGATTTTTAAAAAAAAAGTAGGATTAATAAGATTTGGGAAAAGGACAGATAAGGGAGAATGGGGGATGGGAGTAGGGATAAATGCATCCATTAGTTCCTGGTTTCTGGGTTTGATGCCCATAGTAACATGCCAAAAATATATCGAGAATAATGAAGAGAAGGGGTAGGTGGACAAATTTAAACGTGAATGGGTTGAAGTGTCCATCAGATTTCCAGGTGGAAAGCCCAGTGGGTAGGTGAATACAAAAGTCTGGAAAATTGGCAGGAAAAAAAAATGGTTTAGAGGCATGGATTTGAGCCATCATCTTATGGTTAAACCATTACTTAGGAATAAAATGTGTGATTTCTGTTGTAGTACATTCCAATTAAAGGTACATGTTTCCTCCCAAAAGAAACTGAAACAGTTGAGATAGTATGTTACTTAAGAAGGGATGTTGTTACTAGGAGGGCAGGGAAAACTACAAAATAGAAGTAACAGGCAGACAAAAGTACAAAAGGAGACTATGCCCAAGTAAATTTTAAATCTCTATTGGGGGTGTTGAATTTTCCTGATGAGAAATTAAGCTACAATACTCCCTTTCAGAGTTTTATAGAACAAGAAATAAATACGATTTCTGAATAAAGTACTGAAAGACCACACCATTTACCAGAAATTGACTTTATTTTGAAGTGCTTATATTTCCAAGTGTGTATTTATTGACTTAATGATCCCACTAAATAGAACAATTATATCATGTCACCTGGCAGTTTATTAGCAGAGTATTCAAACTGTTGGCCACAGTTTGCTGGTTTGTGATTATTACTCTGATCAGATATATTGCAATGTGCTTATTTTCTAAAATAATCTTAGAGTTGAATTTTAGGGCTGCATTAATCCTCTGATCATTACACAGTATAGATTATTGAAGAAGACACAGATGGTAGAATTTAGAACCTAGAGAAGCCACAGAGGGTACATGGGACCCAGAGACCTTCAGTATACTGTCCTAGTTTACACACTGCATGTCAGAAACAGAACTAGAAAACACATCTCCTGTCTTCCAGTAGATGGTTATGTAATAGAACTATCATTACACTCACTGTTGAAATTCACAGTTACATCATTAGTGGATTCGCTGATTATATGATTAGTAACTTCTCTGTTTTCATTTGTGTTTTCCACCAAAGTTTCTTTTATGGTCCTCGGACAATCACCTCTGATAATTATTTAATGCACAGGACACATGCACATATCTCAGTCCTGAGGACCCACGTGTTTCCCTTTTCTCATCTTCTTGGATATACAGGTATGTTCTGCTTTTCAAAAGTTTGCATTATGCCAGTTTACTTTTAAGAAAGACCTACATCGGTACCTGCTTTCGCGAGCCAAAACAAGTCCAAAGAGGATTTTTGCTTCTACAAAAAAACGTGAAAAGCAAAAATAGCATTCAGCACTTGTATTGCAGCGAGCCCTTCTGGAGACAGCGTGCACCCCAGACAGCCAGCAAGAGGCCCCACAAGCTCCTTCCCCAGGAGCTACATCACATGTCAGCATCAAGCTGTCCTAACTTGGGACTGTGTCTGTGAGCGTTTGTGTTTTGTCTCGCTTTATTTTGTACATCCATTACTAAGATGTGTCCTGAAGTGTCAGAAAAGCCTAACGGAGGTTAGTTTTTGCATGTGAGAACACCCAAAAAATTTTCATACAAATTATTGGCAATTGTTTCTTTGCTTTATGCCATCTGGGCTTATGACATGTTTCATAGGAATACTCTACTTTCAGGTGTTGGGAGAAACCCGTATTCATGTTTTAATTAAGCAAGTGTCCAAAAGTTAAAAAAAAAAAAAAAAAAGTGAGTACATTTCTTCTAATACTAGTTAACTGGATATTAAGTAGTCTTTAAATAGCATAAGTGGATATAAATAATGAATAAAATGGACATTTAATTGACTCATAGATCCCCAAAGAGATCAGTTTCTGAAATTAGTCCCAGAGGATGTTCCACACTTGCTTGTATCCTGCACCTCTGTGGGCTATTCATCTGCCAAATTACATAATCTAAGGGGTGCCTGGGTGTCTCCATCGTTTAAGTGACTTTGGCTCAGGTCATGACTTCATGGTTTTTGAGTTCGAGCCCCGCATCGGGCTCTGTGCTGACAGCTGGAGCCAGGAGCCTGCTTTGGATTATGTCTCTCTCTCTCCCTCTCTCTCTCTCTCTCTCTCTCTCTGCCCCTCCCCTGATTGCACTCTGTCTCTCTCTAATAATAATAATAATAATAATAATAAAAACCCAAAAATCAAATTCCAGAAACTAACCTATTTTTAACCTGAGGAGGCAGTAGGTGGGGGGGGGGGGGGGGCGGGGCGCGATAATACTAGGGTACTCAGGAAATTTAATCAGATAGAACAAAGTACTGAAGACACCAGTAAGCCTAACATATCTGAACTTTCGATTTACAGTACAAGACCCAAACAATGCCAAAATGAGTTGGAGCGTATGAATAATTCCCCAAAGTTTTCCATGCATTAAACTGAAAAGGGCCACAAGTTTTAAATCTTCTTGAGGGGTACCTGGGTGGCTCAGTCAATTGAGTGACCAACTCTTGATTTCAGCTCATGTCATGATCCCAGGGTCATGGGATCAGGCTGTGCACTGAGTGTGGAGCCCGCTTAGGATTCTCTCTCTCTCTCCCTCTGCCCCTCTACCCTGCTTGCATGGCTCTCTCCCTCCCTCTAAAAATAAATAAATAAATAAATAAATAAATAAATAAATAAATGTAAATTTTAATTAAAAAATTACAAAATAAAAATTTAATTAAAAAATTAAATCTTGGAAAGTCTGGCCAGGTCACAACTATGAATTTAATGATTTATTTATTTGAAATTGGACATGTCTATATAAGTATCATTACTAGATATTCTAAAGGCCTTTTCAGATTGTGGCATTAATCAAAACTATAGTTATTATGAACCAAGATAAGCTATTTTGAAGAATATGAAAAGTAAAGTCCATTACTGGACCACACTGTCCCTTTTAGGGCTTAGGAAAGGGTCCCACTAAGTGGGTCTGGGCTACAGTTGAGGATGAAAGCTGGATGAGTAGTTGATCTTACCTAGAAAGGCTACAGCTGAATGAGTAAAAGGAATAAAACTGGTCCAAAGTTTTAGAGATGCTCTGAGAAATCAAGATAAGTAGATATATCAATTGATCAATAATTCTACATAATAACCACCCCAAAACTTAGTGGCTTCAAATGATTAGCATTTATCTAGCTCCTGAGTCTCTCTGAGTTGGGTGAGTGATTCCTCTGATGTGGATTTGAAAGATCTCAACTGAACTCGCTCATGATTTTGCAGTCAGCACGCTTGTTGGCTCAAAGTGAGATCGTGTCTGATGGCCTCTGCTTAGATGGCTTGTCTTATGACACCTCCCGTCCCTCCAGCAGGTAAGTCCAGATATGTCCAAATGACAGGCTTGGGGATTCACGAGAAAGCAGAGTAGGTAAAGCGTCTTGGGGCCTAAATTCAGAATTGGCACACTATGAATTCTGCCACATTCTGTAGACCAGACAAGTCACATATCCAATCCAGATTTAAGAGAGGAGAACATAGACTTGACTTCTTGTCGGGGGAGATGTAAAGTCACATTGTGAAGACCAGATTTAGGAAAGCCAAGAATTCACACCATCAGTGCAATAAATCAATATTGTTAAAGAAACTTGAGACTTTCAGTTACAGGGATTGAAGATAGAAGGCAAGCCAAATGTCAAGAGCTGGGCAGAAATGTAAAGAAAACAGTACCTTTAAACATAAAATAGAATTCTGGAAAATTAATAACAGTTTACATGACCATGTACTGATGTTTGATTCATGATGAAAGCAACTCACTTTCAAAGATACAAGTCTCAGGCAAATAACTCATCATAAAACGTTTGTTTAGGGGGTGCTTGGGTGGCTCGTACCCAACCAACGCGTTGGTTGCGCGTACCACTTCAGCTCAGATCATTATCTCGCAGTTCGTGAGTTCTAGCCCCACATCAGGTTTTGTGCTGACAGCTCAGATTCTGATTCAGAATCAGCTCAGATTCGGCTTCAGATTCTGTGTCTTCCTCTCCTTGCCCTTTCCTCATTCACACTTTGTCTCTCTTTCTCTCTCTCAAAAATAAATAAAGATTAAAAAACTTAGAAGAAGAAAAAAAAAACACCCACGTTTGTTTATTCCAGGATTTTCAGTGGTTCCTATTTGGGGATGATTTTGCTGCCCACCCCCGTCAAGGCATACTTGGCAATATCTAGAAACATTTTTATTTGCCACAACTGGGCAATTTTAATTCCAAGACTGCTACTGGAATCTAGTGGTTCAGAGCTGGGGATGCTGCTGAACATTTTACAGTGCTCAGGACAGACACTACAATGAAAGAAAAACCTCCAAAGGTCAACAATGCCAAGGCTAGAAAACATTGTGCTGGACTGATCTTCCCTGTTGAGAAATATTTTTAGTGCAGAGTAATCCAAATTTGCCCAAGAGAGTTAAAGATAGGGATTAAAGACATATTTATAGTCACATTGGTAGTTAACATATAAGTCTGAACTCAACCAACACAAATACTGAATAGCATAGCTGTAAACTTACAAGGGAGTAGACTGAAGGTTTTCTGAGGAGCAAATATTTATAAAAGAACTTAAGGGGAAACACACTCAGGTCTTCCTTTAAGCAAATGAAAAAATTAGGTAGCAGAATGGATGTAGTAAGATAAACCAAGAGCTACAAAGGAATTGATGTTGAAGAAAAACTATAAAAGCATAGTAACCTCAGATATTTTGGTTAAAAGACAAAAATACTACTTAATTGCTCAGTAAGCCCTGCAAACATGATTACATCGTAGGACAGAAGTAACATCATGTAAACTTATGAGTTCTTCACATTCATGATTGCTCTCCTTTTGAGTATCATTTTAAAATCTAACCACTAGGTGCCTAGGGGCACCTAGGAGGATCAGTTGGTTGAGCATCAGACTCTTGATTTTGGCTTAGGTCACGATCCCGGGGTTGTGGGGTCAAGCCCCACATCAGGCTCTAAGCTCTGCACTGAGTATGGAGCCTGCTTGAGATTCTTTCTCTCTCTGTCTCTCTTTCTCTGCCCCTCTCCCCTCATCATGCACACTCTCTTTCTCTAAAATAAAAAAAAAATTTAAAGTTTAACTGTTTTATTAAAGGCCATGCTCAGATGTTTTAAGCTCTTCTGTACTTTCTTAAATGAAATGCAGAAAATGTAATTTAACATCCTTCCCTATATACAAAAATTATAACACACACTCACACATACATATATATGTGACCCATACATGTATGATAAGGTTATTTATATTTAATAATTCTATTAAAGTCTCAGTACAGACTTACTGGTTAAAATCTTACAAAAGACATATTCACTATTCTAACAGTTTGATCAATTTATTAATTTACCATCAATGTGCTAACAATTAATTATTTATAATGCTAACAGCCTAGGATAGTGATGAGAAAGATATACGAGGGCTTGTCTAAGATTGAATGACTGGTATCTTGGATTGCCACTAGTATCTCACAGATGATAATTCTTAACTTCAAGCCTTAAATATTGGCATTTGCTTTCCCTGATAACCTATAAGTACCATGTAAAAGAGAAATATTCAACATAAGTTTATGTAATGTCAATTGTCTTGGGGGGAAGTAAATATTACAGGCTGGTAATCTTTACCTATTAATTTATTGATGTCAATATCAATTTTACTCAAATTACTGAAATTTGTTCCTAGAGGTTTCTTCCAATTGTCTTGAAGAGAACATTATAAATGGCAGTTTGGCTGGCTCCCTCCTATTTTATTTTTCCTACAGAATAAAAAAGAGAATCAAAAAAAGAGATTTAGTAAGGAGAGGGCATAAGATTAGTTAATTATTCAACAAATACGGATCAAATATGTTTGAGCCAGGCAGTGGCTCTTATACACTTGAGAGCCTCACAAAGAAAGAAAATGTCACAACTTATTCTTTAAAATTTATTTATAAAATATGCCGAAGAAGCAAAAAAGAGTGAAACACCCCACAGCTCTCACAGAAGCCCTTATACACGGAGGAATACATGTACATGTGGGTGCACACACAGTTTCCTCTGGTCAGGATTTCTGGAGATTTCCTGTTCTGTGGCCTGCCAAGGCCCAAGCTTAACACAATCAGGCTGCAATGATAAAGCTGTTCATTACAGAGCAGGTGGCTGAGCTAATTGATTTGGGAGGAAGTGTGGTCTATCAGAGTAGAAGAAGATCAAGCTTTGGAGTCAGACAGCTATTCATCTGTGACCAGCCCAATACTGAATTCACTTCAGTTGATTTTACATCTCTGAACCTCAGTTTCACTAACTTCAGACATGAATTTAAAAATTGTTCCTACTCAGAGTTATCCTAAGTCAATGTTTATTCAAGAGTTATTTTCAGTTATCTTTCTCCATTTTTGTTATTGTTAAAAGGTTTGCTTGGCCCCAGATACGAACTCTGCCCTCACAGTTATCTAGTAAAGTCATTCGTCAGGGAAGAAGCAAGTAGGTCATCATTAGTCTAAGCTTGTATGGTTAAGAAAGATTGACTGATCATTGGCTTCAGCTCAGAAGGAACTTGCATCTGAGTGCAGAGTGGTCAACTGCTTGGGTGGATCTCCTGACAAGAAGTATGTTTCAGACTCCCATTACCCCAGTGGGAAAATCTTGGATGAGGATCTAAGGCATCTGCAGGAGTTGAAGAGTCCTGATGACCTAAGGAGCTACTCTTCAGATCGATGTTGATTTTCAAGAACTGTGCTCTGGTGTTAGTGTAGTCCTGCCCTCAAAGGGTCACAGATTCATAGGGAGACGGACACATACACTGATAGTTCATTGCAACATGGATTCTGCAGGAGTTCCAAGAAAGACAAGAACCAGCCAGTAGTATTAGGAAAAGCTTCCTACAGGACAAAGTACTTGGAAGAAGATAAAAAGGTCTAACAGAGAAAACAGGAAAGCATCTCCACAGAGCATATACCAAGGGCAAAGTTCTTCCCAATTTATGTATTCAGGCTATAAAATTTTCAGCAGAAAATCACACAGTCAACTTAGGACTTATAAGAGATTTCTCAATGCTGCCTAGAAATGTTTTATAGTCTCTCTCTCTCTCTCCCTGCTTTCTGGAAATCTTACCCAACATTCCTCTCTTCTAGTTACTTCCCTCCTCATCTTTTGGTCTCAGGTTAAGTGGCCAAATGAGAAGCATTTCCCAACTGCTCAAGTCTGCAGTCTGAGCCATCAGACTCTTTTTCCTCTTTTCCCCGTCAGTGTTTATTATAGCATATAATATTTGCCTCTCTACTTATCTTGTCATTCTCTAGCTGCTTAAGTTCAGTGTGGGCCTGGCCTCTCTCTATTCTGATTATCCTCATGTTTTTTAGACTTAACATACACAGTATGCAGTCAATAAGATGTTGAATAAACTAATGAATAGATGTATAGATATAAAATTACATGAATATATGTATACATTTATGTACCTCCCATACACATACTCACATACATCTACAGTGATTTCTTATTCCTTTATGTTAGTACTTCTGCTGTTTCTGGCATTTGCTTAATTCCCCAACTAGTTAAATCAAGATAGGCACAAAGTAGGAGTTGCAAACCAGAGGCATTATAGGAACTTCGTACTAGACAGGTCCTTGGCTGCAGGGGTCAAAGCAAATGTCCAGTTTTTGGAACAGTGGAATATCACTATAATAGTCTCATAATTAAACTGGTGCAAAATTGGGTTTTTTATGTATCTCAGCCATGGGTGTTAAGGGACTCTGAATGCATCAATTCAAGTTATGAATTCAGACACAGGAACTTTAGTACCCGAGATGGCTTCTTTTCCTCTTTCCCAGCATTACAACATCAATGAACTAAAACATACCCACTGGAAAGTTAACTATATTATAATTCCCTGACTTTCATTTCACTGCTTTGGTCTTATCAGAAGATATGGGTCTAATTCCAAAGAACTCCACTGCCTGAAACATCTAGGAAAAAAAAGTAGCCACTTTGTTTGTAATGCTGTAAAAATGGGTACCTTACTTAATAAGCTTCCCCTTTCCAGGATGCTGATAGACACCTCAGTTACCAGGCAACTGCCCATTTCTCATAACCAAGAAGTATCATAACACACATCATAAAGTGAAGAAGTATCAAAACAGTGCTCTCCACGAGGATGAACAGAGACTTACAAGTGACAGTGATAAAAGCTTGGCAACAGGAGTGGGTTGAGGGGACCCAGACAAAAAATAATATAGAGACCATCTGGCAGACAAGTGGAAGGAATGGTTGGGAATCTTCCCTCACTCTAACTGAAGAGTTGTACACAGTATTTGGTCAACACACCCTAGAGCTCAGCTCTTCACTTTGTGGCAATGACTGCTGGCAATCGATGAACAAGCCATCTGAACAGCTGTGAGGAATTTTTCTGTTAGCTTTGAATATGTGATTGGCAATTGGATGACAAGATTGCTAAGTAGCAAGGCCCTCTATGCATCTCCCCTGGGTACTATAGTCTGACAATTAAGCAAAGTGGGGTGCCGGTCTTGTAGCATGACTAATTTGTCTAGGTGTTGTGCTCTGTGCATGTCATTAATAGAATAGTGGAGAGGAGGTATATCCTCCTCCACTGATATTCAGAAAACCCTTCAGCTCCGAAGTAATCTGTTTTCTCTGTCTAAGGCTCTGCAGAGAATGTGAAGCTATTTCTATGTTCTCTTGAGTAAATAGCCGGAGAATTGCTGAGTCTCAGGACATAGGTGTCTGGAAGTGATGGGGAGGTCCAAGCAGCTATTGGGTAATATTTTTATGTGGAATGGTTATATGTCTGCACTTTGCAAAGAAGGGCAAGAATTCACTATAAAAAAGACAGCAAGAGCGCTAAAAGTCAGAGCAACCTGTTTGGGGTCCTGTCCCACTATGTAC
Source organism: Panthera pardus (assembly GCF_024362965.1). NCBI lineage: Eukaryota > Metazoa > Chordata > Mammalia > Carnivora > Felidae > Panthera > Panthera pardus. The sequence goes on from NW_026526876.1 coordinate 41,835,009, forward strand.
TGATGGAGGGGACAATCTTGAGCAATAAATGTCAACTCCCTCACTCCCTGTTGCTTCATTTGTCAAGTTCTGAAAATAATGCTAAATTTTAATAGTGTTTAATAAATTTTAATAGCGTTTTTAGCCAGATTAGGGGACATCTACTGGATCCTCCACTTAAGATGTAGAGATCTTAGAAAAAAGGTAGTTGAATAAACATGACATTAATACTAACAAAAATAGCAGATTTATTACACTCATTATTATTGGCAGTATGAATGCTTTAAATATGTGATTTTATTAAGTCTTAATACCACAGTTAAGTGAAAACACCTCTGGTTTTCCTTCTCTACATGCAACACTCACACTTCACGTCTGGTCACCAAATGTGTGTGGGTTTTCCTACACCAAGCAACTGTCTGACACACCTGCTGGATGTCCTCCAATTTCACTCAGTTCTAACACTATCTACCTGGAGTTATTGCCAGGTACCGTGGCTAAACTCTCCATCCCACAAGACTGCCCTACTTCAGACACCAACCACAAGTCCAGATTGTCACTTGTGCTTTTTGACTGTAAATTAGAGGTTCCTACTACACCCTCAAGTTTGATCTATTGCTAGAAAGGCTGACAAAACTCATGAAAATGGCTCACTTACTAGACCACCCGTTTGTTACAAAGGATGTAACTGAGGAGCGGCTAGATGGAAGAGAAGCAGGGGGCAAAGGATGAGGGAAGGGGTGTGGAGCTTCCTTGTCTCCTCCAGCCATGCTAAGCCCCACCCCCAGGACCTTCATTGTTCAGCAACCTGGAAGATGGGAATCCCACACTTGTGAGATTTTAATGGAGGCTTTGTTGTATAAAGATATGATGGATTACGCCATTGGCCGGTGGTGATTAACTCAACTCCTCATCCAGCCCCTCTTCTTTCACCTCCCCAGAGGTGGGAATGAAAGTTGCAACCCTCTAATCACCTGACTGATTTCCCTGGCAACCAGCTTTAATCCACAGACTATCCTGCAGCCCCATGCCACCAGTCAGGTGTCTATTAACAAACAAAAGGAAATGCATTACTTCAGAGATTCCAGTGGTTTTAGGAGCTCTATCAAGAAATGGGGACAGAGATCAAATATACACTTCTTATTATAAATCACTATATTACAACACTGTTTATGAGGATGTCTATATGTCCCCCTGTCTATATGTCAGTGGGTAGCTGAGATTTGAACCCAAGCACACTGATTCTAGAAGCTACCCATTTTACTGTCTATTTTTGGCACATAATTATTGTTTTTCAAACCTTCCATACCTGTCTTTCAAGGTGCATTTCTTTATAAAGAGACAGGAGAATAAATTACCTTTTTTGTCACAGAGTACTTCACTTTCCCTTTTCTCTGGATGACATATAGTATTTACATAATCTTTAAATTTTTACCTTTAAATAATTTTAAATTTACAGAAAGATATAAAGCTAATCCAGTATTCCCATACTCCATTCACCAGCTCCCTTAGTATTAACATCCCATATAAACATGACACGTTTATCAAAGCCAATAAATTAACAGTGGCACAATAATGTTAACCATATACATACTTTTTATATTCTTTTATCTGTTGACAGAGGCGAACACAAGAATTTTATTGGTGCAAAACTTAAGCAAAATCTATCTGGAAATTTCTCTCTGAATAGTAAATGGAGATTGCTTTAGGAACTTGGCTTCTCCCATCTCACCTGATGAAATCTCTGCTGATTGTCCTTCAATGTGGATTATTAATGATGAGGAGAGTGTTATGCCCAGAATTCGCGATCCCCAAAGACCACCAGGGAGCTGAGTCCGATGCAAAAGCAAAGAGGCTTTATTAGAGCTAGCTCGAGCTCAATCCCCTACCTGCACCGACGCAGCGGTGAGATGCCGGAGAGAGCCAGCGAGTTTCAAAAGAACAAAGGTTTTATAGGGGTCTAGGGGCAGTTGGTGAGGTAATGGTTGTGGCCTCAGCCGATTGGCTGGGGAAGGGTGGGAGTCCCCTTACGCAGGTGGCCAGGCATGTTTTGATCGGGAAGTTTGAACGGGTGAGCCGGAGGTTACTCAAGGGGAGGAGGCGTGGTCTGAGGTTTCTGCAAATTTCCTGGAAAGGGGGCCATGTCAGAGACCTAGTCACTCAAGGTGGAGGACACAGAACAAGATGGAGTCGGCCAGCGTAGTTGCGCTCTTTCAGAGAGGAAGTCGGGTATATTGTTGTGGCTCTTACAAGCCTTATTGTAGGTGTTCTCCTCTGATCTTGGAATATGGTCTTTAAGCCTTGCTCCCAAGGTGTGGTGAGCAGCTCTCCCATCAAAGAAGTCACCTCAGAATCTGGATGTGGACTGAGGTCTATATTATCTGTAGGCCCCATCATCCCAAAGGGATATAGTCCCTACAAAAGAGACCCTGCATCTTGACAGGATCCCCACATTTTATGGGATTGTTACACAGATCAAATTGTGATGCTTTATGAAATGCACATCACACCATTCCTGATTTCTGATAATTGCTTGGAAAATTACTGAAATCTACATTTAAAATGCCTAAGTGGAGGCAATGTTGATAATGTTACAAGCCTTTACTTCTTAAAGTGTAGTCTCAGGAGCAGCAACCTCAGGATCACCTGGAATTAGTCAGCATGCATAAGCTCAGGCCTACTGCAGATTTACGGAATCAGAATCTGCACATTAAAAGAATTCTAAATTGATCTGTATGTACATTAAGGCTTAAGAAGCATTGATATAAATTACCTTTTTGCTTTTCCTCATGTGCTGTTATTTTTACTAACATCTTTCCCAACATACACCATCCTTTTCCTGACTCTTCTCTGCCCCAGTGTATGCTCAAGACAGCTCAAGTCTAGGGGCACCTGGGTGGCTCAGTTGGTTAAGCGTCAGACTTTAGCTCAGGTCATGATTTCGCGGTTTGTGAGTTCCAGCCCCACGTCAGGCTCTGTGCTGACAGCTCAGAGCCTGGAGCCTGCTTCAGGTTCTGTGTCTCCCTCTCTCTCTCTGCCCCTCCCCAACTCATGCTCTGTCTCTCTCTCTGTCTCTCAAAAATGAATAAATGTTAAAAATTAAAAAAAAAAAGACAGCTCAAGTCTAAAGATAAGTATTTTTTTTTAAGTTTATTTATTTTGAGAGAGAGGGAAAAAGCACAAGCAGGGGAGGGGCAGAGAGAAGGAGAGACAGAATCCCAAGCGGGCTCCACACCATCAGCGCACAGCACAATGTGGGGCTCGAACTCACAAACTGTGAGACCATGACCTGACCCAAGACCGAGTTGGACACTTAACCACCTGCGCCACCCAGGAGCCCCTAAAGATAAGTGTTGACTGCACTTCAGCTTCCAGCTGGATTCCAACAATAGAAAAGACAAGCAAGAAATAAGAAGGCAAGGAAGAGACATCAAGGTACACTCCCATATCTCTTCCCAGTCCCACTCTTGGAGCTCAGGTGTTGACAGTAGCTGCATCTTCAGACAACAGCTTCCCTATGGCAGCCACAGCTCTGAATTGGGCTCAGGCAACAGGATTCCTCCCCTGAACTTTCCCAGCCCGAGTTACGAGTTCCACTCTTGCTAATACCTGGCCACTTCCTCGAAAGCCTTGTTGGTTCCCTTGCCTCTGCCAAAACTCTGGAAACAGTTACTTCGTTACTTCATCGAAATCTTTTTCAGGGGTGCCTGGGTGCTTCGGTGGGTTAAGCGTCAGACTCCTGATATTGGCTCACATCGTGAGATTGAGCCCCGAGTCAGGTCCACATTAAGCATGGAGGCTGCTTGGGATTCTCTCTCTCTCTCTCTCTGAAGACAAATAAATAAACTTAAAAAATAAAACTTTTTCGATAATTTTTTCCAAATATGTTACGTTTCCTGCCATGATCATGTCACTATATTTTCACTACATCTTCAGAATTGATAACTAAATATTCAGAATTGAATACAACTATATACTCAGAATTGATAAGTCTGGACTCTGTAAACTTTGCTCTGAGAAATTTGTGAACTTTTCTATTTGTTCATTTGAGCAAACTCTAAAAACATAAAATTTCTATTGCCTTCAAGTATCAGAAACGTGAACATAGACCTTCTTTAGAAAGCAGACCTTCTGGACAGTAGCATGCCCAGATTCCAGTTACCTCAAATGGAAAGAAAACATTTAAAAAACTTTTCTGTGTCTTCCTTATGGGACCAGATGTTTCTCCCAATATTGATAATGTCCTTCCTGACTTATTGAACTAGCTGATCCTACTTGTCTTATCAAAAGTAAATTATTTCCTTTTCACCTGGCTCCATCTGTGGGACCCAAGGAATTTAACAAAAATCCCCTACCCCAGACAAGCAGAGCAAGACTAACTCCATTTTGTGCTACACCCACCATCTCATGTATAACCCCCACATGACCTACTTATTGCTTAAGACACTCCCCCACCCTAGTCAAGCCACTGAGCACACCCTTACTGGAAACCGGCTCATATAGGAATATGGAACCCCTAACCACCAAAGAATGAAAACCCCGCCTTTTGCCCGCTAAACTTGCGCGCCAATTCTTAAACCCCGCCTTTTGCCCGCCAAACTTGCCTGCCAATTCTGACCAGAGTGTAGGCTAGTTCAAACAGTTACTCTAGGGTAAATTGTAATTCAATTGGCCACCTGTGTGTGGACTGACATGACTATGCAACTTTCTGTGTGTGTTACAATCTCATTGGCCACTGGCCCCTATAAAACTGCTACGCCTGCCTCTTAACCTAGGGGTCCAAGTCCCTGCTTCACTGTGTCGGGTATACCTGGGCCCAAGCTCGAGCTTGCAAATAAATCCTTGTGCGTTTGCATCGGTATCGGCTCCTTGGTGGTCTCTCGGATTCGAACTCGGGGGCATTACACATCTACTTTTAGTACCTTTTCTTTTTATTCTATAATAATTTTATATAAAAAGTAAAAGCTTGTGTACCAAATACCCTTAAAGAATTCATTCCAAGATATATAGCACTAGGAAATTCAACCTAAGGAAATAAATCTCCGTTTCCATGTAAAAAATATTTTTTTGAAACACTTTTAAAATAATTAGTACAGGGGCACCTGGGTGGCTCAGTCGGGTCAGGTCAGGATCTAACAGCTTGCCAGTTCGAGTCCTGCATCATCCGGCTCTGTGCTGACAGCTCAGAGCCTGGAGCCTGATTCGGATTCTGTCTCCCTCTCTCTCTGCCTGTCCCCTGCTCATGCTCTGTCTCTCTCTCTCTCTCAAAAATAAAAATAAACATTAAAAAATAATGAAATAAAATAATTAGTACAGAAAAGAATGCCTTAAAAAGGAGATAATTGACTAAAATTTGTAGATCTATACAATAAAATATTAAGTAGCCATTGAAAATCACCTTTTAAACTGTATTAATATAGGTTATGTATATATATATACATATGTATATATATGTCAATATGTAGTCAGTATGTTTCTCTCTCTCTCAATATATATATATTACAATATATAAAATACATATTACACATACATGTTGAAGTATATAACATAAATGTTGAGAGAAGTAGAAAAACAGATCCAGAAAAAAAATATACACGCAAAAATGTTGATGATAATCACCTATATACTCTTAGCAGTGGTTTTTCTTCATATATAATTGCATTTATGATATTTTGTATTTTTGATATTTTGTATGTTTATATTTAATGCATTTAACATAAAATCTAAACTGCAATGCACTAACTAAAAAATAGGAATTCTTCCTTTAAAGGTATAACTCTATCAGATTATCTGCTACCAGCTCTCCTGAAGAGAAGTTCTAAAATTCATTTAGTTGGGACTTGCAGAATTGCATTGTGCAGAATTGCACTGTAGAAATTATATAAATGAAAAATTTGCAAGTGGGAACAATAGTAATCTGTCCCCAATTTACCTTTCTCTATTTTGTGTGACAACAAGATGCTTTGTGATCCAGCTGTTTCGCTCAAGGTTGATGCAGTAGTCAGGTCAGATATGCATCAAACACTCTATTTTGTAGATTTCATGTTTTATTTATGGTTATTGTTTTAGATGCATTTCTCCTATCTTGTGGCTGAATCCCTGCCAGAATGACTCTTTAAAATAACAAAATAGTATGAACGATAGCAATTGTAGTTAGAATATTTTCCTCTGTGTAACTGACACTGCTGACAGGTAGTGAGAATTTTGGTTTGGCCTGAAGGCTTAATGTAAATAAAAATCTAAATGACTCAGTTTTTTATTATTATACTCTGCCTGTGATAGAAGTCTCTGTCACTGTAGCCCCCGCAAGAAGCTGACACGGGTGTCAGTGTGTGCCAGAATATTCAATTAACTAAGTAGGAAGGTGACCTTTTTGTCCAGTGGGTGCCAAGGCAAATTTTTTTTCAAGAGTCCATTATTTTTCCAGGTGAATGTATTAGATAACCTTGCCTGCCAACAAGTCCTTTCTGATTCTATAGTTCTCGATTTGTGATCTTGCGAGCCTTCCAGCCCATGGATTACACCTACAAAATACAGTAACACTATATTTGTCCAAGGATCTAGAGTTTGCAAAAGTAATTTTACGTATCTTGTTTCTCTTAACAATTCACAACACCTTAGGTAAGTAATACTATTGTCTCCACTTTACAGATAAGGAAACTGAGGCTTAATTTAGTTCATCTAAGGTTGCTAGGTAATTCATGGAGCCGGTAGTCAAACTGTAGTCTTGTTACCTCTTTAGGTAACAAAATTTTTAACTACTGTTTATTGCTACATGGCTTTCAATTTGTAAAGTCCTATGGTTCAGATAATTCTACAGTTTCTAATTAATGAAAATCAATAAATCATATAGTTTTCTCCAAAAACTGGAAATTGAGACCCTGATCCATTCAGAGAGAAGTAAAGAAAAAAAAAAGCTGAGTGAATATTCAAAGTTACTAAGCCACCTTGAAATTTTATGAGTCCAGAGCTGTTTTAGAACGTTGAAGATTTCACATTTTGCCATACTTTTATGCTCACCCAGCACAGATATGTTTCTAAAAAAAAATGCTCACTCGATAGTATGTCATTCTATCATGAAGATTAAACTTGCTAAGAAAATGCTGTGTTGTTGTTTTATAGTTTTAGTTTTATTTTATTTTTTGTAATGTCCTCATAGGCAATAATCTTCTATTTTATGTATTTTGTAAGTTTAAATTTTCTTATAGCAAGGGTTCTTGAAAACAGATGCTTGCTTCTCCTAAAGCTAGGAAAAGACATCTTGGAACATGAGTGACTAAAACTGAAAGGTGCTGTTTGCCTATTTGGGATTCTGCTCCATGTGACCCCTGTGGAAACAGCATCAACAAGATCATGCTTAGTTCATGCCAAATCTGAGGGCTTGCTGGCTTCATGTCAAATTGAAGAAGTATGACACTTTGTATGGAAGAGAATGTTTTCTTCAGTGTGTGTGTGTGTGTGTGTGTGTGTGTGTGTGTGTGAATTCTCAGACTTAACACAAAACTTAGGGTTTTTATACTCCCCTCTCTTACCCCATTTTACAGCCCATTTCTTAGATTCAGTCTACCACAGGACATTTGATCCTTCAATAATTTAAGTCACCTCAGCTCTCTTCCAGTTCCTTACCCTGCATCACCACCATCCCTGCCATCACACAACACCAGCCCATTCTTTTCACTGCTCTATCATTAAGAAAAGAGTGGGATTTGCAGTCAAAATCCTTCAAATTACTTCGGCTCCCCTCTCCCCTCTCAACTGCATGGTATTTCCACCTCTCCCTCCATCCTGGCTCCACCAAATAGGCAGCCAAAACTATTTCTCATCCATACTATGAATATTATCCTATCCACCCTCCTCCAAAACTCTTGCATCAGTTATAGCCTTTCCTTAACTTCCACCGCTTCCTTGCTTCTGTATATTTCAACCAAGAAAACATTGGCCTCTTCATACTAAATCAATGCATACGTATCCCCCACTTTTCAAAAGTTTGCATTATGCCACTTCCCTTTCATGAAAGACCCACGTTGGTACCTGCTTTCACAAACTGACAGAAACCCAAAGAGGATTTTTCACTTTTATGGCAAAGGTGAAAAGTGAAAATAGCATCCAGCACTTGTTTTGCAATGAGCCCTTATGGAGGCCATGTACACCCTGAGCAGCAGCGAGGGCCCCACCAAGGTCCTTCCCCTGGGAACTACACACACAGCATCTCAGCATCAAGTGCTGTAGCCTTCAACTGTGTCTGTGAACATCTGTGCTTTATCCTGATTTATTCTGTGTATCCACTAGCAAGATAGGTCCTAAGGTATCAGGAAAAGGCTGACAGGTTATTTTGGGGGGCTGGAACACTCAAAAATTTTTCCATATAAATTAAAGGTACTTGGTTCTTTCACTTTACGCCATTTCAGCTTCGGAAAGCTTTCATAGGAATGCACTACTTTCGAATAGGGAAACCGTAACCGTATCTCTTCAATCATGGATGCTTCTTTTTAGTAACAGCACTAACTCGGCAGCCAAGGTACTAATTCTCTCTGACGTTCATACTTCAAGCCAGCCTCTTAGTTCCCCATCCTATTCCTCTAAAATTCTTCTTCTTATTCTTCTTATTCATCCTTCATGATTTCACATACATTAGAGCATTATTGAGGCGTAACTGACATGCAAAGTAGCATACGAATTTAATGTATACAGCAGGTTGAGTATGGACACGTACACACATCCATTCTCTTATTGCCACGATCAAGGTACTAAACAAACCCAGAAAATTCTTGCTCAATGTGTTTAAAGTTTCAATTATGCAAGGTGAATAGGTTCTAGAGATCTGCTGTCTAGCATAGTATCTACAGTTAACAATATGCTATTGTGCACTTTAAAATGTATTCAGGGGATAGCTCATGCTAAGTGTTCTCTCTCTCTCTCTCTCTCTCTCTCTCTCACACACACACACACACACACACACACACATACACACACAAAACCACAAAAGAACACGAGGTAATTTTTTGAGTGGCTATATTTTCTTTTGCAAAATAATTATTTACTTTTCTGATCATAAAATCAAACAAATATACTAATTATAGAACATCTGGTATGTATATATATTTAGTATTTTATATTCAGTAGTTTTTTTTCTCTTTATTTTCACCCCCATTTATAATTAGATTTGTTAGTGTCCTATTTTATCTTTAAACAACCAGACTTTTTTGTATATTTTTATTGAATATTTTCTCTTAATATCTTCCCTTAGTTTCTTTTTAATACAATTTTTTAATGTTTACTTATTTTCAGAGAGAGACAGAGCATGAGTGGGGGAGGGGCAGAGAAAGAGGAAGACAGACAGAATCCCAAGCAGACTCCAGGCTCTGAGCTATTAGCACAGAGCCATATGTGGGGCTTGAACTCACAAAGTTGGATGCTTAACCAACTGAGCCACCCAGGTGCCCCAATATCTTCCCTTAGTTTCATTCGAGTTGCTCGTTTGTACTTGAAGGTCTGAACTGATGGTAATTTGTATTATAATGAAAGTATTAAGAATATGGATGGAATCTAAAGGGAGCTTTAGAGAATCCATATTTTGGAAAGCACAATTCTCCATATTTAATATATTCTAAATATACTGAAATTGTATTTTTATTTGGATTTAGTACTTACTTAGAAGAATATTTTCCTCTCTTCAACTGATAGTTCAGTTGAAATCTGAACTTTGCTTGATAATTTCAATTCTTTTTTTTTTTTTAATGATATGATCAGAGAATGTGGATTGGATAATGTTTTCCTTTTCTGGAGCTAAGTTTTTTATTTTTATTTTTTCTTTTTAGAGTGGCACATAATGAATTTTACAGTTAGTATGTAAAATTTAATAAAAGGTATATTTTTCTATTTGTGAGAGACAATCTTTAATATCTTTTATCTCATCTTTATTAATTATATTATTCAAATCCTTTGTAGCCTTTAAACATTTTTATCTGCTTTACTTGTCATGGAACAATAGTGGTATGTAAAACACTCCTGTAATGATCATGTTTCTGTCAAATTTTTGACAGTGTGCCAATACACACATTGATTCCATACCATTAGATGCCTAATTATACTTTGATTATTTGAATTGCAGTTGGCTTTATCAAATGTCATTTTTTTAACAACCTTTTATGCTTCGGTCTCTTAATCATTTTAAGTATTATTTTACTTTTAGCTTCTCTGGATCATATTTTACTAATGAGAGTACCTCTTAGTCTCTGGCTGTGGTCTTTTGGGATCCAGTGATAACTTTGACAAAGTTCTCTGTTGCTAAGACTAACCATTGGGCATGCTACTGATTTCTTAATTGTTCATCTGGACTATATATTATCTGGCTAATGGATATTTTCACCTTAACCACAAGTAATATTTGGACCACCCTAAAATGCAGATAAATTAAATTATTCCCCAAAATAGATGTGGAAAATTTTATGTTAATTGCGTTTGCTTGAAAAATCAAAAGACTTGAGAAATTGGACTCACCTTCCCTTTTGGGAGTAATGAGCAGAAACTTGTTCAGAGCTACCCGCTTTAAAATGGGGTATATGGGGATATATGCTTGTGATCTGGCTTCATGCTTTTATTACCTATACTGGCTCTGTAATCACTGTTGTCTTCAATTTTTGTTCATACACTCAGTTTAGACACTGCTGTTGCATAATCAGAATCTTCCTGCAGTGATTGGTCATTTTGTCTTTGCTTGTCTGTCCTTGTCTGTAAATAGACATTTATAAACTCTTTCCAACTTTTGCAAAAGAGAGAAGCACAAAAAACAAAGAACAACCTCTACCCTTGGATCAGAGAACAAAGCCCTGTTTACCGGCAACTCTTTCTGATTTTACAAATACCTGAAGTGTGGACTCAACTCACTTGCATGCAAAGCATGTAACTTTCGTGTCCCTAACACTGTGGTTATCTTAGGCTTCTGACTGCCTTTCTTGAACTTGTATTATTGCCTTTTCTTAATTTACACTGACAACCTGGGTTTCGGTTTCTATTCATCAACCTAGCTCCTCTCCACCTATCCACAAAAATGTTGTGACCTTGAAAACTGACATATGGCTGACCTAGACTCACTGCTTTCTATGAGAGGAATGTTCACCCTCATTCTCCTTTAAAACTTGACTTTCTATCCTGGCTTCTCCTTCTGAACTGGTGAGACACCAACTCACCAAGGGGAGGATATCTTGTTTCGGTGCATGGAGGAGAAAGCATTACTGTCCTTCAGTGAACATGTTCTACTTCCTAGTGAAGTTTCCAAACCACCCAAAAGAAAACCTATAACAAAACAATTACCTGGAAAGTGAGTATATTCCTTCTCATGCATTTAGAGGGAGTCCTCAAAAAAGAATCATTGCCAAAGCAAGACGCCTGCGATGTTCAGGCCCAGGATGTTCAAAGGATATAATGGGAATTCAAGCAGAGCAGCAAGATACAGTGCCATTCCCTGCGACTCTATCGTAGATACTCATGTTTCTGTGGCTCATTTATAAGGCTGTCATGTTTGAACTTATTCTGCCGAGCAGTCATTTGCTTTTCCGTGCTACTGTTCTAGATATCAACTACATAGCCATATCTCCATCTCTTTCCTTTTTCTTTTTACCTTGTCATCTCTCAACTATTTCTTTATCTTCCCTCTTTCCAATATGACACATACTTTTACTGCTCTCTTTGTATTTCTATCGTTTCATTTGAGCTGCCACATCCTTTTTAAAGACTTAAGGTGCCGTCAGAAATAGTGCCAGTTGGACCTCCCGATCACCATCTTACTCTTACTTACCTAAGCTCTTCCTTCTGACGCTGCAAATTATAGTGAAGTAAAATGCACATTTCTCTCCAACGACAGCAGTTCGTTCAGGCTTTGGAGGCGCTTGCAATCTGAGGGGATGGACGTGCTTGAAAAGAAACGAGGAGACGATTCATTAATAGTGACTTGTTTATGTCTAGACATGTTACAAATAGAGACGGCACGTGTGTTGCCGGTGAATTGTCATTTTTGTACATGCCGTTAATTAAATGATTGAGGATTTTGGTTTCAGTAGTGCAGTGTGAATTTTCAACGGGGTCCTTTCCTTGATGCGTCTTCACCCTGAGCCTGTCTGTCTCTCGTGGCTTCTTCTACCGCAGCTGCCAGTGAACCACCTGCGGGCTGGTGCTTCTCGTTAGAAGATCAGTACCTGTTAAACAGTGTTAAGCTGAAGTGGTCATGGCATCTTAGCACCTAATTAGGACCCTAGCCAGAAGGACTAAAAGTCCATAGAAGAAGGCTGAACGTTGTTGAGAAATATGAAAGCCTTGGAGAACAAATACTTGCTGATGTAGACTACTTACGGATCCCCTTGCTTCTTTGCCTGTTAACCTCATGGCATATTAGTTACTTAGTGAACTGCATTTTGCTTAGTAGGTCAACGTTTCAAAAGAGTGATGAACTTTGATTTGACTTTGTCTTGGTAGATAGGACATTTTCATTTTAGACATTTTGGCAGCTTCTGCTAAAGCTTACAGGCAGGGGAAAGATGGACAGTGTAGCGAACGCTTGTTGGTTTTTAAACCACCTGGCATCCATGTCCCCTTTCTAAAGATACCCTGGGTTCCTTTTGGAAAAATATCTCACCAAATACTGTATACGGTCCTAATGGTGGGAGATAACTAAGGAACTTGCCTATCGCAGTGGAGGATCCTTATTCTCACCGTCTGGCATATACCTGCAGCAGGTATCTGATTCAAAATTGGCTAAGTGCTAGTCTCTTCTTGGACACAGAATCATGGGCAAATGAAGTAGGAGATGGTGAGCTACCGTTCTAGTAGTAGTGTCCTAATCTGGGGATTCTTTCACAAAGACTGTTGCTGCTGTTGGCATTCAAACTCTTTGAACTGAATTGCAAGACTGCAATCTTTCCACTGGAAAATGCAGCCTCTCAGAAAAAAACACAATGTACAGTTTGGTATGCTAACATACAGCTTATAAAGCATCAGTACTGAAATCAGACAGCATCACTTTTGCCCTGGCTTTGCATGTAATCAGATAGCACCAGGCCTGGTGTTTGTTCCCTACAGTCTGCTGCCCCTTCCCTAGGAAGTAAGTATAATCATGCCATCTACCCCATGGAGTTATATGTATGTAAAGTGCTTAGGATAGAACCCAAGATAGTGTATATTCTCAAGATTTAATTATGATATCCATTGTTATACAACTAATTCCAACGTTTTTGTTTAATCTGTCGTACACACACACACACACACACACACACAATTATCTCAACTGACTTCTTCACAAAGTCATTCACTATCCTGCTTATAAACAGACTCTTAACTATAAAGAACAAACTGATGGTCACCCGAGAGGAAGTGGGTAGAGCGATGGGTGAAATAGGTGATGGGAATTAAGGAGGGCACTTGTGATGAGCCCCGGGTGATATATGGAAGTGCTGAATCACTAAATTGTACACCTGAAATTAATATTACACTGTAAGTTAACTAACTGGAATTTAAAAACTTAAATATAGAATTTAAATGTAAAAATTTAAATATAAAATTTAAATATAAAAACTTAAAAAAAATAAAGTAAAAACTACCAAGTTCCATATTTAGCGGGCAAGATAGTATCACTAGCTTCCAAAGCAAGCACATTGAATATCCTTCTGCCAAGTGTTATACTGTGATGAATTGGAATGTAAGTTATATTCCTTCCAGGAAACATCTTGAAGAAGTTTCTGCTGTCATATTTGCAGGATCATGTTACCAGACATATAGTCCCTGTAGCATCTCCTGGAACTCGCCATGAAGAAACAGTACAGCGTCTACATTGTTGCTCTTGCACCCGAAACTTCCTGGTTGTTGTGGCCGTGATGCTGTTGTAAAGTGCTTGACTGAGTTGAAAAACACGGAGCTAAGAAACAGGCCGTAGACATGGACGTTCAGAGTCTTTTTTTGACATATTGGATCTCCCTATATTTCAGGTTGACTCTCATTGCTCAAGAGCAGAGTAAAGAGAGAAAAATTGCAGTGATCTAGAAACCTGTATCAACTCTTTAGAACTTATAATATTTGAAAGGGATATTCTGGTCATTCCCATTGTTTTTATCTTATTTATTACACTTTTGATAGAAAGGCTATATATTCTGAAACACTCTGAGAGAGCAAAGAGAAATGCCCTAGAATGATAACTAGCTGGAAGCAATTTAAGTAGCTGGCCAGCCCTGGCATCTGTCAGCAAATAAGGCTAATAGCATGCTATTCACTCAGAGTCTATTTGTAAGATTAATGGTACAAGATAGGGTATTTCATACCCTTACTCTGTTTACCAGCATGAGATAGTCAGAATGGAAATGGTTTTGAAAACACAGAAATCCCATTGTGTATTTTATTGAGAATATATATTTTGTCAAGGTATTTTGACAACATTAATGTGGTTCTGACACCTTTTACTATTTTAAGAAGGTTTCTATACTGCAAAATGTACAAATGGTCCCAAAGATAAAATACAGGGTTTACAAGTGGAGGGAATTCAAAGCACTTTACTGTAGGCTCTTTCGATCAAGAGGGAAGTTAGAAATGCCTTTCTTTGTCTCAAATGTAGATCATGGATCCCACACTCATTTTTTAGAACACACTTTCATCTAGCATAGGCAAGTTAGGGGAACAACATATTCAAAAATAATAATATAATGTAATAAAACATTTCAAATAATTCTCATGACACCTATTAAAAGATATACTATCAATCATCATATTTTGATGCCAGAAAGAATTAGATTCTTCTCATTAAATAGTCTTACTTTCCATTCCTTAAAAACAAAACAGATTTTCAGAATTATTAGATGTGTTAGAGCTAGGCTCACTTTGGCATCAATATAGTAGCAAAAACATTTTTTTAAAAATTAATATTTAATAGTTGAATTAATACAAATGGCATTTCCAATAGGCCCTTTAATTACATCTGTTCAATAAAAATAAATGACAAAACCTGAATTACCACTGAAGTCTGATAAATACATTTTATGAGAAAGTTATTATAAGTACAGCACTAGGAAATACCAGATAAGGGGCATACTGCTCAAATGGCATCTTGACAAATCTTCAATTACTTTCAGAGATCATGAACTGAAGTGGACACATCAGGAAGCAGTTTTGTAACATGGAGAAATCTCTCAATGAAGATTTTGCAAGAACATAAAGATGCTCTTGGTGAAAGGTTGAAATACGTGCATTTATTGCCTTAAGAAATTTTTTAAATGTTTATTTATTTTTGAGAGAGAGAGAGAGAGAGAGAGAGCAGGGGATGGGCAGAGAGAGAGGGAGACACAGAATCCGAGGCAGGCTCCAGGCTCTGAGCTGTCAGCACACAACCTGATGCGGGGCTTGAACCCATGAACTGTGAGATCGTGACCTGAGCCAAAGTCGCATGCTTAACCGACTGAGCCACCTAAGCCCTCCATTACCTTTTTTTATTAGGTTCATGCACGTGTAACATCATCACTATACTCTGCAGCTGCTCCTTTTACTGGCCTTTCTACATTTAATTCTTTTCCTCTTCAATGCATCTGAAACTCTGTCACCAAAATCTCTCCTTCTGAACTTTTTTTCTGAGATTCACGAAACCACATCCTCATTATCAACCTATTGCATCACAATAGTGGGTAGGCTGCATGTATTAGGCAGGGGTCAGGATCTCTGAGAATACCCACTTATTTTGCTGGTAACACATGAGAAAGTACTCCTCCATCAACAGCTGACCATGGGGAAGCAGGATCAAGGAGAAGAAAAGCATAAGCCTGGCCAATATTGACAAGCCAAGCTATGCAGGGTGTGTGTGTGTGTGTGTGTGTGTGTGTGTGTGTTGCAGAATGTGAGAGTCCAAATAGGTAAGTAGGCACTAAGGAATTTTGAAAGTTTTCTATTTTTTTTTTTACTTTGTATATTCTACAGATATTTATTGGATGCTTACGATGTACTAGGCTCTGAGGCATTGGAAATAGAAGGTATGCAATGCAGTGTCCACAGCCGACTGGGAGAAGACACATATACAGGGAATTATATACTTTGGAAGTATTATAACTGGGGTAAATACAAGGGACTATAGGAACACATAGGTCATCTAATGCAATCTGATGCAGGGGAAAAAAGTCTTCCTGGAGGAGCTGATGCCTAATCTGAGACTCAAGGGGTAAGGGAAAGCGAATCAGTGGGAAGAGACAAGAGAATGAGGGCTGCAGTGTGGGAAGGTCTTCCCAAACAGAAGAAGCAGCATGTGCTGATGCCAAGAGGGCTGAGATCATATGGCACATCTTGGAAGTTGCACTTAGCTCCTTTGGGTTGGAGAGCAGGGTAACGGAGGGCTGAAGATGTGAGACTCTTTTTGCCTCCATCGGGATTAGTTAGGGGTCTTGTGGAAGGCAGCAGGTGGAGATATTCCAGGAAAGGATTGGCAAAGCAAGTGGACGCAAAGATTGAGGAACCAAAATGAATACTGAGAAGGTAAACTCTGCCTGCCTATTGCCTTCAATCTCCATTTCCTGCTAGGGATTGTACGAAACTCGCTTCTGTGGTTACAAGCAATAGAAAACATCTCTAACTTAAACACAAAGATAATTGATTGGAACGATGTTGGTGGCCTATGGGAAGGATGGAAAATTAACCTTGGAAGCAAACAGGAAAGAAGTCAGTTTTGTGTTTAGTCAGGGCTCTGTTTTAATTCAACAAAAGTACTACTAATCACCTGCTATATGGCAGACACCGTACAAGGCTGGGGACTGAAGAAACAGAATTATATAAAATAGTTATGCACTTGCCCTTTACTGCTCTTAGAATCTACGGTGTTGGCGGTGGAAGGAACGTGCCTGAAATAATCCCCCAAAGCACTTATGTCATTATGAAGTATAATACATGCTATGAGAAAGAAATTAACAGAATTTTAAATTAGCATATCAGAAAACATTTAGCTGAGGAGGCACATTTCAGCTTAGATGTAAAGAATGTGTGCTATGCAGGTGAGAAGCATGTGCAACTTTCCTGCAATGTGGAAGGAGTCAGTGTACCAGAACACGGTGAAGGCAGGACAGTGGAAGCATAGTGAATTAGGCGGCGTGTAGGGTAAAATAAAAGCAAAGTGAGGCTGGAGCAAGGTCGTGCACAGTGTCGTGGATCATGCATAGATTCAGTCTTATGTTCTAAGTACAGTGAGAAGCTATTGAGGGCTTTTGAGCTGAAACATACGATCAGGTTTGCATACTGAAGACTGACCTGGGTCTTATACACAGGGCAGAGACAAAGTGTGAGGCAAGCATAGAAGTGGAAAGGTCAGGACGCAGGTACTTATGGCAATCTGGACACATTTAACATCTCTCTTCTTATAGTTCCTTTGGGGAATCTCTCCTCCCCCTCTGCATGTCCTAGATGTGACTACTAGTCTTGATGTTTACTCAGAGTATCCCCATCCCTCTAGTCAAAGTGCTTGGCTCACCAAGGGGCAATGACTCAACCAGAATCGATTGGTATGTTCTCTGGGATCCACATATATATGCCAGAAAAGAGAAATTATTTTTCACTGGAGTGGCTAAGCTGGTGAGATGTAAGCATAGTACATCTTTACATAGCAGCCATATTTAAATATATGAATAAATGTACGATCGTCCCAGTTCAGGGCTCAGATGTGAGGTGAGCAAGGCACCTGCTTCTGGCACATGATTTAAGCAGGTATTACCAACTTTTCCTTTTGCCTTAGCCTCCAATAGGGCTCATATACCATGATCCTTCATTTAAAATTTTGAATGTTAGTTCTTTATGGATTTTTTTTGCAATAATTTTTTTAAACCTGACATTAAAGTATTATTGATCTTGATTACTGGGTTCTTTGGAACTCCCTGAAATCTTTCATCCTAGATGAGCACCTCGCTCACCTCACCCTTGAACATTGATCATTTTGGGTCTGTCTAGCATTTGAACCCAATTTCTACGTTCAGGAAATAACATACCTCGTATGTTTTGATGGAAGCAGAGCTCATGTCTACTGTGTCAACCATGTCTATTGTGGATATGGTAGGTTGGTTCACTCCACATCCATTCTAATGGGTTTATTGTCTTTTATTTGAGAAGCTAGGGAACTAAAATATTCCCCATACTTCCTTGCAACTACTGATCAGACATATAATGAACGTAGGCTCTACCAGTCTTACAGCTTCACATAAGACCCTGATGCACATGAACAGAAGGCTAGGTGTGTAGTGATCAGATATTTTCATAAGCCTGGTAGCAGAGGCATATATGTAGACTTTTGGGGGCAGATGAGGTGGAACATCTGGTTTCCAGTCTAGGGGACAATACTACTGAACAGCAATCTGTACTTCACTAGAAATGTCTCACAATGCAATAATGCCTTGATTTTTCTGGCCATGCAACACACACATGACTCTTTTGGCTTTCCTAAACATTCCAAGAGTTACTGAGTATCATGTAATAAATTATTTTTTGCTTAAATAAGCAGGTAGGGGCTATACTTTGTGTAACAAAGAGCTCAGTTCATCTGTTAGCTTTTCCAGCTTCCCTTGCAGCAAAGGCACAGACGTGCAAATTAGGGTCAGCAATCAGAAGCATCTGTTTTGTTCCTTGAATCAGGAGCTAGCGACACAAAGAACAAAAGGGACAGGGGTGCACCTTTGTTTTGGAGGAAATGTCAGCAGTAACAATACCCGGTTTGTGAAAGCAACAGTGGCAGATACTAGAAGCAGCACCTGGAAGCCTTGATTTCAACCTGATGAGACCCTGAGCAGATGACTTCCCTCACCATGTTTGGACATCTGACCCACGGATCCTGAGGGGTAATAATTTTGTACTGTTCTAAGTCCCTCCATTTGTGATACTTTATTATACAGCAATAAACATTTAAAACAATGCGTCAGTGTTTGACTTAAATTTTTTTTTTCTTAGCAGTACACAAAACAGTGGAGTATCTCAGATTGATAACATTATAGGTTCAAGGAAATGTTGACAGTGATTTAAATCTTCCCTGTTTGTTCAGAAGTTCAGTTTTTCACATTCAGGAGTGAATAAATTAAATCCTTGGGTTCATTCAGTTGGAGCAGCATGAAAAGAAAACTCAGAAGAGTTGGGAGCATTTTCAGGATGCTATTTATGATAATGGGCCACACTATCTAAACAAAGGATAAAAATATTAAGAAATAAAGGATAATAGATAGCAAAAAGTGGTATTGCCATTTAATACCTATAATAGTTTAGATAAATTACTTATATTTTCCTTTTTTTTCTCACCTATAAAATGGAGATAATTAGATTCTATCTCCCAGGGCTATGGCGATAACTGTATAAAATAATATATATATAACATACATATATTATATACATAATATACATATATTATATACATGTGTGTATATATATATATGTGTGTGTGTGTGTGTGTATATATATATATATATATATATATATATCATGTACTCCAAAGTCTAGCACATGGTAAATAACTATATTCTACCATCAAACACTATTTAAGATAATGCTTCTCTAACTTCTTTATCTAGAGGCAATTTCAGTGAGAATAAGTTTTCTTTGGTGCCTATTCCCTCTGACTACTCTGTCATGTCTTGAACTTTTCTAGGCTCATGGTCTAGACTTGAAAATTACTTTTTAGTTAACTCTCATAGACCAGAATAGAAAAAAAGTTTTCACTGAATCTACAATATGATGAAAAATACAATTATTCAAGACTAAGAAAAATTTGCAAATCACACCAAAGAAAAAGTCTAGCTTATTTCAGCATATGTGTGAGCATTTACGAATATTTTATGAAATATTAAAAAATAATTTTAAGTCGTTGAAATATATCTCTTGAACAACTGGACAAACCTTTATAAAGTTAAGTCTTTACATTCTCCACATGCTCAAGCTATGTCTGTACCTGGCATTTCAAAACCAGAGGCTTGAAATCTCTCTTTTCTGAAGTCATGGAGGTCAATCTTTCTCAGTATGTCATTCATTTGGCATTTCAGTCACATGTCTCAAAAGCACTGTAGAGAAATCTTAGTGAAATCTTAGCTCGTGGTATGTTTTGTATTGACAGGGTTAACCAACTGGAACAGCTACTTAGAGACACTTCTTTGAATAAAACTGACTGAAAACAGAATCACTGCCAGTTGAAAATCAATCTAAAATAACATATTTTTATATTAAATGTTAATATCAATGTGATTACTATACACATTCACCAAATATGTGTGTGCATCTGCATATATTTGCATATAATTATATATTATATACACAAACACATATAAATTTTTGTGTAGCTCTTTGCAGATTAAAAGAGGTTTAAACATATGATATTTATTCCTGTGGTTCATTTACCATGAATCCAGTGGAGGTCCGACCACTACCAGCACAGATTTTTAGAATCTCTAAATGGAACTCATTTAATATATAGTTACCTAACTCGTGAGAACTTTGAAATCTTTATAGGAAGAAGAACCCTCTGTGAGAGGCTTATAATAACAGTATTTAATAATTGGGACGGCCTGCATACTCAACACTTCAAATGGACTCTAGCAAACAATAATGCATGTTGTACGTTAGCCTTGATCTCTCACAGTTTGGATTTGTCGGCATTTTATGAATATTCTACTGACACAACAGTAACTAATACTATTGGAAAAGATCAGCTTTTAAAAAGTGTTTTTACATACATTTAATTTCATAATAATTCTGTTATTATCAACCACTTTACTGACAAAAGAACTAAGAATCTGGAGATAAACAATACACCCAGTTTCACACAACCAGTTGAAAGAGGATTTGGGATTCAAACTGAGACTTTTGGTTCTAAGTTTAGGCTCATTTCTCTTTTAACACATTTGCCATGTATGACTAAGGCATTATATTAATTATATTATATTATATTATTATTATAATTATTATATTATAGCTATGCACTTCTTTTCTTGTTGTTAGGCCTGAATGCCAAGAAAAAATAAAATTTCTATTACTGAAAACTACTAAGTTTCTCTAATCCTTTTCAAAACTTGAGATGTTTCTAGGAAAAGATTTTTCAAACTTGACTGTTAATTATAATACTTAGTTTCTGAACAAGCAAGACTTTTTGTATCAGAAGTTTTATATGAATAAAACAAAAAACAATTCATGCTGTCATCTCTGCCAGCTAGGGTCCCAACACTGATTCCAAGGCAAAACATAACTCTACACACAGAGGGCAAAAAGCTCTATTGAATCCACCTGCACCAAAATAAGAAAATAATTGATCCCTCTATAGAAAACTAACATACTCTAAGAATTTTGTACAATATTTGACTTTTCAGACAGCATGGAGATGTTCACCACTCTGTTGAGGAGAAACTATTGTAAGCATCAAGCATTCACTTTGTAATTCAATATAGAGCTATGGTGGACCTGTGCTTTTTTTTTTTTTAAATGGGCTGTATTTTTTATTTTTATTATTATTTTTTTTTATTTTTAAGTGAATTAGCATACAGTGTAGTCTTGGCTTCAGAGTAGAACCCAGTGATTCATCTCTTACATACGACACCCACTGCTCATCCCAACAAGTGCCCTCCTTAATACCCATCACCCATTTACCCAACACTCCCTGCCTACCCCACCCACCTCCAGCAACCTTCAGTTTGTTCTCTGTATTTAAGAGTCTCTTATGGTTTGCCTCCCTCTCTGTTTTTATCTTATTTTTCCTTCCCTTCCCCTATGTTCATGTGTTGAGTTTCTCAAAGGCTCACATTTAGAATATCTTGGTTTTAGAGAAATAGGTCTTTTTCATATTCATCCATGGCTCAGTCTACTTATCAAAACTTCATTCCCTCTTTGGTGAGAAAAATATCTACATCTCAGTGAAACATTCCTATATGCTGACCTTACTCAATCAGTAAAATATAAGCCTTTAAAAAACTCTTTCAGATTAGTATCTAAGACTATTGACTGAACTATTTACTCCTATATATTTTTAATTTTGAAACCCATTATGAAACATCCTGGTTCTCATAAGATCATGTCACAAAACTCCTAATATCACAGTGCTCTGCCTGAAGGTAGCCTTCAGAACAGGACGAACTCAGCCTAATCTTAAGTGGAGAATTCATTTGCTCAAGAGAGCTTTTTTGGGCATTGTCTGTGTGCAAAAAACTGGGCTAGATACTGGAACACAAATGTGTGTGTGTGTGTGTGTGTGTGTGTGTGTGTGTTATCCATGTTACATGATCAATACCATTTGGGCCTGTGGACAAAGTGTCCATCTGGGAAGACTTGGAGAAAGAGCAAAATCTGGGCTAGAACATCAAGGAGAAACACGCATTCATTACAAAACAAGTAAAGAAATGGTATTCTAAGCTGAGGAAAGTTTATGTTATAGGATAAGAAGGGGGCAAGAAGAAAATATGGGAAGTGATAAATACTTCACATTTTCTCAGAATGTAATATACAGAGGAAAGAACAGCAGGAGATGGATTTTGAAAGGTAAACAGGAATCAAATCATGAGGATTCTAGATACTACACAGTAAAAAGAAGAGGGACAGAGTTCGTGTTTTTTTTTACCAAATCCACGGAAGAGTTTTATTAAAGGGCTATATAAAATCAAATCTGTACTTTATAAATCCCACTTTGGACGTGCTATAGAGAAATAGAGGGAAAAAACAGAGTCAGGGAAATGTGGTAGTTTTAAGATCCTGTTTTAAATATTTAGTTCACATATACAGGCACACACATTCTCTTACATACACATCAAAGCTTGGCGTTTCCTACTATAAACTAAAAAGACAGAGAGGTGCTCTTCAAGGGCATAGGAATCAGCTGAGGCCACTGCAAAGTGGCATCTACTTCTTTCTGACCTGAAAGGTTTTCCTATGTTTTAAAAGTGTTGTTTTAAATAACCCAGTGAAGAAATGGGCAGAAAACATGAATAGACACTTCTCTAAAGAAGACATCCGGATGGCCAACAGGCACATGAAAAGATGCTCAACGTCGCTCCTCATCAGGGAAATACAAATCAAAACCACACTCAGATATCACCTCACGCCAGTCAGAGTGGCCAAAATGAACAAATCAGGAGACTATAGATGCTGGAGAGGATGTGGAGAAACGGGAACCCTCTTGCACTGTTGGTGGGAATGCAAATTGGTGCAGCCACTCTGGAAAACAGTGTGGAGGTTCCTCAGAAAATTAAAAATAGACCTACCCTATGACCCAGCAATAGCACTGCTAGGAATTTACCCAAGGGATACAGCAGTGCTGATGCATAGGGGCACTTGTACCCCAATGTTTATAGCAGCACTCTCAACAATAGCCAAATTATGGAAAGAGCCTAAATGTCCATCAACTGATGAATGGATAAAGAAACTGTGGTTTATATACACAATGGAGTACTACGTGGCAATGAGAAAGAATGAAATATGGCCCTTTGTAGCAACGTGGATGGAATTGGAGAGTGTGATGCTAAGTGAAATAAGCCATACAGAGAAAAACAGATACCATATGTTTTCACTCTTATGTGGATCCTGAGAAACTTAACAGAAACCCATGGGGGAGGGGAAGGGGAAAAAAAAAAAAAAGAGGTTAGAGTGGGAGAGAGCCAAAGCATAAGAGACTCCTAAAAACTGAGAACAAACTGAGGGTTGATGGGGGGTGGGAGGGAGGGGAGGGTGGGTGATGGGTATTGAGGAGGGCACCTGTTGGGATGAGCACTGGGTGTTGTATGGAAACCAATTTGACAACAAATTTCATATACTGAAAAAAATAAAAATAAAAAAACTAAAAAATTAAAAATTAAAAATTAAAAAAATAATAATAAAATAAAATAAAATTTTAATCAAAAAAATAAAAGTGTTGTTTTAATGAAAAATAATAAATCTACTCTTGTTTAAATGATGCTTCCATAACAAGGGGAGGAGGGAACAAGCCACATTATGCAAAGAAAGGTATATGGTGATGCATCTCCAGGATTCCAGAAGCCAGCTCATAAATAATTGCCATATTCTGCTAAGAGACAATCAGAGTATTAACCACACAGGGAGATAGAGAATGAAATGTTGTGAAAAGACTGGGAAAGTGATCAGACGTGGGGGTGAGAAGAAAAGAAAAAAATAGAGATGACTTTCATGTTTCTTCTTTGGGTGATGGTGTATCCAGTAGAGCCTTTTACAATGGTTGGAAATATAGTTTATATTCCAGAAATGTTTAGGTTGGCATGTTTTAAACCAAATCAACAAACATTCAATTTAATTGTTGTGATTCTGAATCAGATAGTTGGCATCAAAAAAAATTTACTTTCTCTTAGTAGTTGGCAAGCTAGCAATTTCCTCAGTGCCTACAATTGAACTACGTAATTTACAGACCATGGAACATTTGGTTTCACTTCAAAGCCAGAATAATAGTTTCAGCTGATGCCACTTTATAATACAGAACATTGCATGAATAGTTATAATTAGGCAATTAGTTATATTACTCATGGCATAAAGTGAGAGGCACAAAGCCTCAAAATAGGTAATCAATACTGCCACATGGAATCAGTTGAATTTAGACTGTAGGTAAACACGGGACTAAAACAAGTAAAGTCAATTACAAGTATCCTGATGTGATTAAATAACACTCTGGAGGGATTTATATAAATATTTGAACAAAAGTATCCATTGCTTCCAGGATAAAGTAATCTTACCTTTAAGACACAATTCATTTATTCATTCAATCTACAGAACACCTATTAAGGGCCAGACACTGTGCTAATAAATACTGGGGATAGAGTCATAAAAACCACGGCCTCTGTAGTTTGTAACTTAGAGGAGGAGGCAAGTTCAATGATTGCAAAAACCTGTAATCATAAACTGTGATAAAACCAGAAAAATGCCCCATAATCCCAAAGATGTTCACATACTAATTCCTAAGAACCTGTGAAGATATTATCTCACATGGCAAAAGGACTTTGCAAATGTGATTAAGTTGAGGATCTTGAGATGTTGTACCCAGATGGGACCCAATGTGGGAATGTGGAAAAGGCAAGGAAACAGATTCTCCCCAAGAGCCTTTTTAGGAGTGCAATCCTGATGACATGGATTTCTCCACTGGGTTACGCAGTGGAACTCAATTTGACCTTCTGGCCGCCAGGACCATCTGATAACATAGTGTGGTTTTGAGCCCCTGCCTTTGTGATAAATTGTTACAGCAGCAATGGGAAACTAAGCCAAAGGTTCAAAAAAAACTATGCAGAGAATATACAAGGGGATTTGCTTTGAAATCACCTATGTTAGACATGATTTTGAAATTCCAGTAGGATCATGCCAATCTCCTTAAAATGCTTCCATGGTTTTCATTTTGTCATGAAAACAGCAGAATCTGTAACATGACTGACGAGGCCCTGATCCACTGTGTGTGTCGTTTTTCCAGTTTCATGGAAGGCAGCTTTCCCTTTGATCTCACCATTCCAGGCATGCTTCTCTTTTTTCCGTTCTTTCAAATAAGCCATATTCCGTCCTCCTGGGCAGACCCTAGACAAGGTGTAGGATGCTCCTTCCTACAACCCCTGCTTCTCCAGTTCATTGCAGCCTATCTTTCAGATCTGTGTTCCAACTTTACTTCTCTAGTTCTGTGAATGGTAAGTTAGTAAATGTTGGAGGAAATTTAAGCTTATGTATATAATGAGGATATACACAAATTAGGAAGGCAGAGGTGACCAACACGAGAAATCATAATCAATATGGTGAGTTTTCTGAGAAGGTAGAAAGCCATGAGATTGAAGGCAAAATATAGAGGGATTAGGAGAAGAATACATGTCTTTAGTTTAATTTTTTTCCCCTCTCTCTCCTTTACTTGTTCATTCGCATCTTCCAGCTTTAAATCCAGGATGCCATTGGTTTTAGTATACACACACACACACACACACACACACACAGTATAAATATTCTATCTATAGTTATATATATGTGTGTGTGTGTGTGTGTGTGTGTGTGTGTGTGTGTGTGTATTTCTATTTAGATGATTTTATTCGTGGTTAACTTGGTGGGAGGGAAACTATAGAGGCAACTGGGAGAAAGTGGTTATCAAACTGGGTAAGCTATGGGCTTGACCTTCAGTGACCACAGGGAGAGAGGAAAATGAAGATCCCTATGGATCCCCAAGACATAAAGATGCTTCAGTTGAAATGAGAGTCCTAATTGAGCCAGTACAAGCACAGACCTGTCTAAGCAAGGCAGAGTGACAAAAACATCCCTGAGTAATAGAGAACTGTGATCATCAGAAGTGAGAAATCAGCATGCAGTAAACAAATAAAAGTAAAATAAAATGGAAACTTTAGAATAAAGAATCAGGGTCCCAACTGCATGAAGAATAGAACTCTAAGAGACTATTTAGTGTGTATATTGATTAAAGGATATGGAAACAATAAGGTAATTGACATAAAAATGGGCTAAACTGAAGAACCAAACAAATACAAATTCTAGAAATTGTTTTCTTCATGAATTGACTCTGTTTTCATTATGAAATATTACTTTTTGTTTTGAACAATATGCTTTGTGCTGAAATCTACTTGTACACCAACTTCCATATGCCTGCATTTGCATGGAATGTCTTTTTCCAATCATTTACTTTCAAATTTCTGTATCTTTATATTCAAAGTGTATATCTCTCATCAACATCATATAACTGGGTCTTGCATTATTGCCAGGACTGACAGGATTTACCTTTTTTAGAGTGCTTAATCTTTTTATATTTACTGCAAACATTGATGTATTTAAGTCTCCTGTCTTGCCATTTGTTTTTTTGTATGTTCCATTGTATTTTTGGTTCCCTTATTCCTCTTTTCCTTTCTCCTATAAGCTGAATTTTTTATTTTCTAAAAGTTCACTCTACAGATTAAGAGAAACACTTTCAATTTAGTCAGTTATGACAGGGCTCCCAGAGCTATATTAATTAGTTCATAACAGAAAGAATCTCATATACATAAACTGGGATGGGAAGGGCAGAGATGGAAAAACCTTTGGAGTCACCGAAGGGGCCCCAAATTGCACACACTCCAAATCAGATGGGTTTATAAAAGCTTTAGATGTTGAACAAGGTTTTTGATGACTATCTCCAAAATCTTTCTGATGAAAATAGATTGACTTCATTCAAATCCTGCAAGCAAGGAAAGGATAAGTCTATTGGAGATATTAAGGATAAGCTCTTTAACAACTTTAGACAATACTCAGGAGTAGATCCTGAAGCAAATGTGAACACAGCTCCCTCCTCTTTTTTTTTTTTTAAGCTTTAACAAAAAAAAATAGAGGATTTAATATGCAAACAAAAGTCAAATGGAAAATAGTGCTTTTTGTCAAATCTTCTGCTCACTGAATATTTTTATGAGGCTGTGGAACAAAAATAGAATAAAACCTAAAATACGCTGATGTCCTTACAAATAAAACAACTAAATGCTCTCATCCCAGTCATTAAAGATTGTAACAGGAAATTTCGTCTCAGGATACAAATGCATATACCATAAACAAAACTGACATGGGTTGGGGGGAGGAATACAATTGTCCAATGTTAACTAAGACAGTTAAAAGAAAAAAAAAGTAGGCAATCAATAACGATGACCTAAGGGGCAACTAAATGCTCAATTTTTTTGTTTTATCTTTCAACCTACAAAAATAAATTTATCTAAATAGTAGAGGACAGTCTTGCAAGTTTTTATTTACACAGATGCTACAATACTAAGCATAAAGTGTTGTGCTCTTATATAACCTCAGTTTCAAAGTCAACAAACTGCTCAGGTGGTAGGTGTCTCTAATGACCTTCAGACACTCATTCTCATGTGTTTAACTGATAATATTCTTTCCTCCTTTGTGACAGCACAGCTTCTAACTTCATAGACAGGGGATATACTGTGCAAATTGACAGATTCATTGTTCTCCTGATAGCCTCTTTCCTGAAATCCTTCAAGACTCTCCTGTTCATAATAAGGTCACAGATAATTTGGACATTGACTTACTGGTATTCTTGTATCTAAATCCAACCTAAATTGAAGAAAGGAACTGGAAAAGAACAAAGAACTGGAAACTCTGTGCACTAAAATGTCCACTGATACTGGCAGAATTGTGGAGGCTGAACCCTTGAAGGTTCAGATAGACCCATCCAAACCTCTACAACAACACTCTTTTGCAACACTCTACTAAGAAAGACCAAATCATTAAATGAAAACCCAATAAAGATACATTCTATCTGTACCAGTTATTGTAATACTTTTATCATCCAAGTTAGGAAACAAGCAACGATATAGATTTTTTTCAAGATCATAGGGCCATAAATAAAATAGTTATTTCCAACTTCCCTGTGGTACCAAAAACAAATACAGTTTTATATTTGGTGTCACATGAGGCTATATAATTTATAGTCATACACTGTTAGTCTGCTTTTTTTATTGTCCCTTTAGATCAAGATAATCCAATACTTCTCTGACTTCTCCTGGCAAGGTCAACAGTATACCTAGACATTTATGCTTCAGGATTTACAGAGGTATCTCCTTAGTTTTTACAAGTTCTTTGCCAGGGCCTTCACAACCTTACGAATCTATTTGACCCCATCACTATTCAACCTGTGGATGGCCTTTGGCCATAAGTAAAGATAACTTGAACACAAGAGGGACATAAATGTTTCCTAAAATAAGTGACAATTTAATCAATCAAGGTGCATTAACTGGGGCGTGAACTATCATAGGAAGTAAATTACTTCAAAGAATCCCTAAGTCTCATTAGCTATGGTAGGCTCTGAGTTCCCAACTTGTCTGAAATAGACACACCTCTTTAAGACTTAGGTAAGTCTTAAGTAATCAAAAAGTTCATGCTTTTTCTTAAACTCATCAGAGAATGAGGTAGTAAGGCAATGAACTGCACAAAAATAGAAAAGATGGGCCCCCGAAGGAAAGGTGACCCATAAGTGCTGGCATAATTGAGTGGGGTGCAGAAACAGTGGCAGGAAAGGTTTAGTAAGGGTGATTGGCACATTTATTGGAATCTGAGAGTTGCCAGTAAGGGAGGGAGATACTCCTATGGATGGAAAACACAGAAGTCTACACACGCTTGCAGGTTTTTCTCCGTGAACACAACTTGCTAAAATGATTAGACAAGTCCCAAGAAAGTCCTTCTAATGTTGCATACCTTGGGGAGAAGAACAACAACCATTGCAGAAAGCCACAAAATTCTTCTACTAAGACCCTTCTCTAAATATCCTATGAAACAGAGCCTTAACTTGTGAAAGGAGAGGAAAGGCAACAAACACGGTCATAAATTAGAGCATTGGTGAAGATCTATTGCAGCCTGAAGAAGGGAACAGGGAAAAAGTTTCCTCTACCCTGAAGAGGGGCAGGGATATGTACTGGTGTCAGAGATATCACAGGAGAGGGGCAGGAGTACAGAGAGACCACATCCCTGAAATTTGGGATATAATAATTGTCTGTAGCTTAATCAGATGCAGGAAGAACATCTCCCACTCTCAACCGCAAGACTAACAAGCATTGAATAACAAGTTCACTGCAAAAGACATGCCTTCTCTGAAGCATAGTTCAAAGGGGAGGCCTAAATCTGAAGATGGAGCAGCCATTGAGAAAAATCCCTTTGGCAAATCAGCTCCCACTCTAAACACAAAGTATCCTGAAAGGATTTTGATGTCTGTAGTAAACTGAAAGTAACCATAGAAACCACAGACATCAAAGTCAACCCAACTCCTGAGGATTAGCTCAAATCCCATACTCACAGAAAGCATCAGGAAAGGTATGTCTATTTCCAGGTATAAACAGATTTACCTTGGTCTCTACTGTCCTATGAAAAAGGCAAGAAAAAACATAAAACCAAGAAACAAAGAAATTATTAAAATCATATCTACATATGACATATTGCAACTACCAATTTAAAATTATTATGATTAAAATATTGAACGTTCTAATAAGAAAGCTGGGAAGCTAGATGAAGTGGCAATTCCAGCAGAGAAACTGAAGCAAAAATATAAAAAATAAAATAAAATAAAAGCACCAGGAATGCCCAGCTGGCTCAACTGGTGGAGCACAAGACTCTTGATCTCAGAGTCATGGGTTCAAGCTCCACGTAGGGTGTAGAGTTTACTGAATAACAGTATAGAAAACTTTTGACAGGCTTATCAGTAGTAGACTTAATACAGCCAAGGAAAGTATTAGGGAACTTGAAGACAGGTAAAGAGAAAATATCCAAACTTAAACACAAAGAGAAAAAAAGGAGTAGAGGAAGAGAAAACAAGTACAAAGCATCCAAGAGTGTGGGACAATATTAAGTTCTCTCCCATACACATAATTGCAATCCCTGAAGAAGAGACAGGAGAAGACAGAATAAATGTGAAGATGTGATAGTTTGTTTTCCAAAAATTAATGACAGAAACCAAATCCAAGATGCTCAGAAAACACCAAGAGGGAAAATTATCATTGAATTCACTCCAAAAGAAAAGTCAACATATATGAATGTGTCATTATATTCATATTGCTCAAACAGAAGACAACTCTTTAAGGAAATCAGATTTTTTTAAATTTTTTTTTTAAAGTCTATTTATTTTTGAGACAGAGAGAGACAGAGCATGAACGGGGAAGGGGCAGAGAGAGAGGGAGACACAGAATCGGAAGCAGGCTCCAGGCTCTGAGCCATCAGCCCAGAGCCCGACGCGGGGCTCGAACTCACGGACTGCGAGATCGTGACCTGAGCTGAAGTCGGAGGCTTAACCGACCGAGCCACCCAGGCGCCCCAAGGAAATCAGATTAAAAAAAGACATTTGCAGATGAATAGATAAGAATTATAGAAGACTTCTCTTCAGAAACCATGCAAACTAAAAGATGAAGCGGTGACACATTTAACATGTCAAAAGACAAATCTCTCAGCCCATAACTCAATATCCAGTGGAATATCTTTTTTTTTTTAATGAAGAGGAAATAAAGTCTTTCTCAGACAAACAAATAATGAGGAAATTCATTGCCAATTCCCTTACTCTCCAAAAATATTAAAGATGGTTCTTTAAGCAGAAAGAATATGAGACGAGACAGAAATTTGTATTTATATAAAGTAATGAAGAACACTCAAAAATGTATGTCATTGCCTTCCAAAACTTGACCAATAAAAATCAATTCTATCTCTCAACAAACCCACTGTTTTCCAGATCCTGGACCCAGATCTCAGGTATTCTGTACTGTCTTTTTCATTTCTACCATATTCATTTCATTCTTTCATAGACATTACACCTCTCCTCTGGAAACATCCTCTCCTGGTGATCTCTTTCAAAGACACTTTTAGGACTCTGGCAAAATGGCTCTTTTTCTAATTATATAGGAATAATAAAGTTAGCTTTGCTTGATCAAGTTTTATGATGGTCTTCTTGTTTGAACGTCAAAATAAATAAGCAAAACCTTAAAATTTTTAGCATAAAACACAGGAGAATGTGTTTATGATCTTAGATAAGGCAGGGTTTCCTAATGAAAAGGTGTATTGATTCAACCAAATTGGCAAATGATTTCACCATCCCTAGTGAAATGAAAGATGTGCATACCAGTAAACCTAAGAATCCCACTCTGTTACAGTATATGAATTAATTCACACATAAGGAAGCATATACAATCATGTCCATCACTACACCACTTATAATGGTGAAAATGTGGGAGAAATGTAACAGAACCTCAGTTGAGAAAGCTTAAATTGCTCTATGATGACACAATAGAATTCTGTCAAGCAGAAATATTAATAATGCAGATCTAGTATTTTTTGACCTAGTATTTTTTTAATATAATTTATTGTCAAATTGGCTTCCATACAATACCCAGTGGTCATCCCAACAAGTGCCCTCCTCAAAGTGGGTACGGCAGATCTAATATTAACAATATTAAAAATACTTTATACTTGAAAGGTTATATATATGCAGGGTAATATACATGACAGGCTCCCCTTACCCACAGGGGATAGGTTCTAGGTCCCTCAGGGGATACCTGAAACTGCAGATAGTATTGAAGCTTATATATACCAGGTTTTTTTCTATACATGCATAGCTATTGTAAAGTTTAATTTACAAACTAGATGTAGTCTGAGATTAACAATAACTAATAATAAGATGGAATAATTATAACACTATACTGTAATAAGAGTTATGGGAATGTGGTCTCTCAAAATATCTAATTATACTGTACTCATCCTTCTGATGATGATGATGATGTGAAATGACAAAATGCCTACATGATATGATGATGTAAGGTGAATGATGTAGGCATCGTGACGAAGTGTTAACCCAGGTACTGTATACATATGAAACCATTACATAGTAAGTTGAATTATATAAAGTTGCTCTTTTCATGGCATCAGTTTCATGGCATTCAACCTAATCTATTTTTTCTCTAATTTTTTAAAATTTTATTTATTTTGAGAGAGATAGAGACAGTGTGAGTAGGGGAGGGGCAGAGAGAGGGAGAGAGAGAATCCTAAGCAGGCTCCACACAGCCAACACAGAGTCTGATGCAGGGCTTGAACTCATGAAACCTCGAGATTGTGACCTGAACCGAAACCAAGAGTCAGACACTTAACCAAATGGGCCACCCGGCCACCCCCATACTAATCTAAATTTAAAACACATTTAAAAGATAGTATATATTGTCTGTGGATATTGTTATTGGTAAATAGTTGATAACTTACTAGCTAACTAAATTCCTTGACCTTATAGTATTTGTCAAGCATGATTATAAGAATTTTACATGTATTAATTAACTTAGTTAATCTTCACAATCACCCAATGAGATAGATACATTATTATACTTATTTTTATAGAGGAGGGCACTCAGGCCAGGGAAATTGTGTAACTATTTAATGAAAAGAAATAAAAAAGCATGTCTGAAAGGAAGTACACCTATCTTATGGTAGAGTTTACTCATAGAGAAGAAGGTGGGTGAGAACAAATATTGTGGGGAGGGTGGAGAGGGATTTACGTATCTTTACAAGTCAACAAACAAATAAAAAACAAAGAGGATGAGAGATCTAAAGTCCATATGGAAAAATGTTATGATCTCCTTTATTTCTTGACAGTTCATAATTGTCTATTATTTTGTTTTTTATATTTAATGTTTGGAATCTTTTTTTCTCTCTCTCTCTTTTTTTACATTTCAGAAGAAAGACAACCAAACTCTTTGTGAATTGCTCCCCCATAATTCCTAGCTTCTCCTCTAGCAGATATTCGTCTTCAAGTGATCTTCAAAGTCCTCCAGAACAGCCCTTGATAATAACAGGTGACACTCACTTGCCAGAAAAGCATCTGTAAGAAGTACAAAGAAAAGAGATTTGGGGCACGTGAGTGGCTCAGTTGGTTAAGCATCTAACTTGGGCCGAGGTCATGATCTCATGGTTCCTTGGTTGGAGCCACACGTCAGGCTCTGTGCTGACACCTCAGAGCCTGGAGCCTGTTTCAGATTCTGTCTGTCTGTCTGTCTCTCCCTCTCTGCCCTTCCCCCGCTTGCATTGTTTCTCTGTCTCAAAAATAAACATTAAAAAAATTTTTTTAAAGAAGAGATTTAAAAAAATGAAAAGAAATTTCCTTCCCCACAATATACATTCCATCTCTGCAAATACTTGGGGATTGCTCAGTAAATAGTGTAGAATTCCAAAAATCATAGACTCGTTTAGGTTCCTGCACATGAAAGAAAACTGCTCTTTGAAATTCCTCAGCTGAGAAGCAGTAGAAGTGGAAAACTCAGGTGAGTAAACTAACCACAGTAATCAATTCACAAAACTCTAACAGTGAAAATGTCGTAGCACAGGAACATCTCCAAGTTAGGGTAAGATCACAGTCAGTGCCTCTCTTAATTAATAAATTTTTTTTAACTGAATTTGACATATAACATTGTGTATTTAGGGTGTAAAATCATGACCTAAGCTAAAACCAAGAGTCAGATGCTCAACCAACTGAGCCACAAAGGCACCCTGTGGACAAAGGTATTTTTTAGCCATTGTAATTGTGTTTGGAATTGTAACTGTGTGAAGACAGGAGTGAAAGGCTGGGGTCCCTTGGAGGTACAGTGTCTCTTAGGGTATTTTCCCTTCCGTGAGGCTGGAACAGGATGTCTTCTGGGCAGAGCAATTCTTCCTGGGAGGCATCCCAACACAGCTGATAAAGTAAATTAGAGCCTCAGGCTGCTTCTCTGAGTTGGAAAGGTCTGGGGAGAATGGATTCAATCACTGAAAAGTGGTTTGCTCTTGTTTTTCACTTGTATCTTCACATGACTTTCTTGCTCTGTCTTCCTCCCTCTTTTTTTTTTTTTTTTTTAACGTTTATTTATTTTTGAGACAGAGAGAGACAGAGCATGAACGGGGGAGGGTCAGAGAGAGAGGGAGACACAGAATCTGAAGCAGGCTCCTAGCTGTCAGCACAGAGCCCGACGCGGGGCTCGAACTCACGGACCGCGAGATCATGACCCGAGTCGGCCGCTTAACCAACTGAGCCACCCAGGTGCCCCTGTCTTCCTCCCTCTTAGCGGTTGCCTTTTCCTCAGTATTAGAGGTACAACTACTGAGTGCTTTAACATTATCACCTGATTCTTCTTGAGGGAACAATTTAAGAGACGGTTACCTGGGACTAGAACCCATCTGTGTTTGTGGATTAAGACAAATTTGGTGTAAGCAGCACTGCACTTTCAGGAGTGAAACAAATCTTGAATATCAAACTCTGAATTTGATTCTTAATTAATACCCATGATGATTTTAGATATGTTTCATACAAAACAATGACTCTGAGGGAAAGAATCCACATCTAAAAGATCTTTCAGCCTGAATCTGAAAGATTCTGTAATTTCTTTCCTTTCCTTCCTGTTATTTAGCAAAACAGATGTTTGGGGTCTTTAATCAGTTTAGGAATTTTTGTATTATATAGCCTGGTTTTCCCAAAATTTTAACTACCATTCATGGTAAGAAACATATTTTATATAATATTTGTACACACATATGTGTGTGTATATATATGTGTGTGTGTGCTTCTTTATGAAACAAAACTTCAGGGACGCCTGGGTGGCTCAGTTGGTTAAGCATCTGACTTAGGCTCAGGTCGTGATCTCGTGGTCTGTGAGTTCAAGCCCCACGTCGGGCTCTGTGCTGACAGCTCAGAACCTGGAGCCTGCTTCGGATTCTGTCTCCCTCTCTCTCTCCCCCTCCCCCACATGCACACGCACGCTCTCTCTCTCTCTCTCTTAAAAATAAATAAACATTAAAAAAGTTTCATGAAGCAATACTTACCTTTCTATGTGTACTGCACTCATATTTCCACTCTGTATTTTTTCCAATTAAAAAATGCTGGTGCTACATCACTAATCTCATGACCTAACACCAGGTTACAGACAATTTTGCAAAGCACTCGTTAGCCCACATAGATATAAATTTATCTTATTAAAGCAAAGTATATATGTAATACTATGTATATAACACATCTATAACACATACAGTATATATGTACTATGTATATATAGCCTATATGTATAATATATGGTATCTTACACAATTTATATACAGTATTATATACTATACATAGTATTATTCAATTACCTCACTCTCATTTCTAAAATTTTAACCATAGTAGTGAGCTAATGTATATTAGACTTAGACGGCCATTCAAAACATTATTTTTGCTGGTTTAGATCTAAATCAGAACTCTATGCAAACAATGAAATGATTTGATAAGATTGGATGAGCTCACAGGGAGATGAAAATATGGTACAGCTTACTCCAAAATTGATAAGCATCTAAGTATATTCAGCCATCTCTATATAAGATATCCTTTCAATTCTTAGTGATAAACTGGTAAAAACCTTTAGTCAAGTGTGATTACAAAATAGTCTTTCTACGTTGAAGATTCTCAATAAACGCTAGTTCCTATTTAATCTTCATTGTGTATTGGTCATTTTGAGTCCCAGCTTTACAAACACCTGGAGAAGACGCCATCAGCTCAAGTGGAGGCACTGAGATTTTTGTTTCCATGGGATAATTCTGTTTACGCCTAACAATAATGGGGGATTTTGCTAAATTCTTCAATTAACTTGAGGTTTTCATGATACTTATAATAAACTCACAATAAGCTACAGACAGTTGTCTTATTTTTGCCTTCTTTATATTTCTTTACATTCTTCCCACTATGGTTGCAGCTAAAGCAGAAAAGGACTAGTGTTGGCTTACAGTTTCACCTATTGTTGGAAAATACTGGAGCCATCAATGACAAATGTGCAGCAAAAAGTGAAAGGAGTTTTCCTGCTTGCGAAGAGCCATATTAGAAAGTCCACCTAGTCATGACAGAATCTATGCATCGTATCTTATTTGTACACTAAATAACTTTTTACTTAAATGTAATAAAATGGCTTTCTCTAAAACTTAGTGTTGTAATTATCACTTCTGTTTAGGGCACATCCACAAAGAAGATTAAAGTCACATATTTTGAAGATAAGGCAACAGGTCAAATCCTAAACCCAGAATCTATTCCCTAGCAGCCTATAGGAGTTGAGAGAGAATGCCCCAGTTTTTGTGTAGACCTCTTTATGGGCCATTAGAAGAGTATTTGAATGACATTAGAAGAATTGCACTTTACAGAGATTACTCTCATTGCAGCCATCATACCCAAGGTCCAAAACAAGAGGAGAAACAATCTCTATCACTTTTTAGTTCCATAGTTAATAACTTCTAAAGCACAGGAAATGAAGGACAGCGGGGTGCCATGCAGAGCAATGTAGGAATACACAAAGAAGGACCAAGTCTTCAGATGTAAACAGAGCTGGTTAAGGAGCACTTGGTTTTATTGAGAACCAGCCACTTGGTCCCTGATTGAGTTTTCCGCAGTTAAAGGCTGAAGATTAGAGGAGATAGGTGCCAATTCTCCAGAACTCACCCAGAGAAGAGTGAGCCACGTTCTTCACTTTATTCTGCTTTTTCTAATAGCTCTCCACAAAAACACGAATATAAAGTATCATGGGCATAAATATTTAAATGACACAGAATAACTGCGTGGAGGAATTAGAACAACAATTACCCAGGTATAACTAGACTCCATACTCCATACATCAGAACTGTAATAAGCTACGCATACATTTGAATCAGAACTGTTTCAAGGTTTCATACCAGCTTCTCTCTGCTATAATTGAACATTGTTTTTAAATATCTGATTTATTAAAAGATACTGTGGGTTCTGCATTTACATTTACCTGCAAATATCTAGATGAATGAACTGACCTGGAGTGTTTTTGAATGGAATGTTTTCAAAGGTGAAGGAAAACCCAGTTAAATCTGGTAGATTCATTCAGCCGGGGTGCCAAGAGTGGAAGCACGTACAACAGAATCACACGCACATCAACTACACCTCACTTTGTGCAGTGCCTTACAGAGAAGGATATCATACCCTGGGAAACCACTGGGATGCCCTCCCAAGTGAAGTTATTGACAAGAAATCCACCAACCTTCTTACATTTTTTTTAATGTTTATTTTTATCTTTGAGAGAAAGAGAGAGTACAAGCAGGGTCGGGCAGAGAGAGAGAGAAGGAGACACAGAATCCAAAGCACAGAGCTGTCAGCACAGAGCCCGATGCGGGGCCCAAACTCACTAAATGTAAGATCATGACCTGAGCCGAAGTCAGACACTCAACTGACTGAGCCACCCAAGCGCCCGAGAAATCAACCAACCTTCTAAGGCAACCCTCTAATGTGCTCCTTCCTACCATTCCCCCAGTAAATTTTTTCAATAGGCAAGTTTTTGTATACTGACAAGATGAGCTAATATTGTCTTCCTTTTTAACAGTAAAACCAAACCAAAAAAAAAAAAAAATCCTCACTTGGAAATCACAGGCTTTCTTTTCTCACCAGAAATAGTTTCTGCTTATGCCTTCATTCAACACACATTCATTTTGCTTCACTCAGGTAATTTAATAACAAGCATTTGTTGTTCATCCTCCTGCATGTCACCCGTATGCTAGCCCCTGAGAGTATAGACAAGAGAGGCACAATCCCAACTTTCATTGCTCATATTCAACAGAATGAGCAGAATAGTAATGTGCTAGAGTATCACTACTTCTGTGTGATACTGGCATAAGGGTTTGAG
This sequence comes from Panthera pardus, assembly GCF_024362965.1. Classification (NCBI taxonomy): domain Eukaryota; kingdom Metazoa; phylum Chordata; class Mammalia; order Carnivora; family Felidae; genus Panthera; species Panthera pardus. The sequence goes on from NW_026526876.1 coordinate 41,873,105, forward strand.
TAGAACCCAGAGAGCTAGAAGCCTGATGACTGATTGTCATATCACCCAGATGAAATTGCTCAAGATGTGGATTGAACTGTGACATCAGATGACCTACTTTGCAGTCTACTCAAGCCGACTCTGCTTAAAGCCTAAGAGAACAGCTGAATCTGGCTCAGAAATTTCGTGTTGGATTCCAAAAGGGCTTAGTAGCTCCATGCAGCTATGGCTAGATTTTCATTTAAAGGTTTAGACCATCTGTCCACTTATTTCTCAATGAGCTGCTCACTTCATGGAAACAACTTTTATTTTTTTAATGAGTACTCTACATGTTAAATGACACAGTTATCACATCAAGTAGATAAGAAACTTCAGAAATGTACAAAAAAGAAGCTTATGATTTAATAACAACACCATCGAAATGTCCTGATTAACTTAAGTGTAGTTTTCTTGTAGGGATAATAAAAAATTATATATCTACATTATATATTATATATATTATTATATAATTTCTTTTTAATAAGCAGTGTAGGGTGCCTGGGTGGCTCAGTCAGTTAAGTATCTGACTCTTGATTTCAGCTCAGATCATGATCTCACGGTAGTAGGATTGAGCCCCCATTAGGGATCTGTCCTGGGTATAGAGCCTGCTTAAGATTCTCTCTCTCTCCTTCTGCCCCTCCCCTGCTCTTGCTCTCTCCCGCATATGCTCTCTCCCTCTCTCAAATAAGTAAGTAAATAGATGAATGAATCAATAAATATACAAATAAATAAATAAAAATTAAAAATAAAATAAGCAGTGTAAAATCCTCTTACACATTGAAATGAAGGGGCTGAGGTGGAGGTCAAGTATAATGCATCTGAGTTGCAGGCAGATATGTTTGGAGTAGTGGCCATTGATGAGTGACTGACAAGCAGAGAAGAAGAGATAAATATGTATGCAAAGGATTTCAATTATTCATGTTTCTTAGGAGGCAGCCTGGGTTTAACCTAATGGCATCTCATTTCCTGTCTGTTTCACTTGCAAGTGGTCTAGCAGGCCTAGAGAAGAGAGTCTTTTCCCAAGAAAATTCCTTTGCGGCAGAGTACCGAGAAAGGACAGCTTCACGCTTCACAACGGTTCCTGTGAGGGAAGGGAAGGCTGGAAAATCCATGTTGCTTTGAATAAAGAATATTCAACTGCATTTAAATCACTTATCTAAATTTATTATGATAAAATCATGAATTATGTTCACTCTACATTTGCAATTAGATGGCACAACAGATGGTGAAGATTTACAGAAACATTAACATTCTGGATAAGACAAGTTTAATAAATTTGTCGATGGAAGTCTCTGGGGCGATGGAGAAATGTTTACATGCCAAATAAGATGGCAGATAGGTTTACAAGAAGGCACAGACCCAGGGAGGGGGATTTTTGCATTTCCGCTACCAAATTCTGCATCCTGGATTTGCAAAGGTTTTTATTGTCGTGAGAACTCTAGATAGTTTCAGAATTTGTTTCACTGGAGCCCACACAGTATGCTGAGAGTAGAGCTGCCAGAAAAGATGTCTGTGAGCAAAAACTGGGAAACATCTGTCTTAGAATAGTCCCTAAACTCAGGAGCATCAGGGCATCTGAGGTTTTGCTTCTCTTTGAAACACAAATCATGGAAACATATTCAAATCAGAGCCATCCCCAGTCAGCACTCACAGCTTTTTCAGGCCACACAAGCTGTACACTTTAACAAGTCATTTGTTCACTCACTCATTCAAACAAACAAGCAAAACATTTATTCACTGTTCCCTATTTCAATAGCACAATAGTAAATTTTATGCACTTGATGTAGGGAAAAAAGTCCACTCCCTAAGCATTGTATTTACATGGTAAGAATCCAGAATCCCCCTTAGAATGGATTTAGCTTCATTAGTAAAAATTCTCTCTTGAGTCACTTTTGATTGATTTTTTTTTCTCATTGGCAGTGAAAAGCACAGCCATCAGATCATTATAAATATATTTTTCACATAGTCACTAACATTTAATTAAACCAAACCAATAAACAAAACCAACACAATTTTAAGGAAAAAATGTTCAGTGAGCCTTCCTTATAAAGAGTGTTCTTAGTGTTGTACATCAAGTCCTAAAAATTTTATAAAACCATATATCAAACCAGGGCTACATGATGTCTTTTAAAGGAAATTCAGGGATGTGGGTCAAAATTCTAGCCTGAGCTTCAAATTTAAATGGTTGGGAAATGCTCAGAGTCACTCAGCTAGCAAAGGGTGGGGATTCGATTACAAAACTGGCTGTCGGACTGAAAAATTTCTCTCTAAAAGTCTCTGTTGTACTTTGCTAGCAATCCTGCCTTATTTCCTTATGGGTGGGTAGCACCTCATACTGAGTTATTTCGCTTTAATAATGGCACCAATGAAGCTATAGCTCCTGTTAAGTTGCTAGAATATGTTCTGATCCCCCCCCCCACTTTTGAATATTAATATCCTATTTGTCTTAACCCCAGCACTCTGGCTGAGGCAAAAATCTGAAATTGTATTTTCCCCAGCACTGATCTGACCACAGACTGGAACTAGCACTTTGGTCCCTGGTGTTCTCACTAATAGATTTTCCATCTGTTACTCCGTCATTTTATCGGTGTATGACTATATTACTTTATGTAGCAGTGGACCCAGTCAATGAAGACAGGGTCTCCAGCCACACTCTGGCAGGGATATTTAGTTAGAAACCTGCCCCTTTCGATATCTGATATCTTCTATGTTTACTTCAGCAATAAACTAAAAATGATAAGGTACCTAATGTTAAGATGTAGACAGCAACTTTCAAGCAATTGGTTGCTTTTTTAGTATGGCAAATATCCTAAATATTTTGCCACAATATTCTTATTTGAGTTTTATAAACAAGAGCACAGTGCGAACACAGAAGACAAAATGGACTGGAAGATCCATCTTGATAAGTAAACCAAAGGCATAAGAGAAAAAAGTAAAAATGTGTATAGTAAAAATCCATTAAATCCCAAACTGGTGATATTTTCAGAAAAAAAAAAAAAAAAAAGTTTTACCAGAAGTTAGGTAAGGTGCAGATCTACATTGAGAAAACAGGATGAGAAAAACTAGCCAATCCTGTTGAATGTGGTCCTGGTAATAAGTTAACACTTAATTCACATCTGCTTTTAAAAGACAAAAATATATGTATTTGTATATGCCATAGCTAAATATAAAGCACACTTACAACTAAATAATACATAGAGGAAGAAATACATACTTTGACTAGGTAAAAATTTGTTCTGAATAGCAAAATATCCAAAAACCTCAGAAATGAAAAATAACTTATTATCATTAAAGCAAATGAAACAAACAAACAAAATAAAAACAAAACAAAACAAAACAAAACTCAAGAAAGGCACCAGGAAGAATCTATTATATACACACTTGCTTTTAATTGTCTTTAAGGGACAGAAAATCTCCAAGCTACTTAAACTATTAGAGAACATTTAAAAATAAAAATTTTTCAAATTCACTTTACTGAGATCCTATAGCCTGATATTAAATTACAAGGCAATACAAAATAAAGAAAATTATGAAACCATCTATTTTACAAATATAGATGCAAAACGTTTGCATCCAGATCTCAAAACATCAAAGCCCAGCAAAACAGACTCAGAACTTAAACAAGCATGAGGCAGTGGGACTAATTCCAAGAATGTAGGGGTAATGTAAAATCTGAAAACAGTACATTGCATCAATAGGCTGATGGTAAAAAGTCACCATCTTGCAAAGGCTGTAAGAATATTAGGTAAAATGAATGTAACTATTTTACTTGACTGCCTCACAGAAGAGACCCTTTTAAACAGATGGCCTTGTATCTACTACAGGAACTACCACGGAACTGGGGTTTTGAGTTGCCAGGAGATTCTGATCATGGGGAGGGGTTCCCGGGAAGTGAAGGTAGAGATCAGAACACTGAATTGAAGATGGAATTCAATCCCAACCAAACACTTCGACATTAGAAAGGGACTGGAAGAAGAATACCAACCTGTTATTATTGTCTTTCAGTGGTAGACGCACCCAGCCAGTTTATATTTTCTACCTTTTATAAATGCCAAAATTACCAAAATGAGTATATATTACATTTATAATGGAAAAATTGTTTACAGAACTGTGATTGATTGTTTTGGTGGGGGAGAAGGCTGTTCTCAACCTATAGAATAGCTCATGTAATGTGGTTCTGTTTCCATCTATTTTCAATGTCTCAAATGATAGAACTCTCGTTTTATCTGCAAGAATTTCTAGGTATTTTTTAAACATCATAATATCTAGAAACGATTCTTATTCTTCACCCTACATTTTTCTTTTATTAATGTCTTCCCCTGACCTTTGAAAGGTCATTTCGAAAAGCTCAAAGAAGTCAACCTCTTTATACATGGCAAAGGTTTGTGTTTCTTAAATAACTTTAATCTTAATACTTTTTGCTGTTTTTTAAAGGCTCTCCCCTTCCTATCAGTTGATTTGCCCTTCTTTTTCCCTCATGCTGTCTACAAAAATCCTACTTTAATTATACCACTGCTGAAACTTCAAAAGAAAGACTCTGCCCAATGGATTTATTCTTTTGTGGGTTAATTTTACCTATTAAAAGAAGTTTTCTTTACTTACCAGGTAAAGAAACCCAGATAGAGTTGAGTTTTATTGAACTACAGCCAGGTTTCAGTTCAGGTTTTTGAAAACCAGATTTGGTATGATGGAATTCAGTCACTATATTTTTTTCAAATAACAATGCACACATGCCATCATTCTCCCAACTTTTATTCTTTTATTGAAGGTATTTCTAAGAAAGGGGATATGGTCCCTCTTCCCATGCAATATACAATACTGCTCTAAAATCCCTTAAATTAAACTGAATGAAAGATAGTAACTTAAATAAAAATCAGCCTGGACACAGAATTAAATTAATCATGCACCTATAGTCAAAGTTCAGACAATAAAAAAAAAATACAATCTTAAAAGACTCCATCTTATTAAGGACAAGAAGAAATCTGAGCTCTAGACCACAGAATAATATCATAGCATTTCTGCTATAATTTTTTTTTACTTAATTTGCTAACCACCCTGCTAGCATTCATTGGCTTCCCACTGCACCTTAAATAAAACCCAAACTCCAAATCCAAACAAGAGGCATGATGGGTTTCAAGCTTACCTTTGTAACTTCATCTCCTGACACATCCTACCGCCACCATTTTGGCTGCTTTCTAGCTCCTGAAGTACACAAGTCAATCCCTCCTCAAGGCCTTTGAGTTTGCAGTTCCTATATCCAGAATGTGTTTGTCCCCGCTTCATTAGCCGCCTCCTCCTCTTTCAAGGATGAAAGCGCTCCACTTCAATGGATTGTCCTTTCATTACTTACTTTTCAATCTCTGTACCCACTTTGTTTCTATCTAAGCATCCAACACAATTTGCAATTACATATGTATTTATTAGGCTTCTTAATGTTTGTCTCCCTCTCTAGATGCTAAGGACCAGACCACTAAGCATCTAGCAGAAAGTTAGCATATAGTTTATGGGCAATAAACATTCAGTAAGTGGATAACCAAATATACATACAGACAGACATACAGACATACAAACTGTATCAAAGAGAAGACACTGTAAAAGCTCTTCTGTAATAACCCATGGCTTAAATCTTGCAGCAAATATTTTTAACCTATCTTCCTGCTGAGTGTAGATGCAAAGTTCAAAGCAATATATAATGATTAATAGAAACAAAAAGGTTCATAGAGTCACAGAATATTAAGATCAAAAGATATTTGAAATGTCTTGCTTTAATTGTCTACTCTTTTCTGGAGTTTAGTAGGAGGGAGATCTATTCAGAATACAAGAACAGGGAACCTCTAAGCAGCAGTCCTAAAAAGTAAAATGAGAGGAGAAAGACTAGAAGTTGTCTCCCAGAAGCTGTCAAAAGCTAAAGGTGAGGTTAGAAGGAAGGAAGGAAGGAACGAACGAACGAATGAAGGAACGAACGAACGAAGGAACGAAGGAAGGAAGATAGAGGAAGGAAGGAAGGAGGAGGGAGGGAGAGAGAAAGGAAGAAAGAGAAGAGAGCTGGGAATTTAAAAGTGAGTCCTAAAATTCTCTGTTTGATCTAGCCCTGCCTACCTCTCTACCCACAATCCACTGTTCTTCCATTCACTCTGAATGCCATCTACATTGACATTTTCAAATAAATATTTTTAAAATAATTAAGTGAATTACATTTTATTAAAATATAAATATAAAATATAAATAAGTGTTTTTTAAATAAATAATAAATACAATTTTAAATAAAATTCTCCATTATTTTAGGGGGAAAACTCTTTGTTTCTCAAGAAGTTTGATCACATAGTTTTCTCTCCCTGGAATGATTTTCCTTTTAGTCAGGTGACTCTCATGCCCTATAAACCTCACCTTAAAATACTACCTCCTTGGGCCATCCGGGTGGCTCAGTCCATTAAGCGTCTGACTTTTCATTCGGCTCAGTTCATGATTTCTTGGTTGTGAGAGGTCAGGAGATTGAGCCCTGTGTCAAGCTCTATGCTGGACATGAAGCCTGCATTAGATTCTCTCTCTCCCTCTCCTTCTGCTCCTGCCTCGCTCTCTCGCACTGTCTCAAAAATAAACATTAAATTTTTCTTTAAAAAATCAAGTGCCCCTGTTCTATTGTTGTGGCACTCCTAATTTTCTCAGATAAAAGCTATGTTACTTTTTGCTTGTGTGGTATCTCTGTGTCTACCCCCTTACTTGACTTATTTGTAAGACGTATATTTTCATCTCCTTTCTTCACCACATGCATTAGTTTTATTGGGCTGCCTTAACAAAGTAGCACAGGTTGGGTGGCTATAAGAGCGGAATGTTATGTCTGCACAATCATGAGAAGCTATAAGTCTCAGGTCAAAGTGTCCACAAGACTGGATTCTTCTAAGGCCTTTCCACTTGGCTGGCAGGTGACCACCTTCCTTCTCATGTCTTCACTGGTTTTATCCCTGTGCCCCTTTGTGTCCCAAACATTTTTTTAAGTAAGAATATTGGGGTGCCTGGGTGGCTCAGTCAGTTAAGCGTCCGACTTTGGCTCAGGTCATGATCTCATGGTTCGTGAGTTCAGGCCCCACATCAAGCTCTGTGCTGACAGCTCAGAGCCTGGAGCCTGCTTCAGATTCTGTGTCTCCCTCTCTCTCTGCCCCTTCCCTGCTCACACTCTGTCTCTCTATATCTCAAAAATAAATAAACATTCCAAAAAACATTTAAAATAAGAATATTAATTATATTGGAATAGGGCCCACCCCAAAGATTTCATTTTAACTGAGTTACACCTTTGAAGACCCTATCTCCAAAATACAGTCACATAGTTATATTCTGAGGTCCTGGGGGTTAGGACTCTTTGTGGAGGGGAGAGATGCAATTCAGCCCATAACACCACTGTATTCCCAGCACCTTTCTCAGACTTGGTACACAGTAGATGCCTTTGCAAAGCAAAACAAACAAACAAAAAACAAACAAACAAAAAAAGATGTTTGCAAAAGAAATGAATAATTTAGTGCAATACTTCTTTGTTCAGTTAAAAGGAACAAGAAATAAATCACGTTTTCCCATTTTTTATGAAATCCTCTAAAACACCTTTTCAAAACTGTACTTCTAGTAAAAATATAGTGATCTTGGCTTTTAAATATTAAACAGCCAAGTTTTCTCTGAAAGATTCAGGTAGGATTCTTTTAAATGAACACCTCAAGAAAAGATAATCCAATAAACTGTTCAGCCTAAGGAGCAAAAGAGATAAATCTTGAGGCTAAAACCTATGCACGATTTCAAAGACTGCAATGTTTTTAAACACAGTGTTTAGCCTTAGTTGTATCAGACACGTGAAGAGTTTGTAAATTGCATCTTTCCTATAAATTAAGTCATTGCTCTTAAATTTGTGAAGTAGCTGCATTTGGAGTTGGATCTTGTTAGGTCAATAATCAGATAATACCTTTTAGCTTTCTCTGTGTTTTAGAATAATTATGGGAATAACCATAAATATTAATTCCTATTCAATATGTATGTACTTTGGAATCCTGAGGTGTGAATAGCAATATCTTATTACGCGAACCAGAGTATTCATTAAGTGCTTTGGATAATCTTTAGAGAGTACATTAAAATTCAAGTGTTACAATGCATATGGGTAGTCTGCAAAACTCAAAGAAAGATTTCAGAAGTAACCACTGAATATATTACTGGAGTAAAAACTTATTAATCAAAATATCAACATGAAAGAAAAGGTCAAGTGGTTACATGAAGCCAAGTTTTTTGAATATAAACCCAAAAGAAGGATACTATAATACAAGAATGATATTGCAGCCTTCCAACAATACATTATTTGTATCAATGCAGTTCACCCAGAAATGCTTTGATGTTGCTATTTTCCTTTGCATTGTTGTTTTGTTCTGTTTGATTTTGTTTTGTTTTTATACTGGTAGAATGTTTGCATACAGAAAAGAAACATTTTAGAAATACTCCTATGCACTGTGATGGTTTTAAAGTTTTTAATCATATTTTTTAAGTGTCACATACAATTTACTTTTTCTTTTGATTTACATTTCTATGAATTTAACACATGTATAGATACTTGTAACTATGCCTGTAATAGGACAGAAAACAGTTCCATTACCACAAAAAACTTTGGTGTTATCTCTTTATAGTTAATCCTGCCCTTAAACCCAACCCCCAGAACACAGTGATGTTCTCCCTGACTATAGTCTTGTCTATTTGAGAATGTCTTATAAATGCAAGTACATCTTGTTTAGCCTTTTGAGATTAGCTTCTTTCATTCAGCAGAATACCTTTAAGAGTCATCCAACCTGTTGTATGTATCAATAATTCATGCCTTGTTATTGCCGAATAGTGTTCCATTTTATGGAATCATCACAATATATTGACTCATTCACCCACTGAAGGACATCAGGTTGTTTCTAGTGCTGGCAATATAAATACAGCTGTGATAGACAATAAAATGCAGTCTTTGTGTGAATGTAAATGTTCGTTTCTTTAAGATAAATGCCTAGGAGTAGGATTGCTGGGTCAAATGCTAAGTGTATGTTTAAATTTATAAGAATCTGTCTAATTATTTTCCAGAGTGGCTGTGAAATGTTCCATTCTTACTACAATATCTGAGAGATCTGGTTGTTTTACATCTTGCTAGAATTTATGGGTTTTTTTTGTTGTCATTGTCTTTAAGTTTAGCCATTATAATAGGAAATACAATGGTTTCTCATCTTGGTAGGGTTTTTATTGTTTTTGTTTTTGTTATTGTTTTAGGATTTTATTTTTAAGTAAGCTCTACATCCCACATGGGACTCAAACTCATGAACCCAAGATGAAGAGTCGCAGCCTGCTCCACTGACGAGCCAGCCAGGCACCCCTTTTCCTGGTTTTAATTTGTATTTTCCTGAACGTGAACAATGCTGAACATCCTTTCATGTGTTTATTTGCTATTCTTATATTCTCTAAAGTGTTTGCTCAAATCCTTTGCCTAGTTTTCCATTTAGTTGGTTATTTTCTTATTGATGAGATTTATTTTTCTTCATATGTTTCATCCAAGTCTTTAGGTGGATATGTGATTTGCAAATATTTTCTCTGATTGGGTAGCTTGTCTTTTCATTCTTTAAAAGTGTTTTTTTGCAAAAAAAATGATTTTAATGAAATCCAATTTAGTATTTTTTAATGGATTATAATTTTAGTTATCTAAGAATCTTTGCCTCAGCCTAGGTCACAAAGATTTTTCTACTAAGCTTTCTCCTAGGAGTTATGTATTTTTATGTGTTATATTTATAATCCATTTCAAGGTAATTTTTGTATAGGTGTGAGGTTTATTTTGTATAGTTTGTGGTCTATTCTTTTGTATGATCTGTCGTTCCAACACTATTTGTTAAAAAGTCTAACCTCCCTTCATAATTTGTTTTATGTAACTTTGTCAAAAATCAATTGTCCATATTTGTTTAGATCTATTTCTGGACCATCTATTCTCTTCCATTAATCTATGTCTCCACACCTTTGGCAACAAAACACTGTTTTGATTATTTCAGCCCTTTATAATAAGTCTTAGAACTGGTAGTCTGATTCCTCCACTTTATTCTTCCCTTTCTAAATTATTATAACTTTTGCCTACCTTTATAAATTGTACAATCACCTAGTAAACACAAAATTGTCTCCTGGGATTTTTATTAGTATTGTGTTATATTTATGGATCAATTTGAAAAGAATTGACATGTTTACTATATTGACTATTCAAATCTCTGAACATCATATGTGTTTCTATGTAGGTCTTTTCTAATGTCTTTCATCAGAATTTTTAAGTTTTTAGCATACAAATTCTGTATTTGTTTGTGAGATTTCATTTGGGGAGGGTATTGTATTTGGTTTCAACATTTGTTTTAAATTTAGGTTTCTTCTTTTTAAAAATAAATTTAGGTTTCTAACTATACATTTCTCGTATATAGAAATACAATTGAGTTTTGTGTGTTGACTTTGCATCATGTGAACTTGCGAAACTAGTTCTAGGAGATTTTTTAAAATGAGATTTTCTACAGACATAATCATGTTCACTGTAAGTATAAATAGTTCTATTTCTTCCTTTCTAGTCTGTTGACTTTGTATCGTGTGAACTTGCGAAACTGGTTCTAGGGGGTTTTTTAAAATGGGATTTTCTACAGACATAATCATGTTCACTGTAAGTATAAATAAATAGTTCGATTTCTTCCTTTCTAATTTGTATGGTTTTTAACTTTTCTTTGCCTCAGTGCAGTGGCTAAGACCACCAGTATTGTGCCGAAGAGGAGTGATAAATGCAAACATCCTTGCCTTCTTTTCAACCTTAAAGGGAAAACATTCGGATACTTTTGATAAGCCTACCACTTTTGATGTGCAGGCTGTGTAAGAGAAACCAGTAAACTACTGACTCTTTTTTCACAAGTAAGATGTCTTTGACTCCATCAACTAGGGCTGTTGTAGTTGATATAATTTCTATCCCTTGCAGATAATACTCTGAGACCCAACCCTTCCACTTCTGGGGAAGGAGAGAAGAGAATCCCCTCAAGTAACCAAAAACTCAGAACTGGCTGTTGATGCTATACACCACATCTACCTCAATGGCAAGCATGTCCACATTCAAAGGAGCCTTTGAACCCAGGGTCAGTATTTGTTTCAACCTGTGATTTGGATTCATACTCTCTTTTTAAATGAAGCTAAAATGAACAGTTTGCTTGCTTCTCAAATGACCTGCATTAAATACTACTTAATTGTTTTAGACCACCCAAAGCTCTAGAGATAATGCAAATGATAATATGATGTCTAAGCAAGCCACGCAAAATAATTCTTCAGCAAATATCAACAGACATGCATAGAACCCATGAGGTACGTGTTTATACATGCATGCTACATTACATATTTATAGTCATGTGAAATGCATGGTGTGCATATATGTAAAACATGTACAAATTACTCTTAAAACCTAGAAACAATTAATAGTAGTTAACATTAATAGGTCTCTCAGTTATGGGGTGCCTGGGTGGCTCAGTCGGTTAAGCATCTGACTTTGGTTCAGGTCATGATCTCATGGTCCATGAGTTCAAGCCCAGCGTCGGGCTCTGTGCTGACAGCGCTGAGCCTGGAGCCTGCTTTGGATTCAGTGTCACCCTCTCCTCTGCCCCTCCCCTACTCATGCTCTGTCTCTGTCTCTGTCTCTCTCTCTCTCAAAAATAAACATTAAAAAAATTTTTTTAAATAGGTCTCTCAGAGCTCAAGAATAAAAAGGACCTTTTGAATGAACAATTAAAGAATATAATAATACTGACTTTCCACCCACATCCCAGGATTGTGGTAAAGACTTAGTAGATAATAGGTATAAAGGATTTTTAAATCCTTAGAGAAAGTTTTGTGTAAATAATTTTTTGAATTAGCATACCCTATATGTATGCTAATAACAAAGTTTCTTTGGAGATGATTTCTTGCCTGGGGCACTATACATTAAAGGTGATATCAAGTTATGTTTATCTCGTGAGAAAATAAAGCAACACTGGTTTATCAAGAAGAATAACATGAAAGCTCAAAAATAAAGTCACCAAAAAAATGATGCATTATTTCAATAATATTTTACATTCTTATTGCACATTTCATCATAAAGATCAATAAAATGTTCCAACTAATAATAAATGCAGGAATTATTCAACCTCCTGTCTTCACAAACTGTCTCAGGAATGGAAGACAGTATTTACACCCACCCATCTACACAGTTCAATGATTTAGAATAGAAAGTAAAAATCTCAAAAATTATAGACAGAATTATGTCTGTCAGAGCTTGAGTCAGGGGGAGACTGACCCAAGAAAGTAACCAAAATCCACACACTAGGTTTTTGTATTGTGAAATATACATCTTGCTTTTAATAAACAACAATAAAATCTACAACCATCGCTAATTGTTGTTTTCTTAAATTTTTCAAATAGGGATCTTATAGAAAATGTCTCGAAATTATTGACAAAGAGGTAAAAGGGAGAGAATTGAGCTATTTTCTATAGTTAGTCTAAGCTTTTTATTTTTTTGGAAGTAGGGGAGTAATGAGATTTTCCCGTGAGATCTTCTGGCCCGTGGAGAAAGTAAGTCTTACATAGTCTATCTGGTGCAAAGCTTTCCATCATCAGTGAAAAAGCAACCTCCTTTAGGTGTGTTGTTGCTAGGTTACTATTAAATAGAATTACTGTACTGTAATATATTCATAAAGAGTCAGGAGATAAGTAAGAAAATAATTATAATAACTTTGTCATGTTTATGCAACTTGATGCATTCATATATCCAGAGGCATTATTCTAGGGGGAGAAAAGAAAAATAGATTTTCCAGTTTGAATATTCTTAGTGATTCATTGAATGTGTCTCAGATAACCCAAACACCTTGAAAGCATTTCAATTAAAGAGGATACTTAAGCCACAAGTCTAGGTTCCTAGATTTCTCTTAATCAATACTGCAGCTGATTGGTACAAATGCTGACATTTGACAGAGGAAAATTATAAATGTTATATTTGAGGGAACCTGGAGTTATATATATTCTAGCCTACAACCATTGGAAAGAAGCACAAGGTATCACAGTTTAAGGATTCTGTGGTTTAATATTCAACCATCAAATAATGTTTCTTTTATAAATGGCTCAGTGTAGTTAATACTACTTTTATTGGCTCTTGTGCTAGAAACCAATGATCGTTTATATATTATGATCACTGGACAAAGTTTTACACACGAGACACTGAAGCCAGAAACTTGTAGATGGGGCTTGGCATCAGTAAGTTTTAAAAGCTCCATTGGCCATTGCTGAGCACCAGAACAAAGATCCCCAGGTCTGTAGACCATCAAATAGTGCATTCCTCTTTCAGAAGGTTTTAAAATGAAAGGGCAGAAGAGCACAGACCTTTAGAATTGTGCATTGGCCTTGTCAATATTAGGTGAATACCAGAATCACAATATATAATTTACACTCAAGAGGAAAAATTTTAACAATCTATTTTCTGCAGCAGGCCTCTCCAATCTTTCTCATTCACACTCCAGAAATTATATTGCTTTAGAGAAAATAAAGGGATAGAATGAGCAACTAACTCCATCTGTAAATTTTTAAAAATAAACCTACAACCAAAAATTGCACCTCTAAAGTGTGAGTTTGGGATTTGGACATTTTTGCAAGTGAAGGGTAAAAAATAAAACCTGCCAGGAAATGGAAAATAGATTTTTTTTTTCTACTTACCACTCTATGAAAGTGACTATAACATGTGCAAAATCACCACTGACATTCAGTCAATCCCTGAAATATAGGTTTGAGTAGGGTAGAGGATTGAATATGAACTGAACTATGTGAAGCATACATGACCAAAAAAAGTAATAATAATCCAAAAGGATATGGAGTGCACCAATTTTTTTTTTAATTCTCTTTTCCTATACTGATGGTTCAGAGTGCAGGGACAAATGTTTTTAAAATTTTTTCTCCACCTTACAAAAAAGGTTCTATTTCTTGTCTCATCTTAGACACACAGCTAACTAGCAAAAGTTATTGATACCCTTCATTTTAGGCAAGTTCAGAAGAGTGGAGATACTGTAGAATTCTCAACCTTTGAAAGGGAAATACTTTTGAACTTCTACTCTGGCCATCCTTCAGTTCTTAGCTCTGAGCAGAAACCCAGCAAGCCAAGCTTTTCCTCTATTTCTTAAATGGGAAACACCAGTCTGTTGCCTCCCCTGCCTTTACCCTCCACTGTCAGCCTCAGGCAAACCAGCTGCCTGCCTCTGAAGGAGGGCACAAAGGACTTGGGGCCCCTCAGGGTGGCCTCTGATTCTTCCAACCCTCAGGCAAAGGCTTCAAAGTCTATAACTGAGCTCCAGTCTTGCCACCTTGTTCTTGCATGCTTTTTTGAGTGTTTCCCAAACTCTGAAATGGAATTTTAGCATAAATCAATGAGTAAGAAGCTTGTGAAAACTGAGCATTCTCAATTGACAACTGTTCCCAACAGGGAGTCATCTTTATTTCAGTTTTGTCATCAGCATTGAATTTCCATAGGTGTGTAAATGAATAGAAAAATCTGGAAGGATAATGTACCTCAGTGATAACAGTGGTTATCTCTAGGAAAGGGAGGGGGGAAGAAGAGGGGTGAGGGTGATGGGCAAAGTAACTTTCACTTATTCTCTGATAATTTGTGTAATTAATTGTTTTAAATGTGTAATAATTCAATTGTATATCAATTAGTAATATTAATTTACTGTATACTTAACATTCAATAGAATAAAAAGTTCTATGGAATATGATATAAAATAAAGTCTCTGATGCTAGAGACCTTACCATTGCAAAGGAGATCCCCTCTTTTTGAGAACAGGAATATACCCAAGTTTATATGACTGATTCCAGTCAAGGATACATTTATTTTGTTGCCTATATACCCAAACGACTAGATAGTGAATTATAGATTTTATAATTTTGTTCATCAACTGAGGGAAGAAGGAGGGAGGGAGGAAGTATAAGAATATGGCTTTTCATTTCTATGCCTAAGGTGGATATCACTGAGATTGCACATATTTTCACAATCCTTGTCAAAATCTCAAAACAGTGTTTCAGAAGCCACTGTTAATCTATAAGCAATGGCCCATATGACCCTATGAAGTCTTCTAAGGCAGCGAGTTGTTCTTAATGAAGCAGACACTAGACTTCCGCCCTGAACTTCTTATCATGAGGATGCATCTGAATAGCTCAGGGAGATTTCCCACATACATATACCCAAGTTTCAGCACTGGAAAGTTTTATTTTTGAAAAATGTTCATGTATTTATTTTGAGAGAGAGAGACGGAAAGAGAGAGCATGCACACACACGAGTGCACATGAATAGGGGAAGGGCAGAAAGAGAATCTTAAGCAGGTTCTGGGCTGTCAGCACACAGCCTGGCTTGGGTGGGGGCTGGGGGGAGGTGGCAATCTCATGAAAGGTGAGATCATGACCTGAGCCAAAACCAAGAGTGAGACACTTAACCGATTGAGCCACCTAGGTGCCCCAGGAAAGTTTGATTTTTTGTAAATATGATTGGATCCTAACATGTACATACTGCAAACAGAATCTCTGGATGATTCTGATGAATTGGTTAGCAATTACAGTGTCATATAATTGACATTACACATTTATAAATATCGATGGTAATGTACGTCTATTACATGTAACTTTGGATGACTTCAGTTGTAGTTCTGATCCTAGAACTTAATAGCCTCATGACCCTGGGTGGTTATATAGTTACCCAAAGGTTTAGGTGTTTCACTGACAAAACCTGATTACAAATACATTGTTGCTATTTCTCATAGTCATTTCGACTCCAAAGGACTCCTGGCTTAGCCGTGTACTATCTGTGGGACAGTGAATGAATCACCTCACCTCTGGGTCCTCAGTATCTTTACTGGTTCCATGGTTCTCAATCTCTGTTCTGAAACAGAGCGTTGGAGGACCAAGTTGGCTCAGAGGATACGGTGAAGAGTGCAGGCAACGAGGTCTCTATCCCTCTTTCCCTGCTTCAACCACAGCATCTTATGTCTATTAGATTTCTGTGTGAGATTCTTTCACAGCCAAATATATTTTAAAGCACTGAACCAGATGAACTTTGAGGTCACAACTAGCTCAAAAGTCTTTAAATCTAATCATAGAATTGCTGGGCTCAAATTAGATAATAGTTGTTAGTGTGGTGTTTTATAAAATGCAAAGCCATCAAGCTGAGTGGCCTTGGAAGTCTTATAGCATGGGCTTAAATTTTCTCAGCTTGCAAAGTGGACTAATCTCCTTTTTTTTCTTCTTCTTTTATTGTCAGTCCTGGCTTGATTTCTCTTGCCCTTGCACCTTTATACTGCCCATAAAAGAAGCCAGTTTCCTGAACCTACCCTTTCACCAGACTCTTTGATCCCAATCAAATGCTGGCCTCAGCCAATTTCAGCAGAGGTAAGAGCATATATTCATAGAAACCCTGCTACCTCCCCTTTTCCAACTGGCAAGGCTTAGAAAATAACCACACTCCTGTGCTAGGAAGGAATATGGATGTTCAGGCAAGATTTCTGGGTCCCCATATTAACCATCTTAACCTCTGCACAACAATGAATTCGTGGCAGTCGGCCCTTCCTTGAACACTACAATTGAGTGAGCAGTTCTGTCTTAGCAATGGGCTGTCTTCAGGGTCCTGCTCAACTCACCCCTTTCATTACTCCCATTCACATACCCATAATGCCTTACCCCAAAGGTTCTCAATATGAAAATGTCCAATTTTGAATCTAGTCATTCTGTACTGATGATGGTGAAGAAATCATTCCACAAGTACAAGTGAGGAAAGACTTGTGAAGTCTCAGTCCCATGACTATTTAATTTATAATTGAGGGAACAGCACCAACTCTAAAGCAGGTAAAACTACAGTCATTGTGTTATTGCTAAAGCATGATGTATGAAGTCTATGCAGAACGACTGGAAAGTTAGTTGAAGAATGAGTATGTCTTAGAAGGAGTTTATGCTAATGTTAAGGCATTTTGGACTTTATTTTGCAAGTCATGAGAGAACCCCTGAGGCACCTGATCGCTGAGAAGCCATCTACCCCTACCAATTCTTATTTTTACATAGATGTCTTGAAATGGTTTGTTTGGGCAAACCACTGCTTCTAATTTGCTATTTACATTTGCACATCAAGAGATTTTTTTTTTCTTATGGAAAAGTACATGTAAATGATATGAGACCAGGGATATAAATGCAACCACTCTGAAAACATTCTGCAAACACTGCCTTGGAGTATTTTAAAGCATATACGTTTACACTGAAATCCAGATTCCTAAACGTTAACCTCTTCCGGAGTGTTTGAAACGATTTCATCACTGGCAAACACACAGCTCATTTACTGAGGCTTACATTTTACTGACACTGGCTTAACAAGGCACGAGAGGCTTTAGTTTACATTTCTCCCTAAAATGCTGTGAGAATTATGCAGATCTGTTCCTGATGCTGCCATTGCTCTACCTAATTATTTTTTGCATATTCATTTGAGTGCTTTGATTCGTTTTCTTCAACATATTCTCTGACTTCAAAGTGTTTTTAGGTCCCCTCAGACGTTTGTGATATTTCTCTCCCACTGGGTTCTAAAATGTGGCAACTGGCCACCTTTTGGGAGGTTGTTTAGGAGTTTTAAATTTTTTCTTTTAATTTTAATTCCAGTGTAAATACAGTGCCATATTTGTTTCCGGTGTACAATATAGTGACTCAACAATACATCACCCAGTGTTCGTCACTACGAGGATGCTCCTTCATCTGGTCTGGGAGTTTGGATCCTCCATATGGACAGGTTGAATGGGTGGCATCCTCAGTCCTCTCAAGCGTACTATTAAGAAAAGGGTGATGAAAAGCTAGCCTACTTCTTCCTCCTCCAGCCCATTTTCCTCTCCTTATTTATCCCTGCCAGTCCCTTTCTCCATATACTTTTGAATAGTGAAAAGAATGATTCAGATTTTCCTCCATTTCTACACACATGCCAGTATCTGTTCCCATTCCCACTGAAGACTGTCTCCTCAGAGAAGGAAGATATTTTAGCTGATCTCCAACAGTGAAAGACTGGCAACACAGAAACCCATCTCTCTTCTAGATAAAGTCTTCCAAACAAGATCTGAATACTAATCTCATCATCATCGTCGGCACCATCATCATAACAAAAGCAACAACAACAGCTACCAGAGATTGAGCAGGCAATGCTAAGACTTGCACGCGACTTACGTAAACGATCTCATTTAATTTTTGCAGCAATCTTATGAAGCTGTCATTCATGTTATCTCTAATTTGCAGAGGAGAAAACTGTATTTATTCAGAGTTAACATATTTTCCCCCAACAGACCGCTAGTAAGTGGAAGAATTGGTATTCATCCCCAATCTCTCTGACTTTTAAACCCGGCCTGTGAACCCCACTCTATCATGGGGATTGCTCTGCAATCCATATCTTCAGACATTCATCAGCTCTCCAGGTGGTAATAATGGATAGCCTCGCACTGGTAGACCCCTCTTTTAGAAACTGTACAAGATACAAACAGGAGTCAAACCTGCATTCTGCTCTCAGGAATCATACATGTTTTGATACAAGTAAGTACAGTACAAGACAGAAGAAGAAAACACTGTAACAGCATAATGTAGAATATGTGTTGCCAAAGTTCTAAGGAAGAGGAGGTGGCCTAGCTGGATGATCGCAAGGGCTTTTAGATGTGCGGCCTCATTAATCTTCAGAAAACCGCAAACTGAAACTACAATTAAATAGTAGTCCTCACACGCTGGAGGTTAGCATCCATGTTAAAATGGATGCCAAAATGTTAATGTCTATATCTACTAAGTGCCGAAGGAGATGTAGAGCAAAAAGAGTTTTCTAGAATCAATTTTTCATAATCTGGGAAAGTTTAAGTCATGCATACCCTAGGTGCAACAATACCTCTTCTAGGCTACCCTTGAGAAGTACTTTTGCAAAACTGTACCAGTAGAGACATACAAGTATGTTCATAGAAGCACTGTTTGTAATAAAACAAAAAGGTGGACAACCTGAATGTCCATCAATAGTAGACCTGATAAATAGAAAAATTTAAAAAATATGATGTATCCATGACATAGGATACTATATAGTAATTAAAATGGATGCACTATAACTATAGGCTTTAACATCAATGTACCTCACAAACAATATTCAAAACTAAAGAAGCAGACCACAAAATAACACATACAGAATGATTCCAGCTATATACAATTTTAAAGGAGGCAAATTAAGCTATTTTTTAAGGAGGCACACATACATAGTAAAACTATAAATAAGAGCAGGAGAATGTTTCTTGAGAAGAAATCAGGCCATTGATGGTCTCTATTCCACGGCAGCATAATGTGCACACAGAGTTTACATGTAATGAATAGTATCTTAAGATAAGTGGTAGATACTGGGATGGGTTCCAGTTCGTCTTCACAATTTACAGTGACCTTTTAAATTGTCTACATGTTACAAATAATGCTCTATATGTAAGGGATTTTCAAACACACACAATTTTCAAGATAGGTCTAAGAGAGACTGTGATGGAAATGTTATTTATGTAAGCATGAGAAAACAGGGCTTTGGAATTACAGAGACGGGTAGGAAAGGTGTCATACACAAAGGTACTGCACAACCTGCTGCTACTTATTTAGGGTGTGGTCATTATACAATAAAGATGAATAATATAATCATCGTGTAAATGAAGTCCCTAAATAATTAATATGTGTGCGGTTGGGGGCTCAGTGGAGAGGAAGCACATGCATGAACATGAACTGTTGTGAAGAATAATGCCTGGAGATAATCGTGGGTAAGCTGAAACAAAAGACTAAAACCAACAAAATCAGATGCTTTGGTAAAAATATCAGTCTGTTGTAGGAGTATCTAAAAATAGGGGCGCCTGGGTGGCTCAGTCGGTTGGGCGTCCAACCTTGGCTCAGGTCATGATCTCATGGTTTGTGGGTTTGAGCCCCACGTCAGGCTCTGTGCTAACAGCTTGGAGCCTGGAGCCTGCTTGGGACTCTGTGTCTCCCTCTCTCTTTGCCCCTCCCCCACTCACACTGTCTGTCTCCCAAAATAAATAAACATTAAAAAAATTTTTTTAAATGTACCTGCAACAAGTAATACCCATGTAAGAGAAACAGCAGCGGAAGATGGGATGGACATGAGCCCATTTGAAGACCACAAGACTCAAAATGTATTGATGGTCTAAAAACATGTGATGTCAATATTTATTACATAAAAGCAAAGGTGATTAGGTAGCATCATGAGACCAAAGTAGGTAAGTATTATGACACAGAGAGCGCAGGCCTTCCTTGAGAAAAAATCACAATACAGCCAACAGAAGAAAACACAGAGTGCTCAGACCTTTAACGTTTAGACATAGAAATGGTGGGAAATGTATATTGCTCTGGCGGGAAGTGAAATTCTAACATTCCCATGGCCACAAAAGACTCAGGGCCAGAAGCAATCCAGAGCTCACAAGTCTTAAATGTTTTCAAAGTTCAGAGAAAAGGCAGTGGTAGGAAATGTAATTAAGTGAAGAGAGTCCACATCACATGCAGGCACTCAGAATCAAATCTGGAAAATGAGTAATGTGGCTATGCCTCCTGAATTCCAGCCTTCAGGCCACCAGACTGGGACTCCTGATGGCCGGTTGCCTTGGACAAGGCACTTCCTGCAGTCATACAACCAAGAAATGGCACAACACTGTATGTATGTTAGTCTCCATCCTCATCATTCAGCAATCTTTCCATTATTGTAGCACATTACTCTTCTCTCAGTATGATGTTGTCAATGGAGGGTGGTAGGGGGTTGGAGCATATAGAGTGACTTCTATTGTCTGTCGCTGAGTTTGGTAGAATTTACACTTTCCAATTTAAAAGTAATATCAATTCATTTCAACAGCACACAAACCTAAATTAACATACAGGTGTGGATTTTTAAATCTCATGAAATAAATGAGGTCATTGTATTCAGCACATCCTTGACATTTTAATGAAGCATATTAACAAAAATTATGCTCCAAAGTCATTACACTGAGCTATTATTCTCTGTTACACTAGGTCATCACTGAATCCGAAGGAAAAACACCTAATAAAATTATGTTATGGTAATATTATCAATAATGACATAATTATAGTGACATTAATGACAATATGAGGGACTTCATTCTAAAATATCACTACATGGTTGAACAAGTTGAGTGTAAATAAAAAGCCATCATTTGTAGCTCATGAGCAATTCTCTGCTTAATTTTTCATGCTGTAATTTGCAGTAAAAATGACAATATGGAGACCCATACTTTACTTGTCAAAAAAAGTAAAAAAGCTGCAGTTTCCTTATTATCTGTCACTGAAACTATCCATTCCAGACTATTTGAATTTCCCATTCTCCCAACATTTTGATAATACGGTGAAAATATTAAAGTATTCTACACTTGGACATACTTTAAATAAACTAACGTTGCCTTTCAATATTTCCATCCCCAACTATTCTATCATCATCATCATCATCATCATCAACATTTTTATTGTTAAATAGATCCCCTGAAGGTGGCAGATGTAGTGACTCCAAAATTGAAGAGAGTCTAAAGTGTGAAGCACCTGACCTTCTACTTCTCAATCAAACAAGTCAAATGACTAGTTTCATTTCTAAGGATATTCTCCACTCAAATCTAAGGTAGAAGAAGCATTCTTTGCTTTCCCACTTACCAGCTGAAGGGTTTTTGAAGTGGCACTTAAATTCTCTGAAGCTTACTCGAACGATCTGTAACATGGGAAGTTCTGAAAGGGAAAAGAATAGCAGCATGAAGACCAAAAGAAAATACCTGGGGAAGATTGGCTGGCCACATGGACAAACAAGTTCATCTTTTCTAAGGTCATGTACTTAGTTGACCATCCTTAGGCTTGGTATTACCAAAGTCCTGGACTTGATCAAGCATGATGACTTACATGGGCAAAACTTGCAAAACCTGGAACATTAAACACAGTTCATGACACTTTTATATTGTGGAGGGGAAATAGTTCCCTAAGTACAATATAACTTCCAGAGAGTCTCCATCAACAGCATGAATAGCACTATTCATGATATTTAAATGGAGCCACACTACACGGTGAGCAAAACTTGCCAAAAAATGGATTTGCTCATCTTATTGAATGCCAAGTAGCATCCAGAAGCCAGTAGGGCATTATGCTCTCTAATATATATGTTCCATCAGAAATTCATCTCGCATTTGATGAACATCTTCTGACTACACAAAGACTGAGCCAAAGCTTTGTAATGACTACTTTTCTATACTTAGTCAATCTCAGCTCTTAGAGTGCGCTTACTAGTATTCCTAGTAAATAGAAAAAAAGATACAGTCTCCTTTTTAAAAAATATTTATTATTTATTTTTGAAAGAGAGAGACAGATTGCGAGCAGGGGAGGGGCAGAGAGAGAGGGAGACACAGAATCCGAAGCAGCTCCAGGCTCTGAGCTGTGAGCACAGAGTCCAATGCAAGACTCGAACTTAAGAACCGCGAGATCATGACTTGAGCTGAAGTTGGAAGCTTAACTGACTGAGCCACCCAGGCACCCCAATACTGTCTTCTTTTTAATATATGAACAATTTCAAAAATATAAAAAATTAGAGAGAATAGTAATAACAAACTCTGATGTACCTATCACCCAGCATTAACAATAAACAACATAGAGATGATCTTTGTTTCTCTATAACTCCCTCCATCCTGCTATCTCTTTTAATATCCGCAACAAACCCATGTATTAGAGTCCATCATTATCTCACTCTTACAAAGCAACTGATGTGTCCAAATATTAAGTAGTATGGCAGCAGTCACATCTAGTGAGTGCCAGACCCAGAGAACAAAGACAGTGCTGCCTGTTTCAGTCTTCTCTCTGGTCTGCTTTTGTGTGCTCCATGAAAGTTAGTGACTGAGTCTGAAGCCATATAAATTGCTATATCAACCACGGCACTGGCATAAAATAGACGGCACACTTAAATTGGGCAATTTGAAAAAAGGTTAATAAAATGACTCTACAAAAAATTAATGAAGTTCCATGAGTTAGTAAAATCAGGAGGAAGTGTCACTAACCCTAAGCCCAACAAGCAAAGACAATGAGCAGTTATAGGAACCCAGATTCAGAGATGGCTGGGTGTACAGAATTGCCTGATAGGAGCCCCCTCGTTTAAGGGACATAGCTAATGTGAATGAGTCCACAGAGAGTAGCTGGGGCTATCTTACACTCTATTCCTTTATTTCCTTATTCTCAACTCATCAAATCTAATCAAATGCCAGAAGTCAGGGTTGCCCATTGATATAGTTCACAGAAGTCAGCCTCTCAAAGCTCAGAGCAGGGTAGAAATATTGGATTTGGAGGGGGAAAAGATGATATTCAGTACAACTGTCTATCTATAAGCGGGAAGATGTGGTGTATTATTTTGTCATAATGACTCTATTCTTATCAGAAATTTGGGGGCCTTGGTGAAGAATAAAAAATGATACTTATCTTTTATTAGAAAAGCCTGCATTACTAATTGCATTGGTAATGCAGATATAAAGTTTTCAAGAATTTCTAATAACTGTTAAATCAAAATCTGAGTCAGTTTAAGAATATATTTGCACACAATACTTAAAGCAGCATGTAAGTACCTATAGAGTATATCCTGAAGCAACTTTAAAAACATGAAGATGTTTAAAGCTTATTTATTTATTTTGAGGGAGAGAGAGGGAAAGAGTGCAAGCAGGGAGGGGAGAGAGAGAGAGAGAGAGAGAGAGAGAGAGAGAGAGAGAGAGAATGAATCCCAAGCAGGTTCTATGCTGTCAGTGCAGAGCCCAACGCAGGGCTCAATCTCATGAACCGTGAGATCATGACCTGAGCTGAAGTCAAGAGTCAGACACTTAACTGAGCCAGCCAGGCACCCCCAAAACCTGAAGGTGTTTAAATCCACCCAGGCCACACATAATCAGTCAGAATCACCAGAGAGAAGGCCTGGCATTATGCAGGTATTAAAGCCTCAGAGGTGATTATGAAGCATAACTAGGGTGAATAAGCCCTGTTTCGTCTTGAACATGAATACATGATGAATGTAAAAGTTTGAAAGTGGAATGAGGAAAGAGGAAATCCAAGATGACTTTCCTGGAATGTAATCTCAGTGAAGGTGGAGGTCTGTGTCTCTTTTGTTCACCAATGTATTTTGAATGCTTAGAACAGTGCCTGCCGTAGTATAGCATGTATTCAATAATAATTCATTGAGCAAATTAATTCCAAAATGAGATAATGCACACAAAGAATTTAGCACAGTGACAAAATTATAACATGATAACAATTAATCTTTTATTCTTCTAATTGATTGATTACACATCTATCTTTATTAGCAAATTATCCAGGCTCTCCCTTTTGTACTTCTCAGTCTAGTGATATATCCACACACCAGGCAGGCAGAAAGAAATAAAGAATCATATAAACTGGCATTAATTCTTACAGTGGTACTGTTACTTGGGAAGACAGCCCTTCACAGACAATAGAATGTATACTTTTTGTCCATTGCTGGGTAATGTGCTTGCTGGTCCAAATTTGTGCACTATACATAAAGATTTATCTATTTCCTATATTGCACATCCTTATGCTTATCCAAGCCTTAAATATACCAGCATGGCCAGGTAATAAGCAACATTAATTCTTCTCTTTTAAGAGAGTCCTTCTTTCCTCACGAAAGTCTGGGGCCCTGCGTGGCGTCTAAGGCACAAGTTCTGATGATTCTTCCCCATCTTCCTGCCACGTGCCTAGTTAGTTGTTAACAAAGGTTAATTTGGATCCTTCCTTCTTCTCTCTTCTCCCCACCTACAGACAGCTTTCTTTTTATATTTTGCAGAGGCAGAAATGATTTGGAATCTCCACTGTTGGCCATTACCTAACAATTTGAGCCTCTGCCACATACTGGAAAATATTATTTATTGAATGCGGATGGCACAACGGACATTAGATAGTTTAAGTCAGTGTTTGTGTTCTGTCCATCATTATTTTGATAGTTTTCAACTTGTGCTCAGTGTCCAAAAGATTCCCTGACCATGTATCACACAATTCTATTCATAAAAGATGTCCAGAAGAAGCAAATCTATAGAGACAGAGTGTAAATGAGTGGCTCCCAGGTAAAATGGGAACACTGGGGAGTTGGGGATGGCCAAGAGTTGTGGGGTTTCTTTTTGGGATGATGAAAACGTTCCAATATCAATCAGCTGCACATTTGTGAATGTACTAAAAGCAAGTGAATTTAAATTGGCTAACTGTACAGTGTGTGAATTATATCTCAACAATGGTGTTTGAAAACAAACAAACAAACAAACAAGGATTTTCTGGTAAGTAAGCTTGGGAGCATTCATTACTAAAATACATTGGCGTGATAAAAATTCTGATCAGTCCTAAAGTGAAATATAAACAATTAAAACATAGTGACACTTATTTATATATAGACAGACTTATGTGTTTGTTTAGCCTTATTGTATCCACTGAAATCCTTAACAGTTTCCCCTGCTGTTTTCCTAAACACCCGTTTGGGAACTACACATTTTTTATGAGTTCATTTAATCTTTACAGGAGTTATTCATTAAAAAAAAAGCTATTCCTATTTTTGGCAGATGAAATAACTGAAAATCAGAAGAGTTAATAAATCTGTCCAAATATCACAAACAACAACAAACAAAAATTGGGTGTGAACCCAAGTCCTCACACATATCTGTGATTGAATGCTCTTCAAACACTAAAAATATGATGCAATTCTATATTACTGATGTGGAGAGAGAGAGAGAGAAAGAGAGAGAGAGAGAGAGCTACAATAAATCTGGGAGAAAACCAGGCAATAATATTTGCTTAAGTAGCATACATTTGTAAAATATATATTTATATCTACATATGTAAATGTCTCTGTGTGTATTTGTGTGTGTCTATGTGTAAGAATATACACTAAAAAGGCAGTAGTGTTACAGACTGGAAAAATGTATTTTTAATTTATAAGTATATTCTTTTTCAGCAAAACACATGCATTAGTTCTAAACAAAAAATGTGGATAAACATCCTCTCCTCCTGCTTCCTACCCCTTTTCTCTATTTCCTATAAGGACAAAAAGCATCTTGAAAAGGTTTTATGAGCTAGAGATACAGCTTAGAAATCCCAGATGGTTTTTGTTTTTAATTTTGGGGTATGTGTGTGTGTGTGTGTATGTGTTTAGGAATATGGGAATTTTTGAATTTCCAACCTGATTTTGATGTTTGTTGTTTTTAATCTTAAAATTCTGCTTCTAGCTCTGTAGATACAATGAAATCTAGAATAGTTACTTTCTTTTTACAGTTGATAAGTTGCTGCAATATAAAAAGCACACAGAAAATTAGAGCCAGAAAGGCCAGGAGAGATAAATGAGTCAAGCCCCTTCATTGTGGAGATGAGGAAAATAAAAGCACAGAGAGGTTAAGTAATTTGTCCAAGCTCACGCAGTTCGTTGGAGAGAGTAAAGGCTAGCCTTTACCTCTCTCAATTCCCTTTCCAGTCCATTTTCTGCTAACTGACATCATGTCTCCAAGAAAGTTTGATTTGCTGCATAGTCCTGTACTAATTAAAAACATCCACATTTCCTCTTTGCTTGGGCAAAACCTGTCAGATGGTACCCAGCAGGTATCTCAAGACCAAAGCTTTCAGAGCTGTAAGAATGAATGCTTTTAGTAGTCCCTCTATCCCAATAAGCAACAGAACAAATATTTTCAATATTGGCTCTGTGGCAGAACATACCATGCTAATGTGGTGTCACGTTGTGCCTGCCAAGGAGAGAGTTCTGCGTCCCCTTTCCAATTCTGGCCACTGGTTGATATGCTTTGGAGCTTGGTTGCATAAAACTCCCTGCAAGTGGTTGCCCCATGAGATTTTCCTACATGGAATTCCATGGCTGCTTTTGCCCTTCATCAGAAAATACTAGGAGGTCAGGAAAGCAGAAGAGGATAATACCTGGGGGCCCAGCGATTTTACTTTTCATATTCTATCGGTCAAGATTCAATTAAAGAAGCAGAACTACTGGAGTAGATGGGTAGACTGATAGATAAGAGTTTTGTTGTTATTGCTGATTTTTTTTTAGCAACCTCATATCTTAGAACTCATCTGACTTTCATAACTAAGCCTCAGTGTTCTTGATGTTATTACGAACTGACAGGATGCTTATAATTAAATCATATTGTTCTCTTGCTGGACATAAACAGTCTACAGAACATCTACCTCAAACAAGGACATTGTGCAACACAAAATACCAAACATCTGCTTCTCACTAAATGAATGAGTACAACTTTACTAGGAAAAGCTTCATCCCTGCTTTCATATTCCCTCCCTATGGATAAGATATAAAATATCCAGTTATAGAATTGTCTCTGCTTTCCAGTAATACCCAATTTGGAGCAAACCTTTGCTTTCTTATACCCTCTCCAAAATTACTCAACCAAAGTCCAAATTCTTTAATAGCTCTTTCTAATACTCTCTAACTGAAATACTCCACTTTTCTCCATGGTGTATATTCTAGTTCACTATAATGAATAAAAGTAAAGCTTCTTCTACTTCAGGTGTACCTATGGTCTTTTCCTGAAGAGCATGGACTATATATAACCGCATTTATTTATGTGCGTGTATGTGTGTGTATATACATTTATGGAGTTATGACTATATGTACTTCATTTATTTATATGTGTATACTTTATACACACACACACACACACACACACACACACACATATATATATGGAGTTATTTCATATAGAGATTTGACCTTGTACAATTGTGAAAGCTGGTTTAGCAGTCTCTGTAATGCTGTTATCTGCCCATCTGATGTTGGATCTTGAAATGCACAGGGCAGGCGGTTGGGAAAGAAAGATGAATATAAAGTGAAGGAGAGCTGATATAAAGTGAGAACAAGCTGGATCATTGGAGACAGCACTATAAACTCATGTTTAGTTTAATATAGATACAGATGGCTACATATAGAAATATTTATAGATATGTCTATATACACTGGTTAGTATGCACACAAATATCTTCTGGCCCAATCAGCTGCAAGGGCCAAAAACAAAAACACCCCAGTAGCAATGAGGACATCTAGTGTCCAGATCTTGATTTCTAATATCATTCTCTGATAAAAGGATCCAGAACTCTTGAAGAAATGGCTGCTTCTAGGAATGGAGCAGAAACTATACAATGTGAGCCTGAAGCATCTTATAGTGCCAGAAAGCAGAAAAGTGCTAAAAACAATTCCTATGATGGGGATATATCAGAGAGATACAGGAACCAAGTGGAGGAGCTCCTGATAGCCAACATAGGAACAATCTGAGCAAGAAAATAAACTGGTATTGGATTATAACCCAAACAAGAAAATAAATATTTATGAGTTCATATTGATGCCAATATATGATTGAACAAAAATAAAAAATAAATGGGGAGAATAGATAAATCTCTCATGCAGAAGAATTCCAATGATAAATATAGATAGATATTTTCTTTTTTTTTATTTTTTCAACGTTTTTAATTTATTTTTGGGACAGAGAGAGACAGAGCATGAACGGGGGAAGGGGCAGAGAGAGAGGGAGACACAGAATCGGAAACAGGCTCCAGGCTCCGAGCCATCAGCCCAGAGCCTGATGTGGGGCTCGAACTCACGGACCGCAAGATCGTGACCTGGCTGAAGTCGGACGCTTAACCGACTGCGCCACCCAGGCGCCCCACGGATAGATATTTTCTTAAAGAAGTTAAGCATAACTACCAGTTCCTAAGCGTTAGCTGAGCATAGTGGCTTTCTTCCAAAAAATACAGTATAGAAGGGAAAAGAAAAAAAGAACAACTTTACAATGAAGAGACCTGACAAATACTACCCCAAGCCAGGTAATCAAAGCTCATACCAACAGTGATGTCATATTGATAGTATGCACCCTTGAAATTAGGTGATGAGAATGCTACTTTATCTCTGTTCTTCCCCAAACCTCATTATGCCAGTATAATTATTAGAAGAAAAAAAAAAAAAGAATCAGAAAATACCAATAGAAGGACATTCTATCAAATACCTGACCAGTAACCCTCAAAATTGTCAAAGTTATCAAAAAGAAGAAAATTCTGAGGAACTGTTATAATCAAGAGTAGTCTAAAGAGTTATTACTTAGTATTCTGGATAAGATCATGAAACAAAAAAAGAACATGAAGGGAGGGAAGTGAAGAAATCCACATAAAGTAAGGATTTTACTTAATAATATGTATCAGGGTGCCTGGGTGGCTCAGTCGGTTAAGTGGCCAACTTCAGCTCAGGTCATGACATCATGGTTTGTGGGTTTGAGCCCCGCATCGGGCTCTGTGCTGACAGCTCAGAGCCTGGAGCCTGTTTCAGATTCTTGTCTCCCTCTCTCTCTGCCCCTCCCCTGCTCACACTCTGTCTCTGTCTCTCAAAAATGAATAAACATTAAAAATATATATATATATATATAATGTATCAATATTGGTTTATTTATTTTATTATTATTTTTTAGAGACAGAGAGAGAGACAGAGAGAACCAGCCAGGTAATCAAAGCTTCCTCATAAGTGAGGAAGAGGGGCAGAGGGAGAGAGAGAGAATCTTAGGCAGACTTCACGCTCAGTGTGGTGCCCAATGTGGGGCTCCATCCCACAACCCTGGGATCATGACCTGAGCCAAAATCAAGAGTCAGACACTCAACTGACTGAGTCACCCAGTTGCCCCAACATTGGTTTATTTAACATGATAAACATACAATATTAAAGTAAGAAGTTAATAACAGGGAAAATTGGGTGTGGGGTACATAGAAACCTGATTTTCTTCACAATAATTTTGCAAATCTAAAACTTTTAAAATGTAAACTTTATTTAAAAAAAAGAAAAAGAACCAGTTGGAATCCACTAATGTTAACTATAGCCTGTGAAGAGAAACTAAGATCTGAGTCAGTTCTTGTTGCCTTTGACCTTGACAGCATGGGTGTCCTGCAGAAGCTGGGACTCTTCACCAGGGAGAACTGAAGGAGTACCCTGAAGAAGGGGGCAAGCCCTTCTCCTGCTCCACTTGTACTCTCCAAATCTCACACAAGAATCTCACTTGCCTTCAGTTCACCCTAAACAAAAGCATAGAAGGAAGAGAATTCTGGAAAACATGGTTTAGCATAGCCAGATTGACATAGCACAAAGTCACCATACACATGCACACAGACATCCTAACATTTGTTCAGTGGGGCAGAGGTATCACATTACAAACTAAATATAACCCCCAGAAAGGCAGAGCAGACTTAAATACACATTACTTATGATAAATGTTCATCATTTCCTTGGAACAGATTTTGATAGGAAGAGGGCAGCCAGAGACAATGTGAATTTCAAAGTCCCTGAGAGAGAACAGGAGGGAAGCAGGAAATAGAACCAGGAAGTGGACAAGGGAAAAGACAGGTTCCAGTCTGAATCCAGGGCCCAGCACCAATCCAAAAACAAGGACAATTCTCCCATGTATCAAACTTAATTTTAACCTAATAAATACTGATGTTCATATTGGTTAGGGCCTTCATTCAAGTATGAACATCACGTTTTAATAGTTAAAATAAAATCAATGGTAGCTTGGTTATTTTCCAAAAGCAATTCATGATTAGGAACTCATCTATTTAATTGAATCAAAATGAGCGTGAAACTTTGATTTTACTTCCTGACGCAAAATTATGACAACTGGCCTATAGTCGTTTCTTTGTCGGTAAGGCTACAAGAGTTTATTGATCCCAGGTTGTCTGAGACTGGTCTCTCAGCTAGACTGTACAATTTTTGAGATGAGAAATCACCCATCCCTTGTTTTAATCTCCTATCTTCAGCAACTTGTAGAGTATCCAACACATAGCTGGGTCATCACTGAATGAATGATTGAATAGTGTGGGTGAATTTACAAATAAAAAAATTAAGATTATAGGAGTAGCACTGTTTCATAGAAAGATCATGGCTTCAGAGGCAGACAACTCTACCAATTGGGGCCTCAGAGAAGATATTTAAGATCTAAAGTGAAAATTCATATCTTCTATATGTTGATTACTCACAGATTTATAATTTTAGCCCAAATAATTTTTCTGAACTACCATTCTGCATGTCCAACTGCCTGCTTGACATCTCCATTTGGACATCTAGTAGACTGGGAAGACTCAATATGTCTAAAATTAAGCTCTTGATGAGTTCCACACTCCCCGCCTCCCCCGGCAATTTGAAAAAGCCTTTTATGGGCTGTTTCTCATTCATTAATGCCAACTCCATGCTAATTGCTTATGCCAAATATTTGTCACCTTTAATTCCTCATTTTCTTTCAAACTGTAAAACTGGCTCATCAGCAAATTTTGTCATCTCTACTTTCAGAATATTTATAATTTGACCACTATCCTTATGGCCGCCACTCTAAGCCACTGTCATCTGTGACCATGATTATTGCAATAGGGAATTATTGACCTCCCTGCCTCTGTCATTGCTGTCCTTGAAGATTGTTCTCAAAACAGTAGCAGAGTTTACCTCCTTAAAATATATAAGTGATAGCTGTGCGTCTACTCAGAGTAAAAGCCCCAAACCCAATGTTTTTACTATGAGCTCCAAAACTCTATAAAATCTGCCTTCCTCTACCCCTTTCTCTTTATGCCTCTATCTTCTACTAGTTTGTCCCTCATTCACTCACTCCAGCCACACTGTTCTCTTAGGGATGATAACAATATCTAACCTAGGTTTTATCAAAGGTATTAAATGAGATAATGCACATAGAGTTTAGCCCAGAGCCACATCTGGGAAGCATCTAATGGACCCGTATAGCAATTGCTAAAACTGTTGTGATCATTATTACCATTATTATGCTTCCCAAAGAAGCAACATTCCAAGACAGTATATTCATCTTGATCATTAACCATATGATTCAAAATCACTTTCAACTCCTTCTCAAAGTCAAGTTTATCCTTCAGGTTTAAAAATTTTGCCATGAATTCATTCCTTCAAAAATTTGCTTCAGACTCTGGAGGGACTTCCAAAACACAATTTCGAAATTATCCTGTTTCAGAAACAACACTTGCTAAACACTCTGGTTGAGAAAACATTCAGTTGATCACATAAGTTTTCTTATTTTTTTTTTAGTATCAACTTTATTACTTTACTCATGTTTTATAGAACAGAAAGCATCATATATTTTCATTCATCTCTGGATAATACCATGAATAGCTAGCAATAAGTAAGACTTAAATTTAGGTAATGCTTTTTTCGTTCTGCTAAGTTTTTCAGAGATGGGAAAAGTAGATGTGTTTGTTGCAATCATTGTTTTTGCTGTTTGTTTGCTTTGAAACTTCCCTTTGTGTCCAGGCTTCAGAACTTGCAAAGAAATGTGACACCAGTTTGTCCTCCTGCACAATGGTAAGCTTGGGAAATGAAATCTTCTTATACTTTTACCATTGACTTATTCAAAATCAGGACAAGAATTATGTCTCTACACCTTATAGTAGTATTCTAAACTTTTTGAGAGATGTTGGGAAATTTCAGTTAATATGATTTAAAGAGAGCTCCTTCCATTTTTGGTCCATCACGGATGGATCACCAACATGTGTCTCACCCAGTAGCAGTCCTTTGGGTAGGGTATTCCCTTTCTTGGCCTGGTGACTTCCTGAGCAGACCAGTGTTCCTTTACATGGAAGTATACAAACTGCTCAGGTTATTTTCAAGACCCTCCCAAAGAACCAGAGACCTTGAATTATAAGGGATTTTGCCTACAACCTCTCCCTTTCTCTCATATTCCTTCATCAAGCTTCCCTTGTTTAGAACCTCAAATCAAAAACAGACATGAGTATTCCTGCATGCTTCCTCAGTGCACAGTCTGAGTGCTGATACAGTTTATGTTTATGGCCCATCTCTCCTCATAGAAGTTTCACAAGCTCAGGAATTTGTTTTTTGGGGTTTGTTTTTTATATTTTTCCATGATCTAGCCATCATTTTTAGAACAGTGACTACAGGCTGAATGAATGAATCTTTCCCCCCATATAGCATGTAGGATCCATGTAATTTTATTAGCTATCATTTTGTTAAGCCCAATCATGAGAGAAATCTAAGAAATGCTCTTCGTTTGCAGGTTTTGAAAAAGCCTTCTAAAAGTCGTATGTGTGGGTACTGTATGGAACAAAATGTCAGGCTCACAAGAAAAGAAATTTAAAAAAAATACAAAGGACAATGATTACCACAGGGCTTACACAAAATATCTTATAGTTACAACAGTCTATTTTAAACTAATAATTTAGCTTCATTTGCACACAAAAAAATCTATGCCTTCACCTTTCCCCCAACACTGTTATTGATGTCACAATTACATCTAATTATTTTGTGCATCCATTAACGTAATTATAGTTATTTGTAATACCTTTGTCTTTTAACATTTATACTAGAATTAAAAGTTATTTACCCACAGCCATTACAGTAATACAGTATTCTACATTTGTCTATGTATTTATCTTTACCAATGAGCTTTATACTTTTGTATGCTACCATAGGATGAGATCAGAGATCCAGGCCACTGAAGATCCACCACCACAACCAGGCATTGTGAACAAAAATGGCACTCCCATCTCTTTCTCATGATGGGAGACAGAAAAGTACCCTGAATGGCACATGATAAGGAAGGGAATAAAAATTTCTGGACATGAGCAGGAAGAAATGAGGTGTCAGCACATTGAAGAATCTGTACACGCACTGATGAAAAAATCACAAATAGGTAACAACCTTCTCTCTACCCACAATTCTAAATCTTCATCAATTAATCACCGGATATCACATGGATCGATGAACTTAGTAGTACATTTTTTCCGACATTTATTCATTTTTGAGAGAGACAGAGACAGAGACAGAGCACAAGAGGGGTAGGGGCAGAGAGAGAGGGAGACACAGAATCCAAAGCAGGCTCCAGGCTCTGAGCTGTCAGCACAGAGCCCGATGAGGGGCTCAAACCCACAAACCATGAGATCATTACCTGAGATGAAGTCAGATGCTTAATCGATTGAGCCACCCAGGTGCCCCTACATTTTTTAATAAAAGTATTTATATAGACAAGGAGCCACCAAAAATATTTTTCCAATGTCTGCACATGCTAAGCTCATCTTTGCTTATATTAGTCACAAACTATAACCCCAGTGCACAAATAATCATGTCTCCTGCTATACCAAACATATTTTATGATGCAGTGTTTTCACAGTGCTTTTTCTAATCGCTTCATAATAGTACAGGAAGTGGATGTACCACGATTTGTGTAACAATCCCCACAATATTCAACACTTTATTTGGTAGCAAACTCATTTGTTTGACCTTTTCGTTTTCCCTTCATTAATTTGGTTTTGCTTGAAAGATATTTTTTCCTCCGTTTGACTTTTGATTTTTTTTTCTACTTCTGTTTTATTTTCTTTTGTAGTTTTTGTTCTTCCATTAATGACTTTGTTGACTTATCATTATTAATTATTATATTGTTTTAGTCTTTGGCTTTACTCTATATACTTAAGCTTCTCTTCATGTCATATATTGACAGCCTGATCCTGCTCTGGCATCCAGCAGAAAACTAATCCTTCTCTCCTATTAAATGTCCATTTGTCTTTATTTTTTCTTTGCTTTAATAACAATTTACACTATTTTTACCTCTGCAAGACTTTGAGCTTTTGAGAGATTGATTTTTATTATTACCATAGCACAATCTATATTTTATTCTACTGGTGAAATTGTAATTTCTTGCCCTCAACTCACTAACATCCAAGAAAGCCCTTCTAAGCTTTGACTACACAAAATTCTTATTCATTTTTAAAACTCATGCTCATATATCACTTCTTCTATGAGGCCTTCCCTGCTCTTACTCTCAGGCAAAATTATTTTCTCAATAGCCTGATGCCCATGGTTTATGGAGATCTTTTCCATTATGTGTCTTTGTCTCCCTCTCTAGACTGAGCTTCTGAGGTATACAGGAGGCTGATCTCATGCTTTGGTTGTACCCTTAACAGCACAACTAACAGTACTCCACAGCTAGTCAGCAAATGCCTCCCTTGGTAGCTGTTCCTCAGAGAAAGAAAAAAAAATTAAATCTACTTTCCATCCTGGTTGGATTATTTTTCATTTACTATTTTCATTTTAATTATAAAATATTTTAATCACCCACAGAAGTACAGAAAACAAATGCAATCATTCATGCATCTACCTCTGAGATTAAAGAGATTTTAATAGTTTGTACTATTTGCTTTTCACATTTCCCTACTTTAAAAATAAATGAGAGGGTTCCGGAAGATGGCGGCGTAGGAGGACGCGGGGCTCACAACGCGTCCTGCCGATCACTTAGATTCCACCTACACCTGCCTAAAGAACCCAGAAAACCGCCAGAGGATTAGCAGAAGGGAGTCTCCGGAGTCAAGCGCAGACTAGAGACCCACGGAAGAGGGTAGGAAGGGCTGCGAGGCGGTGCGCGCTCCACGGACTGGCGGGAGGGAGCCGGGGTGGAGGGGAGGCTCGCCGGCCAAGCAGAGCCCCCGAGTCTGGCTGGCAAAAGCGGAGGGGCCGGACAGACTGTGTTCCGACAGCAAGCGCGACTTAGCGTCTGGGAGGTCATAAGTTAACAGCTCTGCTCGGAAAGCGGGAAGGCTGGAGGACAAAGGGAGGGAGAGCTGCTGAGCCCCCGGACGGCAGAGCTCAGCTTGGCGGGGAACAAAGGCGCCAGCGCCATCTCCCCCGCCCATCCCCCAGCCAAAATCCCAAAGGGAACCAGTTCCTGCCAGGGAACTTGCTCGCTCCGCGCAAACACCCAACTCTGTGCTTCTGCGGAGCCAAACCTCCGGCAGCGGATCTGACTCCCTCCCGCTGCCACAGGGCTCCTCCTGAAGCGGATCACCTAAGGAGAAGCGAGCTAAGCCTGCCCCTCCACCCCCCGTGCACCTTGCCTACCCACCCCAGCTAATACGCCAGATCCCCAGCAACACAAGCCTGGCAGTGTGCAAGTAGCCCAGAGGGGACACGCCACCCCACAGTGAATCCCGCCCCTAGGAGAGGGGAAGAGAAGGCACACACCAGTCTGACTGTGGCCCCAGCAGTGGGCTGGGGGCAGACATCGGGTCGGACTGCGGCCCCGCCCACTAACTCCAGTTATACACCACAGCACAGGGGAAGTGCACTGCAGGTCTTCACCACGCAAGGGACTCTCCAAAATGACCAAACGGAAGAATTCCCCTCAGAAGAATCTCCAGGAAATAACAACAGCTAATGAACTGATCAAAAAGGATTTAAATAATATAACAGAAAGTGAATTTAGAATAATAGTCATAAAATTAATCGCTGGGCTTGAAAACAGTATACAGGACAGCAGAGAATCTCTTGCCACAAAGATCGAGGGACTAAGGAACAGTCACGAGGAGTTGAAAAACGCTTTAAACGAAATGCAAAACAAAATGGAAGCCACGATGGCTCGGCTTGAAGAGGCAGAGGAGAGAATAGGTGAACTAGAAGATAAAGTTATGGAGAAAGAGGAAGCTGAAAGAAAGAGAGATAAAAAAATCCAGGAGTATGAGGGGAAAATTAGAGAACTAAGTGATACACTAAAAAAAAATAATATACGCATAATTGGTATCCCAGAGGAGGAAGAGAGAGGGAAAGGTGCTGAAGGGGTACTTGAACAAATTATAGCTGAGAACTTCCCTGAACTGGGGAAGGAAAAAGGCATTGAAATCCAAGAGGCACAGAGAACTCCCTTCAGACATAACTTGAATCGATCTTCTGCACGACATATCATAGTGAAACTGGCAAAATACAAGGATAAAGAGAAAATTCTGAAAGCAGCAAGGGATAAACGTGCCCTCACATATAAAGGGAGACCTATAAGACTCGTGACTGATCTCTCCTTTGAAACTTGGCAGGCCAGAAAGGCTTGGCACGATATCTACAGTGTGCTAAACAGAAAAAATATGCAGCCGAGAATCCTTTATCCAGCAAGTCTGTCATTTAGAATAGAAGGAGAGATAAAGGTCTTCCCAAACAAACAAAAACTGAAGGAATTTGTCACCACGAAACCAGCCCTACAAGAGATCCTAAGGGGGATCCTGTGAGACAAAGTACCAGAGACATCACTACAAGCATAAAACATACAGACATCACAATGACTCTAACCCATATCTTTCTATAATAACACTGAATGTAAATGGATTAAATGCGCCAACTAAAAGACATAGGGTATCAGAATGGATAAAAAAACAAGACCCATCTATTTGCTGTCTACAAGAGACTCATTTTAGATCTGAGGACACCTTTAGATTGAGAGTGAGGGGATGGAGAACTATCTATCATGCTCCTGGAAGCCAAAAGAAAGCTGGAGTAGCCATACTTCTATCAGACAAACTAGACTTTAAATTAAAGGCTGTAACAAGAGATGAAGAAGGGCATTATATAATAATCACAGGGTCTATCCACCAGGAAGAGCTAACTATTATAAATGTCTATGCGCCAAATACCCGAGCCCCCAGATATATAAAACAATTACTCATAAACATAAGCAACCTTATTGATAAGAATGTGGTCATTGCAGGGGACTTTAACACCCCACTTACAGAAATGGATAGATCATCTAGACACACAGTCAATAAAGAAACAAGGGCCCTGAATGATACATTGGATCAGATGGACTTGACAGATATCTTTAGAACTCTGCATCCCAAAGCAACAGAATATACTTTCTTCTCGAGTGCACATGGAACATTCTCCAAGATAGATCATATACTGGGTCACAAAACAGCCCTTCATAAGTTTACAAGAATTGAAATTATACCATGCATACTTTCAGACCACAATGCTATGAAGCTTGAAATCAACCACAGGAAAAAGTCTGGAAAACCTCCAAAAGCATGGAGGTTAAAGAACACCCTACTAACGAATGAGTGGGTCAACCAGGCAATTAGAGAAGAAATTAAAACATATATGGAAACAAACGAAAATGAAAATACAACAATCCAAACGCTTTGGGATGCAGCGAAGGCAGTCCTGAGAGGAAAATACATTGCAATCCAGGCCTATCTCAAGAAACAAGAAAAATCCCAAATACAAAATCTAACAGCACACCTAAAGGAAATAGAAGCAGAACAGCAAAGGCAGCCTAAACCCAGCAGAAGAAGAGAAATCATAAAGATCAGAGCAGAAATAAACAATATAGAATCTAAAAAAACTGTAGAGCAGATCAACGAAACCAAGAGTTGGTTTTTTGAAAAAATAAACAAAATTGACAAACCTCTAGCCAGGCTTCTCAAAAAGAAAAGGGAGATGACCCAAATAGATAAAATCATGAATGAAAATGGAATGATTACAACCAATCCCTCAGAGATACAAACAATTATCAGGGAATACTATGAAAAATTATATGCCAGCAAATTGGACAACCTGGAAGAAATGGACAAATTTCTAAACACCCACACTCTTCCAAAACTCAATCAGGAGGAAATAGAAAGCTTGAACAGACCCATAACCAGGGAAGAAATTGAATCGGTTATCAAAAATCTCCCAACAAATAAGAGTCCAGGACCAGATGGCTTCCCAGGGGAGTTCTACCAGACGTTTAAAGCAGAGATAATACCTATCCTTCTCAAGCTATTCCAAGAAATAGAAAGGGAAGGAAAACTTCCAGACTCATTCTATGAAGCCAGTATTACTTTGATTCCTAAACCAGACAGAGACCCAGTAAAAAAAGAGAACTACAGGCCAATATCCTTGATGAATATGGATGCAAAAATTCTTAATAAGATACTAGCAAATCGAATTCAACAGCATATAAAAAGAATTATTCACCATGATCAAGTGGGATTCATTCCTGGGATGCAGGGCTGGTTCAACATTCGCAAATCGATCAACGTGATACATCACATTAACAAAAAAAAAGAGAAGAACCATATGATCCTGTCAATCGATGCAGAAAAGGCCTTCGACAAAATCCAGCACCCTTTCTTAATAAAAACCCTTGAGAAAGTCGGGATAGAAGGAACATACTTAAAGATCATAAAGGCCATTTATGAAAAGCCCACAGCTAACATCATCCTCAACGGGGAAAAACTGAGAGCTTTTTCCCTGAGATCAGGAACACGACAGGGATGCCCACTGTCACCGCTGTTGTTTAATATAGTGCTGGAAGTTCTAGCATCAGCAATCAGACAACAAAAGGAAATCAAAGGCATCAAAATTGGCAAAGATGAAGTCAAGCTTTCGCTTTTTGCAGATGACATGATATTATACATGGAAAATCCGATAGACTCCACCAAAAGTCTGCTAGAACTGATACATGAATTCAGCAAAGTTGCAGGATACAAAATCAATGTGCAGAAATCAGTTGCATTCTTATACACTAACAATGAAGCAACAGAAAGACAAATGAAGAAACTGATCCCATTCACAATTGCACCAAGAAGCATAAAATACCTAGGAATAAATCTAACCAAAGATGTCAAAGATCTGTATGCTGAAAACTATAGAAAGCTTATGCAGGTAATTGAAGAAGATATAAAGAAATGGAAAGACATTCCCTGCTCATGGATTGGAAGAATAAATATTGTCAAAATGTCAATACTACCCAAAGCTATCTACACATTCAATGCAATCCCAATCAAAATTGCACCAGCATTCTTCTCGAAACTAGAACAAGCAATCCTAAAATTCATATGGAACCACAAAAGGCCCCGAATAGCCAAAGTAATTTTGAAGAAGAAGACCAAAGCAGGAGGCATCACAATCCCAGACTTTAGCCTCTACTACAAAGCTGTCATCATCAAGACAGCATGGTATTGGCATAAAAACAGACACATAGACCAATGGAATAGAATAGAAACCCCAGAACTAGACCCACAAACGTATGGCCAACTCATCTTTGACAAAGCAGGAAAGAACATCCAATGGAAAAAAGACAGTCTCTTTAACAAATGGTGCTGGGAGAACTGGACAGCAACATGCAGAAGGTTGAAACTAGACCACTTTCTCACACCATTCACAAAAATAAACTCAAAATGGATAAAGAACCTGAATGTGAGACAGGAAACCATCAAAACCTTAGAGGAGAAAGCAGGAAAAGACCTCTCTGACCTCAGCCGTAGCAATCTCTTACTCGGCACATCCCCAAAGGCAAGGGAATTAAAAGCAAAAGTGAATTACTGGGACCTTATGAAGATAAAAAGCTTCTGCACAGCAAAGGAAACAACCAACAAAACTAAAAGGCAACCAACGGAATGGGAAAAGATATTTGCAAATGACACATCGGACAAAGGGCTAGTATCCAAAATCTATAAAGAGCTCATCAAACTCCACACCCGAAAAACAAATAACCCAGTGAAGAAATGGGCAGAAAACATGAATAGACACTTCTCTAAAGAAGACATCCGGATGGCCAACAGGCACATGAAAAGATGTTCAACGTCGCTCCTTATCAGGGAAATACAAATCAAAACCACACTCAGATATCACCTCACGCCAGTCAGAGTGGCCAAAATGAACAAATCAGGAGACTATAGATGCTGGAGAGGATGTGGAGAAACGGGAACCCTCTTGCACTGTTGGTGGGAATGCAAATTGGTGCAGCCGCTCTGGAAAGCAGTGTGGAGGTTCCTCACAAAATTAAAAATAGACCTACCCTATGACCCAGCAATAGCACTGCTAGGAATTTATCCAAGGGATACAGGAGTACTGTTGCATAGGGGCACCTGTACCCCAATGTTTATAGCAGCACTCTCAACAATAGCCAAATTATGGAAAGAGCCCAAATGTCCATCAACTGATGAATGGATAAAGAAATTGTGGTTTATATACACAATGGAATACTACGTGGCAATGAGAAAAAATGAAATATGGCCTTTTGTAGCAACATGGATGGAACTGGAG
The DNA here is from genome assembly GCF_024362965.1 of Panthera pardus. NCBI lineage: Eukaryota > Metazoa > Chordata > Mammalia > Carnivora > Felidae > Panthera > Panthera pardus. The sequence goes on from NW_026526876.1 coordinate 41,914,089, forward strand.
AGTGTGATGCTAAGTGAAATAAGCCATACAGAGAAAGACAGATACCATATGGTTTCACTCTTATGTGGATCCTGAGAAACATAACAGAAACCCATGGGGGAGGGGAAGGAAAAAAAAAAAAAAAAAAAAAAAAGAGGTTAGAGTGGGAGAGAGCCAAAGCATAAGAGACTGTTAAAAACTGAGAACAAATTGAGGGTTGATGGGGGGTGGGAGGGAGGGCAGGGTGGGAGGGAGGGCAGGGTGGGTGATGGGTATTGAGGAGGGCACCTTTTGGGATGAGCACTGGGTGTTGTATGGAAACCAATTTGACAGTAAATTTCATATATTAAAAAATTAAAAAAAAAATAAATAAATAAATGAAACGTTATAAAAACAACTAAAACTCATTCTCCCTCACTCCTCTGTTCCCCTCCCCCTCCCTTTCCAAGGCTAAGGAACGCCCTGAAATTGGCGTGTTATTACTCCTACACATGCTTTTTGACATTTAAAGTATATATAGAAATCTGTAAACTGTATATACTGCTGTGTTGTGTGTTTTTTAAAAAGTCTCGTAAGTTATTGAGTAGGAAAAAAAGGTGATAATTTGTACCCCCATCTACCATTTTTAGACCTGGATTTTATGGACAAGAAAGAAAGAAAAAGAATGAAAGAAAGGTCTTATGTGTAACATCTGAGCTTCTGACTTTATAAATAATTGTTCACTTATTTCACATTAGGGTTCTCCAGAAAAACAGAGCCAATAGAATGTGTGTGTATCTATATCTGTATCTAATCTATATCTATATCTATATCTATATCTATATCTATATCTATCTATCTATCTATCTATATCTATCTATCTATATATAGAGAGAGACATATCAATACTGAAAGAAAGAGAGATAGGGATCCTGGGTGGCTCAGCTTGTTAAACGTCCAGTTCGTGAGTTCAAGCTCCATGTCGGGTTCTATGCTGACAGCTTGGAGCCTGGAGTCTGTTTCGGATTCTGTGTCTCCCCCTCTCTCTGTCCCTCCCCTGCACACATGTTCTCTCTCCCTCTCTCTCTCTCTCAAAAATAAACATTAAAACAATTTTAAGAGAGAGAGAGAGAGAGAGAGAGGCTTATGATAAGGAATTGGATCATGTGAATGTGGAGGCTAGTGAATCCAAAATCTACAAGGTGGGCCAGCGTGCGGAAGACACAGGAGAGCTGGTGTTCCAGTTTATAGCTAAAGCTAAAGAATATCTGCTGTAAAACAAGGAAGAGTCCATGTTACAGGTGAAATGTGAAGAGAATTCTCTCTTCCTTAGGGGAGGCCTATCTTTTATGTTTTTGTGGTCCTTCTACTGATTGGATGAGGCCCAACCACATTCTGTAGGGTATGTGCTTTACACAATACCCACCAATTTATTTATTTACTTATTTATTTATCTATTTATTTATTTAAATTTTATTTATTTATTTTGAGAGAGAGCATGAAGGGGGAAGGGACAAAGAGAGAGAGGGAGTGAGAGAATCCCAAGCAGGTGCTACACTGTCACCGCAGAACCTAATGCAGGGCTTGATCCCATGAACTGGGAGATTATGACCTGAGTTGAAACTGAGTCAGACACTGAACCAACTGAGGCAGCCGGGCATCCCAATGTACACCGATTTAAATGTTAATCTCATCTAAAATATCCTCAATAATATTTGACCAATATATGGGCACCCATGGTCCAGCCAAGTTGACATGTATATTGAGCATTATACATCTCTGGATCTGTTTTCCTAGTTTCATGTAAAAGTCTTTGAACAATACCCTTCCTGTGCTCAGGAGACAGGTGTCATGTCTGAAACATATTTCTTTCAACATTTCTTTTGGAAGGCAGTCATAGCCTCATATCTAATCATTACCCTAACCTTAACCATAGTCATGATGCCTCCAACCCCTTCAGTCTCCTATCTTTCCATGCATAGTATGTGCTAAGAACAAATCCATACTGATACACCTTTCTTCATTTAATAGGAAGGGCTAAAACCCAATCCTTTTATATGAAATAATTACCCTTCCTCAAATTGGTCTTTGTTTCTTATGTGAATGTTCCTCCTGGTTCTTTTCTCTCAGTGCCCCTTAGGCTAAAGCCCTACCCTTCTACAGCCTTGTAATCTATGCCATTCATCCCTAATTGAAGTTATGCTTAACCCAGTTTGTAAGATTTTAATTAATCCTTCAAGCTTTCCTTCAAGCAAACCTTCCTACTTGAAGTTTTACTTCAGTTGCATTTGTAAGATTTTAATTAGTTCTCCAAGGCTGCTTCTTTTGAACTTTCTTTCTGACTTTACCACTTCTGCTGCCATTTTTCTCAGATTCTAAGATGCCCACTGTTGTAAGATGCACTGTTGGTTAATAACAGCTTTCCTTTTTCATGTGGGGGAATTAAAAGGATTGAATCAAGTATATATTTTCTTTTATAAAATAAACTAACTGCCAAAAGAATGAATGTATCCAAATAATTAAATGGCACTTTCTTTTTCAATGTCATGATCAAAATTTAAATAAAAATCATCTCCTTAGCCAAGGTCCAAATAGACTTTGCATTCTCATCTGGCCCCTAGCAGTTGGGCAGAGCATCATTGTAACAAGCTGCCATTCATAACCTGTGCTGACGTCAATTCCAAAACTTCACCTTCTGGTCTTCCCTAGTATTCTGTCTGTGTGTCTGCTTTTAGTATGCATGCAATATAACCTAAATAATCTTGGGGACTTTTCTTATGTTCTGGAATTGTTTTATCATAAAAATTAAGAGCTCCTTGTAGATTTGATGGGAATGCAAAAATAAAACTGTGTGTGGGTGAAATCTAGAAGTATAAATTTTCAATTTTGTCTCCTGATTACAGATCTAATCAAATGCCTCAAAAAATTTTGTGCAATTGTGGTTTCCTTAAATTGACCATTTAACGTAGGTGCCTAGATTAAATTTATAAGTGTAAACTGATGTATTATCTTACAGTTTCATTGCCAGACAAGCATTTCATTACTCAAGTTTATTTTCATTTTCTCACCTACAATATTATGTTTTTTCCCTTTATCAAACTCTTCCTTCTATTCCCTTTCATGTTCTCTCCTTACCTTATTTCATTGAATACATATCTTAATTATTTTTATTTTTGTTTGTTTGCTAATATGGTAGGAAGAGTTGGCAATCATTTTCACACACACACACACACACACACACACACACACACACACACACATATTTCATCCATCAGGATAGGACTGCTGAATCCATGACAGTTTCATGAAAATAACAAGAACAGATATTAAAAAACTAAGGAGGTGCTTTATTATTACAACTGACACCAACTTGAACAGACAAGAAATCAAAGACACCACCATAATAAGGTCCTGCTGCATCTTAAGATCTGAGTAAGTTTTACATAATAAACAAAACATTATTCCCTCAGTATGAGTATAGAATGTATGTTACCTAAAAAGCTATCTTGGACATTAACTGGAGCCAATTCCCATCTCCATCCCCTTCCAGAACAGATTTAGTTGGGAGTGGCAAGCATCACTGCTCACCCCACAAAAGCTGGAGTACTACAAGACCTCATGGTGTGGATAAGGAAGAGGGCATAGCAAACACAGTCACTGCATCTTAAAGGAGTGAGGTTATCCCACTGGAGAAACATGTAATTTGGTAGTGAAATCAGTCAGACAGAGGAAGACAAAACTGCATGTGGAATCACTTACATGTGGAATCTAGAAAAATAAAACAAACAAACAAAAAACTGACCTCATATAAACAGGAAGTAGAATGGTGGTTGCCAGGGCCTGGGATGTAGAGGAGATGGGAGATGTTGGTCAAAGAGCATAAATTTCAGTTACAAGATAAATAAGGTCTGAGAATTCAATGTATAGCATGGTTGCTATAGTTAATAATACTGTATCGTATACTTGAAAATTGCTATGAAAGTAGATCCTAAAAATTCTCAGCACACACACACACAGAGTCATTATGTATGGTGATGGATCTATTAACCTTATTGTGGTAATAATTTCACTATATATATTTCAAAACATCATGTTGTACACCATAAACTTATATAATGTTTTACGTCATTATATCTCAATAAAGCTATCCAAAAAAAGACAAGGTAAAAAAGAATAAATGTAAACAAAAGAGTGCCTTAGATTTCACCTTTAGGGGCTGGGTTAGGAGTGGAGTTTACTGATAAAATACCCACCCCAGCCTCTAAGTGCTTCTCTACTGAGGTTCAAGGAAAATAGCTCTAGCTTTCTTTTCTTTCATACTTAAATAATACCTCCAAAAACTAATGTGTGTATTAGTTTGGGCTCCTTGGAGCTTAATAAAAAATTCTTAAAGACAAAGAAATTAAATCTGAGTCTTGAAAAACCAGTAAGTTTTATCAATGTGGATGAGGAAGAAAAAAAAATCTAGGAAGAGGAAAAGGTAGGAACAAAGATGCTATCACTCACTCTGAATTTAAATCCAACTGAGTGAAAGGCTTGGAGATAGACAGTTGGAGATTAAAAAAAAAAAAACCAGCTTTATTCCTGATAAAGACTATACTGGGTGAAGTGATGTAGATGTGTGGCCATGAAACATTTTCTGATGCTTTCATAAGGTAGACAACTTCTGACGTGGCTCCCAGAGATGCAGTATGCATCTGGTACACTCCTGATATTCATGCCTCTGTGTACACTCCTGATATTTATGCCTCTGTGTAATCCCCTCCCCTGGAGCGTGGACTGACCTACCGACTTGCCTTTAATAAATAGAATGCAAGTATAGGACGTCACTTCTGAGACTGGGTTATAAAGAAAGACTTGCATCTTGTTTTTATTCTTTCTTTCTCTTCCTGGCTCTTCTCAGCTTGCTTGTTCTGATTAAACAAACTGCCTTGTTGAGAGCTGTCCTATGGAGAGGTCCACATAGAAAGGCACACAAATAAACCGAGAGTGGTTTCTAGCTAACAACTAACAATGAGTAATCTAGGAAGTGAATCCTTTCCCAGTCAGCCTGAGGTGATTGTAGCTCTGGCCAATACCTTAATTTTAACCCATGAGAGACTATGAAGTGGAGGATAAGCCAAACCCCAATTGCTGACCCATGAAATTGTTAGATAATAAATGTTAGTCACCAAAGATTTGAGGTAATTGGTTAGGCAGGAATAGGTAACTAATAAACTTCCAGAGAGCACGGTGTCACCTGAAAAATAAAGTGCTTGCATGAGCACTTTCCCTATTACCAAGGAAAGACTAAGCCTGTAGGAAGACAAAAAACAGAACGTATTAAGCTGTACATCCCTGCCTGTATCTTTCAAATTCACCAATTAGACAAATATTTCCTCTTCCACTAAGGAACATTATTCAAGAAGCAGAGTTGTCCAGACACGACCCTATGCTACTTAAACAACAAACTAGCTAGAATCTGAGAACTCCCCCTTTCTTCTAGCTAAAGAAGAAACTTCAAGTTTAAATTCCCTTGGGACTGCGACCATTTTTTTTTTCATGGTCTGTGGGGTTGTATCATCCCACAGACCTCAAGTTTCAGGTGCAGAGTAGTTGGCTTTTCCAGAAAAATATTATAAATATCAAGCTCTACAAATCCAGACTGTGCAGCGCCAAGTAACCTGTGTTTTTCCATGGACAAGGCAATTTTCTCGTGCTTATAGTATAAAAAGTGGCACTCATGGGTAGTCGGAATGGGTAGGGGGAGTCCCTCTACTGGAGCAGATCTCATTCTGGGTTTAGCAGATACCTAGCTGGCATGCCTCTCCTTGGGATAATGGAGAGACAGAGAACTACATGCATCTCCATCTTGTTATCTCTGGCTTATGGGATGTCCTGTTCCCCAATAATCTACCCATAATTCATGCTGTGCTAAATTATGGACTCCATTCCAACCACTTGCATGATACCCCCTCACCCTCGGCAAGACAGAGAGGAGTGAGTGAGAGACAGAAGATATGTCAGGAGTGCTTCTTCCACTTTTCCCTCCATTAGAGTGGAAGTGTGAGGAGAGGGAGTTAAGTATCCCCTGACCATGGTCTACACACACGCATTTGCACATGCACATATATAGATACAAACACATATCAATGAAAGATAAATACAAAGACATAGAACAGGTTTGGGAAATCCAAGTATATCTGTATGACAAGATAAAAGTTAAGTTCAAGGACATGTTAAGTGGACTCTGGTGGAGTGCCAGAATGTCACATCAACAGGGCCACCCTGTTATAAAACTCCATGTCGCCCAAGCCAGGAGGGGTGGTGATCTTTGGAGTTGCACTATGCAGAAGCCTTAACAGAGCTCTTTAATGACACCAGCCACTCATATCTCCATCTCTCCCTTGACCTTTCTGATTTTAGGGATGACAGTTACATAGGCACAAGCAAAAAAAAAAAAAATCTAAATGAGTCCAAGACCTTCCACCAAGGCACTGAATTGCTTTTTACCTTCCTGTTGTATTTGTGGGGCTGCTCAAAATAAGTAGCAGGATGATTCATCGTAGCCTCTGGAAGTTGTCTGACAGTACTCTATTCCGGTGTCTGACTGAAGCTACTTATATCTTGTGTCACTTGGTGCAGTGACTCAGTTCCAAGCAAAGATTAATGCAGTTAGAGCATTTTGCAGAAATAGTAAATCACCCTTGCAACTGATTGCTCCTCTAGAGCTGCCTAGCCGGTGAGTTATTCATGTAGCTCTCCAGCATTGCTTTCATAAACAGATATTGTTTCATTGGTTGCTAATCATTTCTGTTGAAGTTAAAGTAGGCTCAAGGCCAGGAGGACAATGAGCTTTTATTCAAAGAAGCAAAAAGTTTGCAAGATATGCCAAAGGTCAAGCAACTCCTTGCCCCACTCTCCTTATGGTGACGGGCACTGAGTATATGTTTAAGAAGACTTTGCGTTCAAAACCATCATAATGCAAGTCTCATCTCTGCAGTCCTCTCTGGCAATCAATCCATTAAATTATTTATTTTTTCAAAAGTTTCTTTTACCTTATTGATTGTGTTTAACACTGATATTTTCCTATGTCAAAATAAATTATGGTCACACAAGTAAATACCATCAGAAAATTTACCAGGAAGACTAATCTCCCCTTGATTCTTTTATTACCTATTCCCAGAAGACAATATTTTTTTAGAAAAAAAAATTCATTTTTAATTTATAATGTCACAATCAATGCTTTGTTGTATGCTTCTGAATCATTCAAAGTCTTTCAGGGCTGTGATGGTACATACACCAAAAGCCCTGTAAGCACAGGTGTCTTAGAAAATTGTGTGGCACATGAGAGAGACTCAAAAGGTCTCTTGAACAGTGGACTTCAATAGTCTAGAAGGGACTACATGTCTTCCTTGAGCTTCCTTGATGCTTATTTAGATATGTGAAGCTTTACCCAATGGTAATATAAAGAAGTCATTTCAATTTGAAGCCCTCATTGCTCTCACTCCTGGACCAAGTCTATTTTGAATTCAACCTTCTTTATTAGATTCAGTGCTCTCAAGAAAATTTATATTTCAAGTGCTCAACCAATCTCTGAAATAAAGTTGAGGGAAATCATCCTTGGAAATATCAACCTTAAAATTGACTGCGCATTGGAACACCCTTTCCTGCTTGGTTTTACACAGTCAAGATGCTAATGCGTCATACCTAGTCAAATGAAAAGTCTTTAGCACCCCCTTCCTTCATTTAATGTCTAAAGAGGCTTGGTAGCTAATTGTCTAATTTAAAAATGGCATCACTAGACAAATGAGGAAAAAGAGCTGCCTCTGGTAAATCACTGGCAAGAGACTACAGAGAAATATTTAGCTCCGTCTATTGACTATTGACCTCATGTCTTTTCTCTTAGAATCACTGCAGTCATGTTCATCAACTGTTATAGGCTAAATCCATGATCGCTAAGTTTGCTTCCATGGCTGACATTCAATTTTCTCCCAAGAGGATGTCATTTTCTTCTCTTTTCCATAGTAGCAGAGATGGAATTGTGTGTCCCATTCATCTTCCATATCAAGTGGGGGCTTGAGAAATGGTGGACAAGGCTGAAGCACAACACATCATGGGTCTGGCAGGCTTAAGGGAGTACATCTCTTCTTCTTTGTTAGCAAGGGTCAGGTTAGGGCCAAGTAGCATTAAAATTGTCAAAGTTCAACTGGTGAAACACAAATTCGCTTGCCAGGGCAAAGGACCTGGGCAGACTGTAGAAGCCAATGTATGGGATCCAGGTATTAGGAAAGCTTAGGTGCAGAGGGGACAAAGAGAGCAAATGGAAAGACGTCTAAAGTAATTCCAGAAGTATGCCAGATATTTCCAAGGGTTTATTTGTAGTAACCCATTTGCTACGGATTTAATGTATACTCCCTCGCCTCAAAATTCCGATTTTGAAACCCTAATTCTCAGTATGATATATTTTGTAAATGGATGTTTAGGAGATACTTAGATCATGAAGGTGAAACTCTGATGAAGAGATATACAGAGCTTGCTTTCACTTTCTGTCCTGCACCACGTGAAGATACAAGGAGAAAATGGCTGGCTGTAAACCAGAATGCAGGTCCTCACCAGACCCTGGACCTGCTGGTACCAGCACCTTGATCTTAGACTTCACAGCCTCTGGTACTGTGAGAAATAAATGATTGTTGCTTAAGCCACCCACTTGATTGTAATTTGTTATAGCATCCCAAACTAAGATACGATTGGATTGCATTGCTTTATTGGTCTCACTTAAAGGATGTGATAAGTAAACATTTACCTTTAGGAAACAGAGAAATCAGTCTATGTTGTCCTATATTTTTAAATTTTTTTTTAAAGTTTACTTATTTATTTTGAGAGAGACAGAGGCAGCATGAGTGGTGGAGGGGCAGGGAGAGAGGAAGAGAGAGAGAATCCCAAGCAGGCTCTGCACTGCCAGCATAGAGCCTGATGCAGGGCTCGAACCTACAAAGCTGTGAGATCATGACCTGAGCCAAAACCAAGGGTTGGACACTTAACTGACTGAGCCACTTAGGCATCCCAGTCCTGTAATATATTTTAATCATTTGTATATAGCTAAGCTCCCTGATTTACCATGGTGCAACTTACAATTTTGCAACTTTATAGTGTTGCAAACGTGGTATGCATTCCGCAGAAAATGTACTTCAAAATTTTAATTCTGATCTTTTCCACGGCTAGCTATATGCAATACATTATTCTCTCATGATGCTGAGCAGTGGCAGTAAGCCACATCTCCCAGTTAGCCATGGGAACACCTGGGACAGACAACTGATCCACTTACAACCATTCTGTACCCACGCAGCCATTCTGTTTTTCATTTTTAGTACAGTATTCAATTAGTTACATGAGATATTCAACACTTTAGTATAAAATAGCTTTTTTGTTAGATGCTCTTGCCCAACTGTCAGCTACATAAGTGTTCTGAGCATGTTTAAGGTAGGCTACTGAGCTATGATTGATGTTCAGTAGGTTACATGTATTCAATGCATTTTCAGGTTGCAAGATTTTCAATTTATGATGGGTTTGTCAGGAGGTAACCCCATCACACATTGAGGAAGACCTGTTCTAGCTAATAGGGTCCAAGGAAGACCTGTATCTAGCTAATAGGGTCAGAGGAAAGTAGTCTTTAATATCCCTTTAGCCTTTTTTTTTTAACTTGGCACAGTAAGGATGAAGCAGAATTTCCTTTGAAACTTGCTAAGACAGAATGATTTTTTAAGTGACATCTCTACTTTTGTACCAAGACAGAGCCACTGCTCCAATGTTACCCCTAACAACCACCAAGAAGCTGATACACTTACTGCATAAAGTCTAAATAACCTGACAATCCACAGCAGCACTATCCAATAGAACGTCTTGCAATGTAAGAAATATTCTATATGTGCACTCTCCAATATATGGCTATTAAGCACTTGAAATATGGCTGGAGCAGCTGAGGAAATGAGTTTTAAATTGTATTTAATTTCAGTTAATTTAAATTTAAATATCCACTTGTGTTGGACATATTGGACTGTGACATTGCTATAGATTCAGCATCATCTGCCTTACTTCTTTTCAGAGACTTTGGAATTATTCTAGGCAAAGTATATGTCTCAGGCCAGTTCTTCACCACTGTGTGAACTTATGAACCCAATAAGTATATCATATCATATGGATTTATTTCACTTTTGACTCTCATTGGAAAACCATCTACCTTACACACACACACATGCACACACCCTTCCATATTGCTTCCCAACATATTTATATAAAAACACACAGTCTTGGGGTGCCTAGCTGGCTCAGTTGTTATAACATACGGCTCTTGATCATGGGGTTGTGAGTTCGAGCCCCATGTTGGGTGTAGAGACTGTGTAAACAAATAAACTGTAAAAACAAACAAAAAACCCACACAGTCTTCATGTTTGACATTGAAAAATATCCATAAACTTCAAAAGATATCTACGAAGCTAGGGCTTTCACTTCTGTTTATTTTGACCAAAGCTATTACAGTCACGACCAACTTTTATTCAGTAACCTTATCTTTTAAAATAGCTATAAATACTAGCAAATCATATGGGAAATTGAGTTTGTGTGGAAAGCTACAGGAGAAAAAAAAAGAAACGAGTCTTTGGAAAAACTATATATTCTGGTTTATTGTGGATGTGGCTGTGGAGAGACATCACGGCTAAGGAAATCAGTACACTCCTAAGAATCATAAAAACCTGCATTCCAGTTCCAGTTTTACCACCTGCTAGCTGTGTCATGCCACTGGCCAAGTTAACAACCCTCTCTGAGTCTGAGACTCCTTATCTGTAAAAGAATATCTTCATTCTTAACTCTTAAAGTCATTGTGAAGACGAAATAAGATAATATATGCAAATAGCTTACTACACGCTAGACTTTAAATATGTTAATCCCTTGCATTTCTACTTTTTTAAGCAAATATTTTGAAATATCTGAAAATTAATCAAAGCTATGTATGTTCAAGAAATATTCAATCAATCAGACATTTCTGTGAAATAAGAATTCAGTGTGATTTTGTAAGTAGGCTCTATAAAGCCAGAGTATCTCCGGGCCCCAGGCAGATGGTCATATTCGGGGAGGCGGGGAGAGGAAGAAAAGAAAAAGCTTCTTTTTCAGAAAATCCTCTTTGGTTGGCTCCTTCATTACGATTCGGCAAAATGCCACTTACAACAGATGGATATGAATACAGGCAACCAAAGAGGCTGTGCTTGTACCCCAAGTCTTGGCATATGGCACCAAATTCTCTCATCAGGCTGTCAAAACAGCTGCTGTGCACTTTCCCCACCTGCAGTTTCGAGGCTTTGCCAAGGGTGTCCAAGCGTAGAGAAGAACCTGCCGTCAGGTGGTTCTCCTGGGTTAGAAACCATACCTTTTGCACTTAGAGCACTAGGAGCCCCTTTCAAACTCCTTTAGAACTTTCTTTCGACTCCCTGGGAGTGAAGGAGATATTTAATCATTCAAGTACAACATGTATCCTTTCATTACCATTGAAAACACAACTAAGTCTTGGTAGAAAAAAGTAGACAGGTACTCAAATCTCAAGTCGACTATTTACTTGCAGTTCAATAAATTTATCAAACATCTTTGATCCTGAGTTGCCTCCTCTCTGAGTGGAAATAAACAATACTTGGAAGGAGTGTAGTGATGATCAGAAATAATAATGCAAAGAGGAGTTACGGTGGTCTTGGGCATACAGTAGTGATAGCCTACATATACTGACTGCTTGTTATATATGAGATATATTCCAAATGTTCTACAAATGTCGGCCATTTAACCCTCACATCCACCTCACAAACAAATATACTTTGTGAAATAGGTGAGGAAACTGAGGCAGCATGAGTTTCAATAATTTGCCCAAGATCATGAAGCTAGACAGGTTTGGAGCGGGGATTAAAACTCAGGCAGTCTGGCTCCAGAGGCTGCACACTGAACCATGATCGTAGGTGTTAAGGGAATGGTTACTATTTTTATGGGGGAAAAAAAGACTCACAGGAAATTGAGTATGTTAATGACCCCTCTATTGGTGAAAAGCAAATGACAGCTATAGAATCTGTGAATGATTTCTAACCGGCACTTTTTGCTTAGGTAGGAAAAATTTGCTAAGGGAAGGATAATTCAAAGTCACTCCTTTTTATGGGAACCCAGAAATAGTGCTACAAAAGTCAAAATCATTACAGGCATATTACAAAGAAGCAGTGATAATTTAAGCAATTGGGAAATCCTGAAAGAATTGTTTTTATATTTTAATTGCTGGCAGAATAAATTTAGTTAATGGGTTTTATATTCTTAAATTTACATTTGATATTAATCCTAGTCTATATTTATATGTGATTCTACATACAGCACATTAAATAGCCTGACCTGATAAAATTGATTTTATTAAATCTGGCAAAAATTAACCACTTGTTGAAACCAGATTGGTCTCAAGTGTATAGTTGAAACTTTTTTTTAATCAGGTAGATTTCATTTTTTCCCCCCTCCTATCAAGGTCTATAGACCTAAGGAAAGGAATATCAATTGAGGGCTACAACAATGTTAAAAAGCAGATTCATTTAGACTGGTTTTTAAGCTTACAGAAATAAAAAGTCCTTACTGTGCTTACTTTGAACACTCAGAACATGCAACACAGTCTTTTATACTATAAAGTAGCAAGTCCTAAAATATATACCTTTTGCTCAATATAAAGCCTGTCATGAGAAAGAGTGTTAAGAAACTGGACACAGATTGAGATGGAAGCACATATAATTAGGCAAATGCACCTTAACAGATAAAGAAAAAAGATGGACAAGAAACAGAAGGAAGAGATACATCTCAGCTTCCCTAAATTTTGTTCTCTGTTCTCTCAGTTCAGCTCTGCCAGGGCTCTCCTTCCCTACACTACTGTCCAGAAAGTACATCCAGGCAGAAATCTAGGGGAATAATAGGGTCAGCCATATATGACTGACTGCCTTCTCGGTCTCAGGGCTGTCTTACCACTTGCTGAATAGCTACGTAGAGGCGCATCGTATACTTTTCACAGTTTTCTAGCTATTTCTGTCGTGAGGCATGGGAAGTTAAATAACGGCTCCCCAGAGATGTCTCGGCCCTAATCCCTGGAAACTTTGAATATGTTATCTTACATGGCAAAAGGGAATTTGCAGATGTGGATAAATTAAAGATCTTGAGATAAGGAGATTATCCTGGAATACCTGGTGGGCTCAATGTGATCTCTTTAGGAGAGAGAAAAAAGAAGGTCAGAGTCAGAAAGACAGAGAGGCTGGAGAGCCTGGATGGTTCAGCTGGTTAAACGTCCGACTTTGGCTCAGATCATGATCTCATGGTCTGTGAGTTCGAGCCCCATGTCGGGCTCTGTGCTGACAGCTCAGGGCCTGGAGCCTGCTTCAGGTTCTGTGTCTCCCTCTCTCTCTGCCCCTCCCCCACTCACGCTCTGTCTCTCAAAAAATGAATAAACATTAAAAAAAATTAAAAAAAAAAGACAGAGAGGTGACAACAGAAGAAGTGGCTGGGATGACACACAACCATGAGCCAAGGAATGCGGGCTGGCACTCGAAGTTGAAAAAAGCCAAGGGAATAGATTATCCTCCAGAAGAAATGCAGACTTGCTGACCCACTTTGAGATCTGTGAAATGTAGAATAATAAATGTGTGATATTTTAATGTACTAACTGTGGTGATTTGTTTTACAGAAGGAATAGAAAACTAGTAGTACAGGAGAGGTAGTCTTGTAACAATCTCTATCTCTCAGGATGTAGAAATTTATGCCTACACATTTAAGTGTTCTTCCCACCACCTCCAAATCTTGAGAACCTAGTATGGATAAATAACTGTAATAGTATCTCAAATAGGAAGAAGGGGTCTGAGCTATTGGTATTTGACCAGGAAAAAAAGATAGAAAGAAAGAAAAAAAGAAAGAAAGAAAGAAAGAAAGAAAGAAAGAAAGAAAGAAAGAAGAAAGAAAGAAGAAAGAAAGAAAAAAAGAAAGAAAGGACAAGAACTAAATGAAATGAAACTTACTTCATTTGTTCAACAAATAGCCTCATTGAAGATTCTACCCAGAATGTAGAAAACTGAAAAGTTGTTCCCTCTCAACAAATTAAAAAGCCAAGATAATCTATAAAATAATAATGCTTCTTGAATCTATGCAAGAGTTAAGTTTGCAGGACAAATACCTTGGCTGTAGTTTAAGGAAAGAAAAGCACTTCCAAAGAGAGGAGGTCAAAAGCACTGGCTTACCTGTAGAAGAACATAGGAGGAAGATGATGCTGGCATACAATTGACAAGAACAATTCAGCTAAAATTATTAAAGAATTCCTATAAAGGCCGAGTATAGGCTAGCACAGAAGTATAGAGCCTGGGAGATTCAGATATAAGGGGAGTCCTCACCTACCAGCATATTCTTCTCTACGGACTTTCATGGTGTGTTCATGAGAAAGATCAGGGACAGGGCAGAAAACCAGAGAAATAACTTTCTATGGTTCAATGGCTTAAGTGTGGAAGATGTGAGAGACCAACACTGCAGAAAAGCCATGTAAATCCCACATGAACTTTTCTCCCCTTAGGACAAACAGTTTCAAAACCTTGAGCGGATGAGGGAAAGATAACAAACTCTGCCATTCCCAAGGCACACACCCATTGCAACTATGGAAAAGTAAAGAAAAGAGAGAAAGAGAGAGGGGAGAGGAGAGGGAGAAACAAAGATAGGAGGAAATCACCTTTCCTTTTCCCTCTTAGGAAAGACCAGTTAATCATCCTGGGCACAGACCATTAAGAATCTTTTTACCTCCATCCACATCATTGCAAATGGCAAGATTTCATTCTTTTATATGGCTGAGTAATATTCCATGGAGTGAGAGTATTATGCTAAATGAAATAAGTCAGAGAAAGACAAATACTAAATGATTTCATTCATATATGGAATTTAAGAAACAAAACAAATGAGCAAAAGGAAAAGAGAGAGAGAGAAAGAGAGAAGGAAGCAAACCAAGAAACAGACTCTTAACTATAGAGAACAAACTGATGGTTACCAGAGAGGGGGGATGAGGGGTTGGGTGAAATAGGTGATGGGGATTAAAGAGGGCACTTTTTGTAATGAGTACCCGGTGTTGAATCACTATATTGTACACCTGACACTAACATTACACTGTACATTAACTGACTGGGATTTAAATAAAAACTTAAGAATAAGGAGTCTCTTACCAGTAGGGGAAAGAAAAGGATCACTGAGAAACAGGGACATAGGGGCTAAGGTAAATCTTGGCCCGCACAAGTATAACACACCTCCACCACTGCCGTCCAGTACAGTTGTGTTACAGTTAACAAGTAGCTAGTTACCAAGTAGCTGGTAACAGAACTGTAATGTTATAGGGTGGAAGAAAGTGGAGAGAGATATTCTCAGAGGCAGGGGCATAGAGGAAGCCTGAAAGCTGAGGATGCAGCAAAAACGTGGAGAAAAATCTTCTGACCAACCATTCCACACTGGAAGCACAGGGGGAGGATAGAGGAATTTGAAATGGTATGCTGGGGTTAATCAATAGCAACAATAAAACCCAAACCTAGCTCAGCTCCTGGCTACACTGACTTAGTCCCCCACAACCCTCCAAAAACAGCCCTGCGAAATGTAGCCAGTAAAAGAAAGACACCTGATACAAGGGAACAAAAATCACATTTGCAGAAAACAGAGAAAATTAATGAAATCAAAACTATTCCTTTCTAAAAAACAAAGTGTTTGTTTTTTTTTTTTTAGAGTGAGACAGAGAGTGCAAGCAGGGGAGAGGGGCAGAGGGAGGGTGAGAGAGAATCTCAAGCAGGCTCCGCGCTCAGTGAGGAGCCTGAGGTAGGGCTAGATCCCATGACCCTGGGATCATGACCTGAGCCAAAAACAAGAGTAGGATGCTCAACTGACAGAGCCACCCAGGTGCCCCAAAAGCTATTCCTTTTTTTATCAATAAAATTTAAAAATAACTTGAAAACAAAACACCTTCCAATCAGTCTGATTAAGAAACAAAAAAGCAGACAAATATTATCATCATTACATAAGAGCACCATTATAGATACTACAGAGATTACAAGAAAAGTAAGGGAATGTTATAAACATCTTCATGTCAGAAAGTCCAACAATATAGATAAAATGGGCAAATTTGTTGAAAGATACAAATTGCCAAGTTTCACTCAAAAAGAAATGAATAATTTAGATAACCTAAGCCTATAAAACTTCTCGATGAAAATCTTTGTGACCTTGGGTTAGATTTCTTACATATGAAGCCAAAAGCATAATTTGCAAAACAAACAAATTAGCAGTTGAACTTCAACAAAACTAAAATGGTCTGCTCTTCAAAAGACATTATTAAGAGGATGAAAAGACAAGTCACAGAATGAGAAGAAAATATTTTCAAGTCACATATCTGATACCATTCCATTTATATAACATTTTGAAAAAGGCAGAATCAGAGCAACAGAGAAGAGATTACTTATTGCCAGAAGCTTGAAGTGAAGAAAGGATTTGACCTCTTCTTTAGGTTTATTGTGGGGTGTTTGTTACACAATTCTATGCATTTACCAAACTCACAGGAGGGTACACCAAAGAAGGTGAATTTTACTGTTAATATAAATTATACCTCGATAAAACCAAGTAAAAACAAAAAGAATTCTCATTTGTGCTGCAGAGATATACAAAGCAGAACAAGGTTCCTGTTATTTTAGGGTGCAAATAGTGCTGGGGAAGGCAGACAACAGGAAAATGCATAAATCCATAACATGTCATTTGACTGACTGATACACCTCCATTTGGCTGAGTTTATACTCAGTTTATACTAATGAGTGTGATAAGAAAGAAACAGGGCAGGCTAAAACAGTATGCTTCTCAAATTCGTTCATGTAATGACAAATAATAACACTTAGTATCTAAACAGTACATTGAATTAAATGTTTCTAGGATTGTTCCTAGTCAGAAGGAATTCATGGCAGCTTGGAGGCAGGAAGATAAAGTCTCCCCAGGCATTGTCTGCCCGTCCCGTGAGGTAAGGGGATCAATATTTGGCAACTGTGACAATTCATGGCACCCAGACTGGAAAATCCTAAGAAAAGGGCAAAAATTGGAAGCTGGCTTCTATTTTAGATAGGTGCCCCGGTGAAACGTCTGGAAACATAACGTTTGAATAAAGACCTAAATGAAATAAGCAAGTCTTAAAAAAAAAATCTGGGGGATGATTGTCCCATAGAAAGAAAGAACAATTAAAAAAGAACCCGTTCCCAAGAAAATAACTTTGGCAAGTCAGAGAAAGAGTAAGAACTCTGGAGCTGGGGAGGCATGAGCAATGGGAATTTTGACAGAAGTTAGAAGGTGAGGTCAGAGAGGTGGTCAGGAGCCAGATCACTGAGATCTCAGACATGACAGTAAGATATCTGGAGTTTATTTATGTATAATATTAAACCATTAGAGTGTTTTGAGCAATGGAGTAATATGATCTTATTTATAGTTTTAAAAGATCAATATGACTTTGGGGTCAAAACTGTTTGGGGTCAGAGGTACAAGCAAAGAGATGGTTAGGTGGCTAGAATATTAGCCAGGTGAAAGATGCAAAAAGTTAATTCATGTCTTAGCTGGGAAATGGGTAACAACTGGTCAGATTAGGGAAAGGATCTAAAAATGTCCTGATGAATTAGATGTGAGCATGAGAGGAGAAATGGCATTAAATGCTTCCTAGATTTTTGGTTTGAACAACTGAGTAAATGGTGATACTATTTAGTGAAATGGGGAAGATTAGGGAAAAGCATGTTGGGACATTTGTATATGTTAATTTGATGTGCCTATTGGATATTCATGTGGTGATGTGAAATAGACAGCTGGAAACGGAAAATATATATTTGGAAGTCATCAGTATGTAGATATGTGTTTGCTCATGTATTTAAACCATAGGAATAAATGAGATCATCCATGTAAGGAAATATAAAGGAAAGTCAGAGAGAGCAAGAGATACTTAAAATGAGTAGAAAGTGAGATAAGGGAAAACACCAGATAAACTTGGTGTCCTAGGAGTCAAATGAACAGAAATGTTTCCAAAAAGATGAAGTGACCAACGACATAAACTGTCTCTTCTTCATTTTCACAACATCAAGTCCTGGCTAATGTAAAAAACAGCTACCTGCAAAATGATGCACTGCAAGTAAGACATCCATCCTGAGGAATCTATGATATGCAATAGTAAAGTCAAGATTAAGACTATTACTCATTTCAAAGACTCAGATATTGGGTGTATTACATCTGAAGCTTTAGAGGATTCGGTAGAAGAGTGTCAGATATTGGAATCTGTTGGCCCCTGTTTTGCATCCTTCAGTATGGGGAAGACAAGTTAGCACTACTGAATGCAGGCAGAGAAGAGCAGGAGAACCATTCTGCTCACTTTTCAGACTGTAGTCTGCCAGTGATCCCAGACTAACAAACGCCAGAGAATCATGCGCCTATTAAGTTGCATGAGTCATATTCTCTTCTATCCTAAATAAATTTGGTGCTCAGAAATCCAGATACCAAGAGAGTCAGAGGAATTGGCAAAATGGATCTCAGCAGACGTCCAGCAAGCATCTGCTCCCAGGCAGAGGTAATAACGCCTCGCTGCAAACTGCACTGATAGAATTGGCCACAGCCTAGGGGCAGACAGCAGATTAGTTCTGTGTCAGTATCCCAAACAAGGCAGAAGCAGAGGCTGAGGCAAAGGGAAAAGCTCATAAGCCAAGTCCGTAAGGGTATATAGGTAAGTTCCCAGAGCCTGTTACTGTTTTGAAGAGTGAATGAAATCAATCAAGAGAGTCGGGATAAAAGGTATGGTTAAGCAACATTTTGTAATGTGTCATCTGCCAACTGAACCTCACACAATGAAAGCGTCTCACATTTAAGTTGGGTTTGAGAGGTTTAGACTGCCAGGAAACCTCAAATATGCCCAAAAAAATGCATAAAACTGATATCCACCAGCCCAAGACAATCCCCAGACTTTTCTATGCTCATCGAAGTAACTGGGCTGATGAATCCATAAAGCATGCTCTGGAGCTGTTCTGTAATATGGCAGCTACTAACCACTGTAGCTATTACATTTAAATTTATTAACATGTAAAATATTAAAGACTTTTTTTCTCAGTCACACTAGTCTCATTTCAAGTGTACATGTGGTGAGTGGCTAACTGTCTGGTTAGTTCCAAAGAACATTCTAACATTCCTATCTGTTGGACAGTACAGCCATAGGAAATAAATTACCAAATATACTGATGCGTGAAGACAGTGGGAGACAGCACACAAAGTTCCCAGCCCAGGAGGCAGGATCTGGAATAGCCATATTGACTCACCAAACAATGCACTGCAGAGACAGGAAAGGTTGTCAGCCGCGTGCCATAATCTTGGACCTTCTAGCTCCAACACTTAACAACACTATCCCAAAGCAGTGGAATATCATACATGTTCTGGAGGGGTGACTGTTACAAGTTATCTTCCCTTTCCCTCTTTTTATAATTAGGAGATCATTTCTTTTTTTTTTTTTTTTTAATGTTCTTCACTATTAAATTATTTGGGAGGTAATGCAAAGTCAGAAACAAAGGATAACAATGTATAATTCTAATATAGGAAAAGAACAAAGAACTGACAACAAGAATTTAATCTACCACAGAGAATGTAGGAAGACAAAAGGAGCAAGGAGACTTACTGAGCCTTATTACATCACCAAAACAAGGGAAAAAGGGAATTCTACACCCTTCATTAATTGCAGGGCTACCACCAGAGTTTTCTGATAAGTAGACCACAGTGAGTCAGCACTTATGAATGGGTCCAGCCATCAGAGGAAGCAAATTCAAATAGAACCAATACCTAGAAAGATAGGTCTCATGGAGAAAACAGCAACTAGAAAACACACACATACACACACACACACACACACACACACACACACACACAAAGAAAGTAAACAAAACAAAACAAAAAGAATAGAAAATACAAGATCATTTATAGAGATTCAGTCAGAGCATGAAGTACCTTTCTGGAAACATATAGTTATATACTTATAATTTAAAATACAATTGATGAGGGGCGCCTGGGTAGTTCAGTCAATTGAGCATCCGACTCTGGATTTTGGCTCAGGTCATGATCCCAGGGTTGTGGGATTGAGGCTTGTGTCAGGTTCCACACAGGGCATGGAGTCTGCTTAATATTCTCTCTCTCAGTCTCTGCCCCTCTCCCCTGCTTATGCTCTCTCTCTCTCTAAACACACACACATAAAATAAAATAAAATAAAATAAAATAAAATAAAATAAAATAAAATAAATGATAAAACGAGAGAATATTCACTATTAAAACGTGAGTTAGGGGGTGCCTGGATGGTTCAGCCTGTTAGGCGTCCCGCTTTGGCTCAGGTCATGATCTCACAGTTTGTAAGTTCGAGCCCTGCATCAGGCTCTGTGCTGACAGCTCGGAGCCTAGAGCCTGCTTCGGATTCTGTGTCTCCTTTTCTCTCTGCTCCTCCCCCACTTGCACTTTGCTCTCTCTGTCTCTCAAAAATGAATAAATGCTAAAAAAAATTAAAATAAAAAAAATGAGTTAGTGGCCTAGAAGGGAAAGTAGAAGAAATATCTCAAAGAAGAGAGCATAAGTTAAAAAATAATGGAAATAATACAGAAAAAGAATCAGATATTTGGCTGTATTTGAAGAAAGCCTCATTGACCAAAAACAAAATAAAACAAACAAAAATATTACAGAAGAAGAAAAAGGAATAGACGGACAAAAGAATATTATCAAACATATACAGGAAGGAAATTTCTCCAAGTTGAAGAAGGACATGAATCTACAGCTTTAAAGGATATACCAAATTCCAAGAAGGTTTGATGAAAGGATGAAACCTATCTATACACATATTTTGGTAAAAGTCCTGAATTCCAAGAACAATAATAAAACTAATGGTTTTCAGAAGAAAAGTACAAAATAGTTACAAAGAAAAAATAAGTAGTTCTAGTATCATAATTTTGCAAATAAAAATGTGTAAAAAGGTATTTTTTTAACTTTTTAAGTTTATTTATTTATTTTGAGAGAAAGAGCAAGCAGGGAAGGGACAGAGAAAGGGAGAGAGAGAGAATCCCAAGCAGACTGTGTGCTATCAGTGTGAAGCCCAATGTGGGGTTCGAAATCATGAACCGTGAGATCATTACCTGAGCCAAAACCAAGAGTCCAACGTTTAACCAACCGAGCCACCCAGGTGCCCCTAAAAAGATGTTTAAAAAAAAAAAAAAGAAAATCCTACTCAGTAATTATTTTGGTCTATGGAGGTCAACTTTCTGTGTACCTTTTACATCTAAGATTTTTTTTTCTGTTCCTCTTGAGATCTAGTTTGGTTGGGTATAATATAGTTGGCTATAATAGGGTATAATATGTAACTTTAGTTATATTATAACTAATATAATTCTAGGTCCAATATTTTTCTTACAACTTTAAAGGTTTTATCTCCAATGTTTTCTAGTTTATATTTTACTTAAAATGTGACATAAAGAGTGATGTCACCAAGACAGTGAAGGAGATCCCAGCCACCATTCCCCCACAAAGAACAACAATTTGCTCTCCACAAACAAAAATAGCTCTGGGAGAGCACAGGAGTCCACTTAAGAAACTTCAGCTTTTTAAGAGCAAAACACTTATAAATAACTGCACAAAAATGGGTAGGAAGAACAGCTCCTTTTGCCTGCATCATCCCATCCCCCAGGCAGGTGTGCTTAGTGCCAAGACAGAAATTACCCTCATTGGGAAAAGGAGAATGGAGTGAGTGACCAGCTTCTTCAGCTTTCTGGGGCACTGCACAGAGGATCTGTCTCACTTTTATGTGACCTGGAGACCAGCTGCAATGTCTGGAGACTGACAGAGACAAGGAAGAAAGGGAGAGACCACCAGTATCAGCGATGTAGTGGAACGACCATGGTTCCCAGGAGCTTGCTCTGCAGAGGATGCCAGCAGCCTTTGCCACTCAGGGTTCCAACAGCCCTTGTGGATGCTGTGGACTCCCACAATTCACATCACTGAGGACCTTGTAGAATGCAGTGGACTGCTCTTCAGGGAACCCCAGGAGCTTTTGCCATTGAGGAAACCAATGGTCAGCAAAGCTACTGCAGACTTCCTGCAGATTTCACCACTGAGAACACCATAAGGTTTTTTTTTTTTTTTGCATTCACAGATTCCAGCTGCCTAAATGAGTACCTCTTTACCCCCCACACAAACACTGCCTCCAAGAGCTACTCTAGCCAGTGCTGCCATGGACACCCTGGGCCCTGGGATTCATGTCAGCAGCCATCCCCTGACTACACAAGTACTTGATGTTACTCCAGGCCTCTATGGCCAACCCCCACTGCCATGCATGCAACTGCAGCTAGCCCCTGCAACCACATGAGTGCACACCAATAGCCCAGTCCCCCATAGCTGCTCAAGTACCCAGGGCCAGCCTCACTTCCTGCCATTGGCCTTCTTAACTGCCAGGTGTGCCTGTAGCTATTTTTTGCAGCAGTACACTTGTATGCCACCAGGCCCAGCTCCTGTCACCAAACCTCCACTGCCATGTACACATTTGTGTCTAGTTCCACAGCCACGTGAGTTTATGCTGATAGCCAATGTGCTCATAGCTGCTCTTATACCAGGACCTGGTCCCAAGCACTGTCATAGGACTATACCACCATACATGCCTGCAGCTAGCTCCTGCCATCTCACAAGTGCACACCAATAGCCTGGGGCTCCCCAGCTTCTCATGTGCCCGCATGTGGCCCTGACACCCACCACTGGCCCTGGTACTCCGCACTGTGCAAGTGCATGCAGCCAGCCCATGCCACCATATGGGTACCTGTAGCCAGAACCCATAGTTAAGTGTATACACACCACCAGCTCCAGCTACCAGTGTCACCTGCCCCATTCCCTTGCCACTGGAACTGGAGGTGACATTCCAGTGGGCCTCGATAACCCTTGCAGCCACCATGGACCGGCTGCAACTCTCACTACTAAAAATCACATAGTTATCAATGTCATGGACCCTAGTTACCTAAGCCAACAAGATACTATGTCCCCTCAAACCCAAAGCCAACATTTACCCCACACATGGCACCCCACACCACTAGACCTGAGGCAACACCAGACTCCAGTGTTCCCCTTCCCACAGGTTAAGGTCTTTTCTTACCAAAGCCAATCGATAAAATCTCAAAGAGGTGACTGTTTCATCAAATGTGCAGGCAACTACACAAAGGTATAGGGATAATGAAGAATCAAGGAAAGATGACAACACCAAAGGAACATAACAAACTTCCAGTAACTAACCCAAGCAAATGGAGATCCATGAATTGCCTCACAAAGATTCAAAACAATTGATCAAAAATAGCTCAGGGAGAGGCTTTCATTCAAAATAGGAGAGATAAAAAGTTTCCCAGACAAACAAAAACTAAAGGAGTTCATGACCATTAAACCAGCCCTGCAAGAAATTTTAAGGGGGAATCTCTGAGGGGAGAAAAGATGAAACAAAACAAAAAAGATGAAAAGCAACAGACTAGAAAGAACCAGAGAACACCACCAGAAACTCCAACTCTACAGGCAACATAATGGCAATAAATTCATATCTTTCAGTAATCACGCTAAATGTCAATGGACTAAATGCTCCAATCAAAAGACAGAGCGTAAGAGAATGGATAAGACAACAAGATCCTTCTATGTGCTGTTTACAAGAAACCCATTTTAGACCTAAAGATACCTTCAGTTTGAAAGTAAGGGGATAGAGAACCATCTACCATGCTAATGGTCACCAAAAGAAAGCCGAGTAGCCATACTTATATCAGACAATCTAGATTTTAAAATAAAGACTGTAATGAGATGAAGAGAGCATTATATCATAATTAAGGGGTCTATCCACCAAGAAGATCTAACAATTGTAAACATTTATGCTCCAAACATGAGAGTACCCAAATATATAAATCAATTAATCACAAACATACAGAAATTCATTGATAATAATACCATAATTATAGGGGACTTCAACACCCCACTTACAGGAATGGAAATATCATCTAAATAGAAAATCAACAAGGAAAAAATGGCTTTGAATGACACACTGGACCAGATGGACTTAACAGATATATTCAGAACATTTCATCCTAAAGCAGCAGAATACACATTCTTTTTGAGTGCACATGGAACATTCTCCAGAATAGATCACATACTGGGACACAAATCAGCCCTCAACAAGTACAAAAAGATTGAGATCATACCGTGCATATTTTCAGACCACAATGCTATGAAACTCGAAATCAACCACAAGAAAAAATTTGGAAAGACCACAAATAGTTGGAGACTTAAGAACATCCTACTAAAGAATGAATGGGCTAACCAAGAAGTTAAAGAGGAAATTAAAACGTACATGGAAGCCAAAGGAAGTGATAACACCACAGCCCAAAACCTCTGGGATTCAGCAAAGGCAGTCATAAGAGGGAAGTATATAGCAATCCAGGCCTTCCTAAAGAAGGAAAAAGGTCTCAAATGCACAACCTAACCTCACACCTTAAAAAGCTGGAAAAAGAACAGCAAATAAAACCCCAAACTAACAGAAGACAGGAAATAATAAAGATTAGAACAGAAATCAATGCTATAGAAACCAAACCAAACCAACGAACCAACCAACCAAACAAACAAACAAACAAACAAAACAGTAGAACAGAACAATGAAACGAGGAGCTGGTTCTTTGAAAGAATTAACAAAATTGATAAACCCCTAGCCAGTGTGATCAAAACAAACAGGAAAGGACCCAAATAAAATCAAAAATGAAAGAAGAGAGATCACAACCAACACTACAGAAATACAAACAATAATAAGAGAATATTATGAGCAATTATATCCCAATAAATTGGGCAATCTGGAAGAAATGGGCAAGTTCCTAGAAACATAGAAACTACCAACTGTAACAAGAAGAAAGAAAATTTGAACAGAGCCATAACCAGTAAAGAAATCAAATTAGTAATCAAAAATCTCCCAAAAAACAAGAGTCCAGGGCCAAATGGCTTTCTAGGGGAAATCCTAGACTTCAAGATGTATTACAAAGCTGTGATCATCAAGACAGTAGGGTACTGGCACAACAGACACTCAGATCAATGGAACATAAAAGAGAACCCCAAAATGGACCCACAAATGTATGGCCTACTAATCTTTGACAAAGCAGGAAAGAATATCCAATGGAATAAAGACAGTCTCTTCAGCAAATGGTGTTGGGAAAACTGAACAGCAACATGCAGAAAATGAACCTGGACCACTTTCTTATACCATACACAAAAATAAACTCAAAATGGATGAAAGACCTAAATGTAAGATAGGAAGTCATCAAAATCATAGAGGAGAAAGTAGGCAAAAACCTCTTTGACCTTGGCTGCAGCAACTTCTTACTCAACACATCTTTGGAGGCAAGGGAAACAAAAACAAAAATGAACTACTGGGATCTCGTCAAAATAAAAAGCTTCTGCACAGTGAAGGAAACAGTCAGCAAAACTAGGAGGCAACCAACAGAATGGGAGAAGATATTTGCGAATGACATATCAGATAAAGGGTTAGTATCCAAGATCTATAAAGAACTTATCAAACTCAATACCCCAAAAATAAATAATCCGGTGAAGAAATGGGAAAAATCCATAGACACTCTTCAAAGAAGACATCCAGATGGCCAACCTACACAAGAAAAAATGCTCAACATCACACATCATCAGGGAAATACAAATCAAAACCACAATGAGATACCACCTCACACCAGTCAGAATGGCTAACATTAACGACTCAGGCAACAACAGATGTTGGCAAGGATACAGAGAAAGAGGATCTCTTTTGCATTGCTGGTAGGAATGCAAACTGGTGCAGCCACTCTGGAAAACAGTATGAAGATTCCTCAAAAAATTAAAAATAGAACTACCCTATGACCCAGCAATTGCACTGCTAAGTATTTGTCTAAGGGATACAGGTGTGCTGTTTTGAAGGGGCACATGCACACCAGTGTTTATAGCAAGTGCTATTGACAATAGCCAAAGCATGGAAAGATACCAAATGTCCATCAACTAATGAATAGATAAAGAAAATGTGGAGTATTACTCAGCTGTAAAAAGAATGAGAATTTGCCATTTGCAACTACGTGGATGGAACTAGAGGGTATTATGCTAAGTGAAATTAGTCAGGGAAAGACAAATATATGACTCACTCATATGATGAATTTAAGATACAAAATAGATAAGCATAAGGGAAGGGAAGCAAAAATAATATAAAAACAAGGAGGGGGACAAAACATAAGAGACTCTTAAATACAGAGAACAAACTGAGGGTTCCTGGAGGGGTTGTGGGTGGGGGGATGGGCTAAATGGATAAGGAGCATTAAGGAAGACACTTGTTAGGATGAGCACTGGGTGTTATACATAGGGGATGAATCACTGAAATCTACTCCTAAAATCATTACTTCCCTATATGCTATATTGGAGGGGAGGTGGGTAGGAGGGGATGGGTTAAACAAGTGACGGGTATTAAGGAGGGTACTTGTGATCAGCACCAGATATGGTATGTAATTGATGAATCACTAAATTCTACACCTGAAACTAATATTGTACTGCATGTTAACTAGCTGAAATTTAAATAAAAATTGGGAAAAAATGTTGAGGGAAATAAGCAAAGAGATGACGATCATGAGGTAAGTTTTAGAAGAAATAAAATGGAGAAGCAACAAATACATAATTGGTGTATTTTATGAAAAAAGTAAAAACCACCATGAAACCAAATCAATATTTGAGGAAAAACACGTGACATGATTCGAGACTTAAATCTTCATATTGAGACTCACAATATGAGGCTAAATTAAATACAGACACCTCTACAGGATAAATTAATTTAACTGGAGTTATATGTCAGGCTTGAAAGCTTAAAGGAATTACCACAAAGTTCCTTTGATTCCGCATTATCGCTGAATCCCACTCAGTTTCTTCTCCAAGGTGAATTCCTAAAACAGGAAGAACTGAGGTTTCTCAATAATCACTGTGATGTGACAATGTGACATGCTACCTTGTTATTATAGAGGTCAAGAGAAGAGACACTTCATGCTACGCAAATTAGGCAAAAGTGATTTTTTTCTTAAAATATCTTATGTTTTTCCTCTTTTGAATTATTCCACCCTCATGTGAAAGCAATTTTCTTACCAAATTTTGAACTCATTTATTTGTCTGCTTTTAATTTAGACATAAACCAAAGGCCATATGTTTTTATGGCTTTTCTGACACATTTATTGCTCACCACTAAAGAAAAAACATAGCTCCATGAATTTTATATTTCACACGAATGTACTGTTTAATTCAAACTATTGCTTTTAAATTTTTGAGCAATGTTATAAATAAAAAGTTTATAATAAGGGATGCTACACTGAAGATACAGTAATTTATTCAGGCTTTATTAAACAAAAATTGATTTATGCTAAGGCTCTGTGGTTTTGACAACTGTAGTTAGAAACTGCACTGGAGTCATCCTTATCATTTAAGCCAATTTCCAGGAGGTTTTTTTTTTTTTGTTTTTGTTTTTAATAGCTTTATCTATCTATCTATCTATCTATCTATCTGTCTATCTATCTGTCTATCTATCTGTCTATCTATCTATCTATCTGTCTATTTGGAAAACCACAACACTCAATTCAATGCCTCATCCTATCAGAGAGGCATGCCCTGGTTAGGATACTAATGTGGATCAATGAAAGAAAAGTAAAAGATTGAAAGATTTTAATTGATCACATCAAGGTCCAAGTATCTTTGCTATAAAGTCAATTGAAGCTGAACTAGAAATTCAATATTATGTTTCACTTAAAAGTTGACTGAATTAAAGTGATGAGGAGCTTAATGAGTTACTAAGTGAAAATGTCAACAAATCAGTTATGGCAAATTTAACTTTGGTAAAGCCAAAGAGACAAAGCTACGAGACAAAGGTAATAATTCTGAGTCAAGAAGTGTTGCTTCAAAAGCACTGTCATAGTGACAATCAGATCGTGTATATCCGCAATGTGCCTTTTTAGCAACTGTCCTTCATCTTATCTCCCTAACTCCAGTCTCCCTCCCCTTATCTTCTAAATTCTGTGATTAGTAGTGAACATAAGGGAATATGTGGTGAGCTAATGCTTATTGTTGTTGAATTTTTAAGAAATATTTGGCAAACTTTGATGGTTTCCTACAGCAGAGAGGTTGTCTTTCCTTAATAAAAGGTCAAATGCTTTAGAGTTTACTTTTCTCTTTCTTACATATACTAGAAATTAAGTCCCAGATTGACTACCTTCCGTACCTAGATGAGTAATTGAAAACTTCAAACTTGGGTGTTTTGGCCAGGTTTCTCTCATGGTTTGTAACATGGACGCTGACGTGTCCAAGAACAACCAGTGTTGTCACGACAGAATAACAAAACTATTCTTCCTTCTTAAGAGTTAACAAAATATAACAAGATCTGTACATCCTAAAGAAAATTCACTTTATTTTATTATTTGTTGTAAAGTTGTTTTATTTTATTTATTTTGAGAGAGACAGAGATAGCATGAGTGTGGGAGGGGCAGAGAGAGGGAGACAGACAGAATCCCAGGCAGGCTCTACATTGTCAGCACACAGCCTGATGCAGGGCTTGAACTCACAAATCATGAGATCATGACATGAGCCAAAACCAAGAGTTGGATGCTTAATTGACTGAGCCACCCTGCCCCCTAAAATCACTTTAAAGGAAGAAAAAATGAAAAATCTCTGGCTCAAAGCTTATTTGTTTGGAATTTATACTGCCTTGATTTCCAAGTTTGTATTTTGAGAATTGAAATAAAATCATTCCATGGTGTTCTAAACGAAATAAGAAACTTGTAACTGCACATCATTATTGAACTAATTTATTACGATTTAATTAAGAGAGTTACGGTTTGATGCCGCATTTGTCCCACAGTTTCTGCTTTGAGCAAGGAAAAAGTGGGTTACACCGTTTCAATTCTCATCCAAACACTAGACCAGTTGCTTATTTATCCATACAGAACTTGACTGTGCTCTGAGGACAGAATCGGAATGTGTTTGCACTACATTGCAAAATGATACTTACAATTTGAGATTCGAGGCCATTCAGATATTTCAAAGAAATCCAACCTTACATGGAGAACTGAAACCGTGTACGTGATATCTGAAGACCGTTTAGTATTTTATTTGATGTAAAATAAATGGAAATGTTAAAATTAATAAAAACAAAAATTTTGGCTGGTCCCAGTCTCTTGATGTCCTAAAACTTTAGACACACTTGTCTCAAATGGAAAAAAAAAAAATATATATATATATACACACACACACACACACACACACACACACACACACACACACACATATGTGTGTGTGTGTGTGTGTGTGTGTGTGTAGTTGCAAATCTTAGCCTACGTCTGAGATAGCTCTAATTTTAGCAAGATCTGGTACAATCATGTGTATGTGGACATTATCCAGAGAAATTATACTTCATAGTCTAAACCTGTATACCTTCTCTAGGTCAGCAATTTCACAAATGCCCTTAATGTAAGAGAGGACTATTACAATGAAGATGGACTCATCCATAGACATTACTGTGTACATTCACCTAACATACAGAATGTACTGAGTTCCATATGATGGTGACAATGGAGAAACAGAAGTACTTGTAGTCTAAATAAGACACAGAAAGAGACATTTGAGTAATAGATTCAAGTATAAAACTCTATTATATTCAGCTTAACGTTAAGATCAATAGTTATTTGGATTACTAGTCTAGGGACACATATACTCAGTCTCCAATTAATTCTAAGTGTACAAAAATGTTTATTATAATACCTTAAATACCTAAGCATGTCAGCCTATAGCACACTTCAGCCTTTTATGGCCTGGAATCTTAGGCATCCTCTTTTATCACCAAGAGAAACATGACTGAGGCAATAGTCTGGTCATACATATGTAGTTCACTCACTACACAGTGAGGCAATTAGTAGGCCAGCAGCAGTCCTGCTGACTGAGAAGACCAGCATCTCAAGCATATGAATATTTTGTACTAAGGAAGGAATTTTTTAAATTATCATATTAATTTATTTCATATATTCTCCCCAGATTTGTCCAATCTAAGTTACCAATGGTCATTCTCAATGGTGCAATGGTGGTAAACATTTCTGCGCTAAATAGGAAAGAATGGATAATCTAGGCATATTTACATTTATCTACAGAATTTTAAAATCTTTAGAATTATAGATATAGCAATTCAATCTTATTTTTATTGATTCATAGTTGAATTAACTTGGAAATTTTGGATTAAAAGAAGTTCTATATAACATGGACTGACAACATTCTAGAAAATAGAAATGTAATACCTTTGGGAGCAAGGTGACTATAAATCATTCATAAAATTGAAAATTCTTAATTTAATATTCTTTAAAATTCTAAACAAAACATTAGTATTTTACACCCTGTAAAGTATGAAATTCTCTGCTTATTCTCAAGGTCACCTTATGTTAGAAACACAAATAATGTAGATGGGTTAGCCTAGCATTTCTCAAAGTATGTTCTATGTCCCTTGCGGTACTCTGAAAAAATATCCAGTGGCTAATGTTTGAGAAACTTCACATAATATACTTCTCTGTGTTGCAGGTTTATATAATAGGAGACATATCGAAAGAAAGGCAAATTTTGTAATGAGGAAATCTACAAAATACAGCATGATTATTTAAAAGACCATGGGCTCTGGAACTAAATTAAATGGTTTGGAAACCTAGGAGTGCTTCTTAGTTTTGTGAACTTGAGAATGTTACTTATCTCTCTGTGTCAGTTTTCTAAAATAAAGATTATAATAACGCCAACTTCAAACAATATTCTTGTGAGAATTTAAATTAGTTAATATATAGGGGCGCCTGGGTGGCTCATTTGGTTAAGCATCCAACTCTTTGTTTCAGCTCAGGTCATGATCTCATGGTTCATGGGTTCAAGGCCCACATCAGGCTCTGTGCTGACGGCATGGAGCCTGCTTGGGATTCTGTCTCCCTCTCTCTCTGCCCCTCTGCTGCTCGCTATCTGTCTCTCTCTCAAAAATAAATAAATGAACATTAAAAAGTTTAAATTAGTTTATATATATATATATATATATATATATATATATATATATATAAACACATGTCTGGCACATCATAAATATTGCAGAACATTTTAGTTTGTATTTTTCCAATTTAACTGGCCACCTGTATGTATGTGTATGTGTGTGTGTCTGCACCTCTTTCTTTTTTTTTTTTTTGCACATTTTAATAGCCCAAAGAATATGGCCTTGTCCAAGATCAAAAATTTTAAAGAAAGAAGAACAACACTCACAGAAGCCCAGTCTCATTTATCGGGATTCATTGGGAGTATTTGACAGGTGGTATGAGAACTTGGGTTTCCCTCATCCCTGTCCAGCTTTGAAGCATGGTGGCTTTCCACTTTTCAGCTAAGTGTCTTCTAGACTAAAGCAGCTTTCTGGTTATATGTTTTCCCATTCCCTATAGACAGCTGGTTGGTCTTTAACGAGTTCATTTTCCTTCAAATGTCAAAATTCCATTATTTTTGAGACTTAGGGCAATATCATGAAGTTTCAGAAAGCGTTCAAAATCCTCCCCAAAGTTGTCTTCATAAATTGACCATATTGTTTAGTAATGGGGAAAAAAAGTTGTATGTATAAACTTTGTAAAAAAAAAAAAAATCTAATCTTTAAATTACAAATGCTTTTGGAGGGAAAAGAAATCCAAGTTTTCTCCGTGAATAACAAAAATATAGAAGGATCATTGAAGTAATGGCTTTCTTTTTTTAATTTGTATTTCTTTCTTTCTTTTTTTTTTTTTTTATGTTTCCTCAAAGTCTCACTGCTTTCTTTTCTTTTTGATATTGTAACTGCTTCTAGTGTACCTGAGAATCAGGCTTCAAATAAAGCTGCAGCTTTGAATGGAAACAAAGGAAGTTGTTGCCCTGGCAACGGGAACCACATAAAGTCCCCACACATCATTTCCATCTTGTGCAATTCCCTACTAATTCCTAGGTTTGCACCTAGATAGCATGGACAATGGAGCTCTGCCCTTGGACTCTTTCAGTAAGAGAATTCATTGAAATTCTCATTAAAAGTAAGCGGTTTCACGTGGGAACATAGTGGCATACCTCAGATGTCTGTTATAAATATGAAAAATGTATATTTGTACAAATGAATCACATTTGGCCATATGGCCAATTCTAGGTAAACATCTGTTCCTTGTTTTTGTTTTTTTTTTTTTTTTTTTTTTTTTTTTAATGCAAACCCTGTTTGGGGAACCTCACACTTTAGGCTGTAAGGAATGAAATTTGTGAAACTGGAAACCCCACCATATGTCTTCCACTTCTAAGCATCCCTTTTTGACTTTAGCTCTTAAACTTGCTCACTTAGGGCATGTGATGAAAAAAAAAATCATCTTCAGAAGGAAAATGAAAGAATTAATACAAATTCTCATTCCTTCTATGATATAGGAACTTGCATTATCACTTAAATTTGAAGAAGTGGAAATTCTGAAATTCAGCCAAGCCCCTCACTCCACAATCAATTGTATGCCATTGACTAGAGTCAATTCATTCACTGATTCATTCATTCTTGAAAGAAAAATGAAGTGGGCACGCCTCTTATGTTCGCTGCATTAGAGGTTTAAAACAATGCAGTATAGGGCCACTGCCCTTGGGAAGCTTAAAGTCCAAGTGGGAGATGAGGTAAGCTGTAAACATGAAGAACATTAAATATTTCAGGACCTTACAGGTAGCCATCCATGAATGGTTTGAGTTTCATTGACACAACTCTAGAGAATCATCCTTTCTTTAGCCCACTGCATCAATATCACCCTTTCACTTCAGCCTCTCAAGCAATGTTCTAATCAATTCCTTCTTCTCTCATCTTCTTTTCCCCTCACCTGCAGACCCTTCCCCTTATTTTCATAAATTAGCATAGGATTGTGTTCCTGCTGCGTACTAGATACGCTAGGTTCTGGGGACAAAAAAAAGGGGTGGGTGGGATTTATAATCCACTAGGCAAAGCAGACATTAAAATGTCAATCATCACAAATAGTTATATTATTACACAAATAGTTTACCCATTACCATGCAGAGCAGCCACACTGAATTACTGGCATTTATAAAATGAGTCATTCTTCTTTCTATGCGCTTTGGAAACCTTTATCCCTTGAGTATCTGGAATGCTCAATCCCACTTGTCCAACTGGGAGTCTCTTATTCTTTCTTTATTTTCATAACAGACTGTAACTACCATCCCCAGCCTCTAAAATATCTCCTTAATTTCCAAGTCAAACATTGGAACTCCTTTTCCTACATACTTATGTTTACCAAACATATTCCTAAACGATAGCTTTTTTCGTGGAGTATTAAAATTCTTTATAATTTTAGCACACTTTTAAATTGTGAGTTCTCTAAATACAATTAATATAATTTTCATCCTTCAGTAGACACTTGATAAATACCAATGGCTTAATGAATGAGTGAAGGAAAAGTATGGTCAAAATTCAATATATGAGAATGGAAGCTTGAACTCCAGAGAATAAAGACCTGCTCTATATAACAAAGTTGTTAATGCATGCTGGTGGTTGCATCATAACATTATTTTGAGTGTTTTAGCCAAAGAGCATGCAAATGGATATAAATAAAATCCCCATTCCAACTCCTGTTCCCTTCCTAATCTACTTAAGATCCCATTGCTACACATTAGGCTTGGCCTGTGGGTCAGTGAGGAAACAAATTTTTTATTCTTCCAAGGAAATCAAGGAGTCTTTTTCTTCAAATGAAAGCTGTGTTATGAAACTATTTGTTAGCATGAATTGAATTCAAAGGTAAAATAAATTTATTAATGGTTGATTTTCACATAGCCCAGTTAATACTGCCACTTTAATCTAGTTTTAATGGAAATTATAAGATTTGCTACACTGCAGCCCATGGATTCTGATAAGAGAGGGGGGAAAAAAACTCACTATGAATTGTATCAGCCTCTTGCAGTTAAGAATATGAGAGATGGTGATAGGACAGAGATGAACAGAAACAGAGGAAATATGAGTCAGAGTAGAAGCTGAATGTGCAGAACATGCAGACTTTAGCAATGGCACTCAAACATATTTAGCCTTTGCCATGGAATCACTAATAAAAACTGACCTCCAAAGTCTAAACGTCCTCTACTCCTCCACACCTGTCCAAACCCTTGAGACATGTTAAAACAGCCTCCCACATTTCTCGTATAATTAGGGAATCCGATCTGACCTTTCCTTTCTCTTTGGTAGCTTTCCCCTCCGTTAATGTTCAGTCAGCCTTTATTTAGTGGTGTATTAGTTCCCTAGGGCTGCTGTAACAAGTTACAAACTGGGTGGGTTAAAACAACAGAAATGTATTCTCTCAGTTCTGGGGGTCGAAAGCCCAGAATCAAAGTATTGGCAAGGACCATGCTCACTCCCATGCTTCTAGAGAAAATCTGTTCATTGCCTCTTCTCAGTTCTGGTGGTTCCAGGTGTGTCTTTGTTTATGGCCACATCCATTCAATCTCTGCCTCTGTGGTCACATTGCCTCCTCCTCTTTATCAACACTGCCTCTGCCTCTTTCTTAGGAAGATACATGTGGTTGCATTGAGGGTCCATCTAGATAATCCAGGATAATCTTCTCAAAACCCTCAATTTAATAGCATCTTTTGCCATATAAGGTAATATTCACTCTTTTGCCATATAAGGTAATGTTTACAGGTTCTGGGGATTAGGACATGAATACATCTTTTTTGGGGAGCCACCATCCAACCCCTTACACTTGGACAGGTTGCTAGGGTGAAAGAATCTGCGTAGGTGACAGTCGCTTCCATCAGAGCACATAGGAAGCATATACACTTTGGGTCACCATGTGGGCTCACCCCACACACTGAAAAGAAGTTTATGGTTTATGGGCCACAATACTAGACATCAGCCATAATAGCTCTCTTTTCTCACTGGTCCCTTGGAAGCTTGAATGGACACTGAATGTTGTATCAGGTGAGAAATTAAAACTGACTCAAACAATCTTTGGTGTTGAGTGTCCCTTCCTTGCTTCGACACCCCCCCCAAAACCACTGCTATCTGTATACTTGCTGGGTGTTGTGTATCTGTCTCACCACTTATAGCTTCTTCAGGGTAGGAAATCACATCTTCTTCATATTTATTTAACTAACACCTCACCTAGCACCTAGTCCATTGGCTGATTTTTAGTAAGTGTGTGTTGAACTAAACTGAACTAAATCCTAGTTAGCAAGACATCTAGACTTTTGAGAAAAGTGTGGCCATTGTGAGAAGAACATTAGAGAACCCTTTGTCCTTTTTTCTCCACAATATGAAAGTATCTTTTTTCTCTTCCTACGATATACATGGCATTAGAGATAGTCTTATCTTTGGGGGTTGTTCTGTTGATTGTTTTTCCTTATTTCTGGTTGAGACAGTGATCATCAATCATTCTTCAATCACGTGTGATGTTGTGTGTCTCTTTCTTATCAAACACGATCACAAAAATTGCCAAGGAATCTGTTGATTTTGTGATTTTAAATATCCTGGGCAATTTTCCTTACATCACTTGGAAGAGTTTCCCTCTTGAATGCTTGTATTGTGAAGTGAAGCAAAGAAGAAACTAGAGAAATGGACAGTCCTGCTACCCTTGTGACCAGCCACATGGCAAATGCCTACGGTTCCTTCAAAAGAGAGCAAGGTTTGGGCAGAGGAAAGGACACCAACTTCCAAAGCAGGGAAAGAAATGTCAAGGCCATTTAAATAGTATACCGTTTCCCTATATAAAGAATAACATACTTTTATCGAAGTGGTTTATCCCTTTATATATGTATATATGCTTATACTGCTAATTATTTTAGTGTGCTATTAGGCTCAGCCATATAATTGGATATATTTAATTCAAAGGGAACTAAACAAACAAAACAGTAGGAATTGGAAGTTATTCTTGCTAAAATCAGAATTTAGAGCCCCTGGGTACCTTGAAAATATATAATTAGCATTCAGAATAATTTCACAATTTTTTTGATTTGTGTTTTGTAAAACATGAAGCACTGTATTTAGATTTGGGCTTCAAAATAAAAAAGTACACGGACATGCATGTATTCATTTATTCAACATAACATTAGGAAATTGCTGTGTAATCATGAGTGCTGCCTTAGAATGACCCTGCCCCCAACAGAAATGCTGTCAATAGATAAGACTGATGGAAAGCCTGAAGCCCCTTGGCTATCCAACATCTCATTTTATTGCTACACAAAAGTGCAGTCATTTGATCACATTGGGAGTCTGGAAAAATTCTATTAGGTAATGACATCCATTTTCATGAAGCTTCCCTCATCAATCTCCTTGATTCAATTCTGTATCACGTGGCATTGAGGGACCCTCTCTCATGCTTTTCTTACCTACCTGGTAAGACAAGGCTTAAGTGGAATAGTGGGTTTGGAGAGGAGAAAGGAAAAAAAGATAAAAAAGGTACAGGCAAGAATTTGGAAGCTAAAAGAGAACAGACGGGAATCCAAAGCTGAATTCACGTGACAACAGTAGAACTAGGGATTTGCCCAGGAAAGAAAAAAAAACCAGTAAGTGCTTGTTTCAAAGAAGACAAAGATGGTATAATTGAAACATGCAGACAAGTTCTGGTTTAAAACCAGCTGACAAGACACTGATGAGGTAACTTGAACTAGGAGGCAATCCATGAATCCAGTGGGCAGCCTGAGCAAAACAAATACTGACAGAAACGTGTTTACTTGGGAAACTTCCTTGGAGCGCATGTGTATTGCTGTCCATGACCCCCAAATCACAAACTAGCTGTCACCAGTTCCCAGAAATTCATAACGTGTACTATATTCCATTAACAGCAGGATGAGACTCAAAGTCTCCCTGCGTATTTCTAAAACTTCTGCTTCATTCACCACTTCCTCTGCCCCAATACCAGAAATTTCACCATTGCAAATCCCCTGTTACCAAACACAAATGATTCTTTTAATCTTCCTCTAACAGGGGAGCTAGTCTAATTTAACTGTTTCTTCTCTGAGACTGACCTTTCACTGTCTCCACACCAACAAAAGGCTTTTTGGCTTTGCTCTTCAAATAAATCACCCTGAAAGGAATTGATAAGGAAACGTTATTATGATTTATTAAGGGGTACTCTTTTCACTCCTGGGTTAGGGTAATTTTCAATGATGCTTTTATTATGGTGACCTTTGCTAAAGAAATTGTCAGCAATTTAGCTAAATATTTTAATAGTGGTGAGTATAGAATACAATATTTCTTCTGGAAAACTGCTGCTTTTGGAGACCTGAGGCTATTTCAAATACCTCTGACTATCTCAAATGTGCAAGGCCCAAGGAAGCGGTTTGAAATTACAGTCAAGTTCGACAGAGTATTCAGTTCCCTTTCATTTAAAAACAGGATTCTAGCAGATCCATAAATGATTTTCAATGACACCAGAATGAAATTTGCATATGATCAACCCAGTAAATCCTAATACTTGATGACATTTTCACTAAGTATTTGACAGTTTGCCCTCTAGTTAATAGTTGGACATTGGCAACATGAAATGCACTTTGTTAAAAAAAAAATACTGTAAAAGCCAAGGCAATGACAGATTGTGAAACATTTTAAGGTATTGAGAAAAGCAAGAAAAAGAGTGTTTTATCTCAAAAAAAAAGTAAAAAGTTGCCCCGGGAATAGATTAACCACACAACAAGTTGGAATTGGCTCTAAGTTCTACCCAGTTTTGAACCAGTTTTGTAGAAACTTTAAATGCTCAAGTCTCCTCTCCTCTACCTTTTTTAAAATCTGATTTTGATGAGAACGGATGATGGATCTTAAGAGGAAATATATTGCTTTTTCATATTGTACTTGGACCAATGAATCTGAAAACTCCTGGATATCTGTGAAATAGTTGGGTTGACCTTGCAGGTAGATTAAAAAATATCCATCAGCAGACAAATATGCTTCCATAATATTACCAGTTTCAAAACCAAATTGAGGATGATACAGGGAATATTATTAGCTAAGAAATACTGGAAGTCATTACTGAAGCTTGGGTTCAACCTTTTCTCTTTCCATCATCATCACACATGTGAACATTTTCTTATTGCCATTTTGTGAACCATTCTCCTGATTCACTAGACTTGCCCTGTTTCTTCCCTCTCTTTCCCCTTGAAAAAAAAAGCTACAGATTTTTGCATGAACACTAAGATTCTTAAATGCCAATAAACACAATTTGGGTCATTGTAATATAAACTACCACAGCAACTGCAGTTTAGTACATCAAATAGCCCTATTTGCCTTGATGCATGATGTTGAGCTAATGGGTAGCATGGTCATAGGCAACTCTTCTTGGTCATAACACATTACTTACTTCATTTCCTGCTAGAATGGGATGACTTAATTTGAAAAAAAAAAATGGTTCTATAGCAGACATTTTAACAACTTCTCTTTTAAGGTTCAGTAGCAATTAAAAGGAAATGAAAATAAAACACTTGTTTACAAAATGCAAATAAGCTCTAAGTCTCCAATACTGTGTAACAGTTAATGCAGGATGAATTTTACCTTCTCAGAGTAAACTTTTTGCATTTCCAGTTCTCTAACCTGTTAGTTAATATAGCTCTCCTGGTCCTGAGAACTCACAGGAGGAATTTTGGTCACAGAAAATCTCAAAAATTTTGCACATACATAAAACATAATTCTCCCAGTAGCATAAACAGCCCTCTATAGAGAGAGGGAGAGAGACACATACACACTTGGGTTGTGTTCAACATTTGACAGATTTCGTCACTTTGCTAAGCAATATCAAATGGCACTTCCAGCTAAGTTTTCACCAATATAAACTCCTGGTTGCAGTGGACTTATTCAGAATATTTTGAAGATGAATTTTCATACTGTCTTACAACATGCAAAATACTTTCTTCTCCCACCCCCAAAAAAGATACCATAGGACATTCACTTTTGTAAAACTCCTTATCTATTTTCTGTATGTTTGTTTTTGTGTTCTGGTTTTGGTATTAACAAGAAAGGATGGGCGTCTGAATAACAAAATCTGTATGATTATCTTAGATAAAAGGGTAGCAAAAGAATTAAGTCTGGCAAGATTACTATTGCCACTATACACACTTTCTTGAAATATAGCAATCTATTTACAACCTGAGTTTCCA
The DNA here is from genome assembly GCF_024362965.1 of Panthera pardus. NCBI lineage: Eukaryota > Metazoa > Chordata > Mammalia > Carnivora > Felidae > Panthera > Panthera pardus. The sequence goes on from NW_026526876.1 coordinate 41,953,311, forward strand.
TCAGTCTTTTCCAGTTATCTTTATTGAATAGAGCATGGTATTAATGAATTCAGGTTACCAGTTGTGTTTGACATGTGACAATTTTTTTCACTTTACTTCACAGGGTCAAACTGCACTTCTAGCTTTAGCAGTCACAGATACACAACCCTGGCCACTGAAAAGTTTGGATGCAACAGCAAGAATTCATTAATATGCATGTCTGGGGCTAAAAAAACCAACAGAAAAATCTCTCAAAAAGCATATATAAAAAAATATGTATTATATTATATGTTAGCATTTTATATTCATTTCAAATTACAAATTCCTTAAAATAATACAAGAACATAAAAATTAGGATTTAGTCTTTACTTCCTAAACCAAATGTATAATGGTCATGTCATAAAAATGAAAAAAAAAAAGGGTAAATGGCCTGGTGACATAACAGAAGCAGCAGATCGAAGATGTACAGAGGGCTGGTTATCTGGATCCAGTCACTAGGCTTTGCATTAAACACAGAATACAGACACCCCCACCTCCCCGGTATCCCAATCCATCCCCTTTCTCCTCATCTCAATACCGAGCTGCTTTTTGTTATTTACAGTCCACTCTGCACGGGACTTGCCACTCAAAGAAGAGCACCCTGTACTGGCAGTTTTCTAACGTGGCTTAACATCTGCATCACTTCATTAAAACACAATTTGCTGGGCCTCTCTCGGGAATCTGGATCAAGAATTTGCATTTCTAGCAGTTTCCAGGGATGCCAACCCTGTTGCTCCAGAGCCCACACTCTGAGCCCCTGCCCTCTACTTGGCTTGACTATTTGAAGTTTGGGAAGGCAGCCCTGATTTCAAATATTTCTCTCCAAATTACCCTTCGAGATGAGCGGTTCTTACCAGGTTGCATAGTGTTAGTGTGATGTAGGGGACTTATAAAATAAGGATAGAACACAAGACATAAAAATTTCAACAAAGCTCCTTTCCTTCTCATTCCTCCTGTCTTCGAAAATTGAATGAGTGGGGCGCCTGGGGGGCTCAGTCGGTTAAGGCAGGCTCAGGTCATGACCTCACGGTTCGTGGGTTCGAGCCCCACGTGGGGCTCTGTGCTGACAGTTGAGAGCCTGGAGCCTGGCTCGGATTCTGTGTCCCTCTCTCTCTTTGCTCCTCCCCAGCTCGCACTGTCTCTGTCTCTCTCTCTCTCTCTCTCTCTCTCAAAAATGAATAAACATTAAAAAAATTCAAAATAAATAAACAAATAAATAAAATTGAGTGAGTGAGTGATTTTCCCCTCAGTGCAGCTAATCTCATCTGGCTGATTAAGGAAATGTGATCTAAATGAGATAATTCACACTACCATGTAAATGGCTGACTTGGAGTTGTTTTAAGTCAATTAAACATACTCCAAAGCAGCTCCTTAAATTAAATTAATGTGTCCTTCAATCATAAGTATTTCAGTCAAGTAGATTATTAGGAGTGGGAGGCCTTCCTGGGATCCAAATGATCTCTTTAAACATCTTAAGTTTGTCTGGAGAAGCAGTTTTGGGGGGAGGGGGCGAGGGCTTCCCTTTACTTACTCTTGCTATAGGTAACTCAATAAGAACCAATTTTCAGCAGTGCCTCTAGTGGCAATAGGAACTATTGAATTACGCTTTACTCCTTCAGCTCATCTATGGGGATGTGCGTGAAGGTGATACCTATTCCGATATATCTTTGGGCCTTTTTTCTCCCTCAAGGAACATGAACTAGTTCTGCTTCATAAGTGAACGAAGAGCTGCTCTATGCCCCAACAGAAGAAAGGCAGCTGAAGATTTAAGAGAATAAAAGTGTACATGTAAAAACTGCAGTAAAATGAGTAGTGTATAGACAAATAAAAATAAATGATTGACGGGTGGATAGACAGTGGATAGGCAAACAGACAAGAAGTTTCTTCTCTGTCTGTATGCGGGTGATTAGTTTTAAGAAATAAAAATTAAAGAGAAAACATTGAGAGAATTTCTTGTTAAGAAAAAAAAAGGCATGGAACTTGAAATCTTGCCCCAAAAAGGAACACAAAAATAATTGGGTGCTCTTTAGCAACTTTTCCAGAAACTGGCTAACACAGGTATATGTGCTTCATGTTTTTTACATAAAATGTAAAGTGCATATTAAATTGAAATCCTCTTTGCTCACTTTTCTAGACCCTTCTTTCTCTAGAGGAAACTATCATAAAATTACTGTGTACCTTGTTTATATTTTTATTACACTTATATGAATACATGGAAAAATGTAATATTATTTTGTTAATGCTTTGTACATTAAAAAATATTTTTCTCCATACTTTTTCAGTACTGGTCTCTCCCATGAATACACACATACAAATTCCATAGAAAATAATAGTAAATCTTCTCCAACTTCCCCTTCTTTGACTTTTCTTTTTTCATTTTTTTTTAAAAATTGAAGCTAATTAACATAGAATGTTATATTAGTTTCAGGTGTATAGCATATTGATTGAACAATTCTATACATTATACAATGCTCACCATGATAAGTTGAGTCACAATCTGTCACAATACAATGTATTACAATATTATTGGCTATAGTCCCAATCTATACTTTTCCTCTCTGTGACTTATTTTACAACTTTGTCCCCAAAGTCACTCTCACATACGTATTTGTCTGATAGAATGACCTACTTTATGGGTCTCCAATTTTCATAGATTATGAAAACTTAGGTACAAGATAACATTCCTGGTCCTCATTTTGTATTTATTATACTTTTCTATTACAAGGTATATCTGAAGGGAAAAGCTGGGGGACATTAGGGCAAGCAGACTACACTTGTGTCTTCTTTGCCTTTTTGTATATTTAGGTAGTGCTAAACATATTAGCAGATAATTTTCTGTAGAAAGCTTTCTGTAAGTTAACAAGAATAAAAGGTTATAAATTCCCCCCCTCCTTTGGGCACCAAACTGTTGAGTATATTCACGATGCACCTACAATGAAACTAGGTCGGTTACCTAAGGAAATGATTATGAAAAACTGTTCCTCATTTACATGCGTGACTTATTCTAAGCCCTACACAATTATTCTTGAATTGGAATGTAAAATTAGAGGGACACTGAATTTGATCTAAAGATCATGGAAACAAGTTGCTTGGTCTAATGATTTTTACTTCGCTGTAGCAGAGTTTTATTTTAGGAAACCAAAATATGGATTTGTCATTTCAAAAGGTTATGTCACAAAAAATTGCAGTATTTTCCTCCTAAATTTGCTAAAATCAAGTAGTTTCCCTTTTTGCAGAACACATGGCGAGGGGAATATATAGTATATTTTTAGATGGGAATAAAATTTAAACAATTGAAACTAAAATTTTTCCTCACGTATTTAAATTCACAAGGAGCTATACATGACAGTGTAAATACTATCCCTGTCCACTTGGAGTTGGTATTTTGGGAATGATAAGTCATTATGCCCAGTTAAGAACTTTATTCATGTGGAAAGAAATTGGGAGTGGAAGATCAAGAGGTAATATCTGTTTTGAAGTTTCTCACTGATCATCTCTATGATAATAAAAATGTAATTATTATTTTAGTAGCTTTTAAAAAAAGCTAAAGGAAAGAGCAAAAGATGAATAGGTAGAGCACAGAGAATTTTCAGGGCAGTAAACATACTCTGGATGATACTATAATAATGGATACTTGTTATTTCAGTTGGTTTGTCCAGATCCATAGAATGTACAACACCAAGAGGGAACCCTAACGTAAACTATGGACTTTGAATGAGTTGACGTGCTAATGCAGGTTCATCAGTTATAATAAATGCACCACTTTGGTGAGTGATGCTGATCATGGGGGAGTCTATGCATATGCTGGGGCAGAGGGCACACGGGGAATCTCTGTACCTTCTTCTCACTTTTGCTGTGAATCTAAACTGCTCTTAAAAAATAGTCTTACGCAAACACACACACACACACACACACACACACACACACACACATTACATGCCAAAATTGGCACTTTTACAAAGACTACTTAGAGAAAAGTGTCGGGACCAAATGAAAAATGGAGAATTTTTCTTGGTTTGGATTAAGAAGATGGGGCTTAAGAATTTTAAGTCTGCAATAACATGCACAAGAACACAAAGAGCATTGGTGTATATTCTTCTAGTGCCATGTAATTCAGGTGACCTGGAGAGTTTCACAATCTCATTTACCACAGAGATGACTCAAATTTAAATTTTACATACATAGACCCATCACAATTACATTCTTGAGAGTTCTTATATGTGGGGAATATTTGTGAAACAGTCAAATGGCTGAACAGTTCTTTAAAAAAATTCTTCCCTGAAAATATATTAGTAGGACAAAGTTCACATTTGCCTCGTTTTACTTTATTAACAAAGATCAAACTGTAGATGGGATTTAATTCATCTGACAACATCTACCTGTTCCCTCTAGCCTCTTAATGTAGACTATAAGTTCAAAAATACCAAGACATTCTTAATATAAAAACAAAGGAGAAATTAAGAGTTTCTTAACCAGAGGGGGCTGGGTGGCTCAGTAGGTTGGGCATCCGACTCCTGGTTTTGGCTCAGGTCATGACCTCAGGTTCATGGGTTTGAGCCCCGCGTCAGGCTCTGAGCGGATGATGTGGAGCCTGCTTGGGATTCTCTCTCTCCCTCTCTCTCTGCACCTCCCCCAGTCAGTCTGTCTGTCTGTCTGTCTGTCTCTCTCTCTCTCAAAAATAAATAAATAAACAAACGTAAAGAGTGTCTTGACTAAATTTACTAATGTCTTTAAAAGTTTTCATACTCATTAAATGAGACTTAGAATTTTAACATTAGTATATATCAACATTCTATGAAGTTTTTCCTCTGGATTAAAGAAAGCAAAAAATTCTTTAATATTCTACTTATTGAACAATGAAATTTAATTCCCAGCCAATGGATCTTGGGTGGCTTTTAAAACGTATTTGGCTAATGAAATGTGATAGAAAGGATGGCCCAGGATTGCTGAGCTTTAGTGACAAGAAGCCTTGTAGCTTGGGGCTCTTGGAACACTTTCTTTTATCGTCTTCAGCTACCATGTAATAATTATAATTCCTCTGAGGCTTCCATGCTAGAGGGGCCATGTAGAGAGAGGAGAGAGACAGATGCCAGCCAATCCCCAGTTGTATCTCCAGACATTCTAGAACAGAGACAAGTCTCCCTCACTGTTTGCTACCTGTCTATAATTCCTGACCCACAAAACTGTGAGAAATAATAATAAAATTATGTTGTTGTAAGCTTTTAAAAAAATGGAAGCTCAGATTGGTTTGGGTTGTTAATTTCCCCAATGTCACACAAATAATAAAGTGAATAACCAGCACTGGTGTGTAGCCCTATTTTCCATATCTCATGCCCAGTTTTTCTAGTATCCTACCATTCTTCATACCCAGACCCAACGCTTATATAATACACTTTATTTGCTTATGGATTTTTGATTCTCATTCTTGTAACAAACATTTACTGAACACCCACCATTGCTCCTTAGACTTGATAAGCATCAGTCTTTTGAGCTCTCGTGAGAAATGCAATGATCTGGATCCTAGTAGAGTTAAAAGCACCAGTCAGGAGACTGGACACTGTTGATAATCTTCCCTTTGCCCCAACTACTCTCCAATTATACTGTGGAAAGAAACTCTCAATAATGAGCCTTTAAAAATACTAAGGAGGCAATGTAATATATAAGAAATTGTAAATCTGACTGAGATGAATGGAGGTAAAACTCATCAATGCATGTAAAAAGGAGGGGAAGGGCATGATTTGATATATTGTTTAATATAGTAATAATGTACTTGCACAGAATTTTACAACTTATAGATTCATCAAAACTATAGGTAGCACTTTGATCTGTTAATGTTTAGAAAACAAAACTAGTAGTAATGGAAAAAGAATAACTGAGGTGATTTTTCAATTATTTTAGGAAGGTGGTTCTATCAAGTTCTTTTTGCTTCTCAATATAAATTCATTAAGGAAAGTTGTTGAGCTGATCTTTCCAAATACCAAACAAATCATAATGTATTCTTAGTTAATTAGCTTATGTTTTCTTTATTCCCAGTTTGATGTCACATATCAAAGCAAGATAATATATGGGAAGGACCTAACATCTCCATAAATCATCACACTGGTACTGTTCTGGGCATTTGAACCCCTGTCATTACTGTCATTAACAGAAATGCAATATATATGAACACTCTCTGACATATTACTGATAATGTGATGAGTCAGTATTTAGCCATGCAGTATTTAAACGGTTGAGGGAAGGGACGCCTGGGTGGCTCAGTCGGTTGAGCGTCGGACCCTGGATTTCGGCTCAGGTCATGATCTCATGGTTCGTGAGATCGAGCCTCATGTCAGGCTCTGCACTCTGAGTGCAGGGCCTGCTTGAGACTGTCTCTCCTTCTCTCTCTGCTCCTCCCCTGATTTCTCTCTTTCTCTCTCTCTCAAAATAAATAAATAAACATGAAAAAATAAATTAAAAGAACAAATGATTGAGGGAAGACAAAGTATGCTGATCCTTCTGTGTAAAATGAATATACTGTTCTTCTTAATCAAAAAAGTCACAATTTGAACAAGAGGAAAAGGAAGTATAAGGACACAATGTAAGCATCCATTTGGGCTTCCCTCCTCATGAAGATTATACTCATACATAAATTATAAAGAATGTGCACAATGTCTCTACAGTCTGTGAACGATTCACCTCCCTGCTGAGAAGTAACCTGAGAGAAGAAAATGTAATTTTCCTTCTTCAGCTGTTGGAGGATTTTTCTATTTACAACAATGGTCCTGAGAAGGCCCGAGGACAAAGGCAACTCCAAACATGATGGAGAAAAAAGAAGGAAAGACAGTGATAACATCATTCGGCTTCTGAACTAAACAACTTTGGAAACACCTTCCCGCGGACTTCACTTCTTGATATGGGAGACAGTATGTCCATCATCATTGAAGTCATTTTTAGTCAGTTTTTTTTCTGGAACTTGTAGTGAAAAACATCACTGTGGATACAGTATATTTTAGAAAAAAATATTAAAGATGTCTCTACTTAAAACCTGAGTTTGTATAAACTGAGATCTGCACCTGCTACACTTAATGTATTCTGTCTAGTTCAGATATCTAGATGGGGATATTGCTAAAAGCTATTATGGCCTGTCTTCTTCAAAAGTGTACAATACAAAATTGCCTGCACAATTACCTCTTAATGCTCAAAAACAGCTTTTCTCTCTGTTTTCCTCTCACCTCTGCCTCCAGTTCCTGCAACAACAGAGGAGGAAAGGGGTGTGTTTTAGGCTGAGGGCTATCTCAAAATATCTTCCAAATGAGCGAGTAGAGGAAGGAGAGAGAGACAGAGACAGAGAGGGAAGGAGGAAAGGAAGCAGGAGTTACCTAATGTTCACATCACGTGTCTGCTGTTAAATATTCTACCAGGACTTTAACAACTGGGTTGTTCCATTTTAAGCATTCCATTGTTTAATGATAAAAGGAGGCAGAAGAGGTGGCCCTGCATTTTAGAAACTTGCAAACATTCCTCTTCAATTGGGCAACTAATGATTTGTTCTTTACAGCCTATACAATAAATGTGTGTAAAGTAATTGGGCCATCTATCAGCCTGAACTAAGTGAAGGTATACATTTTTTTAATCTAAGCTTACGGATGAAGGAAGAATGCTAATTAAAGTTGGTTATTTATGGGAAAACATTTTGAAAGATACAAATAGCAAATCAATTGAATTAATACCTTGTATTTCTTTCTTTGATATTTAGCACAGAAACTTCAATAAGTAAAATTAGCTTCATTATTTTGTCTCCTGCTGAAGTGGACAAAGTCACCTGGTAATAATAAGTACGTATGTGAATATAATTTGTAAATTTCAGTTATTAATTATTCTTTAAAACAGAGTATAAATTCATCTGAGTGTGTAGAAATAAAGGGAGAGAAATAAGATTGTGACCAAAAGTTCTTGTTACAGGAAGATATGTTGACTTTTTATGATAATCAATAGAATACTAATAGCAAAATAAAAATTCACAAATTGTTATGTCTGATTTTAACTCTGGAATTACTCTCTCAGATTATGTCTCTTGTGGTTAGAAAGAGTAATATCAATCTCTTTGACGTCAGGAAACAGATAATATGTAACAGAATCCCTCACATCACCTACCCCATGTCTTGTAGTGTAAGGTAAAATGGAAGTACAGTCTTTATGAGTTATTGGACCTAGAATTATGTAACTATTTAGGAGTTTACTTAGCTCTATAACAATCCAGATTATTAATTACTCAGCAGGAATCCTGAGATGAGGCTACAGAAAAAGAGGTATCCATTAAATTGCAAGTTCCACTCTTAGGCATAATTCAGACCACGTACACATGATTTGTAACTTTTTAGAATCCCTCCAATAATCCTTTGTTTAAAATATCTAGATCAAAAAGGTGCCTGGGTGGCTCAGTGAGGTAAGCATCTGACTCTTGATTTTGGCTGAGGTCCTGATCTCATAGGTCATGAGTTCAAGCCCCATGTTGGACTCTGTGCTGACAGTGCAGAGGCTGCTTGAGATTCTCTCTCTCTGACCCTACCCTACTTGCATGTGCTCTCTCTCAAAGTAAATAACCTTAAAAAAAGTTTTTAATAAAAAAATATATATAAATATCTGCATAATAAACAATAGTTTATGTGGTTTCCATTGTCCAGAATCCTCTTTCAAGTCTCAGATTACATGGCATTTATGTAAGAAATCTCTGCTCTCTCAAACTAGGTGGGATTCTCTTATTAAATACTACCGATACCATATACTTACTTTGAATGAAAATCCCAATTGCACTTGGGTACTGATTCATGTGATTTGTTTTCTTCAGTGTATTACAAGCATTCTGAGAGCTCAGACCACAGCTTTCTTGTTATGGTTCTATTCCCAATGCCAAGTGTAGTGCTGTACATTTGGTAAGAACTCAATATTTGTTGAATAAATGAATACAGAAGAATAAGAAATAAGCTTTCATAAGGCAGTGAGGAGCTAATTTTTGTGAATTATCCCATATTTTATGATAATGCCATGAAAAATACTCAAAACGTAACAACTGAATCATCAAAATCAAACATGTATATTCTCATTTTTATAAAAATATATATAAACATAAAGGATATACTACTTGAAGATGTTATCTCTGTATTGTAGGATTATAATTTTCTGCTTTTCACCTTGAAATTGCTTATACACTTTTCCTATGTTAAATTTAATCTTTGTATTCATCAGATAATATGTATATAACACTTTTAAAACTTGATAGCATTCACAACTCTTACGGAGAAAAAACAGCAGTCCAAAGATTACACTTACAGTTTATTTTATGTGTCTATTTACCTACATATTTCTAAAGAGCATACTAATACTGCTAATTCATTATTTTTAGTTTCAGACAGTTACTGAATTACTCCCATGTGTGGAAACAATATAAATCCTTTTTTCAGAAACAAACATATAAAATCTGAAATGTGACCCTCTTTTTAAGAAGCAAATCAGCTTTAGTGCCAAGCTTTAAATGTCCCATTTGGTATTGATAAGAAAAATGAATTTATGACCTATGAACTAACAGCCACCGACTGAAAGTATTAGAAATTGGTATGAATAAATTTAACTTATTACATAAGTTACACTCATTTCATAAGTTAAATTTTACTCTTCTCATTTCCACAGAATAAGAGGTATGGTTATATTAGTTATGTATGATATTAGTTATATATGATATATGTATTACATTAGTTATATATGATATGTTAGATATATGATTTTTACATATATATAAAGAGAGAGGCCAAGATGGAGACACAGAAAGAGACAGAGAGACAGAGAGACAGAAACAGAGACAGATTAAGGACTGTTATCAAATTGTTTTAAAAACCTGTCATTACCCTTCTGAAATCCAAATATCTAAGTTTATATGGAGGCCAAAGTTATGGAAAAATGTTTTAGAAAATTGAGCAAAGTTAAAAAAGTATGACTAGGGTAGGAGAGAACAATAATTCACAAATTGCATTTACAGTTAATCAGCTATAAAGAAAATAAACATAAAATGAAATCACTGTTTTTATTTCTCCTTTCCCATATTATTTTTTCCATATTCCCTACAAAAATATCAGTATTGGGTTTTAAGTACATTACCCTCTTTTTTTATTACTTTACTTTGTATCTATCACTAATTCTTTCCCCAAACACTTCAAATAGAACTTTAAAATATCTCTAAACATAATCAGATATATCAGGTAATTTATAAAATACACTTTTCCCTGGGAAAACTCTCCTGGCTCTCCACATAATATGGTTCTAATTTGATCTGGTTTCTCTCTGAGGCTACTATATAGCTGTAATCCTGGATATTATTTTTACAATCATTGTAGAATCAGTCCACTTTTTTGGTTCCCTGGTTTCTGGAGCCTATGTGTCTTCTCAGTTAATTCATTCCCTCATTTTAGTAGAGGAAATCCTCCAAAACCTTTCTGATAAAGAATACATCAGAGGCACTTTTATTTACGATCTGGCTGTCTATATCTTCATTTCTTTCATCACACTTAGCTACTAATTTGCTTATAGAAGCACAGGTTGGATATTATCATCCATCACATTTTTAAAATATATTTTTTAATGTTTATTTATTTTTTAAGGAGAGAGAGCACAAGCAGGCGAAGCACAGAGAGAGAGGGAGACACAGAATCTGAGGCAGGATCCAGGCTCTTGAGTGTCAGCATAGAGCCTGAAGCGGGGCTCGAACCCACAAACTGTGTGAGATCATGACCTGAGCCGAACTCAGACGCTTAAATGACTGAGACACCCAGGCGCCCCTCATCTGTCATATTCTTAAATACAGTGATCTGTTCTAGTTTCCTATGTGTAGTTGAGAAACCTGATATCTATCTGTTTTTGAGATCCTTTACATATGCTTTGTTCTTTCTGTGGTGGCGGTGGTTGGGTTCTCTCCAGAAGCTTTTAGCAAATTCTCTTCATTCCTGGAATTTTGTATTTACTATCATGTACATTTACGTGGCCCACTTTTCATTGAATGTGCTAAGCATGTAGCAGAAAATGTCAATCTGGGAGTGGCTGGCTTTTAGGACAAGAAAATCTTCCTGAATTACATTGTGGATATAGTTCTTCTTCATCTTCTCATCTTTCTGGAATTTTCATTTGTTGGATATTGGACTCCTGTGTTGAGCCTCTAATTATTTTTCTTATTTTCTTTTTACTTTCAGTGATGCCTTTTCAACTTTATCTTAAATATTTCTACTATTACATTCTTTTACTTGGGAGATATATCTCCCAAGTATCTCCCAAGTAAAATATATATATTTATATATGAACTTTTTCTTGTTTTCTAATATCTAACTTGAAAGGACATGTTATCCTTTTCAAGGCTATAGTTTTTTTTCTTTTTTTTTCTCCATAGCCTTATTTTTTTAACTTAGGTCTGCTTCATACATTGGTTCTTTTTTTTCCCCCTCTGATTCTACTTTTTGTTTGGTTGTATATTCATTTTCTTTGCTCTTTTTCTTGTACAAATCTTTATTTAAATGGCTGATGATCATTGTCTCCTCATCACCAACAATGAGGCTTAGAAGTAAAGCCCTTAAAAGCTGCTGTGGGGTTCTGCAAGTTTTGGAATGAACTTGATGAACTGGAAGACTGCACCGAAGGGTGAGTGAGTGCTGAACCCATATTTTCAGTATCTCTGGGTATTTTCTCTTAGGCTGGCTTGTTTTCCCCAAATAATCCTCCAACTTCTGTCTGAGGCCAGGTAGTGGTGGAAGGCATTACCATGGCTAGCAACATTTTGGTGACTGGCAAGATAAAGGGAACTGAGCATGTCACTGTTCATTATTTAGTTTCCATTATTTGCTTGTTGATCCTGTTTTGCTGCATTTGTTGCTCATCTTTGCCTGGTATTCTCAGAGTCTCTATGGTTATCTACAGAACAGTCATCTATTCTTCCATCAAGATAAGGGACATGCAGTTGCCTGGCCTGAGTAGGAAAAGATTTGAGCAGCCAATTGTTCTGTATGAGGACCTGCATCTATTTTTTTAATTTTTGGCCCATACATCACCCCTGACGTCAGCACTGCATGGTATTTCTAATTTTTCAGCCTTTTCATTCTTCTGTACTATTAATCTCCTTATAGCTTTACAGCTTTAGATGAGCCACAGATAATTGGTTCACAAACCTTCCTGCTTTTTTTTCAACTGCTTTCCATTGTACCAAATGTTGTAGACGTCCCTCATATACTGAATACTTTTTTTTGTCTGCTTATACATTTTTGCCTTATTAGGGGCTTCATAAGGGAACAGAGAAAAGAAAAATATCTATGTTTTATCTATCGTATATATCTAGAACCCATACCTTCTCTGTCTTCTCTATATTTTTATCACTATAGGCTAAATCAATAGTTCTTAAGAAAGGATTATCATCAAAATCACTTGGGACATTTTTCATACCCTGTAAGATCTGGACACTATAGTTTTATATAAATCAGTTATTTGTATGCATATGCCTAGTAAAACACTACTAGTTTTGGTTATCTGTTAGCTGGCTCAGGTCATTAATAAAATTACTAGGGATTTGTAAGTGGACTTATATTTTAATACATATCTCCACCTGTACCGTCTGATATTCCCAGTACCTGTTTTGCTTACCTATCTAAGTGCTATTATCCTTCATCCCTTCTTTCTCCATAATAGAACCACAATTTATTTCAATATGATCAAGGAAGGTGGACCCTTCACAGTATCTACAAGTCAATGATGATGACTAAACTAAGTCAACATGGCCCTTCCCTTCTCCAGTGAATGTGTTGTCCATGCTCCATGGAGGGCAAAGATCTCAGATATTTCTATAGAATGAGCATGTTTTCCTTCCCGGTAAATAATTGGATTTAAGATGACATAACTATTGGGGTGCCTGGGTGGCTCTGTGGGTGAAGCGTCTGACTTCGGCTCAGGTCATGATCTTGTGGTTTGTGAGTTGAGCCCTGTGTCAGGCTCTGTGCTAACAGCTTGGAGCCTGTAGCCTGCATCAGATTCTGTGTCTCCCCCTCTTTCTGCCCCTCCCCTGCTCGTGCTCTGTCTCTCTATGTCTCTCAATCATAAACATTAAAAAAAATTTTTTTAAGATGACATGACTATTCTTGCCTTTGGCTCTTGTCATATAGAACCAACAATGATTGATGCCGTGACTACCACCTTGAGATCACAAAAGGAAAATCAAGGCACTTGCACAGTTTGACCAGTAGCCTCCACACCATTATACTAAAAAAATTCATAAGCCATGGAGCCATCTACTGCCAGATTGATTGTTATGTACTATAGTAAATCTCCATAGTTTTAAAGCCAAAGTCAGTTGGGTATTCTATTATTAGAAGCTCCAAATTCCCTACTGATATTCTGAACATGCTCATTAATACTTCCAATGCTTAAAATACAATACCAATCTAAAATAGATTCCTTCCAGTCATCTCAATTTAAATCTGGTCCTATTCAACTTGATTTAAATATCCTGGATTGCAACTAAAAGGCATAACTGTTTCCCTGATGTTTTTTTAACTGTGGTTACTTAATAGTTCTTAATAAAAATTGCAATACTAGACTAATTTAATGTCAAGGTGATGGGAGAAGAAATGAGGTAGTTTTAGGAAAAGTTTGTTTTCTCTGAGAACAAACTGAGGGTTGATGGGGGGTGGGAGGGAGAGGAGGGTGGGTGATGGGTACTGAGGAGGGCACCTTTTGAGATGAGCACTGGGTGTTGTATGGAAACCAATTTGACAATAAACTTCATATATTGAAAAAAAATTTTTGTTTTCTGAACTAATAAAAGATACCTCTACTACTGCCATTTTTAATGCTGGAATATCAAACTCCCTTGCCTTAGCTGACACCTGACTACCATTAAAATACCAAATGCCTCCCCCTGCCCCTCCCTGCTTAGCATTCTCTCTCTCAAAATAAATAAATAAACATAAAAAAAATAAAAAAATAAAATGCCAGATGTCAGTTGTTGTGTGGTGGGTTTTGTTGTAGTTTTACTCAGTTAGCTGTTTTTATCTCATTACACTTCCTATCACACCCAAAACCAGAGAGGGTTCTGTGGCTATGAAGAGGCATTGAGCTGTCCAGCTGACTGTATGAAATGCTGAGTGTCATGGATGGGCAACAGGAGAAAAATGGAAAAAGTGGACCAAGGTACCGCTCCCTGAGCCAGCCACACAGCACAAATGTATAAAGAAGTACAGTGTAACATTCAGTGTAACATGTGGAAAATCAGGCTTTTTAATGAGACCAAATCTTATTACTCCATGTATTCTTTCATCAATAGCATATGGCTTTGAACATTCTGTAGGGCAAATGTGTTTGTTGTGGTGGCTCAAAAGCCTGAGTTTTTATGTGACTTGGGCTGTCACTAATGATCATATCACTACATTAACCTACGCCCAATAGAACACTCAATAGGGATGTGATGTTTTAATTTCAGCTCTGTCTGGGTTTTGCTTTCTAGAATGATCGAAACACAAGTAGTCTAATATATATTACCTTCTCATTGGAAACTATTTTCATGAAGAACTAAGATTCCCAAAATCAGTGGAAAGGTATACCTATAAATTATACAAATAGCTAAAACATTCACTTTTCATTAAAAAAAATCCACTCAGCAATATAACTTAACAAGCCTTATTTATACTTATAGAAAGACTACCCAGAGTCTGATAAGGGGGTGGGATTATCCCTTTCCCTTGGTGAACCAATAATCTGAGAGGAAAGGTGTAGTTCCTACCTCTGTAGAACCCTCAGTCTGCCAGTGATGATAGCGTGTGCGTGTGTGTGCACGCACACACACACACACACGCACACACACACACACACACCAAGAACACAGGTTTATGGAATAAATTAAATTTGCACTAAAGGAAATCTTTAAGGGTGTAGCTCAAAGTCAGCTATATCCTTGATCTCTTCTTTTCGTACATTCATCCCTCCCTGACTCATTTGCTCACCTGATCACTAAGGAAACATGAATGGTTCAGTTACTGAGTGCCAGACAATATTCTTAGTAGGGACAGAGCCACGTATAAGACCTTCCCAGCCCCACACCATGAGAGCTGACAGCCCTACAGCATGACAGGCCTAAGACAACTATTTGCAGATGTGGCATTTTGAAAGGAAACAAGAGCATGCCACAGTGCAAGGCTGGGGAGGCTTCCTGGAGGAAGTGAATCAAGCAGGACCTAAAAAGAAAAGGAAGAGTCTCCTAGAGTACTTATTTATGCTGGTGATTTTTATAAACTGCACTATTATTTGGCATCATTGAACATGAATACCCTTACCCTTAGCGTAGGACATAGAGTTCATGACCAAGATGGACTTACTGTGGCCTTCAGCCTGATTAAATTTTAGACAGGTTTCTTCTTGATCATGGGCCCTTTTTCTTAAAGCATTTTCACCCCTTTGAAATGTAGATCTTCTCCAAGTCCCTTGCCAGTTTTACAACCCAGCAAATGTCTTTCTGAAGGACCTGCGAGTCAATCCCTTTAAAATGTAATCATCAAGAAAGACAGTGCCCTATTTCCCAGTCTCTGTGGGAGGGTAGGTACCTAACTTCAATAAGTATCAATTAGCAAACCCAGATGGCTTAATTATATAGACCACCCTGCCGCCTAATTCCCTCTAATCGTCTTCCACCTGCTTATCCCAGCGCTTAAAAACTCTCCCGCCTTTTATCGTAGCCAAGATGAGTGTAATCTCTTTCCCCTATTCTAATAGTCTTGAATAAAGTCTTCCTTGTCTATTTATTCCAACCAGGGTATTTTTTCCTTGACATTAGCAAGCAGGGGTTGCAAAGAGAACACCACCAGGAAAACTTAAATATTTCTGATCCTCAGTTTGTTCCACTGTAAAAGGAACATTAAAAAATTCCTAGCTTCTTATGTCATCAGAAGCATTAAATGAGATCATGTGGTAAAAGCGTCTTGCCAACTATTGTATGCTTTGCGCATGGGAATGTTACTCTTCCCTCAGCGGCTAAAATAGAACTGAGAGGCAGTGGGGCATAATGGTTGAGCATACGGGCTCTGGAATCAGAGTGAACCTTAGTAAGCTTCATAACCTCTCTTTGCCTCAGTCCTTCTCACTGTAAAATGACAATAATAGAACTTTCTAGTGTTGGGTAAAATTAAAGGAATTAATTGAGTGCCTAGAATAGTCTCTGACAGTTAATTAGCATGGGTGAAAAGATAGCTATCATGATTAGTATATGTACTAAATGTTCACAGATGTAATTAGGTCTCCCCTCTACTTAACAGCCTCAAGTGGCTTC
The DNA here is from genome assembly GCF_024362965.1 of Panthera pardus. NCBI lineage: Eukaryota > Metazoa > Chordata > Mammalia > Carnivora > Felidae > Panthera > Panthera pardus. Next base: position 41,969,650 of record NW_026526876.1, read on the forward strand.
TCAGTGTCCTTGGTATAAAATCCAAAACTTTAATGTAAGTGATTCTCCCTGTTATGCTATGATCTAGTTCAAATTATGTTTTTTTGTTTGTTTTTTACAATTTCATTGAGGAACAACTAATCTGTAATAAACTGCACATGTTTAAAGTGTATGATTTGATGATTTTGAAATATTTACACGTTTATGAAACCACCAAATGATATTCTTTTATGTAATTTGTCATTAATAGAGCAGGATTCCTTGGAGCTAAGGTTACACTTTGACGTCACTCTAGATTTCTCTCCTTCTTGTTTTCACTCCTTACCCCAATCCAGAAATGTCACCACAGTCCTTCTCGTTTCTCCTTCATCAGCTCTCATGTTACCTCTTCAGAGAAGCCCTGATGCAACACAGTCACACAGCTTCCTGAAATGTTTCACTTATGCAACTTCTCAGAGTAATAAACTCATGTAATTAATATTACATGACTATCTCATTCTCTGGTCTGGAAGCTACCTGCTAAATATTGTATTCTCAGAGCCAACCATGTAATCCTTTGGCACCTAATTGGAAATACAGTTTTCTCAAGTCTAATAATGTGCCTATTAACTTTTTGCATGATATTTTGGCCATGCAAATATTTTTAATTTTCATAAAGTTAAATATACCAGCCTTACTTTGGAGGTGCATTGGTCTCTACTGGCCAGGCCCTTCCCATTGTCCTATTTGGCACCACATTCCAGGCTCCAGCCTGGTGTATTGGCCTGGGGGGAAAAAAAATCCCTGCCCAGCTTTCCCTACTGTGGTGGCCAACTGTCCCAGTTTTTCTGAGACTTTGCAGTTTCCTGGGACATTGGACTTTCAGTGTTAAAGCCAGGATAGTCTTAGGCAAACCAGTACTGCTCCCCACCCAGACTCTCTCAGAGGCAGGGACTCCCCTCACAGCCAGAGGCCTGCTGCTGCCAGTAGCCTTGTTTCTAGGAGAGGGATATTGGTTGGAGATGGGAACAGAGAGAACCCAAGATACATTCAGATCAGGCCACTATCTTCCCAAAAGTAATAGATGCATACACCACTTAGCCCAATGCACAGCATATACTCAGAAAGTATCTGCTGAATGACTAGATGAAATCCATTTTTTATGCAGAATAAGCCTCACCCACAAGACTTCGGTAGCTCTTTGGAAAGTTACCATGCATTTCAGCACTGGCACCACCCACAGCATGTGGGACTCACAGAATGCTGGAAGATGGATATTATTTTCACTTCTAGAAACAATAGTTTTAGGATGAGATTTAATTAACAGTAAATGATCTATGAAACACATTTTTGGAAATTACATATAGAAAGCATTCCCCTGGGGCACCTGAGTGGCTCAGTCAATTAAGCATCCCAACTCTTGATTTCAGCTCAGGTCATGGTCTCACAGCTCCTGAGGTCGAGCCCTACATCAGGCTCTGCACTGACAGCCTGGGTCTTGCTTGGGATTCTCTCTCTTCCTCTCTCTCTGTCCCTCCCCCCTCTCAAAATAAATAAATAAACATTAAAAAAAGAAGAAAGCATTCTCCCTTTGAACAACAATTCCCTGCTCCCCACCACCCTCCTTTCTCCTTCCCTGTCAACCATCACTCACAGGAATATTTCTAGGAGTTTGACTATTTTATATACCTCATTTGTCCTTCTGTGACTGGCTTATTTCACTTAACATAATGTCCCCAAGTCCATCTATATTGTTCAAGGGGCATAAAGTTACAATTACCCAAGATGAATAAGTTCTAGACATCTGCTATACAATACAGTGACTATAGTTAAACAATATTATATACTTAAAAACATACTAAGAGGGTAGATCTTATGTTAACTACTCTTACCACACATACACAAAAAGACAAGGGGACACGAGAAATATTTTGGAGGTGATGAATATGGATATGTTTACTATCTTGATTATGGTGATATCACCAATATATGCATATGTCCAAGCTCATCATATGGTATACATTAAATATGTGCAATTTAAAAAATATTAAATACACCTACATAAAGCTGAAAAAAAAGAAACTTTCTCTCCAACCCCAAATTTCAATATCTGTTTTCTACTTGGTTCCTATACAGAGAAATTTTAATATCTGGACCCAAATGTCACCTCCTCAGTGAACAAGCCCTTCCATCATGAGACACCCTTTATTCATCTGCCTTATTGTCTTAGGGCTCATGTTCTCAATTCTTTGGCTTTTTCCAAGCTCAGGGTGTGCTGTACTCATGTATTCCCAGATACATACTTTGGTCTCCAACCTATACTATATTCTGAATTGTTTCTTTCCTTTCTCAATTACTCCAAATTCAGAGTTAATATTTAGTCGGTATACCCATATGGATGCACCAGTGGTTGATAACTACCATCTGTTTTTATTAATCTTCTGCTGAACTGTTAAATACTTCCAACAACAATACTGCCATAGTGGCTGATATTCCACAATCTCTCTGCATCCTCCCCCTACCATCACATTATAAAATTCAAATCCATCTGGGATAGGTAAATCACTGATACAGTGTTGATGAAGATACAAACAAGCTATTAAACATTGTTCTTTTTGACCAGATACAATAACAAGTTATTAGGATGGGAATAGGCTGAAGAAAAATAATTAGAAGGGAAAGAAAGGTCAGAAAACCAATTATTATCGTTGTATTTCTCATGTCTTGTGATGTCTGACAAATCATAAGCACTCAAATACTTGAATGAATACATGAACAAGTGAATGCATTAATAAATAAATGAGACTTGCTCAAAATAACCCTTCCTTCCTTCAAATTTGTGTCTAAAGATATCACAAGAATAATATCTAATTGTTCCATTGCTTCAGAGAATGCCTCTTTTTAGAAACATTTTTGGTAATTCATATATTCACTAGGTTCACCTCGACTTTGATATTTAACTACTATTTTTTAAATTTCCTCCTACCTCATATCTTGTGAGAAATTTCCAATAAAGCTTCTATTTACCTGATCATCTCTCATGCTGACTTACTCTTCAGGTAGCTTTTGACCTCATCATTTCATTTCCTTCTTCTTTCCCTTCCTTTTCCTCTCTGAACAATTAAGTCTTAAAGCCATTAGGTAAGAGCAAATGTGAAGGGGAAATGGAGCCACAGTAGCTCTGAGTAGGGGGCCAGAGCTCTAGTGTGGTGGAGAGGGTGTCCGCATGGGGGCTGGAAGTGGGGATTGATTATACACTGGTACAGTGAAAAAATAAGTAAATAAATTAAGAGTAATGAGAGTCAACTTGATCACCGTTGAAGAAAATTACAAATACGGAAAGGGGAAAAATTAGAATGCACCACTAAAAAGGTGGTGTTGGATTTAAACTGGAAATATCAGTGTGAATCCATATGTGTGGAGAGGGAGAGAGACTGATGGGTGGATAGGTGTGTGAATGTGTATGTATATACACAGACACCCTGGATTTGTACACTGATAGGGCCTGGGCATAGTGATGTCCCAATATCAATAAGCACTTCCAGCACTAGATATAGTTTTCTAAATGTCATGATCTACTTAAAAGGAACAAGGGGTCCTTCCAGAAGTGGCAGGTTCCAGGGCTGGGACAAAACATAAAATGATCCTGAAATATCTTATTGTACCAGAAAATACAGTTCTTAAAAATTGTTGCAGACATGCCTAAAGACACAGGAACCAGAAAAAGGGGCTCCAAACAGACAAAACTAAGGAATTTTGAAATCCATTGAGGAAATAGGAATCCATGACTCCATATAAACATTTAAAAATATGTTAATGTATTAAAGTTTTGGTGAGAAACAGGATGTTTACATAGTCTCAATGTGTCTCCCACAAAATACTTACTAACTTCAAAGGAAAAATGAGAAGTTTTGTAGTAGTTTAGATTGGCAGACTTAAATTTAGACTAATAATCATAGTTAATATGACCAAACACAGGGCACAATTAAATTGTGTGACATGTGACAGGATCAAAAACAACAACAACAACAACAACAACTCGTTACTTTACTGACGTCCCTGCCAAAGATGTATAATCTAATATAACCGTGAAGCAACATCAAACCAACCAAATGAAGTGACATTCTACACAACAGCCTCTACACTCCAAAAATTGATAGAAGGAAAGTGATAAAGTCAAGGTAAGACTGAGAAGCTGTCCAGTTTGAAGAAAACTGAAGGAACATAGCAACTAAATGCAAACTGTGATGAACTGGATCTTTGTGCTATAAAGGACATTGTTAAATTGGCAAAGATTGAATGAGGCCTAAGGATTATTTAGTGACAGTGTATCAGTGTCTACCTCCTGATTTTGTTTGTCCTGGGGTGATGTGGGAGAATGCCCTTGATTATACGACATATGCACTAAAACCTGCAGAGCGATGAAGTAACATAGCAATGTATGCTCAAACTGTTCCCCAAAATAAAGTCTTCCTGAATTGTATTTACAGCATTTCTGAAAGTTTAAGATTTTTTTCAAATGTAAGAAAACAATTTTTAAAAAGATGCATTTGGAGATGCTCCTTCCTGTCTCTCCCAAGGTGACAGCTGGTTTCCAGACCATCTTCCTTTATCCCTCCTCACCCCCACTCCCAATGAAGATGCTCATGTGCCATTTAGGCATAGACAACTTTTACATAAAATTTGAAATAAACAGCACCAGAGTGGACAAGGGATGATTCCACGGCAGCACAGTCTAAGAGATAACTAAATGCTGGGTCATATAACATTCAGTTCTTGGAAAAAAATTCCTCAGCCAAGTATCATTTGTAGATTTTTCTTCTAAATTCTGCTGGCCTCCAATGAACCCCCTGTGCCACCATCAGCTTCTCCTTCTACCACATTTTTCTCTGTCTGCTCTCACCCTTCCAATGAGTGTATGTATTTATGAAAATCTCCATACCAATATGCCAAATGCCAAACCCATTATGGCTACCCCAGGGTGCTCCATCAGTTTAACCATATAGCCCCACTAACATGTATACCTAACTAGTACTATTCCACAAAAGAATTCTGTGGTCAGCTCCCCAAACAAGAGCAACTTCCGCCAGCTCCCCATTTTATATCCACTGTAAAAATGTGATAACACAGTGAGAACTTGGGAAAATGTTTAATTAATGTTAAAAGTAGATCTTAAAAGTTCTCATCACAACAAAAACAAATTGTAACTATGTGTGGTGATGGATTTTAACTAAACTTATTGTGGTGATCATTTTGCAATATGTACAAAATATTGAATCATTACATTTTGTACCTGAAATGTTATATATCAATTATATCTCAATCAAAATTCATACATTAGTGAGTTAAAACACTAAAATTTTAGTATTTACCAGTGTGACTTCTAGAAATATTTTAAGTTCAAATGCACAGAGTTGGATGGAATAGATGCGCTTTCTTTTTTCCAGTTTTATTGCGATATGATTGACACTTAGCATTGTAGAAGTTTAAGGTGTACAATGTGATGATTTGATACATGTATACGTTGCAAAATGCATACTACCCATCAGGTTAGTTAACACAGCCTTTACCTCACATAATTATCATTTTGTTGTTGTTGTCATAATGAGAAAATTAAAGTTATATTCTCACAGCAACTGTGAAGTATACAATACAGCATCATTAAGTATAGCCACCACATTGTGCAGCAGATTCCCAGAACTTCTTCAGGAATAGGATGTTCTTTTGTCTGAAAAAGTGATGGAAGACTCAGCTATCTGAACCAATCCATCTCTCCAGTGGGTTGTGATTTTGCTCATTAATTGAGTGGGCAAGGTGAGATAATTAAAAATAGTCAATCAGATTTTTCTAAGATTTGCCCATCGATCATTTTGTATGTGAATTAATTCATCTCTGGGTTTGCTAGTTGCTTAACTTTGACCCTTTCAATTAATGAAATGTAAACATGTGTGCCATCTAATTAATGAAGCCATTTCTCTTGTGAATACAGATATTTCTCCAAATCTTAGATCAATGTGTTTGTAGGCAGGCATTCAGATATTTAAAGTTTTAGACAGTAATTTTGATTCCTAGTGTTAGTACATGAAGTATTTTAGACAATGTGAATTTGGCATTAAATCTGTTAGAATAATAGTTGCCTAGCTTTCATTTAAATTAATTCATAAGAATTTTATCAGTATATTCTGAGTACCGTGGCAGCAGTGAGACATAACATCTTTTATATCCAATTTGGAATAATTATGGACTGAAATATTTAATGCAGTTCTGATTTTGTCAATGATGTATCACCAGAGTCTTTTAAAAGTTGCAATAAGGCATGTAGAAAGCAAAAAGGCTATAAGTGCCTTGACTTACAATGATAATGACTACAACACTTTTGCCAAAGTAGCTGTAAATCAAATGTACAATAGCTATTAAAAAATAATAATAATAAAGCATTTGGAAGGGATCTTATACTGTCGCTTTCTTATAGAAGCTGTACATACAAATGAGAAGGAGCCATCCTTGTTGTCTTCAGGGAATGGTTTGTCCCTGAATGGAAAAGATGATGATGTAGGATTGTTTCTGGAAAAATGCTGAAGTTCAGCTTCATCTGGTAGGAGCCAAAGCAGGGCAGTTACATCTGGGACACAGTTAAAATTAGTTCAAAGTAATAAGAAAAATGCAATCACAGAGAACAAATGACATTCCAGGCTGCAGGGCTGAGGAATGTATTTTCCAATTCTGTGTCTATTATCTTTGACTAAAAACTTGTATTTAACTTTAAAAAATGTGGGAACATAATATGCAAGCCCTTCTTCAGCAACAGGTTGGGGTGTAGAGTGGGGAGATGTAAGGTGTAGCAGCCACTCCAATGGTTTCAGGCCTTTGTTACTAGTTTTAATGTGCATTTTCTTCATGTTCTTCAAGAAGAAACATAGTTCTAAGTCTATTTACTAACTTTTCCTTAGGGAGGATACATAATTGAGAACCAAAAATGAATTCATCACAGAAAAAGTCAAAGTACTATAAATTAGATTTCAAAAAATTTCATCAGATAGACTTCTTTTTGGTATTATGTTGCTCTCAAGTGGAATGAGATGTTTCCTTATTTGTGCTGAAAAGATGTTAACTATAATTGACAAGAAATTAAGCTCTACATGTTGTGCCATTCACACAATGTTTTGAAAATAATAAGACCTGTTTGTTTATAGAACAAAGACATAAATTCAGGAAATACTTAAGTAAAAATGCTAATATTCATTTTAATGCTAAATAGCATAGTACAAGTATATTCAATTTCTATCCATGAGGTCACTGGAAACAATTAGTACCCTGATGGATCAAACCTGAGGGAGAGTTACCAGAGAAAGCCTGGGGTAGCTTCATCAGAATAGAACACTGGATTCATCTCAGTTGAGAACTCAAGATCATAGCTGGAAAGACAAAGGCAGGTGTCACCTAGATTATTACACAGCAGGATGCAGATCCTACTTGATGTTCCTGGGGAAGTCATCTATATAGATAGAGTTTAGCCTAATTTTAAGATATCTTCAGAAACCGTGAATGTCTTTCACTATCTTCTTAGATCACGGTCATTATTTAGTCATTTCATCCAACAGACATTTATTGAATACCTGCTCTATACCAGGCATTGTGAAAAATACTGGTATACAAAAGGAATCAAGTTATAAATAAATAATATCTGCCCCTCAGAGTTTATAGTTTAGTTGGGGGACACCAACAAAAGGAAAGAACACAGAATGATATGTACAGTAAGAGTACAGTAGAAGATTGACACTTTACCTGGTCTTAGCAATGGAGGGGGTCTGGTCAATAATCCTGTTGACAGTTCTTCCAATTACACACTTGGCCAGTAGCTAGGTAAAGTTTAACACGTTTACCATTTCTGATTATTTGTGTGTCTGTTAGTTTTTGTTATGTAACATACCACTTCAAGATTTAGGAACTTGAAACAACAACCATCTATTTGCTCACAAGTCTGTGGGTCAACCAGGTGGTTCTTCTAGTTTAGAGCAGCCTGACTCTACTCTGCTTGTCTGGGGCTAGACATTCTAGCGTGGACTTATTCCCATGCCTAGATCTTCAGATAGGTTTCTGGAGTATCTATAATTACTAGTCTCTCATCTTCTAATAGGCTTCTTCATATGATGACCTAAGAATTCCCAAAGGTGATGGAGGGCAAGACCAAATTATCAAAAACTAGTTAAGCCTCTGCTTACATTAAATTTGCTAATGTCCCATGTGCCAAAGCAAGACACAGAGCCAAGTCCAGATTCAAAGGTAGAAACAGACTCCTTCAGTTGACGAGTAGAGCTACAAAATAGTCTCTATTACACTTAGTTTAAAAGGGGGATAACTTTGTTGTCAGGACACTGATTTCTTGATAAAAATTTTCAACTCTACATTTTGGATAAAGTTTAAGAACATTGACTTAAAATGTTCTTCTCCAGAAAGTCCCACTTGACCTCCTTGTCTACCATCCCCTAGTAAAAAAACTTCAGGCTGAGTTATGTAAACTATCCTTTAAATGCTCTCTACAAATGAGATTTGCTCATCGCTCAAGGCTTAACATAACTGTACCTTAGTTAATTTTTATATTGTGGTTAACAATGTTATATTAGTTTCAGGTGTGCAACATAGTGATTCCATGAGTCTATATGCTATGCTATGCTCACCACAAGTGTATCTACCATCATAAAATGTACTTTATGTTCAGGTGTTTCTTATTTCTCTGAATAACTTTTTGAGAGCAAGAGAGAGATAAACCAAGAAACAGACTCTTGACTATAGAGAACAAATTGATGGTTTCCAGAGCAGCAATGGGTGGGGAGATGGGTGAAATAGTGATGGGGATTAAAGAGGATACTTGTGATGAGCACCAGGTGATGTATGGAATTGCTGAATCACTATATTGTACACCTAAAACTGACACAATGTATGTTAACTAACTGGAATTTAAAAAAAAAGGGAATAGTTTTTTGGCTCCAGTCCAAATTGTTTGCATCCAAATTGTTTTCAAGGGAGTTGTCTACTATTGATTTTGCTAAACTCAGACAGTACCAATTCACTGTAGTATATATTGTTGCTGTTAATCTTAAACTCACTAGGATTTGATTTAGCTGTTTCTTAAATGCTTACCTTTTCTCACTAGCTAGAAAGGAAACCCCTTGAGGAACAGAGTTATTTCTTTCATGCTTTATCTTTAGTATGTTGTCCTTATATCTGTAAAGTCATGTCAGATTAAAGTATTCATCCATAAAAAATGTATAGGATTTTCATGATTTTATTTGTAAAACTATGCAAAAGGAGATACTCATGAGCTTTTTGTTTATCTCAAAATAATTGACCACATCCTTTAATATTTTGGTTTTTAATTAAGGAGCCCAAGATAATCAGGATAATAGATTAGGTGGCTTAAAAGCCTAAAGAATGAACACTGGTACAACATGGGAATTGGCCAAATGTTGGCAGATAAGGAATCAGATAAGCAATCAGTAACCACTGAGACACTTTCAATAAACATTTTTAGTGAATGTGCCATTTTTTCTCTTGCAAAAATCTTCACCTTGCTCATTTATGGTATTTGCTGAGAATCTAGGACAGAGCAGATGCTATATATTCACGAAAATAAATGCAGTGTTGGAAGCAAAACAAGAGGTCAAGCACTAACCCTCTGCGAAGAAGTATAACCACCCCCCCCCACCATGTGGATATCAATTGTTCTAATTTTTAGTGAATACTGGCATAAAAATATTAATAAAATACCAGAAAGCTTGATAGGGAAAAATTAGTCAATTATCTCCATGCTTTATATATAAAATACCAAGCATATTGGTGTTTGGAAATATTTGAATCCTTGTAAACTGGCTTGGCTTATATCAGCACAGTAGGCATTGAATAGATATAGACTTTATATCTACTTTCCCTTACTTTGATAACGATATCTCCTTTCTTTTTGAGTAACAAATCCTTAACTGGAAAGCAGGTGATGTACATGCCTAATCTAGGTTTTTCCATATAAACAGCTATGTGACTATTCTAATCTAATCTATAAATTGGAGACATTAATGCCCATTCCTGCTAGTTTATAGAGAAATGAGGATGAAATTAAATAATAGACATGAAAGCATTTTATACAGTAAGGGGAAATTGCACTCTTAATAGTATCGCAGCAGAATCTCTGAGTGCTTCCCCCTGCCCGGCCCCCATTGAAATTTTTCATTCATCTCCGATGCTGGAATCTTCCAATGACTGGCTATGTAGCCTTTGGCAAGTCATTCACCTCTCCAGGTCATATTTTTTTCATCATGTAAATAAGGAAGCTTTTCTAGATGATATTCAGGGCCTTTCTATGCTTTACATTTCTGTGATAAGAAAATATACATCTTTAAAAATTTATTACAGCATGTAGTTTTAAAAAAATAGGAAATAATGTGAACTTCCTTTCCTCTAAATTATGGTCATTTGCAAGATTAGATTAAAAGATTAGATTTATAGATTAATTATATCAATGACTTTCTCTTCAATTAATGATATCAAATGATTAGGTTAGGTATTATGTTAAAATCAAGCTCCTTATAGTGGCCTACAAGGCTCTTTATTATCTACCTCCTAATGACATCTAAATGTTTTTTTAAATGGTCCCCAATTATTTCATACTTCTCTCATTGGGAGGCAACATCTATATGCCCTCCCCTTGATCCTGGAATGACTTCTTCAACCAACAGAATACTAAAGAGATGGTACACAATCTCAAGGGCAGGATCATCAAAAGCCATACCATTTATGCTTAGATCTTTTGAAATGCTTACTCTCCAGATATTCCCTTTTGGGACCCTCCTTAGAAATAAGCCTCCATGTTGTGGAAAGTCCAGCCACATGGAGAAGACGCATGAATATGCTTTAGTCAACAGTTCCAATTGGGTCCAAGTCTTCCCAGTCCAGGAACCAAGCAAGCATAAAGCATAAAGTCTCCAGATGATTCTAAGATGAGGCCTCAGGCATAGTGGAGCAGAAATAAGCCATCATTGCTATCTCCTGGATAAAACCTTGACCCACCAAACCTGTAAGCATAACAAAATACTTGTTTTACACTACTTGCTTGGGGGTGCTTTGTTGTGTAGCCATAGATATAGATTAGCCAATCTCTCTGACTCCTCATTTGTTATGCTCTGAATACCTTGGCTTCCTATGGTCCCTTGACTATAAAAGGATTTTCCTGTCTGATGGCCTTTGTAATTGCTGTGTCCTCTGCTCCCACCCTTTCTACCTCCACCTATGTGTAGTACCTACTTATTATCTTTAGTATTTCAGCTAATGGATCCTCCTAAGAAAGGTTTTTCCTAACCACCTTGTCCAAAGTAACCTCTTCACATACCATCACCAGTGCTTTTCATGGTCTAAAATTACCTCATAGATCTGTCTGCATATTCATTATTTATCTTCCTCCTATAATATTCACCATATGAGCAGGATCATATTGGCATCCTGTTCACAGTTATATACATAGCACCTAAAAAATTCTTAGTGGATAATGAGAGGATAATGACTGCAGTACACTGAGTCACTTGCTTGTATCTCTCCCTCACTGGGTTATGAAGGCACATGGTATGTTTTATGGTAGTCCATTAGGTTGGAAAGTTAATGATGAGGTTCTGGAAGAGGTACTGGATCTATCAAAAGACCAGGCATTGAGTTGCATTGGTACCTACTAGCTTATTACATGAGTTCTTGTATATCAACCAATGCATCAGTGCTAATTTTCTATTTGAAACTTTATGGTATTCTTCTCTGTGTCATAGTTGCTACAAATATTAAATAGAGTTTAAAGATTTTTGTAAGCTGTAAAGTGCTATTGTGAGATATTTTGATGGATTTCCAACTACAAAAACTTAAAGATAATAACAGCATAAACCATTCCCAAAAAAGGGGGAAAAACTAGATAAGTTATAATCATAAACTTTCTATAGCTAAAGCAGAACCCAGGGGTCATTTCATCCAACCCTTTAATTTTATAGATGAGGAAACTGTGATCATAATGGGTTAAATGGGCTGCCTAAAGTCACACAGCAATGATACAGTTGAACCTGAAGCAGAATTCAACCTGGCTGACGGGTTCCAGTTAAGGAAGAAGATTTGTTATCTTGTAATGGGATAAATCTTAAAAATCATTAAAGCATTAAAAAATTTTAAATCTCCCCAGTCTCTTTACAACTTCAAAAGCAAATTTACTTCCGAGAGAAGATTCAATCCCAAGGAGAAATTCAATTTCATGTTTTTATTAACCTGACCATGGACATGCTTGAACTTCTTTTAGAGTCATTCCTGATAAAATAGATAGATTACTATGATTGGAAAGTTGCCATTTATGAGTAACATATTGTAAATAAATACTTACTTATTTACAAAAATATACATATAATAAACTTATCTATTATGAACCGAGGATCATAGAAGAGGCCAGATCTTGAAATTAAACAGCCCCTATCATCACCTGAATCTACTTCTACTTGTCTGGCTTTACTCTTTTAAATTAAAACTTTGATCCATATTGCAAAATACATATCCCTTTGGGAGCAAAGCACTCTCAAATACAGAGGGTCATCTTTCTACAGATAGAAAGATGGGGGCAAAAAGCAGACAGAGACAATGAAGTCTTGAAGAATTACTTTGTTAACATAGAGAAAAACAAAGAAACAAACAAACAAACAACTGCTTCTTAAACCTGACTGTGGTCACTTCTGTCTGCTAGGAAAATAACATAAATTTTCTATTGGGTCTATAACACAATGTTCAGGGAATTGATGATTTATGGTGATTTAAGTTTCACTAATGATTTGGGAGATTGAGAACAGTTGCAGGAAGAGGAAGAGATGAGTACAAAGGGAGAGAGAAACCCCACAATGTATAGGAGGCCACGTCACTTTACCATTAGAGTGGACCCGGGGTGAGGTTAATTCCGAGACAGAAAACAGAAGATCCATGAGGAGAGACTTAAGGGAGAACTGGAATTTAGCAGAACCAACTCAGAAAAATCAGAATGTAAGTTGTGGAGATGAGAAGTCTTCCATTTGTCCCTGGAGTTATAAGAAGCAATGCTGAGGAGCGCCTGGGTGGCTCAGTTGGTTAAGCATCCAACTCTTGATTTTGGCTCAGGTCATGGTCTCTCAGTTGGTAGTAAGATCGAGCCCCGTGTCAGGTGTGCTGGGTGTGGAGACTGCTTGGGATTCTCTCTATTCCTCTCCATCTGCCCTTCCCTCACTCTCTCTCTTTTCTCAAAAGAAAAAAAAAGTGGCAGTAATGCTGAGGTTCTACCACAGGTAATATTGAGGTTCAAACCATTTCTATTTAAATCTTAAAGATAAGGTAACTCTAGTGTTGGAAGTTAGCAAGCCTGTTGGCCCTCAGTCGTACCTGCTTGATGCCTTATTTCATAGGCAAAGTTCAAGTGCTTACTTTACTATTCAACAATAAGAGACACAGTTAAGAACATGAACAGGTATTCATTTCTCTGAACTCTACCAAGTGTGCATGACTCAAATCCGTTTCTTTCAACCTCAAAAGGTAAGTTACTAGGAATGTAGCCTGATTGAGTAGGAAAACAACTAGATAAGAGGCTGTAAGGCTCAGGTGAATTTCCACCTCTTCACTAACCAGCTTTGTGACTTGGACAGGTCACACAGCTTCTCTAGCACTCCCTGTTCTCATCTTTAAATGGAGGATATGGGACCAAATCCATGGTTTTCAAACTTTTTTAAAGTGGCATGCACTGTACTGTGTGCTTAATTAATGTTATATTTTATGGAAATAGTAAGCAAGCAAAATTTAGATTAAGATATGGCTTTTTTGTTTTGTTATGAAAACAAAAAAATGGTGGTAGTTAATATTTGATGTGGAAGGAAATAAATTAAAGTGTAAAATTCTGACAGTTTAAAGAAAAGTGAGAAAATAATCCCAAGTTTTCAATGTATAAAATCTATTTTTTATTACTTGTTTATTTAAAAATATGTAGTGTGGAAGGACAAGCACCAGCTTCTGGGGCTCCTAAAAATGGGGCATTGGGGCCACTGGCTCAAAAATAATGCAGTCAGGCTTAACCTTGTCATACCAATTTATTTCCTGTCTCTTCCTATTTTTCATTTCATACCTCATCTTCAATCTTTAGTACTAATTTAAAAGCCACATAACGTTATTCTGCATTTATCCATCATTAATAAAGGCAATTTAAATTAATCTTTCTTCTTGATTTGGGGGGCACTGGTGAGCACTGTAATGGGTTGCATATGTGGTACGACGTGGTTCTCGAAAGGGTTGAGCAGGGTCATGACTCACCAAGAGATAATCCTTAACCTCCACTGAAATGTAATTAAATCTAAAGCAAAATTGTGTGAAGCCTTTTTGAACATAAGAAACCTTTTCATTCACTAAACCCATTTTTAATTTTTTACATTCATAATTTCATCCCAGCTCAGAAATCTATTGTATCCATTTTCCATAGGTATGGAATAGAAGTATGTTGTACTTGGCATCCCCAAACCCATATTCTAATTCTGAATGTACAATGTACTAACATGTAGCCTTGGACGCATTACCCAAGGCTTCCTAAAATCTCAGTTTTCTGCCTTGTAAAACTTGTACTGTGTTTCCTATACAATAAGACAGCTGTGTGGATCAAAGAGATAGTTTATTTGACAAGTACTCATCAGACTTCTGCATGAGCTAAGCATGCTTGGGCATCAGCAAACATAGCAGGACTACCCAGATGTGATCACCCCCCTTATAGGGCTCACATTCTAGTGGCAAGACATAATATGTCCAGTGAAGATAAGTCCTACAAAGGAAATATAACAGATTAAGGGGCACAGAGAGTAATGGAAGTATGGGAGGTGGTTCAACAAGGGTGGCTGGAAAGAGCCTCTGCAATAAGGGGATATCTGAACAGCAAGGTCTATTTTTGTTACAAATAACAGAAACCTGAATAAAACTAGTTCAATCCCCATTGTCACCTTCAATACATATATTGACTAACCCCTGAAAAGTCAACTCAGAACCATTATGCTCAACAGTTCAAATCATGCCATCAAATTTTCCCACATTCTCCTCACTGCTGGATTTTACTTTCTTTCTCTTTGTCCTCACTCTCAGGTAAGTTTTCTTATATTTCAAATCCTGGAAAATATGTTGTCTAGACTTTTAAGGCTCACATGTCCTTAGAACTTATGAACTCAGGAGTAGCCTCCTCCCCCCCCTTTTTTTTTCTCCAGTAGTTCCAGGCAAAGTCTCAAGGAAGTTTTTGCCTGGCCTGAATCATCTGTCCCTTCCTGAATTAATCACCA
Organism: Panthera pardus; assembly: GCF_024362965.1. Taxonomy (NCBI): domain Eukaryota; kingdom Metazoa; phylum Chordata; class Mammalia; order Carnivora; family Felidae; genus Panthera; species Panthera pardus. Next base: position 41,984,946 of record NW_026526876.1, read on the forward strand.
CGGCCACTAAAAATACTAATGGTGATCTGTAATTAAGATATTTACTTCTAAAGGCAATTTTAAGAGATGTGGGGTTTTTTTTCAATATTTATTTCTTCTTGTTCTGTTTTGTTCATGTTGGTTCTACTCTTTGTTGTGGGGTGTTTTTTTTTTTTTTTTCTAAATTATATGGTGATCCTGAACTTCTCTGATCCTATTTATAAATGAAGTACCATGTTGATTATTATAGGTCTGTGTTGTCTTGGTAGTTGTGAAGCTGGTTTCTGCAATAGGCCTCCTTAAATAGGAGTGCTAACTGTAACGTCTAAGTGACCCAGATATTCAGGCAAGCAGCTCTTCTTTTAACCTGCATTGGTGGAGAGTACATAGGCAACATCAGGTTTGCCTTTATTGTCAATTTAGGGACAATCTGTTCTGGGGGTAAAATGCTTTCATGTATTTAACCTTCCACCAGAGGTAGCTTTGCCTTTTGTGGAATTCTGGCATATATTTTGGTATTTGCTTTGTTTTGTTTTTGTTTAGTCTTTAAACTCCATGCCATGCGTCCCTCCCAGAGGAGGGAGGGAGTGTTTACTTAGGAAACTCTCATTGCCTTAGTCCAGAGGCACACTCTATATTCTGTGTGATTAGAGAGGGGTAGGGGCATGGTTCACTGGCTGTTCAGCAGGTGATCCTTGAACTATGAAAATCAAGTGTCTGGACTCCTTCTCACATGCTTCATATGTGTTGCTAACAGCTTTAGGCAGAAGAAAGTGAATGGGAGAGAGAAGCAGATAATCTTGTTTTTAAAGCTGGGCATTCTCTGTGTACAGTTGTCCATGATGAGGGTTCTGTCAATGCTCAGGAGCTAATTCTTAACTATTCTGGCCACTGCCTGGGCTGCATTTCTCCAGATTGTACGCTCCCTGGATGCCTGAAAAAACTCATCATTGGAGACCTTGATATCTATTCCAAAGTATAAGATGTGCAGGAGTTGGGGCAAGAAGGAACCAAGTATTGTGACTGGTTTGCCTACTCTGTCTTGGACAGCACCAGGCTCATTACCTAAGACCTGGTAGAATCAAGTGATGCAGCTCTTGGAAATCCCTCTGGCCTACAGGGGCATCTCCTGAGAACATACTCTTTTTCCTAACTATTCTCCATTCTACCTCAATTCTTCCAAGTCTCCCTTTCTTTTTGCTTTCTAATATTTTTTTTTCTTTTCTACTCTTCCTCTAATCTCTTTGATTCTTGAAAACTCCAAGGCCCAAACAGTCCCTTGAATATCATGAATCCCATTGATGTGTACCCTCACCTAGTTCTGCTGTTCCAGATAGAGGAGGACATTAGTTATAATGGAGCATAGTGAATGCTCTTCCTTGCAGTCTCGTCCCCAAGTGCCTACCCACTTACACAGGTATATCTCTCCCTACCCCACTGTCCCCACACAAGCACACACATGCAGGTGTGCAGGGAGGAATGAGCTCATTCCTTAAGGACCATGGAACAGAACTTTCATACAACTCTGTGACCAGTTTCTCTGAGAGTTTCTAAAATCAAGCGTCTTGCCAAAAAGATAAATTTCCTTCAGAAAATTCACATCTAGTATACAACAAAAATTTCTAATCCTCTATTTAAAGCCACTCTGATCCTTCTTCTGTACTAATCTCATTGGCCTTCTCATGATAAGAGAGAATTCTTCTCCTCCCAGTACTCCCTTGCTTTACAAAGCATCTTCCATTACCTGTTAATGAATGCTGCTTTACTAAAATTACTTCTAATTACAAAGCTCCCCACCACAGTACGAGAGATGCCCTCTTTCAATGTGTTAATTTCTCCAAGATTCTTCTGGGAAGAATCGTTCTCTCCTTCTCCCAAAGTATTTTTCCATTTGATAAATATTTACTGTTTATTCACTAAGAACCAACACTGTGCTAAGTGCAGGAGAGACTGAGAACGACATAAAGTCCTTGTTCCTGGGAGATTAAATTATAGTAGGGAAGATGGATGAGAAACAAGTAAACAAAATTGTAACCGATTTTAATTATGTGAGCAATTAGAGATAGTGGTAAAGCTCTCAAGAGGACATACGGAGATAGGGTTGTCAGATGAGATAACTTCTGGGTTAAGATCTGAAAAACAAAATGGAATCAAGAACATGAATAGCTGAGCAGAGGGCCTTTCCAGATCGAGGGAACAGCAGATGCAAAGTACCTACAAAGTCACACACACACACACACCACACACACACACACACACACACACACACACACACACGGCATATTCTTGAAAGTGATATGAGGCTTACGAAATAAAAGTGTAAGGAAAAAGAGGAAAGACGGCATTAGATAAAATGAGAAAATTCTGCAGAGGTCAAATAGATTAGGGCATGGTAATGATTACCCGATTTCATTCTATGTGCAAAAGGAATCTATCAACGGATTTTTAAGGAGAGAGGGGGTAGGTTACAACCTGAATTATGTTTTAAAAATATATCTCTGGCTGTTTTATGGAGATTGGATTTTAGGGGAATAAGAATAAAGCAGGGAGATCAGGTAGGATGTTTTTCCATTAGCTTATTCAAGCAATAAAAGTCAGAAAGAGTGGCATCACAGAGGGCAAGAAATAGAGTGAGTTTAGACATAGATACTCTAAAGTAGAACAAACAGGGCTTCCTGGAAGATTAAATGTGAGTGACAAGGAAAGGAAAAATCAAGCATAGCTGAACTATAACCTTCTCCTCCATCTTTATTATTACTGTTTTTAAAGAAGTTTAACCTCTCTGTGCCTTTGTTTAGATGGAAAAACTTTCAGTCGAAGGACAAATTTACCTACCTCATAAAGTTGTTATTGATTTAATCTTAGTTAATATGTAACAGTACTTGGCATATAGTGTGTACTTTATAAGTGTTGACTCCTCTCATTGTTAAAATACATCATTATTATAATCAGATCAAAGTGCTCTCTATTTTCCAGTTACCTTTCAATTTTTCCCTGTCCTTCCCTTCCCTGTGTTTTAACGCTGTTACAAAATTATTCTTTCCCACATCTTTTTTTTTTCTTTTTTTTGACATTTCAATTTTGACATTTTTATTCCTACAGAGAATAGGAAGATAGATTAAACTTGCCTGCTCAGGACACTAACTTGAATTGGAAGGTATTTGTAATTGTTATATTACTGAATGACATATACTACTCCTGACTCCCAATATGAAGGAAGTAATGAAACATTCTGACTCAAGGAGCCACAACTCCCAGTAATTATATGGATTTTTGAAAAAGAAAAGCACTTCTCACTTGAATGTGGGCTAATCTAGCAGAACTAGGTTCCTGTTGGATATGGTGCTGAAGACAATAACTTTACCTAATATATTCAGAAAGGTCTGAGATGTAGACCAAGTTTTAAAACAAATGGGCAACACAACTAAGATACAGGTGTCAGAAAGGTTTGATTTGAGAGGTGAACCAAGGAGTTGTAACAAATACTGATAAAAATCAGAGAATACTACAAAAGTTTCAGGACCAGGAAGATCATCCAGCATCATGTAGGGGGCAGTGGTCACCAGACGCTTTTGAGTCTTGATTTTAATGCCACAGTGTATAGGTGAGTCAGCCTTTCTTAAAATACCTACTATGTGTTACATTTCAGCATGCTACACATCCCAATTATCCTTCATCACTGCTTAACATGGTAGCTCATCTGGTATTTTATTTTCATCTAATACCTCCATATTCTATTATTATGACCTTCTCTTTCCCAGACCCAATCTCCTACTACCCTGCTTCGTATTAATACATCTAATGATATCTGAACAGTTATACTATCAAAAATGGCATAATAAAACTAATCTATTCCCAGAATTAATATTCTGGGCTCATTCACACTGCCTTTTCTGAAACTTTGTTCTCCACAAAGTTTGTCACTTATACTGAAATTATCTCAAGCCTTTTCAAGTTCTACATATGGTCTGCTCTTACTGAATATTCCATAAACACTGGAACTCCACAGGCATTAGCTATTACATACTGTAAAGGTCAAACAAGTTCAGTTGGTTGAAAATACTCAAATATTCCAGATCCCTATTGATTCTGTCTGTTTTGCCTTCCATTTGGAGAAGTGTTAGCCCTTCTAATTATATATTTATTTCTCCCTTTAATCCTGTCAGTTTTTACTTCATATATATTTATGCTCTGTTATTAAGTACATACACATTCAGGATTATTTTGTCTTGCTGGTGAACTGACTGTTTTAGCATCATGAAGTGCTTATGTTTACTTCTGGAAATATTTCTTGTTTAAAGTCTACTTTCTCTGATATTAATAGAGACAATCTAGTTTTTTATGATTGGTGTTTTCATGATAATGTTTTCCTACTATTTTAACCTATCTGATGCTATCCATAATGACTGTCTTTTGTAAACAGCATATAGTTAGTTAGGTCTTGCTTTGTTATTTAGGCTGATAATTTCTGCCTTTTAATAAGAGTGTTTTATCCATTTACATTTAATGTAGTGTTGTGGTTGACTATAAGACTACTGTCTTAATAATTGTTTTCTGGTTTTGGTTTTGTTTTATTTTTTCATTTATTTTGAATGTTTATTCATTTTTGAGAGAGAGAGAGAGAAAGTGTGCGAGCAGGGGGGTAGGAGCAGAGAGAGAGGGAGAATCTGAAGTAGGCTCCAGACTCTCAGCTGTCAGCACAGAGCCCCACATGGGTCTCAAACCCACAAACCAAAAGATCATGACCTGAGCCTAAGTTGGATGCTTAACGGACTGAGCCACCAGTGTGCCCCAATTGTTTTCTGTTTTGACTACCTGTTCTTTGTTGAATTTTTCCTCCTTTCCTGCTTTCTTTTTGATGAAGTGTGTTTTTGTTTAATATTCCATTTTATATCCCCAATGGACTTTTTTGCTAGTGTTTGCTGTGGAGATGACAATATGTTACTTCAAATGATCACTGTCTACTACAAGTTAATTTTATACTACTATACACATAATTCTGAATATTACGACAGTATAATTCAATATCCCTACATTATCTTTTATGCTATTTTTAAAATACATCTACTTTTTACATGTGTTTTAAACCCAACAATACAGTATCATTTTCACTTAATATAATTATCCCTTTAATAAATTTGGAAGCAAAAAATATATATGTCTTTTATATCCAAACACATATTCACCAGTTATGGCTCTCTTCATTCCCTTGTGTAAATCATTTTTCTCCAATCTCAAGGACATTTCTTGTATTACAGATAAGCTAGTGATAAATTCTCATAGCTTCTGGGTGGCTTGGTCGGTTAAGCATCTGACTCTTGATTTCCACTCAGGTCATGATTTCACAGTTCAGTTCGTGGGATCCAGCTCCATGTAGGGCTCTGCACTGCTAGCATGGAGGCTGCATGGGATTTTCTCTCTCTCTCTCTCTCTCTCTCTCTCTCTCTGTCCCCTCCTTCTCTCCTGTGTACATGCTCACACGCATGTGTGTTCTCTCTCTCTCTCTCAAAATAGATAAACTTTAACTTTGAGAGGTTTTTTAAATTATTTTCAACATTAAAAAAAATCCACTGACTTAAAGCTTGCATTCTGATGAGAAACCAGTAGCCATTCTTGTCAGTTCCCTAATAGTATAATAATGTGCTTCTTTTCTTCCATTGCTTCCAAATTTCTCATTTTATCGTTAGATCTCAGCAAAAGAACTAGGATTATACCTAAGAATGGTTTTCTTTGTACTTATCTTACTTGATATTGTTGGGCTTCTTGGTTTTGTGAGCTGACATTTTTTATAACATTTGGACATTTTTCTGCCATTAATTATTCAAATATTTTCTGTTCCAGTCTCTTTCTCCCTTTCTTCTGTAACTTCAACTATACATATAACACTTGATATTGCCCACAGATCACTGAGCATCATTCAACCTTTTCCCTTTCTATGCTACAGTTAGGATAGTCTTCAAGTTCAAGTTCCTCAAGTTTAATAATTAGGTCTTATTACATCTCCCATCTATAGGTAAGCCTATCCAGTAAACTTGTTTCAGATTTTACTTTTATTTTTTCAGGTCAGGAATTTCCATTTCTCTACTGATATTCCCTATTTAGTTATCTCCTTATTGTGTTTATATTTTCCTATAAAATTCTTAATATATTTATAATAATCATTCTAAAGTCTTTCTCATAATTTGAAGTTCTCTGTCATCTTGTCTGTTTCTGTAGACTTTTTTTTATCCTGGTTTTAAGTCATATTTCCCTGCTTCTTCACAAATCTAGTAATATTTGATCACATGATACACACTCTATAAGCCACATTGTAGAGAATATGATTTTGATGCCTTCCTTTAAAGACTTAAATTTTGATTTGTTAGGAAATTAACTGATTAGTACACCAGCTTCATTTTTTGAGCCTTTTCAGTTTTGTTAGTTAGAATTCCAATGTCTTTCTTGAAATCTTAGTTACCCTCACAGCTCCCCATGATTTATTATCTGCAAAATCTATAGTCAGAGAATCATCCTGAGAATGAACTGGTTAATATTTCCTAGAAACATCCAGATAATTCCTCTACAGAATTAAAAAAAATTTAATGTTTATTTCTTTTTGAGAGAGAGGGAGAGAGAGGGAGAGAGAGAGAGAGAGAGAGAGAGAGAGAGAGAGCAGGGGAGGGGCAGAGAGAGAGGGAGACACAGATTCCAAAGCAGGCTCCAGGGTCTGAGCTGTCAGCACAGAGCCCTACACAGGGCTCAAACCCACTAATGGTGAGATCATGACCTGAGCCAAAGTCAGACAACCAACTGAGCCACCCAGGTGTCCCATCCTCTACAGATATCTGACTCCCCTTCGTGTGCAGCTTCCTACTTTCTGGTAGCCTGCTCAAAGGCTAGATATCTAGTCTTCTCAGTAATTCCAAATTCTGATCTCTGTCTTCTCAGCTTAGCAAGATGCTCTACTCAAGATAGGCTCCATACCTATGCACTGTGGTCTAAAGTTACCTTCAGGCAAAAAAATCAAAACAATTATAGGACTCACTTCCTGTGCTTTCCTTATCTCTGGAACCATAGCCCTATGCTGCTTCGTGTCCAATGTCTGAAACTGGTTGTTTCATACATGTTACTTAGATTTTTGTTGTTATGGTAGAAGAACTAATCTGGAACCAGACACTTAGTCACAGCTGGAGTCATAGCTGGAAGCCCTTCTCTTTTGTATCACCCTCCTCATCTCAGGACCTCTATAAAGTATAAAATACTCTGTTCCTTTTATGTTCAATCCATCTTGTTATATGTAATCACCTCCTTATCACAGTCAATAAACAAATTTCTGGTCTTTGACTCTCACTGATTGAAAAGTTTCATTTATAGAATCCTTTACCCTTTGTGTTACTGATATCCTAAGAAACTTCAATGTCTACCTAGCAACATGAAAACATCCTGACCCTCAGTTCTTTGTTTTTCTTTAATAGTTTTCTGTTCTTCTTCAGGTGTGTGACCCACGTTTATAGCTACTCTCTGCATTTTGTCATCACTTGAAATATATTCTACCTCTTAAATAATAAATTCAGAAATTTGGGTATTCAAACACAGCCTACTATTCTTTTACTAAGCTAATCCCAGATCTTTAGTCATTTGACTTCCTTAGAACCTCTCGTGTGTGTATGTATATATACATATCCACTTTCTCCCTACCACCTCCTTCTGACTGAACTTCTTTGCTGTTCAGGGATTCCATTTTATGTTATTTTTTTTCAATATATGAAATTTATTTTTATTTTTTTTTATTTTTTAATATATGAAATTTACTGTCAAATTGGTTTCCATACAACACCCAGTGCTCATCCCAAAAGGTGCCCTCCTCAATACCCATCACCCACCCTCCCCTCCCTCCCACCCCCCATCAACCCTCAGTTTGTTCTCAGTTTTTAACACTCTCTTATGCTTTGGCTCTCTCCCACTCTAACCTCTTTTTTTTTCCTTCCCCTCCCCCATGGGTTTCTGTTAAGTTTCTCAGGATCCACATAAGAGTGAAAACATATGGTATCTGTCTTTCTCTGTATGGCCTATTTCACTTAGCATCACACTCTCCAGTTCCATCCACGTTGCTACAAAGGGCCATATTTCATTCTTTCTCATTGCCATGTAGTACTCCATTGTGTATATAAACCACAATTTCTTTATCCATTCATCAGTTGATGGACATTTAGGCTCTTTCCACAATCTGGCTATTGTTGAGAGTGCTGCTATAAACATTGGGGTACAGGTGCCCCTATGCATCAGTACTCCTGTATCCCTTGGGTAAATTCCTAGCAGTGCTATTGCTGGGTCATAGGGTAGGTCTATTTTTAATTTTCTGAGGAACCTCCACACTGTTTTCCAGAGTGGCTGCACCAATTTGCATTCCCACCAACAGTGCAAGAGGGTTCCCGTTTCTCCACATCCTCTCCAGCATCTATAGTCTCCTGATTTGTTCATTTTGGCCACTCTGACTGGCGTGAGGTGATATCTGAGTGTGGTTTTGATTTGTATTTCCCTGATAAGGAGCGACGTTGAGCATCTTTTCATGTGCCTGTTGGCCATCCGGATGTCTTCTTTAGAGAAGTGTCTATTCATGTTTTCTGCCCATTTCTTCACTGGGTTATTTGTTTTTCGGGTGTGGAATTTGGTGAGCTCTTTATAGATTTTGGATACTAGCCCTTTGTCCGATATGTCTGTTTCCTTTGCTGTGCAGAAGCTTTTTATCTTCATAAGGTCCCAGTAATTAATTTTTGCTTTTAATTCCCTTGCCTTTGGGGATGTGTCGAGTAAGAAATTGCTACGGCTGAGGTCAGAGAGGTCTTTTCCTGCTTTCTCCTCTAGGGTTTTGATGGTTTCCTGTCTCACATTCAGGCAGGGATTCCATTTTAACAACGTTCTTTTTTTTTAAGTTTATTTATTCATTTTTGAGAGAGAGAGGTAGAGAGAGCACACACAAGCAGGGGAGGTGCTGAGAGAAAGGAAGAGAGAGAGAATCCCAAGCAGGCTCCTCACTGTCAGCACAGAGCCCAATGTGGGGATCTCGTGAACTGTGAGATCATGACCTGAGCCAAAATCAAGAGTTGGACACTTAACCAGCTGACTCACTCAAGTGCTCCCATTTTAACAACATTCTTGCCAATACCCTCAGCAACTTCATTTATTTGACATGTTGAACCTTATCCTACCCACCGACATCCCTCTTACTACTCAGCAATCTGGCAACTATGTCAAATGTTCAGTAATTGCTATTGCTAATACATCTGCTCAATCCAACAGGTATTTATCTGTCTTTACCTTACGTGACCTTAGGCAGTATCTGACATTGCTAATCATTTCTTACTTCCTATAGAATTCTATTTTTTTATTATTATTATTTCTATAAAGTCACATTCTCTGGGTTTCCTTCTGCCCTTTGTGTATTCTTTCTTATTATACTATATTACATGTTTCTCCCCCCATTTTAAGTGTTTTTAAAAATCTTAAATGCCAATTTAAGTTTCCCTAGAATTCTCCTCTACGTCTTCTTATCCCTATGTGTTCTTCCTGATCTCATTACCCCTGTGCCTCCAATACACTTGCTGATATTTATCAACCTCTGTTTTTAGTTGAAACCTGTCTCCTGAGCACCAGATTGATTCAGCTACTAAAATATCCACAGGAATTTTAGATCCAACACATACAAAAATTAACTCATCTACTCCTGCTTTCCTAAGCTGGCCATCTTATATTCCTTAGCTCAACATAGCACAGCCAATGGGCTCTTGCAGTGAAGAACGCCAGGGAGAACCATTCATTTTGCAGTAATCAAGAGAGGATAATTTACATAAAATAGAACTTAAAAGGTGCCCCCCTGGATTTATATAATATGGTCATCTATCTAACTATCTGAGTCAAAATTCCATTTATTCCTGACTCTTCTCTCCATCACATTCTGTCTTTACTGTCAACTCCAGTCCTATATCTCTCTCAACTCCATCCTCCTCTCAATTTGCAGTGCAACTCTCCCAGTCCACACACCATAATGTTCCTAATTCTTCTACTATGAAGCCCACCTTCTTTACACTATATCTGAAATCTTCATGTGATATCCCCACTTACCACTCAGGCTTCAACTCTAGCCACTTTTTCTTAGTACTCTACAATCTAGTCATACTGAAAGTTTCTTACTTGTGCTGCACTTCCTCTTTCCTCTACATTTCTAGTCATGCTTTTCCCTCTCCTTGGAATAATCTATTTATTCTCTTTAAGAGGAAGGCTTAGCTTAGTCCTCCTTAAGATCTTAGACAAAGATTTGTGTCAAAGCAGTTTATTTAGGAGCTGATCTCAGAAGAAATGGTAGGAAAATGGGTAAGACAGGGTACATTATGATTATGTTACCATACGGGCAATGAGAAATCAATTCTACTGGGAATCTTTGGGACATGATGTAGAATAAAATCAGAATAGTCCCGCATAAGAAGCAAGGTATCTGAGCTACCCATCCACCATCTCTTGTCCCTCCTTGGCTGAATATTTCCTGAGCATCAGTTCTCCAACCTACCCAAAGACAGATGGAGCAGGCCTGAGAAATCACGATGGTTGAGTATCAGGAGCTAGAAGTAGAAGGTCATCAGCATGCACTAGGAACATATATGGAAAGCCAAATCTTACCACCGATACACCTTTAATATCCCTTTCCCCAACTCCTTTTGAAGTCCTTATTTATCTCATTTGTAACATTTTAGTGGGAGAAATTAAAATTAAATGATAAATTACAATAAACCATATCTATTTCAATGTGATTTTCCTAAAACTTAATCCATAGTAGGTACTTCCTGTAACTGACTAACCTCTCTTTTATTGAACAGGGTATTTCACATTTGGTAGCAATAATTACATCTTTTTAAACATTTTACCAGGTGTCACAGAATTTTATTTGCTACTTTATGCCTCATTCAGGTAGAAATATTGGTATTTGGAAATCGATTTGCAGTAAGGTTCAAGTCACTGTTTAAGACATAAAAAGTTAATTGTTAAAACATGGTTTTCTTACATCAAGTAACCTGTGTCTAGGTTGCTCTTTATCATTAACCTTCCATCCTGAAATGCTGTTTCAAAGACTTCCTTTGAATGCTCACATTTGAGAAATGCCAGAAGACAAACATTTATGCTATAAAATAAGTGGAAATGTCATTTTTAATATGTTCCGAGTGCTTGGCACCTATACTGATTAGGTTTAATCATATTGTCTGGCGAGATTTCCTCTCCAGAGATAACTAATTGGAATGACACAGTTGTAACAGTGAATTCTGGGTGAAATAATCAGACATTTTCAATCTGAATGGAAGGCTTTTGTATCAAATGTTGCAGAGCTGAAACATTATGTGTTGTTTCCAGATTTATGTATCCCAAAAGGAGTTTAGTTCTCTCTCTCTCTTTTTTTTCACAGCTTCCATTTTTTTTGGCAGGAAAAATCATCACTTTCCCCTGCTCCAAACATTTCATGGTCCCCAATTCCCAAAAGAAGTCCCGAGTCTCTATCCTAAAGAGCACTAATGCCATCTTTCTTTTTCTCGTTTCCTATACTTTGCTGGGTAACATTTAGATAATATTTTTGAGGCTCCAATTGATTTTGCATGCCCATCACTGCACTTGGTATTTCACACATACTATCATATTTAACTCTTAGAGCAAATGAGATAATTATGTATGTGGTAACACATTTAGATTGAATAATGTGTGGAAAGCCTATAGAGATACAACGAGGATGTGATTCCACACCTAACTCAAAACCAGGACCTTTATCCTTTACATCCTAATGACTTCTCCAAAATTCCTCTGAGGGCCAACATTGCTCCAGACGTTAACAAATAGCATCTCAATATAGTATTGCAAAGTCCCTCCTAGAATCAGTTTATAGATGAAAAAACTGAGATACCACAAGATGAAAAAATGTGCCTGAATTATGTAGCCACTAAGGGGTTGAGTCCTGATTCAAGCCATTTATATCTGTATACAAAATCCCTTCTTTTCCCACGCTACCATCTATTCTTTTTATCTGAGAAGTTATCCCCTATGTCCTTCCCCAGGCAAAACTCTACTTAGTCTCCAAGTCCCAGCCTAAATACTACTCCCTGAGTTCCTACCTCTGAATGCTAATAGAACTTACCAAATGTATGCTCATGATCATTGCCTTGTACCATGATGATATGTTAAAAAATACAAATAGGCTGTCTGTAATATATAGAATATTCACACATACACTACCTCATTTGGTCCTCAAATCTGTCTTTGTTATCCCAATTTTTGCAGAATAGATTGAAGTGACTTGCTCAGAAATTGTATGTTTGCTTTGTTGTCAAGTTTTGATTTGAACCACCTAAAAGCATATACTGATGCCCCTTGAACAACATGGGTTTGAACTGTGTTGTTCTACCTACACATGGATTTTTTAAAATATAAATACAGTACAGTACTGTAAATGTATTTTCTCATCCTTATGATTTTCTCAATAACATTTTCTTTTCTCTTACTTTATTATAAGAATACGGTATACAATACATACGACACACAGCATATATGTCAGCTGACTGTTTATGTTATTAGTAAAGCTTCCAGTCAACAGTTGCTATTAATAGTTAAGTCTGGGAAGAGTCAAACGTTAATATACAGATTATCAACTCAGTGTGTGTCAGTGCTCCTAACTCCCAAGTTTTTCAAGGATCAACTGTATATTTTTGCCTTGGCAAAAATTAGGAATTAGATAATAAATTCCTAAGCCAATGGTGATTCTTACCTCAAGAGTTTAGGAAATGAAGAGGAAGTGGGGACAGTGAATAGAAAAGGTAAAAAGAAAACTAGGAAAACATGATGACCTGGAAACCAAAGGAAGGAACTGTATCAGGAAGGATGTGGTGAACACTTGGCTCAAATGTCAGGTAGAATGAGGATGGATAATTGATCACTGGATTTGGCAATATGGAAGTCACTGGTGATCATCATCAGATTGCTTTTGGTGGAGGGCAATAAATACCTGTTTGAAGTGGATTCAGGGGAGAAGGGGAAAGAGTAATTAAAGAAAAGGACTATAGTTAACAGCTGTCCAGAGAAGCAAAGAATTGGAATGATAGGTGTCATTGGAAAAGACATCATGGGAAGTTTATTTGTTGGTTTTAAGATGGTATAAAAATGGCATGTGTGTATTTTTGGGGAATGATCCAGTAGGGAGTGATAACTTGAGAAAACAGAAAAGAAGGGAACACTGCTGATACAATGTTCTGGATGATGCAAAGTGAAATGACATCAAGAATAAAAGTGGGAGGATTAGCTTTAAATAGGAGCATAGTTAATTCATTTATGTTCACAGTCAAGAAGAGAGTATGTGGAAACAGATGGTGGAAGGAGGGTAGATGTGCTGATGGGAGTCTATAAAAGTTCTCTTCAGGCGGTTTCAGTGTTCTGTGTGAAGTAGAGTATGTGTAGGTTGGAGAAGAAAGAGAGAAGTATGAAAGTTTTGCCTAAAAGATGAGAGGTTGAAGAGATTACCACCCTCACAACCAACACTTAGTAAAATGTTACTGTGCTAAGCATTTTACTGTCATATTTCAGTTAATCTTCACACCCATGGTGTGAGTTTATTACCAGTAGTATTCCCATTTCACAGGTGAGAAAACTGAGTCTCAGAGAAAATACATAACTTACCCTAAGTTACGTAGCTAGAAAATGAGGACTTCAATATTTAAGGCTATCCTTTATGACTTGAAACATGACACGTTTTATTATTACCCCTCCATATTCCTTTGGTTATGCAAAAATCTTAGAAGAATTTAAAAATAAAAATTGACTGTCTTCTTGTGTGTGTGACAGTATATATTTGCATAACATCTGGTCACATAAAATTCCAAAAAATAAGCAAAAGAAGGAAATATTCTAAGTTCAAGCACAAGTCCCTGAGTTCCTACTATTACCTCGCTTAATATGGACACTGATATTCCTTTGTTTCAATGTTGCAGATGGTAATAAGTTGTGATTATTATGGTATTAATTTCAAAGAACTGTACATCCTACTTCCAGCTGTACAACCTAACGTTGTGTTTGATGTTTAGTCGCTGACAACTGTTTGTTTTGAGTTTAATAGTTATGTTGATTAAGTATGTTTTCAGTGGTAAGTAACTAAAGAATCCAAATAAATGTGGCTTTGAAAAGATATATTTTCCCCTCTTATATAACAAAAGCAGTCTAAAGATAGGCATCTTCTAGCATTGATTCAGCATCTCCAAAATATCAGCCCCACATCTCTGATTCCTTTGGCGTTTTTCCCCCTCACGCTTACAAGTTTAGTGCCACAATTCCAGGAATCAAAACCATTGAGGCATAAATAAAAAATAAATATATGCCACCATCAACAGCTGTTCTGTTAGTAAAGAAAACAAAGGTTTGCTGAGGAATACCCCTGCGTAACAGTCATCTACTCACATTTCATGAGCCAGAAATCCATCACATATCTGCCCATAGCAGGAAAGAAGGCTGACAAAACACAACCAAAGAGAAAGTATTGAGAATGTGTGTTGGGATTGTCAAAGAAAAATGCCTACCTCAACAGTCATTTTAATTTTCTAAATATATCATTTTATGTAAACTTCTTTTGAGACAAGTCCTCCCCCATCCTAGGTACATACAACTTGATTATGAAATAAAAGCTGCAAGGCTTTGAATTCTTTTATTAAAACCATCATATTGAATTCTGACCAATATTGTTACTTAACAAGTTTGAACCTTGATTAATTTTTCTATCATAGTGGTGACCCTTCCTACCTTCAGTGTCACACACAAGAATAATAGATGCTTTTGAATCTCTATCAAAATTATAAAACTGAGAGAATCATAGTCATGTGACACTAAAAAGGGAACTGTCCAGAAAGGTAGAGAAGATTGAGTAGAGAATATTGGAATATAATAGTAGCACAGCTGTAGAGAAATAGATGTTTTAAGTGATCTAATTATGCAATTTTATCTCTTTTTTAAAATTTATACTTTTGCTACTTGCATGATTACCCCCCAAATTAGACTGAAATAGATTCTCAAAATCTATTTGAATATGAATATGAACATATGAGTGTTCTGTGTGCTGGGAAGGGGTGTAATGCAAAAACTAAGAAGGTAATAACTATAATCATAAGCTAACATTGCTGACTTTGAGACAGATGGATAGTTCTAAGGGCTTTATAAATATTAATTCACTTGATCTTTACAACAGTCCATAAAATAGGTGCTAGTAAACCACCCCATTTTACAGACAAGGCACAGAAATATTGATTAATTTGCCAAAGGTCACACAATCAGTAAGAGCAAAGTCAGGATTAAAACTCAGGAAGTGTGGCTCCAGACTCCAAGTACTAAGCTTTAGATGACATTCCAACAAGGAGATGGTGGTTTAAAACAAGGGACCAGATAACTTAAATACAAGTCTCAATAAGTTTTGGCAAAACAATATAATATGAAAGATCAAAGTAAGAAGCAATAACAACAGCTCCATGAAGATCACAACTAATAAAATGGGCCTTAAGGATGGATTTAATTGGTCAGCAGAATGGTTTGAGGTTAAAGTAGTCTAGGAAGAATAGACATCATAAGCAACAGCAAACAAACTGAACCTTGAGGAAGCTTGGATAAAAACGAGGGCCCATCTTTGTCTGCAAAAGGAGTTGGAGGAGGAATAGGAGATCAAGCCACCACACTAACAGCAACACACTTGGGATAAACAAACCTCAGTCTCCATTCTGCTACTTATATACCAGATGACCTTGGTCAAGGTGCTTAATCTCTCCAGGCCTCAAATGGGCATCAAAAGGCCACTCAACACTGTTGCTGTTTTGTTTTGTTTTTTAAGTTTATTTATTTTGAGAGAGAGAGCCCGCTGAAGTGGAGGGGGAGCAAAGAGAATCCCAAGGAGGGTCTGTGCTGTCAACACGAAGCTCAATCCCACGAACCGTGAGACCATCACCTGAGCCGAAATCAAGAGTTGGACGTTTAACCAAATGAGCCACCCAGGCGCCCCAACACTGTTGTTTGAAAGGTTATATGAGAGTGGCATTTAATGTTCAAATTAACTGCAGCCAAGTTTGCATGGAAAGTAGGTTGTGACCATGTTGTGGAAAGATGTGGATATTATACTGAGTAGATGCCACTACAGATGTCCAAGAAGGAGAACGAGAAAGTGGCATGACCAGAACTGTCTAGGGCTCCATCTAAAGGCAGGTATAGGATAGACTCATGGGAAGGGCAGGGGTGAAGGATTGAGAAACCAGTTAAGAGTTTATTTATTAAAATAGGTTGAGCTATAATGAGGACCCACATTCTAGTTGGACTTGAAATAAAGAGACAGATTTCAGAAACACTATAGGAGTAGACAAAATTGGTTTCACACTTGATTTAGATGGAAAATAGAGAAAATAAACAAACAAATTCAACCATGATTCTGAAACCTTAAGCCTGAAGGAATAGGAGAACAACCATACCACCAACAATAAAAGAAAATCTTGATGAAGAAAAGTTCTTCTTGGGAAAGAACATGAATTCAGATTAAGGAATTGGTGAGATGTCCTGGTTAAGCAGGACAAGCAGTTGAATATGTATATCCGGAGCATAGGTAAGAGATGGAGCATACGATAGACTAATCCCCAGAACCAGCGAATATGTTAGATTATATGGCAAAAGGGAATTAAATTTAGAGATGTAATTAATGTTGATAATTGGGTGGCTTTAAAATGGGAAGATTATCCTGGATTATCTGGGTGGGTCCAATGTAATCACAAAAGTCCTTAATGAAAAAGGAAGGCAGAGAGAATGTTGGAGTGATGTGATGTATAAAGGACTCAACCAGCTAAGGCAGGCTTTGAGGATGAGGAAGGCAAGGGTCACGTATGGCTTTCCAGAAGCTGGAAAGGGCAAAGAAAATGACGTATCTCCTCGAGGCTTCAGAAAGGAACACAGCTGCTAACAGCTTGATTTTAACCCAAGGAGACCTGGATCAGATATCTAACCGATATAACTATAGGATGATAAATCTGCTTCTCTAAATGACTAAATCTGTGGTTGTTTTTTATAATAACAATGCAGAACTGATAAAGAATGATTTTTGAAAACTCAGAATGGAAAAAAATGGCATGAAATGGTATGAGTTCTAACATTTCCTGAAAGTAGCCCATGATTACAGTTTATCAAGAAAGCATGGGCAGTGATTAGCCCTTCGAATAACTGAACAGATTTCTAGTTCTTGGAACATATTATTGGAACCTTAGGGACATACAAATTTCATTTGCTATATAGAATCACAGTATGGCAAAAAAGAAGTCATCGATGATTATCTTAATCCATCCCAGGATCCTACCTCTTCCCCACATAATCATGCACGGGCCTCAGCACTGGAAGATAAAGAACCATCTTGGGGAGGAGGAGACATTGATCAAACTCATGCATTTTAAATTAACCACTGAAAGAACAGAAATAGAAAATATAGAAAACTGCAAGTTCTTCCTTTCCAGCAACTGGCACTCTACTTTCTAGAAGTAAGTTTTTCTATAGAAGGGAAACAGATTTCTCTTTTTCATACCAACACAAATTAAATCCCTACTCTACTTGAGTCACTCCCCTACCTACCACATCTCCAACACCCATCCCCACCTCAGAGCATGGATGAGGCCCAGTGTAAAGCAAGTCTAAGTTATGTGGCCAATACTTATATCAGGAAGGTGGTAGGAGAAGGAAGGACCCAAGACCTTCAGTAGAACAGTTAAGGGCAGATGTCAACAAACCAAACTCTGCCACCTTTGAAGTGCAGACTGAGGATTCTTTCTGCTTATCCAATGGGTAAAAATTTAATTAACCATAAAATACATCAAAATAGCTCTTGTACAATATTAATTCTCAGTGACTGTGCAGTCCAAGTCCAGAAAAATAAAAAGTTTTATAAATGCCTTAGATACAGTCAGACCCCCATTCACAATAGGAATCATAATTTGTAGTACTATTGAGCAAATTCTCAGTGCCTTTTGGACACCAGCAAGCCCACATCTCCTTTTCTGGATCTCTTTATTAATCTTTGGAATTCAAGGCTGGGCTCTGGAACCTACTGGTGTCAGAATGTGTATCTGTTGATGTTTACATAAATATCGGGCAAAAATTTACAAATTAACATTTTTCTTTTCACAGGGCATATAAATGTCTAGTCAATAACCCTATACTCACTGGACTTTAGGAGAGGGTATATGTGAAAATAAAGTACATAGTCTCTCAAATTCTGTGAGTGAATATTCTTTCAGATGGAAGTAGAATGCTGACAAACTTTCCTGATGGGAAGTTTACTTATTTTTCTGAAATCATGACAATATCTGACCAGGAAGGAGGGTGCAGTGTGCAGGAAACACATCAATGTATTGAAATGCTGCTTCCCACTGCTTTTCCATCCTTCCTGGAAAAACCTCATGAGCCTCAGTGAATGGTGGATCCATTTAAGACAGCCCATTTTTCCTATTTTCTGGGTTATGTGAGCTATGACTGCAATTCGGTTGGATATCAACACTGTAGGTATGCGAAAGTCAATGGTTCCCTGGCATAAACACTCACAAGATAGGCTAACACTGGCAGTTCTGATGTAATCTACTCCATGCGGCAGCCACCTTGTAGGGCTGTAGTTCTGAGTATGGAACATCTGGAGCCACACTTTAATTGGTGGTTGTCATAGCTGCACAGCTGTTTGGAACATTTCTGGCTACGTTAATCATGGCTGCAATGATGCTCATCTGGAAGCGGCACTAGAGAGGCCAATACATGAATATCACAGTGTTGACTTAGAAAGTCACATTGTATATTTCCTTACTGAGCATCATTAAAAAAAAATCAAAAGTGCGCATGCGCGCGCACACACACACACACACACACACACACACACACACACCAATCTCTAAGCATGTCTGAGCCCAGAAACATTAACAGATCATTTCCTGAAATGTACAACCAAGACACTCAAAATGAGGGTCTATCACTATTGGAGTTTCAGGAAACTCTCTCACTGTAGAAATACAAGGCAAAGGGCTATTTACCTTCTTCAACAAATGATATCTATTAAAGGATCCCTAAAAAACTGAATGGGACATAGGATACAGGCAAAAAAAAAAAAAAGGTAATACGTTCCACAGAAAAGACTAAAACCTCCACACTCTGGATTCAACACAGACTATCTGTTTCTTTCCCTCCATGGGTAATGAATGATCTGGATTCTACAAGTGTTGAGAAAGCTCTGGGCGTAGAAACAGTTACAGTTCCTACTCTGCCACTACCCATTCAGAGATCTTGGGTAAGTCACTTCACTTCTAAGATGAAAGAATTGGACTAGATTATTTCTGGAGTCTTTTGCATCTCTCATTTCTTCCATACAGACATGACTTTTTAAAAGTTACTTTTCTGTAATCCCTAGCTAACAAAACAGAGACAATTCAAGAACCAGGGGAACCATAAAAGAAAGTTCTAGAATAATGACTACAGAGCAGGGCCCAGAGAACACTGAATGCAGTTTGGGATAGGCTACAAGAGGTTTCTAAGGAATATCCAGGCAAATTATCAATTAATGTTTTGAGTGAAGGAGTAAAAATACCCATAGTGCATAAAGCTGTTCTAACCTGAGGACACAAAACAGCAACCAATACCTCAAATGAAAGCAAATGGAAAAAAATACTATAAAAATTTTTAACCAACAAATGTTGATAGCATACATTGTGTCTGAACAAAAAAATAACAGTTACAATAATACAGACACTGCTTTTTGACACAACAAAGAAGCTAAAAGATAACTACTGGAAAAACAGAAAAGAGAAATTTAGGATTGCAGTAGGGAAAGGAGCTTAATGTTTATCCTTATTTCACAAATAGACTGTACATTCTGGAAAATATCAAACTGATAATATCTAAAACTGATATGAAGTTATAGGATTGGTACAGTATTTAGAATAAAATAAAGTTAATACAAGAATAAACAGAAAAATTAGGGGTGCCTGGGTGGCTCAGTCAGTTAGGCATCCGACATCAGCTCAGATCATGATCTCATGGCTTGTGGGTTCAAGCCCCACATTGAGATTTGTGCTGACAGCTCAGAGCCTGCAGCCTGCTTCGGATTCTCTGTCTGTCCCTCCCCCACTCATGCCTTGTCTCTCTTTCTTTCTCAAAAGTTAATAAACAACAAAATTAAAAAGACTGAAAATCGATTTTGGGGAGTAGGGCTGTGGGTTGGGACAAGGAAATGTTATGATTCAGGCTTTTAAAATGATTTGTCTTTTTACATATATCTTACATGATTTTTATATATGATTTGTCTCTTCATGTAGGATTTACCTGGAAAAAATATGATTTAATCTGGAAGTAAATAAAAACTTCTCTCTCAATATCAGCAATGAGTCCAAGTTAGAAATATTAACAGACTAATGATCAATTATGGAATTTGATGTTTCTGGGAACAAATGTTTAAAACACTAAGACCATCAGGGCTCTCTCATTATGCCATTCATGAACAAGTCACATGTTCTTACCATGCCCTTTCCTTGATTTTGTTCCCATGGTCAGTATTTGTCTTCTTTCCAGTCTTTTTTGTGCCTCTTCAATTCTTTCTACATTAAAAAAATAGCTAATAAAAATCGCATTTATTATCTCATTTATAAAGCACTGGGTTTTATCCAACCACCTCATTTAGTACTTTTAGTAATGTTGATGTGGCATGATGAAATTTGCAAAGCTCTTTTCACATTACATTACTCCATTTATTCTTCATTTTGGCCATTTATTTGTTATTTTTGTTGTTGTTTTAAATTTTATTTCTTTATTTTTGAGAGAGACTGAAACAGCGTGAGTGGAGGAGGGCAGAGAGAGAGGGAGAGAGAAAATCCCAAACAGGCTCCGCACTGTCAGCACAGAGCCTGATGCAGGGCTGGAACCCATGAAACTATGAGACCATGACCTGAGCTGAAACCAACTTGAGCTTAACCTTGAGCTCAACAGACTGAGCCAGCCAGGTGGCCCCATTTATTTGTTAATACAACGCATTTTTATTGCGTTTCTACTCTAAGTCAGCTACTTTGACAAAAACTGTTAACATAACAACGAGACAGACAGGTGTACTGGCCTCATACAGCTTCACGTTTTCTGTGGGAGGCAAACATAGAACATATGTGTTAAAGATAGTTGCTCCGTTTGTGGCTATTCAACCTTGTGAATGAGATGAAAAAAATAAGCATAGTTTCAAGTTTAGACAGTGGAAGTTTTCTCTGAAAATCTCACTGTTTCTGTAATGAATGCTGCAACTTAAAATATGTAATGAATAAAAAATTCAGCCATAACACCATGATTTATTAATCTCGTTTCCTTATGTAAAATAATGTAGCTAGACTTAGTCTTCCTCTTCTGTTCTTTTCATCTTGGTACCAACTACAAACCACACAGTCAATCCACCAACAGCACTGAAGCTGCCTCATTACCGCTGC
The DNA here is from genome assembly GCF_024362965.1 of Panthera pardus. Classification (NCBI taxonomy): domain Eukaryota; kingdom Metazoa; phylum Chordata; class Mammalia; order Carnivora; family Felidae; genus Panthera; species Panthera pardus. The sequence goes on from NW_026526876.1 coordinate 42,006,434, forward strand.
TCTGACCAACAGGTTGGGGATAGGAACCCTTGAACAAAGGTGATCCTTGAACAAAGAGGGGTGAAGGGCACCAAGCATTAAAAAATGTGCAGATAACTTTTGACTCCCTAAAAAGTGTAAACTAATAGTCTACTGTTGATCAGAGCCTTACCCATAGCATAGACAGTCAATTAACACATATGTTGTATGTATTATATACTTACTGTATTCTTACAATAAAGTTAGAGGAAAAAATGTTATTAAGAAAATCATAAGGAAAATACATTTACAATGCTGTAGTGTATTTATTTTTAAAAAATCATTTCAACACACATCCTTCTCAAAAGAAAGTTATGTTTCAATCCTTGAGCTGGGACTTAAACCCAGGTCTTCTTACTCCAAACCCTTGCCTGAATCCAGTGCAACCTCATTTTCTCACCCATTGAACCCCAAGACTGTCAGTCTTAAAGGGCAATGGAAAGAGTTTTTTACCTTCAAACAGCACAGCTTCCTGTGTATGTAGTTGCTCAATAAATGTCTGTTGAAAGGAAATATCTACTACAACTCCTTTATGAAAGCACTATCTGTGAAATGGAAACTACCACTATTTCTTGCTCTCTCCTTATCAATTAAATATATTTCATTTTCCTGAAAAACTAGTCATACCATCTAGGCAGAACTTCTAAAACTTCTAAAAGTCATGCTCCCTATGCCAGAGTCAAAAAATAAATAAGTCAGAAAGCAAGAAAAATGGTCTTTAAAATTCCTTTGGTTCTCTAGAGTTTGCACAAAAATGAGACATAAATTATTTATCATGAGAAATCCAAGTGGGCATTTGCTTTCCTATAACAGCTGAGATACAAACCAATGCAAGATTATCCAGTAACCGAAAATCAGTGGTTAAGAGGATGTCATGGGGATATGCCCAAACTTGACAAATAAGAATGTTCCAGAGTAAAACTCTAAAATCCTAATGAAAGAATACTGGAGGGGGTACCTGGGTAGCGCAATCAGTTGAGTGTCCAACTCTTGATTTTGGCTCATGTCGTGATCTCACAGATCACGGGTTCGAGCTGGGAACCTGTCTCCCTGTCTCCCTGTCTCTCTGCCCCTCCTCCACTCATGCTCTTTCTCTCTCTCTCTCAAAATAAATAAACTTAAAAACAAAAGAATACTGGAGGAAAAAAAGAGCAGTATTAGAGATAAACATAATAAATAGTTTTTGTTTCCAGTTTAATATGCATTCATTCATTCATTCATTCAAGAAATATTTATTGAGTGCCTACCATAGAAAATGTGGTAGCGTTGAAGATTTAAATATATCGTTAAACAGAAGAATGTTAAATGCATTATTGCATATGTTAATGCTAAATGCTGTTAGTTGCATATTGCATATGTTAATTGCATATTGCATATGTTAATGTTAAATGCTGTATTTCTAAATGTAAGAAATACAACCTAAGGGAAAAGTCATACTGAAAAACCTACAAAAGGAAAGGGTATTCTATTAAGTACCAAAAGTAAAAAGAAATAATTACATGAACCTGAGTAAAATGTTTAATTTTCTATTTATTGAAGTATAATTGGCATGCAAAAACTGTACAAATTTAATAAGTACAACATGAGAAGTTATGACGTATGCCTACCTCCCTGAAACCAACATTACAGCCAAGAATTCACTAGTAATTCTGGATCTGGAGTTTTCACACTGTGAAGGTTTTTAAGCACAGATTCAATTTCAAATATGTGTGTGTGTATGTGTGGTGTGTGTGTGTGTATACACACACATATATATATTCAAGTTATCTTTGTTTTTTTGCCAGCTTTAGTAAAATGACAAAAAAGTATTTAAGATATACAATATAATAATTTGATATACACATACATTGTGAAATGGTTGCTACAATAAGTTAATTAACATATCCATCACCTTACATAGTTACTTTTTTTTTGTCAGAATGCTTAAGATTTACTCTCTAAGCAAATTTCAAGTGTATGACAGAGTATTAACTATAGACACCATGCCCATTAGATCTTCAGAACTTACTCATAACTGAGAATTTGTACCGTTTGACCAACTTGTCCTCATTTCCTCCACTCCACATACCATTCTACTCTCTTTCTGAGTTCAACGTTTTTTATTGTTTTTTGTTTTGGGTTTATTTTAGATTCCACATAGAAATGACACCATACAATATTTGTCTCTTTCTTTCTGACCTATTTCACTTAGAATAATACCCTCCAGGTTGTTTGTGTCATTCAAAGAATTTTTCCCTTCATCTAAGTTTTCAAACTTATCGACAAGAAGTTGTTTATAATATATCCCTAGTATTCTTTTCATGCATATAAAATTGGTAGTGACATCACTCTTGTCATTCTTAATATTTGGTAACTTGTGTTTTCTCTCATTTTTTTCCCCATCTGTCCGACGAGAGAGTTATAAATGTTATTGATCTTCTCAAAAAAACCCTCTTTAATTTCACTGATTTTTTTTTCTCTCTACTGTTTCTCTATGTTGGGCTGCACTGATTTCTGTTCAAATCTTCTATTGTTTACTCTGAGTTTAACTTGCTCTACATTTTCTGGTTTCTTAAGCTGGAAGCTCAAGTGTTTTAAAACTCTTTTTCTCATAGGAGTATTGAACTCTATAAATTTACCTCTAGATATTACTTTATCTGCATCTCACAAATTTTGATGTCTTACGTTCATTTTTGGTCACGTCAAAATACTCTGTAATTTCCCTTTGATCTCTTCTTTGACCCCTGGGTCATTTAGAAATGTGCTATTTAATTTCCAAATATTTTCTCAGTATATTTTGGTTACAGATTTTCTAGTCACTGAAGATGCTTTGCATGATTTAAGTCCTTTTAAACTGAGCCTCCTTCTGTGACTCAAAATATGGCCCATTTTGGTAAATGTTCCACATGCACTACAAAAGAATGTATTTCATGCTTTTGGTGAGTGGAGAGTTCACACTTCTTTTATTCTTCATGTGTTTCATTTGGGATGGTTTCTATTGATTTTTCTTCAATTTCATTAATCTTTCATCTACATATTTAATATACTATTAATACCTTCAATGTATTTCTCACTTCAAGTATTACAATTTTAATTTTAGAGGTTTTATTAGGGTCTTTTTACATCTTCTATTTAACAAGCTTAATCTCTTACCTTTTTGGACATATAGAATAAAATTATAACAACTATTTAAATGTCTTTGTCTAATTCTGTCATCTGTGTCATTTCCATATGTTTCTACTGATTGAATTTTCTCATTACGTGTCTTATTTTCCTGTTTCTTTGCCTTGCCTGGACACTTGTGACTGGATGACAACCATTGTGATTTTGATCTTTCTGTTTGCTGGATATTTTACATTCCTGTAAATATCCTTAGTTTTGCTCTGAGACATGATTAAATTATACAGAATCAACTTGATTATTCCAAAGCTTGCCTTTAAAGATTTTTTTTTCGGGTGACAACAGAAAAGCTTTTAGTGTAAGGCTATTTTGCTTCACAATTGAGGAAATAGCCCTTTGATGTATTTTACCCAATGCCTGGGTAAGAAGAGCTTTACTCTGGCTGGTGGGAATATGGATACTGTACGAACTCTGAGAATTGTTCCTTTTGTGTGTGTGTATGGGGGGGGGTATTTTTCCAGTCTTGGATAGTTTCATCATATATTGTCATTGAGCAATGTTCAGCTGAGGACTTGAATGGAACCTTCTGTAGATTTCTGAAGCTCTCCATGCAGCTCTCTTTTCTTCAATACGCTATTCTGTGACCTTGAACTGCTTGGACTTTCTGAACCCCAAGTTCTTCTTCCTGAACTCAAGGAGACCCCATAATCTTCTCACATCCCCCTCCCTGTGCTGCTGCCTGGAAACTCTCCCAAGAAGTAACCTAGGCAATTGTATTACTCACCTCATTCATTTCCTCTCCATCTGCTATCACTGTCCTGTGTCACTTGATGTCCCATGTCAGAAAACCATTGTTGTGCACATTTGTCCAGTTTTTTTATTGCTTTGAGGTGGGATAAATCAGGCCTCCATATTCTCTCTTAGGCAGAAAAAAAATGAAGATGCTTGATCACTCATTTGTTTTACAATTGGACTTCCTTGATCTATTTTGCAATTTACCTTATTATCTCATATTCTATAACTTCAAAACAATTTTATTTCTTTTTTGTTTTTTAGAATGTCTTTTATTTTTGTATCACCACTGCAAGCAAGAATTTAGTCATCAAGGAGCTGAAAGGTCTGTGGTTACATGAAATGCCATCTCTTAATGAGTTTGTTACAACACCCTCATTGGTATTCTTAAACAGTACCTATGAGGAATGATTTCAATGAATATCAAACTGTCATCAATGATTTGAGTAACAGGAAATATTTGGTATGACATGGAGAAGATCTGTGGGGACATAAAAGCTGGCATCCGGTGTTTTAGTAACTCTCAGGTTGTTTGAATTAGGTTTTTGTGGTTAAAAAGAACAGAGCCTTGGGGCACCTGGGTAGCTCAGTCAGTTAAGCATCCAACCTCAGCTCAAGTCATGATCTAATGGTTGGTGAGTTCAAGCCCCAAATCGGGTTCTGCACTGATGGTGTGGAGCCTGCTTGAGGTTCTCTCTCTCTCTCCCCCTCTCTCTGCCTCTCTCTCTCAAAATAAATAAACTTTTTTTTTAAAAAAGAGGCTTTCTTAAATTAACTAGAGTAAAATAGCGATGGTAGTTATTATAACAATCAATATGGTAGACAGGAATCAAATGGAAATCATCCAAGAAGAGATTTAACACTGAAATTCATTGAAACAAACTAAAGCCAGAAACTGGAATATGGTCTCATGGCCCTTCAATCTATGTTTTACTACTATTACATCACTATCCCCTCTACTTCCGTTGTTAAATATAAAATATATTTAGGTATATTCTTGCTGCTTATTTCACCATCAGCCAGATTTGTTGTCCTCTATTCTCTACATGTGCTTCTCTATCTTAAAGTTTCTACTTACTCAGAGTACTTTTCCTTTCCTTTATTTAGGCTTTGGATAACATATATACTCTAAGTTTCATCCGTGCTCTGTAGATGGTTTCATGTCTACTCCCCACTGCTTCAAGCTACTTTATAATTAACAATGGAAGTATGCAAGAGTGAGAATCCCATTGACCTAAGTCATCTTTTGGCACAAGACCATGCCAAAGTTGACAGTTTAACCATGAGTTGGATGCCCAGTGATCAAGTATGCAAACATTTAAAGCTTCAAGATATGGTAATCCCGATAACCTTCTTAGTAAAAATATAGGTGATATAACTTTCTTTAAAAAATGCTGTGACCCGGGGCGCCTGGGTGGCTCAGTCGGTTGAGCGTCCGACTTCAGCTCAGGTCACAATCTCGCGGTTCGTGAGTTCGAGCCCCGCGTCCGGCTCTGGGCTGATGGCTCAGAGCCCGGAGCCTTCTTCCAATCCTGTGTCTCCCTCTCTCTCTGCCCCTCCCCCATTCATGCTCTGTCTCTCTCTGTCTCAAAAATAAATAAACATTAAAAAAAAATTTAAAAAAAAATGCTGTGACCCTAACAAGCACTGTAATTCACAGATCTGGTACAGATATGGAAAAACAATTTGGGGGCAGAATCAAAAACAATGGGTAGAATTTACAATAAAATAGATTCTGGTTTAAAGAAATGACTGTCTGAATAAAGTACTATTTTGGGATGTTTTACTGGAGATCCAAACATGGCATAGGGTGGGATCTTTAGGGTTAGCCTTGACATTTTGATTTTTAAGTATTTCAGATTATATTAGAATCATCCCAAATCACTGGAGTATTTTCCAACTTCTATAAAAGAAACTTAAATGCTGACGTTTCTCCAAAGACTACAATTTGGAGTGGAGTCGGTGGGGGGGCGGAGGGGAAGCTTTAAGGACAGGGTTTCTAAACACTTATCAGTCTTTTCTAGCTTTATCAAGGTTAATTATTCAATAGGACCAGAGGGCAGGATGAATCAATTCTAGACATTTTGCAAATAGCAAAAAGTCTCAAAATGGTTCCTCTTCTGAAATTTAAATGTGAACTAAATATTTTTTTTACCCTTACAGTTTTTATAACTAGAAAAGCTTCCAGAAAAGCATCTGATTATACTTGTCACCCAGTAGTCTAGAAGGCATCACACTTTCATCAATGACATTTTTCCCCCACAATTGTAATTGTTAGGCAGTCAACATCTACCTTCACCAAATGTCTGAAATGGTAGATAAGGGAAAAAGGTCTCACAAAATAGGGTAGTATCTTCTTAAATGCATAATATTATGATCTGTGAGATTATTCCTAAAACTAAATCTTTAGACTCTGAAGCCTAAACTGGATACACAGAAGAAAATTATTAGACATTTATATCAAAATATCCCTGTTGATCATAACCCATTTGGGGCTTTTTAAATGTAAAAGCTGTTTTTTAAAGAGTTATCCAATAGGAAGAGGTGGCAAAATTGCAAGGAAAAAAAAAACTTTGTAGAATGAGAATTTTAAAATAGTCATATCTTCAGGCAAATGTTTGCAGAAATCCTCTTATGCTGAAAGAATTACTAAAATGAAAAAAATGAGCCTATATAGATATACACTATTCCTCTAAGAGTAGAACAAATGTAATATCCAGGCATTGGCAGGTCATTAAATTAAAAGTAATTTTGATAGTTAACTATCCAGAAACAGAAATCTAAATTTGAAACACAGCTGTAATCACTCTATGGAAAAATCTCTTAGTATTAAATACTTGGCAAAGTGGACAGGCTGACAATGTAGTAAAATCCTTGCATTAAATTCACTATGTTAGCCCTGATGGAGATTCAGGCATCATTAGATTTTGGTGCACATTTCTGTTATCTTGCTTTAAATAGAAGGTTATGCATTTATTTCACACAATTGGTTTCAATGGTTACAGTTTTAACTCTGGTTGTTGCTCTAAAAATTATCTAGTAATTTAATAACTTCTCATTGAGAAATTTGATTGTGAAGACTTAGTTTGTCACCATGAATTGTGTGACTTAAAGAGACTTATCCTTTTACAGGATTCTCCTTTGTGTAGGTAGAGAAACACATTGTATCACTGTATTAGTGTGGTCATTCATATGTAGATGTTATTATTCTTCCCATACTTCTCAAAAGTTTTTGAGGAAAGCAGCAACAGGAAAATTTGTAAGAATAAATATAAGATAGGATTTGTGAAAGTTCAATGGCAACTATGAAAAACTGTTTATATATATGCTATAAAAACAATACCCATTAAAAAGGTTTAGACACATGCACTACTTTTTCCAATCTGGAATATTTTCCTTAAACCTGTATCAGTTACCATTTTGGTTTCTCTCTTCTTCTTACATGCAAACACCAACACAAGTACCATAATCACTTCCAGCAGAATGACAGGGTTTTCTCTATTATCATTCATAACTTCTAAGTCGTTCTCAGTTTTAATAAGGAATCAGAGACACAGCACCTAGGTAGTAAATGCTAATGTATAACTTTCTAAAAGGTAATAACATGCTTCTCATAAAAATGTAAAATGAACATATGTCAAAGATTATTTAACTCATTAGCTAATGGAGCAAGGTTAAACCTGGTTCAATAGAATTTAAGGAGCTATTTAATAAAGGAATAGAAGATAACATTGTTGAATAAGACACAAAACTGGTTAATGTACAATAAGTTAATAAACCGTAACTTTTGTGATTATCTACTCTACTGGAAAGAAATTATTTGCATCTCAACCCAACATAAATCTACCAGTTAATCTCTGTCCCTTAGAGTTATAACATGGTCTAGCCAATAGAAAGTCAATCAAAAGGACAAACACTGCAGTGAAAGAATACCCAAGAATCTCGTCATTTCCAAGTTTTCCTAACATTTTGACAGTGACCTGAACACAGCTGACATTTGTTAAATATATGTGGAGTTGGATGAATGGAAAGCAGGTGGATCTGAAGTTTTTCATATCATATTGTTGGGATATCATTGGTCAAAACCAGTTCTGATTAAAGGCCATGTGACTGTCGTCAAGTAGGCTCTGCTAAACAAACAGCCGATCAAAGAGGTCAATGGACACAGAACAGAAGCATAACTGCTTTCTGAGAAAAGTTGTGTAAAAGTAACATATAAATATCATTGCTCTTGTGAGGTTCTAAAACCTTGAAAGAGCCGAAGGCATTTTGTAGGCTTCTGAGATTACAAAGTACTGTTTGCACTTACCCAGTGAGGATACTCATGAACTCTCCTATAGATTGGGGCTTCTTTTTAAGTTAAATGTTGTGAGAGACAATGGATCAAAAGTTCAGATTTGAGCACAGGTTGCCTCAAAAATTGTGTTTGGATTTATGTCTGGGCTATTTATCTTTTTCCTTCTTATAATTGAATCTTGTTTCAATTTTCAGAGTTTGTACCCTGAAACTCAATTTACCTTCCCCATTTGTAAAGGTAAGCCAAACAGTAACTTCTTTTTTTGTTGTTGTTAAAAATTTTTATTTTGAGAGAGAGAGAGAAACAGAGAGAGAGAGAGCGAGCAGGGAAGGGGCAGACAGAGAGGGAGACAGAGAATCCCAAGCAGGTTCTGAGCATCAGTGCAGAGCCTGACATGGGGCTCAAACTTACAAACCATGAGATCATGACGTAAGCCAAAATCAAGAGTCAGTTGCTTAACTGACTGAGCCACCCAGGCACCCCGCCAAACATTAACTTCTGAAAATTTTTGTCATTAAAAAAATTAATAAAATTGGATAATTCTATGCAGACTGTTTAAAATCTGATTTGTTTTCTTAAACACCAACTGTGAAGGGGTTTTTTCTCCTCTACTATAAACAATAATATGAGTCCTCTTAGAGTTCAATCTTAGAGTCAAATTCTAGGATATTTTGAGGGGTTGAATTTCTCTAAATATTGTTGGAATTCTGTAATATACTTATAGGGTAAATCTCTGTATAATTTCTAAGTTAAATAATGAGTGTAATTTTAGAATATTTGAAACAGAATACCAATTCATCCAAAAATTTTTTTAATTTACTCTATCACCAGGAATGTATAAGAAGGCTTAATCCTGTTGTCAATTTGAAGGCTAGAAAGAGATACTTATATTTTGTTTTTAATTTTCATATATATGGGGGCACCTGGGTGGCTCAGTTGATTAAGTGACCGACTTTAGCTCAGGTGATGATCGCATAGTTTGTGGGTTCAAGCCCCGGATCAGGCACTGTGCTGACAGCTCGGAGCCTGAAGCCTGCTTTGGATTCTGTGTCTCCCTCTCTCTCTGCCCCTCCCTAACTTGCGCTCTGTCTCTCTGTCTCTCTGTGTCTCAAAAATAAATAAACACAAAATTTAATTTTAATAGATATGGTTATCAGGAGGATAAAACATGTTCAAGTCATTATTGATTATAATACTGTTTTGAGTAAGAGACATCTTTCATTTGTCCCTTTAGAGTCCTTTTCTCCACTTTACCTCTCTGCCCTGTGTGCTAGGATGCTGTCTCTTATAGAATGCATCAATAGCAAACCTCTTCCTCTGCATCTAGCTGCATTTTACTAAAGGGAGGCACTGGCAGAAGATGGGATGGTGGGGGTAACAGTAAGCATTTATTCCCAGTCACCTTTCCCCTGCTTACCATGTATTGGATGTATCCCTTTAAGTAGTGCAGCCTGTAGGTATGTCTCCTAGAACCCTTTAACTGAAATGGTGCGTCCATCCCCCAGTTGCTAAAGATGTCTCTTGTCTACAGAATTGGCCTTGGCCAAATTGGAGTCACTTTGCCAAGGAAACTATGCACAAGTTGTCCCCTCCTTCCCTCAGGTAGAATCAACTCTGGGGAAATTAGTACCCCAGAGCTTCTGATAGGATCAGATTGAAGATTCTCTCCCACTAAAGCCATATAATTGCTTAGCATTTTCCTTCTCTCTATTCTTCTTCTGTTCTATTCTGCTTCCCTCACTTTCTCCTAAGAGCACTCTCACAGTAAATCAACTGCACAAGAATCCCTGCCTCAGGCTCTGCTTCTAAAAAGCTGGACCTAATACAATTGATACCAGGACTGCTGTACCAGTCTGACTGGCACTAGTCTATTCTTTAAGAGCAGATTCTAAAAATGAATTGGATCTCCTGTCATGAGAATCCCATCACTGGTAGTAGGTAAATTATTCATGGGCCATGGCATGCAATAGCAGTGCAATTTTTAAGATTTCACCTCTGGTGAGGGAGCGCCTGGGTAACTTCAGTTGGTTAAGCATCTGACTTTGGCTCAGGTCATGATCTCACTGTTTGTAGGTTCAAGCCCATGTCGGGTTCTATGCTGACATCTCAGAGCCTGGAGCCTGCTTCAGATTCTGTGTCTCCCTCTCTCTCTGCCACTCCGTGGCTTGTGCTCCCTCTCACAAAAATAAACAAACATTAAAAAAAAATTACAGGGCGTAGGAGGACGTGGGGCTCACTGCGTCCTGCTGATCACTTAGATTCCACCCATATCTGCCTAAATAACCCAGAAAACCGCCAGAAGACTAACAGAATGGACTCTCCGGAGCCAAGCATAGACAAAAGGCCCACGGAAGAGGGTAGGAAGGGCGGAGAAGCAGTGTGCGCTACACGGACTGGCAGGAGGGAGCCGGCAGGAGGGAGCTGGGGCGGCAGAGGGGCAGCCCGCCTGGCAAGGCAGAACCCCCGGGTCTGGCTTGCAAAAGTGGAGGGGCCAGACAGAGTGTGTTCTGACAGCCAGCGGGACTTAACATCTGGATTATTATATGTCAAGAGCTCTGCTTTGAGAGTGGGAGGGCTGGAGGACAATGGGACGGAGAGTTGTTGAGCCCCGGAGGACAGAGCTCAGCTTGGCGGGGAACAAAGGCACTGGCCAGCGCCATCTCCCTCGTCCATCCCCCAGCCAAAATCCCAAAGGGAACCAGTTCCCATCTTGGAACTTGCTTGCACCAGGCAAACACCCAACGCTGTGCTTCTGTGGATCCATCCCACAGATGGGTCTGCCTCCCTCCCGGTGCCGCAAGGCCCCTCCCACAGTGGACCACCTGAGGCAAAGTGAGCTGAGCCTGCCCCTCCCGCCCTTGTGCACCTTGCGGATCCACACCGGATAATACGCCAGATCCCATCAAAGCAGCACCACAAGCCTGGCAGTGTGCAAATAGCCCAGACAGGGGCCACACCACTCTACAGTGAGTCCTGCCCCTGGGAGAGGGGAAGATAAGGTACACACCAGTCTGACTTTGGCCTCAGCAGTGGGCTGGGGACAGACATCAGGTCTGACTGTGGCCCCACCCACCAACACTAGTTACTCCACACAGCACAGGGAAGTGCCCCGCAGTTCCATGCCACTCCAGGGACTATCCAAAATGACAAAACAGAAGAATTCTCCTCAAAAGAAACTCCAGGAAGTAGCGACAGCTAACGAACTGACCAAAAATGATTTAAGCAATATAACAGAAAATGAATTTAAAATAATAGTCATAAAATTAATCACTGGGCTTGAAAAAAGTATAAAGGACAGCAGAGAATCTATTGCTACAGAGATCAAGGGAGTAAGAAACAGTCAGGAGGAGCTTAAAAATGCTTTAAATGAGCTGCAAAATAAAATGGAGGCGACCACAGCTCGGATTGAAGAGGCAGAGGAGAGAATAGGTGAATTAGAAGATAAAATTATGGAAAAACAGGAAGCTGAGGAAAAGAGAGATAAAAAAAAAACAGGAGTATGAGGGGAGAATTAGAGTACTAAGTGATGCGATGAAATGCAATAATATACATATAATTGGGATTCCAGAGGAGGAAGAGAGAGAGAAAGGGGCTGAAGGTGTACTTGAAGACATAATAGCTGAGAACTTCCCTGATCTGGAGAAGAAAACAGGCATTGAAATCCAAGAGGCACAGAGAAGTCCCTTCAGACGTAACTTGAATCGATCTTCTGCACGACATATCATAGTGAAACTGGAAAAATACAAGGATAAAGGGAAACTTCTGAAAGCAGCTAGGGATAAACATGCTCTAACATAAAGGGAGACCAATAAGACTAGTGATGGATCTATCTACTGAAACATGGCAGGCCAGAAAGGAATGGCAAGAAATCTTCAATGTGATAAACAGAAAAAATATGCAGCCAAGAATCCTTTATCCAGCAAGTCTGTCATTTAGAATAGAAGGATAGATAAAGGTCTTACCAAACAAATAACAACTGAAGGAATTCATCACCACTAAACCAGCCCCACAAGAGATCCTAAGGGGGATCCTGTGAGACAAAGTACCAGAGACATCACTACAAGCATAAAACATACAGACATCACAATGACTCTAAACCCGCATCTTTCTATAATAACACTGAATGTAAATGGATTAATGCGCCAACCAAAAGACATAGGGTATCAGAATGGATAAAAAAACAAGACCCATCTATTTGCTGTCTACAAGAAACTCATTTTAGACCTGAGGACACCTTCAGATTGAAAGTGAGGGGATGGAGAACTATCTATCATCCTACTGGAACTCAAAAGAAAGCTGGAGTAGCCATACTTATATCAGACAAACTAGACTTTAAATTAAGGGCTGTAACAAGAGATGAAGAACGGCATTATATAATAATTACAGGGTCTATCCATCAGGAAGAGCTAACAATTATAAATGTCTATGCGCTGAATATGGGAGCCCCCAAATATATAAAACAATTAATCACAAACATAAGCAACCTTATTGATAAGAATGTGGTAATTACAGGGGACTTTAATACTCCACTTACAACAATGGATAGATCATCTAGACACACGGTCAATAAAGAAACAAGGGCCCTGAATGATACACTGGATCAGATGGACTTGACAGATATATTTAGAACTCTGCATCCCAAAGCAACAGAATATACTTTCTTCTCGAGTGCACATGGAACATTCTCCAAGATAGATCACATACTGGGTCACAAAACAGCCCTTCATAAGAATACAAGAAGTGAGATCACACCATGCATACTTTCAGACCACAATGCTATGAACCTTGAAATCAACCACAGGAAAAAGTCTGGAAAACCTCTGAAAGCATGGAGGTTAAAGAACACCCTACTAAAGAATGAATGGGTCAACCAGGCAATTAGAGAAGAAATTTAAAACTATATGGAAACAAATGAAAATGAAAATAAAACAATCCAAACACTTTGGGATGCAGTGAAGGCAGTCCTGAGAGGAAAATACATTGCTATCCAGGCCTATCTCAAGAAACAAGAAAAATCCCAAATACAAAATCTAACAGCACACCTAAAGGAAATAGGAGCAGAACAGCAAAGACACCCCAAACCCAGAAGAAGAAGAGAAATAATAAAGATCAGAGCAGAAATAAACAATATAGAATCTAAAAAAACTGTAGAACAGATCTATGAAACCAAGAGTTGGTTTTTTGAAAAAAATAAACAAAATTGATAAACCTCTAGCCAGGCTTCTCAAAAAGAAAAGGGAGATGACCCAAAAAGATAAAATCATGAATGAAAATGGAATTATTACAACCAATCCCTCAGAAATACAAGCAATTATCAGGAATACTATGAAAAATTATATGCCAACAATCTGGACAACCTGGAAGAAATGGACAAATTCCTAAACACCCACACACTTCCAAAACTCAAACAGGAAGAAATAGAAAGCTTGAACAGACCTATAACCAGTGAAGAAATTAATCAGTTATCAAAAATCTCCCAACAAATAAGAGTCCAGGACCAGATGGCTTCCCAGGGGAATTCTACCAGACATTTAAAGCAGAGATAATACCTATCATTCTCAAGCTATTACAAAAAAAATAGAAAGGGAAGAAAAACTTCCAGACTCATTCTATGAAGCCAGCATTACTTTGATTCCTAAACCAGACAGAGACCCAGCAAAAAAAGAGAGAACTACAGGCCAATATCCATGATGAATATGGATGCAAAAATTCTCAATAAGATACTAGCAAATCAAATTCAATGGCATATAAAAAGAATTATTTACCATGATCAAGTGGGATTCATTCCTGGGCTGCAGGGCTGGTTCAACATTCGCAAATCAATCAATGTGATACATCACATTAATAAAAGAAAAGATAAGAACCATACAATCCTGTCAATCGATGCAGAAAAAGCATTTGACAAAATTCAGCATCCTTTCTTAATAAAAACCCTCAAGAAAGTTGGGATAGAAGGAACATACTTAAACATCATAAAAGCCATTTATGAAAAGCCCACAGCTAATATCATCCTCAATGGGGAAAAACTGAGAGATTTTTCCCTGAGATCAGGAACAGACAGGGATGTCCGCTCTCACTGCTGTTGTTTAACATAGTGTTGGAAGTTCTAGCATCAGCAATCAGACAACAAAAGGAAATCAAAGGCATCAAAATTGGCAAAGATGAAGTCAAGCTTTCACTTTTTGCAAATGACATGATATTATACATGGAAAATCCGATAGACTCCACCAAAAGTCTGCTAGAACTGATACATGAATTCAGCAAAGTCGCAGGATACAAAATCAATGTACAGAAATCAGTTGTATTCTTATACACTAATAATGAAGCAACAGAAAGACAAATAAAGAAACTGATCCCGTTCACAATTGTACCAAGAAACATAAAATACTTAGGGATAAATCTAACGAAAGATGTAAAAGATCTGTATGCTGAAAACTATAGAAAGCTTATGAAGGAAATTGAAGAAGATATAAAGAAATGGAAAGACATTCCGTGCTCATGGATTGGAAGAATAAATATTGTCAAAATGTCAATATTACCCAAAGCTATCTACACATTCAATGCAATCCCAATCAAAATTGCAACAGCATTCTTCTCGAAGCTAGAACAAGCAATCCTAAAGTTTGTATGGAACCACAAAAGGCCCCAAATAGCCAAAGTAATTTTGAAGAAGAAGACCAAAGCAGGAGGCATCACAATCCGACTTTAGCCTCTACTGCAAAGCTGTAATCATCAAGACAGCATGGAATTGGCACAAAAGCAGACACATAGACCAATGGAATAGAATAGAAACTCCAGAACTAGACCCACAAAAGTATGGCCAACTAATCTTTGACAAAGCAGGAAAGAATATCCAATGGAAAAAAAGACAGTCTCTTTAACAAATGGTGTTGGGATAACTGGACAGCAACATGCAGAAGAATGAAACTAGACCACTTTCTTACACCATTCACAAAAATAAACTCAAAATGGATAAAGGACCTGAATGTGAGACAGGAAACCATCAAAACCTTAGAGGAGAAAGCAGGAAAAGACCTCTATGACCTCAGCCGCAGCAATTTCTTACTTGACACATCCCCAAAGGCAAGGGAACTAAAAGCAAAATTAAATATTGGGACCTCATGAAGATAAAAAGCTTCTGCACAGTAAAGGAAACAATCAACAAAACTAAAAGGCAACCAATGGAATGGGAAAAGATATTTGCAAATCACATATCAGACAAAGGGCTAGTATCCAAAATCTATAAAGAACTCACCAAACTCCACACCCGAAAAACAAATAACCCAGTGAAGAAATGGGCAGAAAACATGAATAGACACTTCTCTAAAGAAGACATCCGGATGGCCAACAGGCACATGAAAAGATGCTCGACGTCACTCCTCATCAGGGAAATACAAATCAAAACCACACTCAGATATCACCTCACGACAGTCAGAGTGGCCAAAATGAACAAATCAGGAGACAAATCAGGCGAGGATGTGGAGAAACGGGAACCCTCTTGCACTGTTGGTGGGAATGCAAACTGTGCAGCCACTCTGGAAAACAGTGTGGAGGTTCCTCAGAAAATTAAAAATAGATCTACCCTATGACCCAGCAATATCACTGCTAGGAATTTACCCAAGGGATACAGGAGTACTGATGCATAGGGGCACTTGTACCCCAATGTTTATAGCAGCACTTTCAACAATAGCCAAATTATGGAAAGAGCCTAAATGTCCATCAACTAACAAATGGATAAAGAAATTGTGGTTTATATACACAATGGAGTACTATGTGGCAATGAGAAAGAATGAAATACGGCCTTTTGTAGCAATGTGGATGGAACTGGAGAGTGTTATGCTAAGTGAAATAAGTCATACAGAGAAAGACAGATACCATATGTGTTCACTCTTATGTGGATCCTGAGGAACTTAACAGAAGTCCATGGGGGAGGGGAAAAAAAAAAATAGAGGTTAGAGAGGGAGAGAGCCAAAGCATAAGAGACTCTTAAAAACTGAGAACAAACTGAGGGTTGATGGGTGGTGGGAAGGAGAGGAGGGTGGGTGATGGGTATTGAGGAGGGCACATTTTGGGATGAGCACTGGGTGTTGTATGGAAACCAATTTGACAATAAATTTCATATTTAAAAAAAATTTACAAAGAGATTTCACCACTGGTGAAAAGAGACTGGGAAAAAAGTGAAAGGGAATATACTATCGGGGACTATCTCATGCATTTGACAAGTATAAAGGAAAAAGTATAACAACTGTGATACTGAATGTGTGTTACTAAGTACTATTGATCCATTTAAAGTAAAAATGACAAGATGGGTTTAGTAATTAGCAATGTAAAGTTCAAGGGGTCCAAAGGGCCCCTTTGACTTAATTATAGAGATTCCCCCATCTCCTGCAGTTGGAGAACAGACACAACTAAATATTAGGCAAAGGATATTATTATAAGAGTAGCAGAACCTCAGAGATGGCTATATTTTCAGCTTCATAAGTCTCTTATGCCAAAGCCAGGGCTCTAATAGAAAAGGGCTACAATAGTGATATTGAGATAGATACACTTGAAGTGTTGAAAGTGTTGAAAGATAAAGCCTTGCCCCCTTATACAGAAGTCTCGAATGAGTCAGGTGACTTGTAACCCAATGCTTGTCCTCCTCAGGATTCCTTCACCTCTCCTCCTGGTTACTGGGCTCATACTTGGAGTCAAATCTCAGCATTACCTCGATCTGCAAAGGGGTAAGAGTGAATATAAGTATATGAGCTTCAGGATACGGCTAATATACTGTGAAGAACCAAACGATTCTATCTAGGAATGAATTCTGAGAGTACTAGGAGGAGAAGATATGTAACTGGATAAGGAAGAGCTTGTTAATATGGGACCACTGTTGTGACACAGGATTTAACACCCTGGCAAGAGCTCCAGGACAGGATTCTAACATGCTGCAGCAATGGCTTTTGGAAGCTTGGAAAAAGCAGAAGTACAGAGGCCAAAACTGCCATTGCTGCCCATGGAGGGAAAAAGAAAAAATCAGAAGGCTCAGAAAGTGGGCCTTTAAAAAGAAATCTACTATATAAGACAAAAACAAAAAGCATCTGCTAACTACATTTTTCAGGAGGATCTCAAGTGCATTCCACTCTATTTACAAAGGTGATAAGGAATGTAGAGGAGAGGGGTGCCAGCATCAATTAGAAGTCTGGGGTGCCTGGGCCAAGTAAGCAGTACTGACACCAGGAGCTATCATCACAAACTGGGCTCTCTCATAGCAATGGGTATGATAAGATGCTGGGAAAAGGGGCCAGGTGGCAGCACTTAGCTATCAGAAGCAAGGTGGGCATAATTACAATGGGCAAGACACGCAGAGTGGCAGCTGGAAGGCCTCACCTAGAGAGATGAATGGAGATGGTTAATAGAATATGGTGTCCTCAGGAGCATGATAAACAACCAAGAAGGTTATTTTTTAATATGAAGAATAAAAAGAAACCAAGAATAGCTGGGCAGAAAGCTGAGGCCAGCTGTCCACTAGAAAGCCATAATCCCCTGCACCATTTCTAGCCCTGAGCAGTCCTAAGACCCAGAGCCAATCAATTGAAAATATGGCTGCATCCCAAGGAGGAAAGACTACAACAACATGGCAAAAGTATGTCATAGTGACTTTCCCCAAAGGCCCTAGGACTTTTTATTTAGCCATACACTAGAGAAAGGAGAATAGCAGATCTTTTGAGAGTTGTTGGACACAGCGC
Organism: Panthera pardus; assembly: GCF_024362965.1. Lineage (NCBI taxonomy): Eukaryota > Metazoa > Chordata > Mammalia > Carnivora > Felidae > Panthera > Panthera pardus. The sequence continues at coordinate 42,024,368 of NW_026526876.1, forward strand.
TTGAGTTGATGCTACTACAGTTAGAATAGAGATGTGTGGGTATCAAGTCAGATGACGAAGAGAGTCCTGGCTTGTGAATCACTGGCAGAATCTTCATGTTGGCCCTTTGACTTGTAGATTCTTGTGTAGTTCTGAGTTTTTTACAGTTTTCAAGTGTATTATAGACTAAAAATAAAAGGAATGGGGAGTACCCAAAATGGAATACAACAGAAACAAATATCTGAAATGTATAGCATATCCACACTGAAGAAGACAAAGGAAGGGTTCAAGTAATTTTTGCATATAAAAATGGACAAGATGATATTTTGTGTCTCTTAATACAATGTGGCAAGAAGGACACATCTCTTCTCTGGTGTTCCTATCAAAAAAATAAATAAATAAATAAAATAAAAATAAACCTAATCACAAGAAAATATTCGATGACCCAATTGGTTTATATATTCAAAAACATCAAGATCATGAAAGATAAAGTAAGTATTGAACTTTTTAATGTCATCTGGATTAGATTCTGGACCAGGAAAAAAAACAAAATTGTTATTAAGGACACTACTGAGACATATGGTGAAATTTAAATAAGCCTCTGATAAAAGCACTCTGCCAATGTCAATTTCCTGATTTTGATAATTGTACTGTAATTACAATACATGTATTGAGCGAATTGAGTATTTAGAGGTAGGGGGCATTATGTCCGAGAGAAAGAAATTATGGTAAAATATTTGGGTAATCCGGGTAAAGGGTATATGGGGATTTGTACTAATTTTTCAACTTTTCTGTAAGTCTGAAATTATTTCATAATAAAAACTTAAAGGCATGCAAAAGTTCTAATTCTTTAAAGGAATATAGTTTTTAATTCAGAGTGGCATTTATACTTCCATGAGTATTTTGTTTTCAGTGCTGAACTGTACCTGATGGTGTCATAATTATACTGAAAAGTCTTTCAAATTCTCTCTCTATTGAAATGACTTAGCATCCCAAGGGGAAAAGAAAGTATAGAAAACAGGAAGAATAATTTCATTATATTTGCCCCTTTGCTTTAAGCATGTCTGATACAGGACACAGACCAATGAAACAAACCCTAGGTATTCCTGTGTTTTTCATGGGGTGTCTAGTACCCATTCTGATTTGATTCTATGTTTAGCTTTTGACTCTTGTATCCAAATTCCATACAGGCTTTATTTACTATTCCTTACATTTAGTGTTTTTGTTCCCATTCATTCACTCAACAAATACTTTCTGACCACACAGTAGGTGCCAAACACCTGGAATAGAGACTTAAAAGACTGACACACAGTTCTCAAACTTCCCTGTATGTGACTAATTTCTCTCCAAAACCACAGGTGTACCATCAGTTCTCTTGATGTGTTCTAATTTGAGTATCTTAAGGAGGATACTCTGCTTTAATTAACTCTTCAGAGCCCAACTCTATCCCCACTGATCGTATCTGGTAGAATCAGTCCAGTGATCTAAAAAGGAGAGGTAGGAATAAAATAAGGTTGGGTGATTATTTCAATGAGATATCCATCTCCCCACTAATCTGCCTGACATGCTACTTAACAAATTTAAGTAATCAGAGAAAATATTTGTGGTGTATGAATGCATGGCAACCCATGCTAGTAGAAAACAATTTCAAGCTAAAATCTACACAAGCTAGTGTATTTTAAAGTGAAGAGTCAAATAGGTGTAAAACACTAAGGAAATATAAAACAGCAAAAAATATTTATTTTCTACTTCATAATATTGGAAACTAATATTGGTCATGTCCCTAGGTTTCCTTTGGGCAATTAGGAGGAATTTAAGCGATTTAAGATTGAGGATGTGTGGTGAATGAAAAGAAATGGTTTTACTCAATTCAGTTATTACCTTCCCAAGATAGTTTTAACTTATCGCTCTGCCCAACAGAAGAATATTGATCCCCAAACACTAATGTTTTTCATATTGTATATATGTAGTTCAGAAACCCGTCTTATTCCAAAATAGATTATTCCATCTTCCTTACACTGAAGAGTAATGCTGAAGAGTAACAAGGTCTTATAAATGAATTTAAAAAAAAAAACAACAAAAATTGAGTTTTAAATTATTTAATTGCCAGAGTTGAAAAATAGTTGGATTATTGATTAACCACCCAAGTTGTATAAAGCACAGTCATTTCTTTTCCCAAGAATCATAAATTAAAAGAGTTTCAGTTAATGCTAAAATAATGACAACAAACTTTGATATCATCAGCAGCACCTCGTCATTCTGTAGCATTGCAAGACCCAATAGGGTTCCTGTATTTTATGAAACAACATGTCTAGATCCTCTCTCCTGGCCATCCGACTCTGCAATTGTTACAGAAACAAATCAGTAAAAATATCTCTAACCCAACTGACAGCAAGTTATGTTCCCTAGATTCTTAAGTAAATTATATTTTTGGTTAATTCAGATGAAAAAAGAAACATAGGGCTAAATTCAAGAAAACTGGCATTTTTCTGGCATTTGGGGATTTTACCACTGCTGCCTTTGACAAATTCATAAAACCCTGCTTTTTAAGCAGGATTACGGATGCAAACAACTTGTATTCATTCCCCTGGTATTGAATTCAAATGGTTAGTATAGAAAGAAACTCTAACAACAAATTCACACATTATTCTCATAGGACCAAGGACTCATAAAGTCACCATGTCTAGGAGACTTAATTCAAACCTCTCAAACTCTTTTTCTTGAATCCTAATATTAGCTCTTTTCAAGCTTTATTTCTCCAGAGACTTAAATTATTGTGACCATGTCTCATTCTGACTTTCTGATTTTGCAAAATTCTTGATCTCTTAACCTTGGGTTACCTCAAGGTTCAGTCACTGGATTTCTTCTTTCTCTACATACATTCCCTTGGGACCTCATACAGTTTTGAAGCTTTAAATATCATCTGCATACCCATGCCCCTGAATTTATATCTCTATTGCATTCCTCTCCCCAAACTCTAGGCTCATTTATCCAATGCCCACTCGACATCTCCACTTGAATACTTCATGATTATCTCCAAGTGAACATAGCTGAGATCCTATTCATAAACTGTACCCTCAAACCTGCTGTAGCCTCATTCTTCCATATTTCATTTTAATAATAATTCAAGCCAAGACTCTTTCAGAATACAAATTTTAGGGTGATCTTGAATCTACTTTCTCCCACTTTTCATCCCATCTATTAAGATCACATGCATGATCTCACTTCAAAACATATATATTCAAGACAAACACTACAACCATAATTGTTGCAGACAATCCCATTTATGATAGCAGTAAAAAGAATAAAGTACTCTCTCAATGATAGATCTATACACTTAAAACAATAAAACACTGATGAAAGACACTGAAAACACAAATAAATGGAAAGATATCCTGTGTTTATAGATTGGAAAAAATGGTATTGTTAAAATGTCCACTCTACCCAAAGCCATCTAAGATTCCTTTAGATGGTATTGTTTACAGAAATAGAAAAAAAATTCTACAATTTATATGGAAGAGCAAATATAGAGAGTCCCATCTTACAGATAATAGGCTATCCAGAAGAAACCACCACAGGAACCAGTGCCTGGCAAGAAAAATCTGAATTGACAAATTGCTGGAGGCTCAGTGTGGACAAGTCTGAAAGTTAAAACCTCCATAGGGACCCAGTCGGGTGGGGGGGGCACAATATTGTAAACTTTACCTCTAGAAGTTTGACAAGGTACCACAGTAAATACCAGAGAAAACAATGCTTCCAAAGGGGAAAGGGGGAAATGTAGTCATTTTTAAATACATCAGAACATTCTGTTCTTTTTCTTAAAAAAATTTTTTTAATGTTTATTTCATTTTTGAGACAGAGAAAGACAGGGCATGAGCAGGGGAGGGGCAGAAAGAGGTGGAAACACAGAACCTGAAGCAGGCTCCAAGCTCTGAGCTGTCAGCACAGAGCGGACATGGGGCTCAAACTCACAAACCGTGAGATCATGACCTGAGCCGAAGTCGGACGCTTAACCGACTGAGCCACCCAGGCGCCCCCCCCCTTTTTAAAGTTGATTTATTTATTTGAGACAGAAAGAGACACCGTGAGAGGTGGAGGGGCAGAGGGAGAGGGAGAGGGAGAGAGAGAGAATCCCAAGCAAGCTCCACACTTACAGTGCAGAGCCCAATGCTGGCCTCAAACTCACAAAAACATGAGATTGTGACCTGAGCTGAAAGCAAGAGCAGGATGCATAACTGGCCACCCAGACACCCTCACTCTTTCTTCTTAAATAAGAACTAACCTCAGGGGAAACTAATAAACCATACTATCATTGTAACTATGTTAACCTGTTGCGCTTTAATCAGAGCCTAACTGAAATGGGGGAAGGAAAATATTCCACTCCAGGACTCTGGTCTTTCATGTGGGAAAAGGAAAATACTGAACTCCAGCCCATTGTAGCCATCCTGACTCACCTATGGATGGGGCAAGAAAAAAACTAAGAAACACTTGTGAAGTTCACAATCCAGAAGCCATATACTCATTAAAGACTGGGACCTAATCAGAGGACTATAGATCACTTCCTCTCCGTATTTCTCACTGCATTACTCAAGGCCTAGTATAGCAGTTCCTTTTGGCCAGTGCATCACATATGACTATTGTAAGGTTAGAAAACATTTCTCTTCTTTCCTTCTAGGTTCTTTGGCTGCTTTAATGATTAAATTGACAGAAGAGAAATTAACAGGAGGAAAAACTAATTTAATTTCATATGTACAAGAACCCCAAAATATGAGTCTGAAAGAACTGACCAAAGCAGGCAGACTTCATGCCTTTTAGACTAGGAAATAATTATTTGTGAATATCTAACAAAATAAAGAGGTTTGGGCTTGGGGTAGCAAATTAATGAAAAGTAAATTCTGTTTATCCAGCCTTCTCAGCCTTGAATTTCCCCTCTCTGTGGTTCTAAGAATGCCTTCTACCCTCCTGGTATGGGAGAATATGTTCACATGGGAGATTTATTTCCCATTTTCAGGGGGACAAAGAAGCGTCAGAGTGTCCTTCTTGCACCAGCTGTTTCTTAAGCCAGTTTAATTCAAATGAATCAATATGTGCAACTGAGTATGTTTTGTTGTAGCATATTTTTCTCCCCCTCACTATCAACAGAAAAATCACAAGGCATACCAAAAGGCAAGAAACACAATTTCAAGAGACAGAGCAAGCATCAGAACAGGATATGACAGAAAACTGAATTACCCAACTGGAAATTTAAAACAGCTATGATTAATATACTAAGGACTCCAATGGAAAAAGTACAGCACACAGGAATGGATGGGCAACGTAAGCAGAGAGATGGAAATCTAAAGAAAGAATGAAAAAGAAATGTTGGAGGTAAAAAATTCTGTAACAAAAATGAAAACTAAAGAGCCTGATAGGCTCTTTAGTAAACCAAGCATGGCTGAGAAAAGAATCTCTGAGCTAGAGGATATAGCAATAGAATCCTCAAACACCCAAAAGGAAAGAGAACAAAGACAGAAGAAGGGAGAGAAGGAAGAAAGAGGAGAAAAAGAGGAAGAGGAAGAGGAAGAGGAAGAAGGAGGAGGAAGAGGAGAAGAGGAAGAGGAAAAAGAAGGAGGAAGAGGAAGCTTGGAGAAGAGGTCTACAGACTATAGAACAATGAAAAGGGTAGTTTTCTACTCAAACTCCTTTGACAGTGTTGCCTAGGAAATCCTATATAACCTGACCCCATTACTGATCTGAATTTATCTCCCTCCCTCCACTCCATCTAGCCACTCTGATTCCCTGCTGCTCCTGGAGCACTTCCTGTCTAAGCACACTTCCTGTTCTCCTTGCCTAGGTGCTCTCCCCACAACAATTAGCATGGCTCATGCTCATACTCTTTTTTAAATCTTTTCTCAAACTTCACTTTCTTTGAGATGCCTAATCTGACTACACTATTTTAAAGTGCACCTTCTCTTTTTCCCATTTCTAACTATACATACTGTTTTATTTTTATCCATAGCATTACTTCATAAGTTAGTAATTAATTAGCATGTGTATTTCTTTTTGTCTTCCCATTAGAATATAAACTACTTTCATCTGTTTTATGCACTACTATGTATGTAGCACTTAGAAAAGTGCTTGACAAATAACAATAAATATTTGCTGCAGGAATAAATGTAAATATTTTTTTATGTGAAACATCTTTCTCATCCCTGTATCAGCCTCCTGGCAATTTATCCTCTTAACATACCTCTCATTCAAAAATGGGGATATGCAGCCAGTTTTACTCAGTTTGGGTCAGTAGAGAAGAGTTAAATTGCCACCCAGAAAAGAAAACATCTGTGCCTTGAAAATATCAGTATCCTCACTGCATGAGGTATTTCCCTTACTTGGGTCCTCCCCAAGCTCCAGCCATTCGTCATCAGTTTATTTCCTACTACAGTCACTGCCTTTCCTTCCATCTTCTCAGCTCTCTTCTCTTGCTGCTCTCCCAACTCCCATATTTCTGTTAACTTACGTAGTATTTTACTACCTCTTTAGGTACTGTGTTTCTCTAGATCATGCCTTCGGTGCCACTGTGTCCACAATTACAGAGGCTGGTCCAGAGATGTTCATAATCAAAGATAGTTCTCTCCCTAGGAAGAATTCGGGTGCAAGCAGTTTAAAATAAGACCTGCTTTGCTACACAAGTTGACACCAGCAGTACAAGGAATTCTGGGAATGCTTTTTATTTCAGGTTTCTTTGGAGCACCAAAGTGTAGATATGGGCGGAAGAGATTTATCTTCCCAATGAATCAGGTTGTCAGAATTACTTAAAAAAAAAAAATCTCAATACAAGATGATGTCCCTCAACTGTAGCCCGTACCACACTGACCTTGAGAAGGGTTTATGGTATATGACTAGGATTTACCAGCTTGGTAAAGAAAAGTATTTGCTTTTATTTTTTTTTAAGTTTGCTTATTTATTTTTGAAAGACAGACAGTGAGAAAGAGAAAGACAGCATGAGTAGGGGAGGGACAGAGAGGGAAAGAGAGAATCCCAAGCAGGCTCCACATGGTCAGTGCAGAGCCCAAAGAACTTACGAACTGTGAGATGATGACCCGAGCAGAAACCAAGCGTCAGATGATTAACTGACTGAGCCACCCAGGTGCCCAGGAAGGTATTTGCTTTTAAAAGAAAATACCAATTAATACAGATAATGATATTTTTTATTAAAAAAATATATATGTTTTATTTTTGAGAGAGAGAGAGGAGAGAGCTAGTGGGGGAGGGGCAGAGGGAGAGGGAAACACAGAATCCAAAGCAAGTTCCAGGTTCTGAGCTGTCAGCACAGAGCCTGACACAGGGCTTGAACTCACAAACTGTGAGATCATGATCTGAGCCAAAGTCGAATGTTTAAATGACTCAGCTATCCAGGTGCCCCAATTATATTTTTTATTTTAAATTTAAATTAATCTTTTCTAATGAATTATTATTTAAAATTAAGTAAGTAACTTTTAGGACTGGCTTATTTTTCTTGAGTTGTTAGACATTGTTTCCTTTGACAACTGGATATGGCCTTTCTTCCAGTTTTACCTGAGCCACAGCGCAGTCCACAAATTGAGGCATAGAGGCTTTTCTAAAAGATTTAACAGACACTTGAGATTACAAATCATTTATTATGAAACTTTTCACAGCATGCATTATCTTATTTGAAACATGATGTGGAATTGTTCTATTCAGGAAGATCAAATCTGTGGACACGTACCAAAAGAATAATGCTTAAGAAAGAAAGAAAAAAAAAACATAGCTTTTAAAGTTGTATCCATAAATGGTAACAATAACACATAGCCCCAGGGACCTCAGATTTAAATTAAGAATATTGCTTTCATTGCACTATGAACTATATATTTTTTTTGTTCAAGCTGAGACATTCAGCAACTAACAATGTTACTGTTAAGCATACATTAAAAGGAAACTAGGGTATTTCTTTGTGTAGAAACACCAAAATGGGGAACATACTGTAATCATATTGCATTTCTTAATGGTACCATAGAGAAATGGACAAAGAACAAAAATTAATGTAGATAAAACCGTTAGATATACCATAGAGCTATCTCGCACAAAAGGAATTTAATATAGAGACATCTTTGTAACAATCAACATTGCCTCAGGAAGATAACACCAAAAAAACCCTGTTTTGTCTGCAGTAGAGGGAAGGAATCCTACAGAATTTAATAAATGCATTTCAAATTTCTTCACAAGCAAGGCAAAGTAGAAGTTAAGTTAAATTAATAAATGATGGGATGGTTAGCTAGAGAATTCTGTTCAAATGATGAGGTTGGCTATGTTGTGAATAGGCCAGACATGTGTTAGAAAACATAGCTTTTAAATATAGGCCTCTCTATAAAATTTTTTCAACTCATTCATGATGCAGTTGACCTTAAGAGATCACTATGCCCACTATCTTGTATTTATAAAGTGAATCTTGTACATTTTCTTAACCTTATTTACATTTGTGATTTTTAAAATACTTCAGAAAAGATGCTATCATGGTCTACCATGGTTATAAATGACCTGAATACAGAATCACATTGCACTTCTTTCCAGACAGGTTTCCTTTGAAACACAACCTAATTTTTCCTGGGTTCTGTGTCATTCTGTCATGCGTAAATATCTAATACGGCATGACAGACTCTGTTAATGGATCCTTTTGGCCTGCCATAACAAGAATAGCCATATGCCTCCCCATTCCAAGAGATGTGTTTTTATAATTGGAAGGAGCATATATAGGTACTGGAATCAGACAAATCAGTGTGAACCCTACAGTACCTCTCTTAAGTTAGTCTATTAACCTCAATGATACCCCCTTCCCACCCCACCATTCCCTCTACTGTAAAATGGACAAAATGCCACCTACCACTCCTGCCTACTCTGAGGATTAACTGATGATACACAAAGGGCATATTGAAAGCATTCAGTAAATCTTTTTTCCTGTTTCTGGTCTTGTCCTGAGAAATATATAACATGAAATTAAGTATCATCCAGCCACAGTTGAAATAAATTCTCTGGTAGTAAACTTCATATGCTTGGTTTTATTTTCTACCTGAGAACTCCCCAAATTAAAAACAAACAAAAAAAAATGATTGACTTTTGAAAAAGAAACCAACCATCTTTAAAATGTTTACCATCCAGAATGAAAAACATCACAGTTTATTTCTCCAGTATGTGACAGATGAGGGTGTTCCTGCTTCTGTGATGGTCAAACTTGGTAGCCACATCAAGCAATATAGGAATGTGCTCTTAAATTTGAAACAGGGCTGCCTATCCTGAGGAGCTCAGAGATACTTAGGAGGACAATAGTTTAAGATACCTTCTTTCCTCAGTATTGGCCAAAATCAGAAAGAAAATGTTCATGAAAAATGAAATATACTGTGTCTTTATTATCTTAAAAATCACATATCTGATTAAGATATTCAATCTGAATAAAGCAATTGGTCTCTGTGGATAAATGGGTAGTAGGTCCAAGCTTGCTATGGCATGATTATTACAAAAGGGGAGTATTCCATAGAAATCCTATTTATAGAAGAGGAAAGTGATATGGATGATGATCCTCCATACTTTTATAAATCCTCCTGTCCAAATGAATGGGACCAAATGAATGGGAAAGATCAGTGTATGCCTCACTCAGATGGGAGAAGTTTTATTGTCTTTGATAACATACATGAGTTCAATATAAGTTCAAATAAGTACTTCTTCAATACCTACTATGAATCAGCATTATTCTAGGCACTTAGAATGTAGAGCTAATTGGCTATGGTCCTTGACCTTGAGGAGCTCATAGTCTAGTTGAAGAAAGGCTTAAGGCAGAAATGTCAAATTGTTGTTTCAATTACAGCCACATGATGCACATGTAGAAGGCTACTTCTACATCAAAAAAAAAAAAAAAGCTTAGTAATTTTTTTGCTATTATTATACTAAAAGTGAATTTAAGTGAAAAAGCAACTGAAAAACACAAATACAAATACATTTCTATAGGAATATTATATTTTGTATTCCTCTATCCATAAGTATATCAATACTTATGTATATCCATATCTCTTTCATACTCCATAAGTATATCAATACCTATTTCAAAAGATAATTACTATGTTTTAATAAAACAACCACAATAACATTGTCACATATAAAAATATTAACACATCTCTTCATATCACTCAGCGGCTACTCAGTGTTCAAATTGCCAACTGTCCCATAAATGTCTTTTTGTTGTTGTTTAAAATCAGGATCCAAATGAGGTCTGTTCATTTTAATTACAATAGTTAATATAAATATTAAGTCTCCTTAGTCTACAGATGCCCCCCCTTTCCTTCTTATCTCTCTCTTTACCTTGGTCATTTACTTGTTGAAAGACAAGGTTGTTTGTCCTATATAGTTTTTCACACTCTGGGTCTTGCTTAATACATCCCTATGGCTCTGTGGTGTTATTCAGCAGAAATCTCCACATTCCCTGTAACTGGATCTAGAGACTAATCAGACTCAAGTTTTATTTATTGATTTTTTTTTCTTTTTAGCAAAGATTCTTCACAGATAGTGCTGTGTCCCTTCATCAGAAGGTGTATATATCTGATTGTTTCTCTTTTTATGACATCAGTAGCCATTGCTAATGGGTGCCTAGATCCATTCATTCATTAGGGCTATGAAATGGTAATATTCTAATTATGTCATTCCTTCTTCCTTTATTATCTAGAATACATCTATAAAAAGAAAACTCCCATCTACTATTTGGTTTCTCAGGGGAAGAGTATGTATAAAGAGTGAAGAAAAGTGCTTGTCACACTTTCACTCCATTTGGCAATTTTAAAATAAGTGGAATTATTATTAACCAATTTTACTTCCTTTTTAAATATCATTATTATCTCATGGGTTTTAATATATTTGATGTACTTTATCCTTTAAAGTTACTACACTTATTGGTGGTCAATTTGTCCCATTATTAGCCTTTGGAAGCTCTCTTAAATTCTTTTAATATGATCATAACAATCCATGGTAGTCTCTTTGCAGTCTGATCATGACAAAATAATCCAGGCCCATCTTGTACATTCCATGTGCAGATGCCCAACCACCCCTGGCTCCTTTGAATGAGAAATGGTATTTAGAAACCACAGTAGGTAAACTAAGGTTGCTCATTTCTACTGAGTCAATAATTGGTTCTAAACCTTTTCACTGTAAAGAAATGTTTTCCACAAGCATCAAATATACCAGGAATATATATCCATAATGATACTTCTAAATCAGATTCAGAACTTAACTTCTTTTACTAAACATGCATTTCCCCTTTCTGTTAAGAAATTCAAATTTCCAATATTCCTGAGAGTCAAGGAATCCAGACCCATTTTACTTTTGTAAAGAACTTTTCACAATGCTTTAGTTTCTTAATGTAACTTTAGTGGAACAGAATTTGCATGGCTCTAAATTCTACTATAATTAATAAAAATAACAATGAATATTTACTGAGCATTTGCTGTAGAATATTGTTTAAATCTTGCAACAACCCCATACAAAGGCATTATTATTCTCAGTTTATAGGTGAAAAATTTAAAGCTCATCTAAAGTTCAGAGATGTTGAGTAATTTACACACGGTGACACAGTTATTAATGGGGATCCCAATCACTGATTGGTCTCACACTAACAACCCACAGTTAACCAATTATTAATGATTATGCTATCGTGCCTGTTTAATTAATAACATTCCCCTTCTGTTATAATTATCAGTGGAGCCAAGCCTATTAGCCGGAACCCTGGTAGCAGTTAGAGAAAGTAAGTGGTACATAAATAATTAAGGCCTTATGGCCTATTATTTCACATGTGCTTTTTAATTATATATGCATGTGTGTGTAACAGGCAGGGAATACCTTGGGAAAGTCAATAAAATTTAGCTTGGGATCACATGAGTTGTTTGACTGTAAATGCTTGGGGCAATATTAGAAACACCCCTGGTGATCTGATATGCTCCGGAGAGGAAACTTTTTAATGCTATCCCAGGCAGTGGTTTTAAAGCCAATTAGCAGGTTTATAAGCCCTATCTTTGTATCTTTTGTTAAAAGTACAGCTACATTTTGTATTGCCAGGCACTGCTCAAATATTGGAATGCAGCAGTTTTATTTGGCTTTAAACTTTTGGGGGTGACACGGTGATATTCATTTTCAATTTGATTTTGAGATGTGTGCCGGAGGAAATGAGAAATGTTTAAAGTATTCTACTTGGATTATAAGAATAAGCATTTAAGTTGCATAAATGTTATTTGTTCCCCTGCCATGCGATGCAAAAATGGGCACCCAGAACAGAGGCTATGATTCTTCCCCTTTCGTTAGCTTCAGGAGAGATGGCACAATGCCCCAAATTGATCAGAAAGGGTTTGTTACAGCCACATCTCCGCAAGTGAAATTTTCAGCTCTTAAGACAATGAGAGGTCTGGCCATAGGTCCTTTTACAGACAGCCCCCAGAGTTGGGACCACATGAGGACTTTCCTGTCACCAGAGGGACAAGTTCCCAGTGGTGGACTGCTTACAGCACCTGCCTCCAGCATCCATTCTGAACAAATTACCTGCACCAGTTTAGGAGATCTTAGCAATCATAGAGGTGGTGTGAGTACAACTACTGGATACAGTTCTATGCCATCAGTAACACTATTTTATGTGAGTTTAAAGAAAAAAAGGGGGGCAACAAGAAATAGAACTTCCTGGCACAGATTTCAGCAAGTATGCACTAACAATAACGCGTTTATGTATATTTTCATTATGAGAACAAAACAAAGAGGTCTACTGCTATGCCCATATGCTATTCTGTAGTAGAGTTCCACTAAGGAGGTAAAATACACCACCAGGTCCATTTTGTTATATTGTCACTTAAAAGAAAAGGAACAAATATGTGTTTGTATGTATTGGGGATGAGGAGGAAAGGATCAGTTAAAAAGGGAGCATTCAAATGTTAATATTATCCAAACTTTGTTGCTTAGATTTCCTACCATTTCCTACTATACTTACTCCTTATTAACAACCTAATAAGACAGTTAATACAATTCCCCATTTTATAGATAATAATAGCAATATTAATAGGTGCTATAAATGTGCTATGCTTTTTGCACGCAGTACCTCATTTAAGCCTTACAACAATTCTTGTAAGGATGGAATTATAATGCCCAATTTAACAGATGAAAAATTGAGGTTCAGAAAGTACATTCATTACATTACTTGGTCAAAGAGACACAACTAGTTAGGGCTGGAGTTGGGAGTTGGATAATCTATCTTAACTCTTAGAAACCCATGCACTGGGTGCCTGGGTGGCTCAGTGTTAAGCTCAGGTCATGATCTCACCATTCATGGGTTCGAACCCCACATCTGGCTCTGTGCTGACAGAGCAGAGTCCACTTCGTATCCTCTGTCTCCATCTCTCTCTGTCCCTCCTCTGCTTGCTCTCTCTCTCTCTCTCTCTCTCAAAAAAATAAAATTAAAATAAACATTTTAAAACTTTTTAAAAACTAAGAAAGAGAAAGAAAGAAAGAAACAAACAAACAAACAAACAAACCAACCAACCAACCAACCAACCAACCAACCCAGGCACTGCCTGGCCTCCAAGCAAATTGAGAATACTGAGGCTCAGAGAGAGTAAGTCAGTTCCTGATAGTTTTGAATATAAAACCAGCCCTTTTTTCCACTATAGCATGAAATTCCTAGAATTTCAGAATAATCATATGAAATAACTTCATTTATAGTACCAAATACATGGTTTATATTCACAGCCCACTCTATAACCCATATAACTGATTAATATAGCACCAAGCACTGATATAAAGCTAAAGAAAGGCAAAATAATTACAGATCCAAATTTGATGGAATCAAGCAAGTGATACTTTCAGGAGAAAGGGAATTTTGAGTTGAAAAGGAAGAGGGAAGTAAACATGAGGAAAGCTACTCTAGGTAACTTCCCTCATGTAACTTCCCTCATGTAATTTGAGAGGATTAGAGAAGCTGTCCTAAAAGGGAAAGGGATGGGGCTATTTTAGGTTTTATGGTAATGTTTCTGCAGACTATTCAATGGGTCTTGAAGAAACAGAAAGCTGTCTTACAGAAGTTTGGCATTCATTGGCATTAGTAAGTCCCCCATATGTCGTTTTATTTTATTTAACTCAAAGCTTCCTTAAGTGGCAGGAGAATTCTTTAAGATAAAAAGTCTCAGGGTCATCTAACACATGTGCTCTTCTAGGAAGAGGTGTGGTTGGGCTATTCTTGTTGCCTTTGAGAAAAATAAGACCTGTACAAAGTTAAATCGAAGTGAATTTACTCTGAGCGAGATTTTAAATTTCACCTGGAAATAGAAATGTTAAATTTCATAAAGTGTTTTCTGCATAGATGACATTTCAATTAGGAACTGGGGAACAGGAGTCTGCAGGCAGAGTGTGCACAGATACAGGAAACTACTTGGAGCTGTGTGTACTGGATATACCTCCACTTGCTTACATTCCTTCATTCTATACATTCTTACATTCTGGTTAACTCAGTGTCAACCACACTTTCTCCCACATCTGATCCATCTCTCGCTAACAACTCTATTCTTTTGTCTTGTATCTCCTTAGATTTACTCAGATTGCTAATTCTTAGGATTTACCCTTCTGGTCTTTTCATCCTGGGCTGCAATTTCCTATAGAGCTTCTTCAGGGACATGAGACTTCCAGTTTTGCCATTCTCCCCAGCTTGATTCTTTATATTTTCCTGTCTTTACTGCACCACTTATATTGAGAGATTATCAGGTACTCTACCCAGAAAGGTGGAAGCAAGGATCTGTGTCTGTATTGGGTGATAATACAGCATATGCAGAGCTGGGCTTGGGACAGAAGATTCTATGCTAATAAGGAGAAGGCAACAGAGAAAATAAGTTTTTGGCAGAAATTGAGATAATTGATTCAAAAGGACCATCCCAATGACCTAAGAATGGTGGGTAATCTAGATATAAAGCCATGTGATGAAAATCAGACCAGCTGATTAAAGCAACAATATTGATTCCACTGACCATGTGCCAAATACTATTGAAGGAATGTTGCAAATCAGTTTTAGAATCCTTCCTACCAAACCTCTGCACCTTGAGTAATATCTGGCACCTCGTAGACACTCTAAACTAGATCCTGAGCTCCTTTGCCTAAAATCTCATAATGTCTTCCCACTGACACATGGTCTAGTTTATGGCAAAATGATTCAAAATAAAGAATTCAGGTTCTATTTTAGAACCTGAAAAAAAATTCTTACCTAAAGAAAGTAACTTTCTTTTTAGTGATGACTTGGTGTTGTGGCTCTTTAAGAGGATGCTCACTGTTGTGGTTTAAGTACAGAAGATACAGCATAAAACTTCTGGCAGGCTGAATGCCACTGAACATTTTTATGTAGAAGCATTTTGTAAATAAAGTGCTATACAAGTGAAAGATATTAACATGCAGAACCAGCCAACTTTCTTGTGTCTTCTGATTTTTCTTATCTTTCCCTATTGATAGCGTTTATTGTTCACTCTATAATGAAAATCTGTCACAGTGTGACAGGCTCTATAGGGCAGCTTAGAAAACCATTAGGATGCTGATGGTCATAGTGCAAACTTTCATTCTAGCTTGTGTGTCATTCTCTGGATCTCTGTTATGAATAGAATTGGAAAATTCAGGGCCACATTTGTTTGTTTGTTTTCCAAATGCTAACAGGGTATTCCTTCCAAGGACCTTGTCAAATTATTCTCTCAAGCTCCAGATTGAATTCTCAATATTGAATTCATGGAGTTAAGTTTTCCTTCTGTTTCTGTTTAGGAGATTTAGCCTTGTCAACCTTTCCATTAAGTGGCAACTCCAGGGTCAGAAGCTGGAGAATGAGCCTCCTCAGCAAGACTAAATAATAAGCAGAGGGAAAGTAAGACTTTTTCAACCTTGACAAAAGTAAAAGGGCAATTATCTCATGAAGTTAATCGGTATATATAGTCAATGTAAATTATTCTAAACACATTATCATCACCATCTTTACAATAGGGACTTTTGCAGGAAATAGTTACACCAGTTTATTTTATTTAGTAGACATAAACCCCAGTCTTAACATTAAACATCCAAATGTTTTAAAATCTCGATATTTAACATTGTGTGAGAAGTGACTCTGGGTTGGACAGATGTTCCATAAGACTTCCAGGAGATGAGTAACTTACGTGAATCTTCAGCTAATGGTTTTCAGAATATTTACCTCCCTCTCTCCACATTGTTTATAATCTATGATTAATTGGCAATTTTATTTTATGTTTATCTTCAGCTTTGCCAAATTCACTTAGAGATAAGCATGGAAAGTTTATAAACAAATAATGCAATAATTCTTAGACTTTGCATAAATTTCTTGTGCATAAACTGAAAGCAGATGTAGGGGAAAAACACTCCTTAAAATATAATCCATAATAAATTCTAACACACAGAAGTATTTCTTAGGAATTTTTATTAGAAAGTCCTGTATATATTTGCCATGTTTGAGTCTACCCTTCCACGTATCATTTTTATATGTAGGTTAATTATAGTGTATACTCCATTCTTCATGAATGAATCTTATTCATAACCACAAAGAAAGAAGGACTTATTAGGATGGTTAATGCCTAAATAACCCAAGAAAATAGGCTTAGCACAGTGGATATTTCTAGCAAAAAGAAAACACTTTTTAATTGCTCATTGTGCGTTAAGATTACAATGTGGTCTTCTCTATAGTCACTGGGCTTTAATTTATTTGTTTGGAGGTGAGGGCTTACATTCACTATTAAATGGTTTTGTTCATATGCATTTTCTTTCTTTGTCAACACAACTTCCCATAAATAGTTTAAAACTCTTGTTTATGAGAACGTTTTCCAAAGTCCACAGGAAATTTTTAATTTGAAAAAATATTTATTTAGATAATTCATTCTTGATTAATCTTACCGTCAATGTATTGCCTGGTCAATGAATCATTGTTAATCCCCTAACATTATTCTTTATTTCTATGTTCTTAGTGCCTCTTCCCTGATTTCACAACCACTTATCAAAACAAACAGGCTTCCTATTTCAGTGTACTCAACATCCTTCATAATTGTCTTGTGATGTTTAAAGTTGTAGATAATTCACATATGAAATATGCTTGTCTTTAATGTGTCCCATTTTCTCAAATCCTCTGTCTCCAATGAAACCTGAAATCTAATTTAAAACAAAGTTCGAAATAAGATCTGTGTAGCATCCATGCCAGGATTTTCACTTTGAAGATTTATGACATACTGCAACCTAGCTTTTTTAATAGGAGCGGAGAGTAAACATCAGAAAGGGTATTCTAGCTCCAAGTACGTTGAGAACTCATAAAAAATCACCTGTCTGCTTTAAATGAGTCCATGCATTCCTGTCTAGACAAATCACTTCTCAGAATGATGAAGGAATTTAAAGGTATAATTTCATGGCCACTATCATTATTCTTGGAGAAATGATGGAAATGTGAATTATGTCATGACCAAAGACAGATACAAATGTCTACTTCCAAAATGGCAGATTCTGGAAACTTACATTATGTCTTTAATAAATTCAAGCACTGATTATTAAAGCAATGGACAATGACCATGTAGAATAAAAAGTGAGGATTATTGAGAGTCAACATGAGTTCCCTGGGAGGAAATGAATCCAAAGTAACATAACATCCTTTCTTTGATAAGTTTTTAATGCTACTGATCAGCAAAACACTTAGACAACATGTTGCATTAATTTCAGCAAAGAAAAGTATCATATGATACCCTGGGAAATAAGGCAATAAATATTAACTGAGTAATAGTACTCTTAAAAGGATTGCTTAAGTATTGATTAATAGAATCATCCTGAATAAAGCTTCTAAAGTACTGTAGTTATCTGCCTTTATTTAGTACCACTTAATCACTGATTTGTAAAAGAAGAATTCAAAATGGAGTCAGCAAGCCTACCTAAGAGAATCTCTTTTTAATATAGGAGAGGGAGCCTATCAGGGAGGTCGTATGCAGGTACTCATTGAAGGAACCATGCACTTTCTGTCAGCTGCAAGCCCTCGTCTTGGACTTAGCTCCCTCCTCACCATGACACCTGAGTCATATATATTCTTCACTCCTAAAGGAGCCAAGGCCATTTTGACAAGCTTCAACCCTTCATTTGCTTATTATCTCTACCAATCCCAGTTAACCTAATTTCAATCCCTGTTTTTGCATAGAGGACCTAAATGAGACCTGCACTAATGACCTCTCACCTTTATAACTCTGCCCCTTCTTTGTCTTCCTCAAAACGTGAATAGGCTTTCTACTTGAATCTGTATCTCCTGAATTGCAATTCTAATTGCCCAGATAAATGCCTATTTGCTTAAATTTTCAGAGAATTCTTTTTTTGGCTGACAGATTGGATGAGAAAAATGATTTTTAAATCAGATGTTAACTCTTAATATATTAGATATCAAAAGCTGGAAAGATGTGTTAGAATGATATTCTAGAATAGCTAACGTCCCTTCAACCAAAATCAACAAGGTAACCATTAAAATACATAATCTGAGAAACTTTATGTAATGGGTTATGAAAAATCTGGTTTCATGTCAGGTCCTATGGGAGAAAAAATATCTAGAGGATTTATTTATTTACAATTTTTATTTATCCATTAGTTCACTCAATTAATAAATATAAAAAATGTGCTATGCACAAGGTCCTATTCTGTGTACTAGAAATATAGTAGTGAATCAGGCAAGTAAGAACCATTCTCTTCTAGAGCTTGTGTTCTGGCAGGTTGCAGCAGCAGATTAACAACTAAATAAATAAGATAATTTCAAGTGGAAATAAGATTCAAAACATTAATTGTTGAACCACTATATTCTGTACTTGAAAGTAATATAACACTATATATTAATTATACTGAATTAAAGATTAAAAATATAAAAATTTTATTTTATTTAAAATTTTTTTTAATGTTTATTTATTTTTGAGAGAGACAGAGACAGAATGCCAGTGGGTTAGGGGCAGAGAGAGAGGGAGACACAGAATCTGAAGCAGGCTCCAGGCTCTGAGCTGTCAGCACAGAACCTGACACGGGGCTCAAACTCACCAGCTGTGAGATCATGACCTGAGCCGAAGTCAGATGCTCAACCGACTGAGCCACCCAGGCGCCCCTAAAAATTTTTATTTTAAATAAAAACATATTAATTAAAAAGACTAAGTTGGGGACTAATTCAGGCAGCAGATGGCCAGTGAGAAGATGGTATTTAAAATCAGAATTGAAAAGAAGAAGGATCCAGGTATAGGAAAACCAAGAGCTGAAGTTTTAAGACAGAGAAAACGTCAGGATGTGAAGACCTTAAGGGGGGAGAATGAATTTGCTCAAGTCAAGGAAAGGAAAGGCCAGTATATGTGGCAAGTGAGAGAACAGAGATTGCAATGGTTGTCTGGAGTCAGATTATTTAAGGATTTTACAAGTCATAAAAAATAAATTTGATTTTATCCCATCCCAAGTGCAATGGTAAGTTTTTGAAGCATTTGAGTAGGAAAGTAATATATATGATTAGATATGATCTATTTTGCATTTTTAACAGAAAAGGACTGCAAGGGGTCAAGAGTAGACACAAAGAAATTAAGAATAATCCTGGTGAAAGGTCATTTGGCTTAGACTAAGATGGTGTCATTGGAAATGACAAGATGTGAGTGGATTTAGAATATAATCCGGGGTGAGCCAAACACAGTGAATGAGAAATTAAACATAAGGATGAAGAGAAAAGTCAAGA
This sequence comes from Panthera pardus, assembly GCF_024362965.1. Taxonomy (NCBI): domain Eukaryota; kingdom Metazoa; phylum Chordata; class Mammalia; order Carnivora; family Felidae; genus Panthera; species Panthera pardus. The sequence continues at coordinate 42,044,109 of NW_026526876.1, forward strand.
GTTTTATTTGTTCATAGGGATAAAAGAATGGAGTAAAGTGTGGTAGAATTTACTAAAACTGGGGACACCCAGCAAAAGGTTATGTAAAATTCAAAAGACTATTTGGGTATCAAGTATAGTTTTTAAATATATTGTTCAATATTAATGTACTCAATACCAATTTAGATCACTAGAGAGCTCAGAACTACAGATATTGTAGATGTCAGTAAATAGATGATACTCAATGCCATTGGGGGGCTAGAGATTGGAGAATGGTCAATGAGTCAATCATGCCTGTGTGATAAAGTCTACATAGAAACCAAAAGGAGACTGGGTTTGGAGAACTTCTGGGCTGGTAAACACAAGAACATACTAGAAGAGTGGTGGGCCTAGACAGAGCATGGGAACCCTGCCCTTTTCCCATGCCTTGCGGTATGCATCTCTTCCATCTGGCTGTTCCTGATATCTGTCCTGTTATAATAAATCAATAATCCAGTAAGTAAAATGTTTCTGTGAGCTTTGTGAGCCACTCTAGCAAATTAATCAAACTTAAGGAAGAGGTCATGGGAACCTCTTATTTACAGCTAGCTGGTCTTATTTACATGCCACAGGTAACCTGGGGCATGAAATGAGGTCGGAGGCAGTCTTGTAGGACTGATGTTTAACCTTTGGGGTCTGATACTGTCTCCTAGTAAACAGTGTCAGAACTGAGTTGAATTATAGGACACGCAGCTGGTACCTGAATTGCTTGTTGTTGATGTGAGGGACTTAGCTAGGAACCCAAAAGAAAATAAAATTAACAATACCTATTTTAATGTATGGCATTTTCTAATTATGGACCCTATGACTCAGCATCTGCTAGTCAATAAATGTGATGAGCCACATTAACAAAATGAAGGATAAAAATCGTATGATCATTTCAATAGATACAGAGAAAGCATTTGACAAGATTCAGCATCCTTTTGTCATAAAAACTTTCAACAAACTGCATATAGACAGAACATACCTTAACATAATAAAGGCCATAAATAAAAGCCCACAGATGATATACTCAATTGTGAAAAGTTTTCTCTAAGATCAGAAATAAGACAAGAACGCTCATTCTTACCACTTTTATTCAACATAGTACAAGAGGTCCCTGTCAGAGCAATGAGACAAGAAAAAGAAATAAAGGGCATCCAAATCAGAAAGGAAGAGGTAAAATCATCCCTGTTTGCAGATGAAATGAGCCTATGTGTAGGAAATCCTAAAGGGTCTATCTAAAATGTTAGAAATAATAAATTCAGTGAAGTTACAGGTTAAAAAAAAATCACTACACCAAAATCAGCTTGGTTTCCATACACTAACAATGAAATTATCAGAAAGAGAAATTAAGAAAACATGGGGCATCTGGGTGGCTCAGTTGGTTAAGCATCTGACTTTGGCTCAGGTCATGATCTCAGGATTCATGGGTTCAAGCCCCACATTGGGCTCTGTACTGACAGCTCAGAGCCTGGAAACTGCTTTGGATTCTGTGTCTCCCTCTCTCTTTGCCCCTCCCCTGCTCATGCTCTGTGTCTCTCTCAAAAATAGTAAACATTAAAAAAAATCCCATTTATAATAGCTTCAAAAAATAAAATAAAATACTTAGGAACATACTTAACCAAGGAGGTGAAAGATCTATACACTGAAAACTGTAAGACGTTGATGAAAGAAATAGCAAATGACACAAATAAATTGAAAGATGTTTCATGTTGTTGGACTGAAAGAATTAATATTGTTAAAATGTTTATACTACCCACAGTGATCTACAGATTTAATTATACATCCGTATCAAAATTCCAATGGCATTTTTCACTGAATAGAAACACAATCCTCAACTGTGTATGGAACCACAAAAGGCCCCAAGTAGCCAAAACAATCTTGAGAAAGAAGAACAAAGCCTGAGGCATCATGCTACCTACTGTAAAACTATATTACAAAGCTGTAGTAATCAAAACAGCATGGTATTGACATAAAAACAGACACATATAGGACAATGGAACAGAATAGAGCCTGGAAATAAATCCATGCATATATTTTCAATTAACTTTTCACAATAAAACCAAAGGATATGCAATGTAAAAGTGGTAATTTCGTCAATAAAGAGAAGTCATAAAACTGGACAGCCACATATAAAAGAATGAAACTGGACCACTCTCTTACACCATACACAAAATCAACTTAAAATGGATTAAAGATGAATACAAGACCTAAAACTGTAAGGGAGACAGAGGATCTGAAGCCGGCTCTGCACTGACAGTAGGGAGCCCAATGCTGGTCTCAAACTCATGAACCAAACTGTGAGATCATGATCTAAGCCAAAGTCAAATGCTCAACTGACTGAGTCCCCCAGGCCCCCCAGAGGTAAGCTCTTTGACACTGATTTTGGCAATGTTTTTTTTTTTTTGTTTTTTTTGTATTGGACACCAAAAGCAAAGGCACCAAAGCAAAAATAAACAAGTGGGACTATATCAAACAAAAAAGCTTCTGTGCAGCAAAAGAAGCCATCAATCAATAAATAAATGGCAACATGTGAAATGGAGGAAAATATTTGCAAACCACATATCTGATAAGGGGTTAATATCTAAAAGATACAAGGAACTCCTACAACACAATAGAAAAAAAAAAAAAAAAAAAAAGAAGCAACTTAATTAAAAATGGGCAAAGGACCTGAATAGACTTTTTCCCAATGGCAAGAAAGTACATGAAAAAGTTCTCAACATCACTAATCATGAGGGAAATGCAAATCAACACTACAATGAGCTTTAACTTACACCTTATCTCAGTTTATCCTTCCAATATCAATTGGAATGGAACTACTATATTAATATACTGCATTAGGAAACTCAGACTTAAAGTCACTGGCATCGAATTCCATGATTTTTACCATTTATTTGTATGACACTCAAACCCATGTCCTTCCCATTACACTGCAGTATAATTTTCCAACTCTTCACATATTATTTGACTAGCAGTAGGTGCTAAACAAATATTTTTTTTTAAACAAATACTTTTTACATGAATAAAAAATAAGTAAATAAAGTTAATGAATTGATTGCTTTGTATGGTATATTAAATTGAAAAAAATTACAATTATTTTTGTACCATTAATTGGTTTGACCTATAGAACAGACATTGAAGAACTTCCAGAAAAGTATTTCCCTAGTTTCATAATTGTCACTCCCTCTCTCTCGAGATCTCTCTTGAGATCCCTCTCTTTCTCTCTCTATATATATGAGTGTCATATATATATACATATATATATATGTGTCTTATATATATGAGTGTTTTATATATATATGTGTATACACACATATATCCATATATGTGTGTATATACACATACATGTGCATATACACATATATCCATATATACATACATATATGTGTGTGTACATGTGTGTATGCACACATATGTACGTGTGTGTATACACATATATACATATGTGTGCACATATATACATATATGTATGCGTATACATATATGTATATATACGTATATATACACATACATGTGTATACATAAACGTATATATACACATACATATATATATATATATACACCTATATACATATATATACACCTATATACGTGTATATACATATACATTATTAGTACTATAATACTATATAGGTGTATATATACGTATGTGTATATACATATACTTTCCTTCACACAGGAGTGAATAGCTGACATGAAGAACTTCTTTCATGCTTTATTCTTTTTCTTCATACAAAGTGACCTCTGAGCACAAGCTTCCTTGTGTCTGATGTGATGCAAACTACATCAATGAATTGGAATGTACCGAGCATCTGAAATGCTGAGGATCAAGTGGTCTGATTTGTTCACATTTCCTTGTGAAAAACTTGCCTGGGGTTATTTAATTCCAGATGTCTCCCTGAAAAAAAAAAAAAAAAAGTGTGCCAAGGACTTCACCTTGAGGTAACTTAATATTAAATTTAAAAAGTAAGGTGGTAATAATCATCACTTCCTTTGAGACATCAATGGAAAAGTACATGCCCAATACTCTGATCCATTTAGGAAAGAAGTCCATGCTTTTACCCAAATATGATTATTTGTTTCACATGTTTCACCTTTTAGTAAAGCAAAGTTTACTTGAAGAATTCCACAGAACACATTCAAATGAATTTTTCAAGTTTTAGGTATCCAGTTTTCAGTTTGATTTTCTGATACTCTAGTTCACTGATTTTCATGATGTTATTTTCTTTATCCTATAAGCATTGCAGAAGAAGACACATAGCATTTGGAGTCAGACAGATCTGGACCTGAAATGAAGTTCTCACTCTTACCAGGTATCACAGACATGGATCATAATCAAGGGATAGCTTCAAGGGATCTTTTTTCTCACCTACGAGTTTGTGGTAAAGATTAGAACATGTAAATAAAAAACCTGGTAGAGCACCCCATTAAGCCCTAATAAAACGGAGGTGTTTACTTATTCGTATTGAAAGCACAAAATAAAAGTTAAAATGATATGAGAAAGAAAAGTAACTGGGATTCAAAAGTATGTGGAAGGGGAACATAATTTGCCATCCCAAAATATGCTTTTTTGGCATAAGAATTATTTTAGACTGATTATTTTTAAGAAACAGCAGACAGCCAAGAAGTCCTGAAAACTGAACAGAAATTACATTTTTGTAAGAAATGTTTATAAGGGAAACTTATAAGGGAAATCTCCATTTGTAAGAGTGTCTTCCTCTCTAAACCAGAAGAGGATAATTCAATCTCTAGAAATCTATCAATAAAAAAGATATGGACTTAAATCTAGGTAGCAACCACACCCTTGTCTACTGTGCGTTGCCCAACAACCTGCCGTAAATGACTCTCCGCACCCCTGACATCTTTCTTTTGTCATTAGCTGAAGATGGTATTTAAGGTGGTGGCATGGACCATTTGGGAGAGTTCCTCAGCTTTCCCAAGTAGTTCAAATGTATATAGGAGGTATACTTGTTAGTAAACTTCTGTTTGTTTTCTTCTATTAATCTGGTGGGGGTTTTGTTGTTACACAGGGGTCTCAGCCAAGAACCTAGAAACATAGAAGAATTATTTTTCCAACCCTACAATATAAAGATAATAATTTCTGCATGCAAAAAAAAGTCCATTTTAACCATTATTAGTACTGTAATTCTATTCATCAGAATACACAATTACAGGGGTGCCTGGGTGGCTCAGTTGGTTAAGCGTTGATTCTTAATTTCGGCTCAGGTCATGATCTTGTGGTTCATGGGATTGAGCCCTGTGTATGATTGAGCCCTCAGCACTGTATGATTCTCTCTCTTTGCCCATCCCCTCCTCCCACATGCATGTGGGCTAAGTAAATATTTTTTTTTAAAGAATACACAATTACAAATACTAAGAGTAATAACAATTATTAGCAATCATTCAGCACTTCACACTGTGTTACAAATTGAACATTCCCTCTGTCTCTGCCAAAAAAAAAAAAAAAAAAAAAAAAGCTGGGGTTGAAACTCCAAAATAACCTCCAGTATGTAGAAGGATATTGGGGAGGAATTAGGGAATTAATACTGCAACCACACCAATACCCTGGCTACTCATACCTACATCTTGGGTTAACTTTCCAAATCCCAATTCCAGTTCCTTTTCTGAACATGATTTTGATGCCTTTTTGCTTTCCTCTCTGCAGTTTGTCCTGATTTCTGCTTTTGATCCAGTGTTAGGTCACTTTATTCAAAACAACACGTACAGCCCTTTCACTAGCTACTCTTTTCCCCCTATTCCCCATTCCCCTAAGTCCCCTCTAGTTCCATTCTGACAATTCACCACATCAGTTTAAACCCAATAGCTTTAAATACATTAGATTTTTTTTCCCTTTGTAGACAAGCTGTATCCTTAGGGTAATGGGTGTATCCTCAGTTAAAGAGTCAAAATAAGACACAGAAAGCTGAAGACCTTAACCCAAGGAATAAATAAGTATCAGAGCCTAGATTTGAATCTAAGTCTTCTAACTGTATATCTGCTTTTAACTCATTACACTACTCTGTCTCAATAGAAGTAATGAAGATTTTTGTCACAGCTGAGTAACACAAATGGGTAACAACTCCTTTTCTTGCTTCTAATGTACCAGGTAGCAGAAAAAATAAATGTTTCCATGCAGAGCATTCAGTTATAAAAGGAAACTTATTGCTGTTAAGAGCAGCAAAAGTATAAATTATTCACATGCATTTAGCATTATCTCCATGCATGAGAAGCAGCTTTTATCCAGTATAGACTAATGGCTCCTGGATGTTTCCTAAGAAAATATGCTACCTTCTGAAAACACACAGAATTACTCTGAACTAACAGTATGATCCTTCTACTTAAAAGAGGACTCATTTCTAAAGAAGCCCGTGACATGTAAAGAAAAAGCAGACATTGGGATTAATCAGATCAGGCACAACTTGGGTCACTGTCGTGGAAAATACAGTGCCTAACTCTCTTCCAAGTGAGGCATCTCGGGCTAGAGATAAAATACTATGGAGAAAGTTCACAGTGGATCCAAAGGATTTAGTATGAATGGTGTGACAACACAAGACTTTATTTTCTATTTTTGTTATGATCAATGATTGCATGCTGACTTGCGTAGTCAAATACTCAAATACTCTGTCACATAAGAAATATATATAAAACACAATTAAACCATTATCAAGAAAGAAAACTGATAAACAATGTTAAGTGTGGAAACTATGTGAGGAGTACATGAGGGTCCATTTTATGATTCTCTGGACATTTGTGTGTGTATATATTTGAAGTTTTGCATAATAAAATTTTTTTAAGAAAAGTTCTCTGAATCCCCAAAGTCCGCTGCTTTTATTTTCTCGCTGTGAACTTATTATTTAGAAAAGATTTTAAGAAGTTAAAAAGTTGAAGAAGAATACAAATAAAAGAAAATAGAAATAAAAATTAAAATACTTCAGTTACCAAAGTGATGATTGGGGAAACTCTCTTCAGATACATGAATGTCATTAAAAAAAAAAAAAAAATGTTGCAAGGGCCCCTGGGAGGCTTAGTCAGTTAAGTAACTGACTCTTGACTTCTGCTCAGGTCATGGTTCCATAGTCTGTGATTTGAGCCCTGCCTCTCTTTCTCTGTCTCTCTTAAATGTTTATTTATTTTTGAGAGACAGATTGAGAGAACGAGCGAGAGAGACAAAGAGAGAGAGAGAGAGAGAGAGAGAGAGAGAGGGAGAGAAAGGGCAGACCAGCGGGGGAGGGGCAGAGAGAGAGATGGAGACACAGAATCTGAAGCAGGCTCCAGGCTCCAAGCTGTCAGCTGTCAGCGCAGAGCCTGAGGCAGGGCTTGAACCCACAAACCCTGAGATCATGACCTGATGATGACCTGAGCCAAAGTTGGACACTTGACCAACTGAGCCACCCAGGCGTGCTCTCTCTCTCTCAAACTAATAAATAAACTTGAAAAAAAAAAAGTGGCTGACCTATATGCTTTTATATTTCTTTTGGGAGGATTTGTTGCTTTAGATAAAATTTATAGCATAAAATCCTCTTCAGAGACTACTATAAAGCTACAGCTGAAGTTTCCTATGCAGTTCATGTCTAAGTTGTTTCAACAGTGCCTGCTACCCTCAAAAAGACGGTAGCAAATAAAAAATTAGAAACCTACCAATCTGTGAAGATTTTTGTGTCAATTTCTTTGTTCTCAAAAGCTGAAGTTTATTTTCTTAAATATCCCTATGATTACTAGCAACTGTTCAGATAAAAAATGAAATGAGCTCTTCCATTGGAAACAAAGGGGTTGACTCAGTATTTATCTCCAGATTTTCTGATTTCTGTCCAACAGTAACGTAATAACAGACCACTGACAAGCTGGTTGTGAGTATCTTAAACTCTCAGATTCTTTTTGTTTTTTGTTTTTTCTCATCAGTAAATGGAATTAATAGTGTCTGGCTCTGCAGGTTTCAAAGCTAGTTGAAATAATAAATTGCATGAAAATGGAATTATGGTAAGGATCAAATAAGATTGCTTATGAGAATATTAACTGCAATTTACTGAACATCTAACATACCCGAAACATTTTACAGAAATCTCTGATCTTTCTAACAATCCTCTAGATTGATATCTGCAAACTCCACCTTGCAGATGAAAAACAAATTCAGGAGGTTTCTCAGGTTCTACACTGAATAATTGCCGGACCTGAAATAAAAATCCCTAGCCTTGTCTCTCTGAGTCTTTCCACCCTACCATGCTGGCTCCCACGAATCAGTGAGGAAAGTACCAAAGTACGAGTACATTCTATTACCTGCATACTTCTTTATTAAAGGATTTGAGGCAAGGACAGAAAATTACTCATCAGAGGCAACATGGAAAGAAAAACATACAATCTCCAATCCGTGTTCTCATTTCTTGTTTCTTCTTCATGATTCATAACAATGCAAGGTATTGAAAGAATATTTTGAACCTTGAATAAAAAGCCAGGAGGAAAACAATTCCCAGGCCATTTATTATCCCTGTTTATGCAACATGGAATGGCAATTAAGTCCCCCCCAAACAATCCCAAAGGTCGTTACTTAGTTGTAACTTTGTTGAATTGTTAGCAGACTTCTTTGTGCCATTTGCTTCTTAAATGAAGAGACTGTATCAACAGGGAAACCAAGTGGCGAACTGGCATTGGGGCTGCAGTTCATTCATTCGAATCTGAGAGGTGGGGGAACTCCAGCACATTTAAAATCCACCATTTGAATTTTTATTACTTCTATTCAGAATCCTTTAGACACAGCCATAAATCAGGCAGTACTAGGGAGCCACCTGCTGGAATAACTTGCTAGATTTTGCTGCCATGCTTCCACAAAATATAATTCACTTAATATTAATTCAGTTATGAATTTCCCAAATTCAGGATTCTTTGCTCTAAATATACACATATTTCACAAGAACTTTCAAATTAGACTTGGTAATGACAAAGATGGCATTATTACAAAAGAAGGCAAAAGTCGGAAATAGGGAAAAGAAATACTCATGGAACAATAAACAGGTGATTGAAATGTGACAAAAATACAAGAGTTAACAGAGAAGTTACAACAACAGCAGTCATACTGTTAAAATTAGGTTATCGCTTCAAGATTGCTTTTCTTTAATTTGTCAAGGATGTTCTGCCTAATAATTATTTTACACAGATGCCATCCTTAAATGGCAACTTATTTAAATGATAATATTTTCATTAATATTAAAATGTATTTTTTTTTAAAAAAACCTCCTGGCAATAAAGGAAAAACAGGAAATCTAATTTGAGATCAAGTGATGTAGATTTTATTTTTTTCCTTTTCTAAGCTGTGTAAAATCAGTCTCTTAAGACTTATTCTCTATAATTCTGAGTGCTGATAAATCAAAATTGTTAGCTAAAAGATGGTTGGTATAGCACTTTTTCAAGACTATGTTGTTCAAAAGTCTATGTTAAATATAGGTACCCTTTTCATGCCTTAGTTATACTCTATGTATAGCAAAATGAAAGAAATGTTCTTTGATAATGCTTTTATATTGCCTAAGTGTCACCATTTTAAATATACTTTCCTTGTATGGCACAGAAACTAAATAAAAACCACATATGAAAGACTGATCTGAATGTGAACTATTTCCAAGACATAGCTTGCAGTCATTTTCCTTGCCGATTCCCTATTATCAGTTATCACTTTCTTTATTCTCTACAGGACAGCATGTCTAAAAATCTAATTGAAGATTCCAGTTAATCAAAGCTATGATTTTATTTCTACACAAGTATTTTCATGATGGTAGGTACCTTAGGTAATAAGGGTGTGCAGTGATAATTCTATAACTCTTCTGTTGGGCTGACAGTATTTGATAAGTCCCGTACCAAATGCAGTTGCTTTATTCTAAAGAACTTCCTTTGGGGGTGCCTGTGTGGCTCAGTCAGTTAAGGGACTGACTCTTGATTTCGGCTCAGGTCATCATCTCATAGTTCATGAGTTCAAACCCCACGTCGGGCTCTGCACTGATGGTGCGGAGTCTGCTTGGGATTCTGTCTCACCTTCTCTCTGCCCCTCCCCTGCTTGTGCTTGCTCTCTCTCAAAATAAATAAATAAACTTAAAAAAGAACTTCTTTGAGTTACAGTGGCAAATCCTTGCCCAAATCCCTTCAGAATATAGCAAGTCATTTGCCTTAATCCATTTGACACCCAACAACCTTGAAAGATGGGATTCTTACTGTCTTCACACTACACGTGAGTAAGTGAAATTCAAGAGTTACATAAATTGCCCCCATCACATTCTAGTAAATGCCTAAGGAAAGATTCAAGTTCCTGACAAGATCACGCTGATCCCATTGGAATATCTAAGTTCTTAAAAAGAGCAGAACACTTTTCTGTATGTTTATATTGCACCCTCATGCCCATCATATTATATGTCTGTAAGCTTCTCCAAACCATAAACTCCTTTTTTTCTTTCTAAATATCCTCAGAAGTTGGCATAAAACCTGCTATTCACAGAAGATGATAAATTAGGACTACCTTCCCCAAATGACATAAATGCAATCTTATATTTAGTTTTGTTTATATTGCATGGAATCTAGCAGTTTACAATGAGAAGGAAAAGGGATGATGATGCTATTATATGTTAGGTACCTATGACTGCACCTTCAGTTCAAGACTGTAGGGGACAAAGAAACACTGAAACAAAGTGGTTAAGAAACACACTCAAAGTCACCCAAAGCACCCTAAAGTCTGTCTCAATTTTTCCATCATCTCCTTTGATGATTTTATTCACTTCCATAGCCCTATCAATCACCCCCATGAAAGTGACTACCAAATTTACATGTATCATTCCTCAGTATCTCACAACCTTAAACTAGATTTGCAACTGTCTTGGATATTCTCAACAAACAGTTGTGGAATGACTGTATAAATACCTACTAAGTGCCAGGCACTATATTCAGATCTGGATACCTAAGGTGAACCAAACAGTCTATTTCTGCCTGCAGAGACTCCCAGGCTAATAAAGAATTAAGCAATACAAAGACATTCAACATCACTAATTATTGGGGAAATGCAAATCTAAACCACAAGTTATATGAGATATCACCCTCTACCTATCAGAATGGCTAAAATCAAAATGACAAAATGACATGTTGGTGAGAATGTGGATAAAATGGAACACTAATACACTGTTGGTGGTAATGTAAATTGGTATAGGCACTGTGGAAAACAGTATGGGGTTTCTTTGGAAAAATAAAAAAATAGAAATACCATATGATCCAATAATTCCACTATTGGGTATTTATCCAAAGAAAATGAAAACACTAATTTAAAAGGTATACGTACACCTGAAGCATTATTTATCATAACCAAGATATGGAAGCAACCTAAGCGTCCATCGATAGGCAAATGCATAAAGAAGATGTGGCATACATATACCGTGGAATATTTTGTAGCCATAAAAAAGAATGTGATGGTGCCATGTGAGATGACATAGATGGGCCTAGAGGGTTTATGCTAAATGAAATATGTCAGACTGAGAAAGACAAATGCCATACGACTTCATTCATAAGTAGAATCTAACAGGAAGGAAGGAAGGAAAGAGAAAAAAAGAATAATCAATCAAAAAGCAGAATCAGACCTATAAATACAGAGAACAAACTGATGGTTTCCAGAGCAGAGGAGTGGGCAAAATGAGTGAAGGGGAGCAGAGGTAAAGGCTTCTAGTTATGGAATGAACAGGTCAGGAAAATAAAGGCACGAACATAAGTCAGTTCTATTATAATAGTGACATACAGGGATGGATGGTAGCTACACTTGTGAATGTTAACACAATGTATAAACATGTCAACACTATGTTGTAAACCAATGCAATGTTGTGTGTCAACTAAACTCAAATAAAAAAATAAATAAAACGTGAAGAGTTAAGCAACACATGTTATGAAATCCAAGAATGGACAGTTTAGTGATAGGGTAATCAGGGAAAGAATCCCTAAGGAGTTTAAAAAAAGAAAAATTAAGCCTCAGCTCGAAAGATAAAAAGAATCAACCCTGCAAAGAAGAGAAATAAAATTTGTCCAAAGAGAGGGGAGAATACACTGGAAGGCCCTCAGGCAGAAAAGGCTGCTGCAAATTTTAAGAACTAAAAGTTTGCCTGGATGCCTGAACATAATTGGAAGTTCTTAAGGGTTTCATGTAGAGCGTTGAAACACTCCATTTTATGATAAAAAACAAACAAACAAACAGTATTCTGACTATGATGTTAGGAAGAGATGAGAACCGAGCAAGAGAAATAGTAAGAATCATTAGGGGCTTTCTCAGGAGTCTATGCATGATGCAACTGTGCTTGGCACCAATGGGCAAGAAATACACTGGGGACAAGCAGAGAAATTAGAAATATATTTTGGATTTTAGAAAAAACATACTGATAGGTTGGAGAGGACAGACATGTTAGTTTGAACAACTCTTGAGATGGTGAAAGATCATTTCTTCGGGTTCTTTCTGGGAACAGTTTGGTAAGAATATACCCCCAGCAATATTAAGCATACTGGTAAAAGAGGAGAAAGCAGGTATAGGGGGAAAGTAAGATGAAGATTTGATATATGACAAATTTAAGAGACCTGGGAGGAATTTAAAGCAGATGATACACTATTTCGCACATCATGTCCTGGCTCTCTTGCCTAAATCCTTAACATTCCATGTTTTCATTCATTAATTCTACCTAAACTACAAATTCCATCCGAAATGTTCATGAAGGAAAAGAAGGGTATAGCACGTTTGCCTAACTTCTCCTTACCATAAATGTGCCCATAAACTCTGTTTGTACTTCCATCGTGCTGCTTGTCTTAATCCACTATTAATCTGTAAGATTCTTACAGGCAAGACTATGCCCTTCTCTTCCACAAGAGTAGTAAGGGCCCAGGAAACATTTGTTGAACGTAATTGAATTACATGTAGTTTTCATAAGAGAAGAATATCCCAACTCTTTGTTTTTCTTAATAATGAACTGCATATTTTCTTAGTAATAGGAAGGTGTCTAGATAACATTCCATGAAGGTAATTGGTACATATATTTGATATCTTTCTGGAATGCCTCCAAAGCTCCAATGTCCTGCATTCTGTCAATTCCCACTTCTGTTTTAACAAAGCCAATCTCCCTTGGAAAACTTCCATCTGCTAACACTGGGATCAGCCAACCAGAGCCCATGTCTCAGGCCAAATTTAGCATACTGAGGTCAAATCTAGTCACACCCATTTGTCTTAGCTCTGTGCTATAGTGGCAAAGATCAGTAGTTGCTACAGGGACTGTATGAACTGCAAAGCCAAAAAATATTTATGATTTGGACCTTGCACTAATAGAATGCTTTGAAAACCTCTTCTTTGGGTTCTTTCTAGGAACAGTTTGATAAGAATATACCTAAGCAATATTGTATATTGAAAACTTACAATTCAGCATAATTTCATAGAAGTGACATGTGGTGATGGGGATAGGAGATGAACAACCAAAGAGGGGATGGAATCCAGAACAAGGACTCTCAGTGTAGGACTCAAGAATCAGTAAGAAGATTCAAAACAAAGAATAACCTGGGTCAATACAAACCTAATAAAGTCAGCTAATTTGTCTGGGGCTTTTACTTTACTCAACTGCACTCAACCCTAAGGCCATATCCACAGCTCTCTCCCCCAAATTTATTATTTTATTATTTTTTTTATTTTTATATTTTGAGTAGAGTTCACACACAATGTTACATTAGTTCTGGATGTTCAACATAGTGATTCCACATCCATAGTGATACGTTATGCTGTGCTCATCCACAGGTGTAGCTACCATTTGTCACCATATAATGTTATCACAATATAATGGACAATATTCCCATGCAGGGTCTTTTATTCCTAGGATTTATTCATCCTATAACCATCTTTTTCCCACTTTAAAGAGCTGTTTTCACATTCTTAAAGGCTCAACTTGAAATCTGTCTGCTCCATGGAGCCATTTTAAAATCTATCTACTCAACAAAATTAAGCATGGTAGCTCATACTTGGATTTCTAGAGCATTTGTACTGTAGACCTTGTCATTTAATGCTTATTTATTCCCCTACTGGATTATAAACTTTTTGAGGGCAGATTTTGTCCTTAGCATTGAACTAGTTTAACTGAAATTATTTCATGTTAAGATATGAATACAACACAACTGCCTGACAATATTTTAGAATATATATATATATATATATATATATATATACATTACATTTATATACATTGAGAGATTGAATATGCAAATGAACAATATCCAGACCACATTTGACAGTAAAACTCTGTAGCACCTACCAGGAATCCAAAACAGTCTCTGCAGCAATTTGCCCCAGTCAAGACTTGGCAAATGACTGCCAGTTTCCCTAATTTTTGCTCATTTTTCCACCTCAGGACCAACCAAAATATGTTATATTGCTCTACAACATATCAGGTAAGATTCCTGCTTCTACTTAGCCTGACTCCAGCTTCCTCATGCCAGCAACCTCCAATGAAAGCATACCTAAAACCTTCTCTCTTGTTCTCAACTAAAAATCTTTTTCATTCTTGCCTGTATTTGAGTCTTTACCAAACACAAATGATGGTTAGTTGACTAGCTTGCTGTAGCAAACTCAAAATAGCCTCTATCTCCTCTCATTTAAGTTTATCTTCATTTATTTCCATAACTTCATCCAGAGTTTTCCTTCAAATTTAGAGATAAAGCACCGGAGGTCAAGCTTCAAACAGACGAGTCTGGGAGGTGAAGGCCACCACAGTCTTCCACCTGCTGGTTTGATCCTGCTTTGACTCAAAGAGGAAATACTAGGCTTTGGACTGAGAGGCACTGGGTTCAAAGTAGAGTGCCTTCAAGACCAGCTGAGGATTTTCACAGAGCATGGGACTTCAAAATTCACAGGTTGTTTTACCATATCAAGGTGGAGTCCAAGAATCATGGTTTTAAATCTGCCCCCTGGGCTCTCCCCAATTCAGCATATTTACTTCTTTGTCAACCCCTGTAGTTTCAGCCTTCAGTCTTGCCCAAGGACACATCCTCAGCACGGTCCTGCTCAGATTTGTCAGAGCTGGCACTTTAATTCCTTGTCTAGCTGTGGCCTAACTCAACTTTGATTCATGCCATGGTCTAGATTTAACTGATTCTCTAAAGTCTTTCTGTTATTAACCTGGGCTAAAACCCTAATATTGGCCATGATTCCTCAGTATCAGCATGACTGGTCTTTGTGATCCTGCCATATTATGAGGACTGAAACAGAACAAGGATCAGCAGATACTGAATTATTAAAACCAATGCAGGAATAGAGACCCTGGATCATAGAATTGAATTTGGAGACACCAGCAAACAGCATGATTCAAATGCCCAGGTAAACATAAAGGAAGCTGCTCTGTGCTCATAAAAAGTAGAATGAGATGCTGGTCCACTTGGACCCTTGGCTGTCCCACTTGTATACAATTGACAACCTCACACAATAATCCAATGGCCGGGGCGCCTGGGTGGCGCAGTCGGTTAAGCGTCCGACTTCAGCCAGGTCACGATCTCGCGGTCCGTGAGTTCGAGCCCCGCGTCAGGCTCTGGGCTGATGGCTCGGAGCCTGGAGCCTGTTTCCGATTCTGTGTCTCCCTCTCTCTCTGCCCCTCCCCCCTTCATGCTCTGTCTCTCTCTGTCCCAAAAATAAATAAAAATTAAAAAAAAAAAAAAATAATCCAATGGCCCATTAGGGAAAAGATGTTGTAACTGACTAAGTAAGAAAGAACCCTCAAAGGTATATGTAATATGTTAACCAAATTGTAAAACATAAGTTACAGTTCTATTTGAGACAATACAGAAATAGAAACAATATCAAAATTTTGCTTAGCTGTAACATATCTCATGGAGAGAACATCATGACTGCCATATTTGAGGTATGTGTACCTACTCCACTAATCATTTTAAATGTATTTTACCTATACATGAATAGGTAAAGCATGGTTAACTTGCTGAGTTCAGTGGCAGAACCAGCCTTGGAAAAGGAAAAATTTCAGCTAAAGAGTTAGGTATGGAGTGTTTACTCAAGAGGCAACAGCCTTCAGCAGCCAAATCCTAACAGTTACCTGGGTAAAGTCATCTTAAAATAAATAGCAGGTTACAAATGCCATATTCCCATTTTCCCACATTTTATTTACTTAAGTTTACACTATATCAAACTGTGTGGGGGCAGGAGAGATAAGTGGTTCAGGATTGTGTGGGGAAAAGAAAGATGAAGCTCTTTAACCTTGGACGATTGAAAATCATCAATACAATATCAAAATACAGATACAATAATAGTCAAAGAGATACTTTGAAGATAGTATTTACTCTGTTGATATGTAGCCTCTAAACCTAGCCAGAGACAACTATAATAAACAAATAACATATTTTATCACCTTTAGGAGCTATAAGTCTAAGAGTATATAGCACAAGCTACAAATAATAAATAATGCAAGTCCATACACTCTCAGTGGTGGAGGGATTAAATGTCTTGCAAAGGAGAAGATGTTTCAATTTGTGTGTGGATATATAGACCAAGTACTCATAAAAATTTATCCAAAGTGAACTAGTAGGCTGAGAAGGTTTGAAGCCATATCAAGGAAATAGAGTGTCATTAAAGAACACAATGTAAACCTTTCACTTAAGTCATAAAAACTTGGAGGTGCCAAGGACACATACTGTGCTTTCTTTGGTGGGTAGGATGTGACTACATCAACATAAGAGACCTTCATTAACACACATTCTCTTCACTGCTGTTATTGACAAAATGTCTAAAACTTTATATTCCAGATTAAGTCATTTATACCTTAAAGAGTGTTCTACTAAATACACACACATTTGACATCCCATTAACTTATAATACCATTTGGAGACATGATCCTAAGAAGATAAGTAGAAATTTAAGAAAACAAGTTGAAGCTTTATGATAAAATGTTAATTAGCTTTAAAAAATAATGAAAATTGGGAACAATAAAAATATCCATTGGTATGAGAATTAGTTTTAAAATGATTTATGCTCCATGATGAAGCACTTAAAGTAATTTTTGAAGAACATTTAATCACAAGATAAAATTCTCTCCATATAATTTAAAATGAAAAAGCAATATTAAAAATTAATATGCATGATGATCATAATGTGTAAAATATATATGTTTTTTATTTCCTAGTATCTCTAGTAAAATGAAGCAAAAAATGACATAAAAATGATTACCTTGATGTGGAGGAATGACAAATAACTTTATTGTCTTCATTATTTCATGTATTTTCCAATTTTTATAAGAGGTATATATTACTTTCATTATTTTAAAAGAATAATCATTCTAATTGGATAAATATGAGAATATATATCCAGACACCCCAGGGAGAGATAATACCTCTAGCTATTTTTAGTTAACACATCAGAGAAGATTATGACCATTAGCTAAGCATGGGGATGGGGAGGATGGCAGAGAGAAAGCGAAGCAGATACACGGATGATTCAATTCAATTAAAGAAATAATAATTCCTTACAAGTTTGTAATGCTTTGCCTTTTAAAAGTACTTTCACATACTTTATTCTATGAGGGCTCTTTCAACTTTCTATGGCACACATACAACCACATGGAGACACAAAAGGTTCCCATTAGTTATTTTAAATGCCTAGGAAGACACATGTACCCTAAAGTCCCAAAAGTGAGTTTTTATAACCAGGGAATAATGGTAGTTTTTAGTGCAAAGAATTTAGAAAGCAGAAGCTTCAGTAAAAGACAACAAATTGGGACATGCTATTCTCCATTCTGTACTCTAGGATTGTGACATGTCCTTTTGGCTCCCTGTTAGAGACCAAGCCTTTCTGCTTAGAATACTGACCAGTATCCCCATGGCTGCAGCTAACCCCTTCCTGGCCTTGCTTTCCAAAGCCATGCCCATAGCTAAATCCATCACCCTTACCATTCTTTCCCTTGATTGAAAGGGCAATGATGTTACAAGTTTGAACTCCCCAACAAAGACCTTGGTTCTTGTTACACAAGCACATTCCAGTTCTACAGACTCTATAAAACTGTTACACAGAGACAGGTCAGAGAAGTCAGGATCAGGGTATATAGCTTAATATATCACCTCACCAGCAGAGCACCAGCTCGGACTTCCTTTTCTTGACTACACGCTGGAGGCCTGATCTTGGGCCAATGACAGCTATGCATCATTTACTGCAGAGAGACGGGAACTTTGGAGCAAGGCTGATCTAAGAAATGTTCAGAGAGGACTTGCTCAATTGATATGTATCTTAATGCTGTATTACAACTGCTTTTAGTTAAAAATAATGTACTTCCTTTTAAGTGACAGGTGATTGGGGTAATTACTTTTACTTTTGGAAAAAAAACAGAAGAAAAGAGATCAAATATTATGTTGTAAGCAGAGGGACTAGAACATGTGGCAAGTCAACAGCTAGGAGGGTAATGCAGGAGTAACCTATGCTGCTGAGTAGCAAACCTTCTGGGAAACACCTATAAATAAGCAAAAGTTAGGACAGCAAAAGTTAAACATACACTTGTTATAAATATTAATCAGTCAAACTCAGGAGTGTTTAAATAACTTGCCCTAATCTACACAACTTGAAGAGATGAAACTAGTTTAAATGTAGGTGATTTGCGACCACATTCTGAACTCATTTAAGTCATCTCTGCTCAGCAGAACTGTTGTATTTCATTTATAATATGCTTGCTTTGGGTACAGCTGTGTGTGTGTGTATGTGTGTGTGTGTGCGTGTGTGTGTGTGCGTGTGCATGCCTGTATGTCTGTGTGTATGTGTTAGGAGGTTAGATGCACAGGGGCAAAAGCATAGAGTCCTTTTCCATATTTTCTAATGACTGCATGCAGAAATAATGACAGACATGAAACATGGACATCATTATTAGGGAAAGAAAATAAAATATGCAAACATGCTCTATAAAGGATAATGTACCACATAAACCTAAACTATTATGATTCTTGGGGCTATAGTAGCTGCACAATATGCTGTAAGAAACTGGCCTACTGCACAAGTAAAATTCAGTACTCTCACATCATACTTTACCTCCAGTTGAGATTTAGGGACTACAGCTTAACCCTACCCTGTTATCCTCATCACACGCCACCACCCTCCTTCCACAGCCCTGTCCTGAGGGGACCTGGAATCTGAGTCATTCTTAACTCCTGACTGTTGTCTGATTACCACATCTGCAAGCCTGCTGGTGGAAGGAACAGGAGCTGGCAGATTGAGGCCACGATAAAGCCACAGTCTCCAAAGTCAACTATTCTCCTGGTGCCACCCGGCAAGTCCTTTGATGCCTTACTCATCACTTCCTTCTTTGTGGCAACAATTAACCTTGCGTACTCAGACCTTTCACCACCTCCTCATGCACCCTCAGCTGATCTCCTGTCCCATACATTTACTTCACATGCATGCACAAAAGTTATTGGATTCTTTCAAATTCCAGCCACCTTAAGGTGCAGTCTTCACCTGGACCCATCAGATACTCCCTTTAATGTCACTTGAAAGCTGTCCCTTCTCTTACCTAAAACTCATCACTTCCCCTTTCTGGTGAATCACATTCTCCCCACCCCCACTTTCTTCCTCTCATTTTTAAAAATAACAGCTTTGTTGAAACATAATTCACGTACAACCAACCTACTTAAAGGGCACCATGTGATGGTTTTTAGTATATTTATACAGTTGTGCAACCATCATTACAATCAATTTTGCAAAATGTTCACTCTTCTCCAAAATAATCATACCCATTAGCAGTCACTCCCTATTACCCCAACCTACCCACCTCCAAACCCCCAGCCCGAGGCAATCACTGATCTACCTCCTGTCTCTATACATATGTGTGTTTTGGACATTTCACGTAAACGGAATCGTGTAATGTATGGAGGCCTCACTCGATTCTCCCTTTACCCTTGTACTTTTAATATCTCCTCCTCCACTTGTCTCTCCCACCAGCATTTCACATGTTCAAATCGTGTCCATCTTTAAAACCAAACCAAACAAAATATAATTACCCATCAGCATCCCACCCCACTTTGGCTTCTGCACGATTTGTCTCCTTCCCAGCCAAGCTTTTTCAAAGAAATGTTTCTGGCTCCTCGCATTCTCACTTCCCACTCACTCCTCCAATCATTGCCAACTGTTCCCTGACAAGGTCACCGACAACTCCTTCTTGCTAAATTCAATGGATTGCTAACACCTACTCCTCCCTCACCTCTCAGATTGGATATCACTTCCTCAAGGAAGCCTTCTGTAACCCCTTAAGTTATATCAGGGTTTCTCACCTTGACACTATTGACATTTTGGGGTGGGTAGTTTTCTGACACAGGGGGATGTCCTGCATATTGCAGGAAGTTTAGCAGCATCCCTGGCCTCTACCCATTAGATGCCAGTAGCCATCCCCAGTCCCAAAATTGTGACAACCAAGTAGGTCTCCATATATTGCCACATGTTCCTAGGGAGGCAAAATCACCCCAATAGAGAATTGTTTATCTAGATATGTGCTTTTCCTGCAGGCTGTCACGCCATACTTGATTTCTCTTTTAACAGTACTTATTGCAATGTATTTGGCTATTTGTGGGCTCCTCTGTAACCCCAGCTGGACCAAGATTTATATAGTAGAAGTAATGCCTATCTAGTTCATTCCAGTGACCTCCACACCTAGCACAACGCCAGGATCACAGTAATTAATCAATACATATTTGTTGAATGAATAAGTAAGTGAATGAATATAGTGCTTTTTTGTCGTATGGGGTCCCAGCAGTATGGGAGCCTCCTGAAGAACTTACTGGATTTTGTTTTCCTCTATACATTTTGTCTGTTGTTTTGTTTTTTGCGATTACACCTTGCTAAGGGGTTTGTTTAGGGCCATTGCTAAAAATCATGATATCTGAGTCAAAGGTTACAAGAAGAAAGCAGAGTCAAGAAAGTATAAAAAGACTGATCTTGCATGTAACCCTATTCTTCTTCATTGTTTTCTTGATTTAGCTTTTAAATCATAAGCATATTTGTTGTTAATGCTTTATATTACTTGGCTTCAAAATTTCTCAGCAACTAGCTCTTGTTGGTCCCACATCCAGATTCAATCAACTCTGAATTCTCTCATGTTCCAAGTCCCCTGTAATACTGATTCTGTATTTCCCAGAGGGAAGTAGTTCATGGTTACAGTCATTAGAATCATAAGCTCTTCAAAGAGCGTAATTGAACCACATTTTTATAGATGAGAGAATTAATATTCAGGGATATAAAGTGACATGTAGAAGGTGCAGTAATGATCTCTGAAGAACCAAACTGGAATAAATGTTTCATGATTTTTCAATAAGCATGATTTATCATCTTTAAATAGGTCTCATTTGATGATCACTTACTATGGTACCTTTGGGTAACAAAAAGGTACAACATAGAACACAAAGGACATCAGTGGCATTGAAAACAAAGAACGAGAAGAATAGATTCATGAGGGGCACTATGTAATTTCCTGGATGATACTGAGACAGAGGCTGATCTATCACTATCAGTTCATGCTGGCCAGGTCACTCATGGTTTTTAAGTGACTTGGACTGGATTTACAATGCAGGATTTGGGCAGCATGCATGACCATGGCCCAAGTTACTTTATGTGATGACATGTTTTATTGGGTTTGAACATCCACTCAGATGGACTAGAAAATAATGCTAGTGGACACCAGAGTATGCTGATTACAGCATCCCCAATTTAAACCATATTGGTTAAAAAATAAGTTGTATTGCAATAAAAAAAAAAGCTATAAATATTAGGTAACCTGAAACATATACATTCTCAAGTCCCCAAATGACCTGCATCTAAAACTCCTCACGTTCACTTTCTGATTT
Organism: Panthera pardus; assembly: GCF_024362965.1. Taxonomy (NCBI): domain Eukaryota; kingdom Metazoa; phylum Chordata; class Mammalia; order Carnivora; family Felidae; genus Panthera; species Panthera pardus. The sequence goes on from NW_026526876.1 coordinate 42,065,958, forward strand.
TGGTTGGAGAAAATTACCGGAATCATGGATGGCGTGCATCACAATTACATGATGCTTCTGTTTTCCCAGTGACTCACACAATATGTGTTGGTTCCCTTCCTCTCTCAGTATGGCTCTCACTCTTCTGGTGGTCTGCTGTGTTTCTTGAACCAGTGTTGTTGTTGTTGTTGTTGTTGTTTTGTTTTGTTTTGTTTTGTTTTGTTTTTGACCATAAGTAGCAATGGCTTTCTCTTTGTGCTCTAAGTGAGGACAAGGGGATTTTGGAGTTGTTTTCCTCATCTAAGGAGGGACTGTATTGCCTTTAGCAGAACGGAGGTAAATTAACAGGTCAGATGTAATTGTCATTCTCCTGGAAGTCCTCATGTTTTACAGCTCAACCACCTCTTTATAGCCAGTAATCTACTCTCATATGGGCTCAATTTTGTCTTTAACAACAGAAGTACCATCAGTATTTACTCATACTCAAAACATTTAACAACTGGTAAGGCATAGGTGCTAACTAATCAGGGATTGCTAGCCATAAACAACTGGTACAACCGTATCCGGGTTACCAATAGACCATCAGTCTTTCACACAAGGTGAATAGAATTTTCCTCTAGCCTGATATCTTTTCCAGGAATGGATGCCTCTGGGAAGTACTATTTATTTATTATGCAAACCACATCAAATATCCTAGAATTTACTCTTGCAATGCCTTTGAACATTAGTGAAATCAATCCAGATTCTAAGGTACCTCCCACCACCCACCACCATCTCCTATCACAGATGAAGTGCCTCCCAGTTTAAGATGTGACTCCAGGATCTTCCTTCTCCTGACACAAAGATACACACTGGAGTCATCTCCAGATGACCATGGTTACAAATGCAGAATGTTTGGGACCAGCAAACATTGGGACCAATGTAATACAAATGCATTATGCTTGGGACCAGCCCAAAACATAATGGGAACTGATTACATGATCCAGTGAGTAGAAATATCCCCTGAGCTAGAGACATTTATGTTGCCAAACTCTTATTAGAGGAAGTGAAAGGAAGGAAGACCTTTCCATCTTTGTTTGCAAAGGCATGCATATGGAAAGCTAAGTAGACTTGCCTATGTATGTTTACTTGTGTGCTGTTTGAATTGCCTTAATTGCTTGGGTATCTTGTTTTCTGAGTCAATCACATAGCAATTTACCTAAGGCTAATCATCGCTTCCAGTCATTTTTACATTTGAAAAGAATCATTCATAAAACAAGTCAACCATCCATGGGCTTCTAAAAGAGAGCAGAGATGGTATGTATTAATTTTGAATATCTACTATATGTCTGCAGCATAAAAGGCACTTTTGGTCAATTTAAGTAGTGAGAGAAATTATGATACAGTAGTTAAGAATATGAACTTAGGATAGGAGTCAGAGATAACTGGAATTAACTCTTGGCTCTGCCAATTACTAAATTGTGTTCTTGGATAAACTTAACCGTGTAAAGCCTCACTTTCCTAAGTTGTTAAATGGAGATTATTAATAGCATGTACATACTACATGGCATTGTGAGGTTCAACCAAATGTGTATAAAGTGCTGAGACTAAGCACTCAAAACTGGTAGTTACTATCATTATCTATGGCTATCACAATAACATCTTGAGGTTATGTATTAGATTCATTTTACAGATGAGGAAACAAAGAACCATGGAGGTTAATAATTCCCAAATCTGTACTCTTTGTAGCACATCATACAATAAATAATGGAACCACCATTCTGGCATTATTTGTAAACTGCCTGAAGCTATGATTCCCAAAAAGGAACCAAAACATAGTACGTGTAACCATTTATTCCTCTACCCAGGATACCCATACACAAAGCAGTTAGCTTGAAGGACAACATTCATATGGATATATGAGTTCTGGAATATGTATTTATACAATTATTTCATGGATAAAATCCCTATTGCTTTTGTTGTCTTACCCACTCTTCCAGAGCTGCCTGACTTTTTTTCTTTCAGAACCAACTGGCAAGATGTTCTGGAAACAAGATGTTTCTTAGCAACATTTTGTTTATATATATAAAAACATAACCTTTACTGCCACCTACTAGAGAAGAGAGAGCCTCCGCATTTAAATGAATGTACTTATTGGATCTCTTGGTTTTTGTATATAGTCCTGCGTGTTTTTCTTTCTTTCAGGAAGGAGTGTCCTTCGCTTTAAAATAGTTCTTCCTCAAGGCCATAGCTAATTGTATAGCACCTCCTCTCCTGTGTCCTCACAACTGTGGATGTGTGTTCATGTGCATATGTCTTAAAAGAAACACATGCCCGGTAGATTTTCCCCATTCTACCCCATTACTGTCAAAGTAATCCCTTCTGCAACTTTGATTATTTAGAGGATTTACTCTTTCCCTAAAGAAATATCACTGAACTCAGAAAGATATTTAGAAAAAATCTGACAAAAAGATCAATACTTCTAGAGAATAACTGGCCTTCTCCATATCTCCATTACGGAAGTGTTGGCTGTGGATGACCAAATTCCTTAGAGAGGACTGTTTTCTGACCCAAATGAAGTCACCTGCAAGAGAGCATGTGTGTGCCAGGGGAGGGGGTAGCCCCAGAGAAACAGTAAACACTGTAATCACAGAGGTATTTGAGAGAGTTCAAATACTTATTTTCACAAAAGTTCCCTTTAGTTTGCTTGTGTATTAGTTAGGGTTCTCCAGAGAAATGGAACCAATGGGATATGGAGAGAGAGACAGAGACAGCAAGAGAGAGGAGATTGTTGTTAAGGAATTGGCTCACACAGTTGCAGGGACTGGTAAGTCCAAAATCTATAGCGCAGGCCAGCAGGCTGGAGATGCAGGGAAGAGTTGATGTTGCAGTCTTAGGTCTGAAAATGATCAGGAAGTGAAATTCCTGGGGTACCTCAATCCTTTCTCCTAAGGTCTTCAACTGCTTAGATGAGGCCCATCCATATAATAGAGGGTAAACTGCTTTATTCAAGGTCTACTGATTTAAATGTTAATCATAACTAAAATAATAACTCACAGCAAATTCTGGGTGACTAAAATCACCCAAGGCATCACCTAATTTTACTATGAAACGTGATAAGATTATGACTGGACTTTTTTTTGTAATTCTTTTTTTTTTTTCATTTTGATATAATGATAGATTTGCATGTTGTTTTAAGAAATAATACAGAGAAATTAATTCTATGTACCTTTTACCCAGTTCCCCCCAATGGGAACACTTTGGAAAATTTTAGTACAGTATCATAACCAGGATATTACCAGTGATAGAGTCAAGATACAGAACACTTTCATTACCACAAGGATCATTCATGTTTCCCACTTATAGTCACTTCTATGTCCCTCCTGGCCCCCCTCCCTACATAACTGCTGGAAAACACTGTTTTGTTCTCTATTTCTATAATGTGTGTCATTTCAGGAATGTTATATAAATGGAATTGTATTATATAACCTTTTGAGACTGACTTTATCATGCAGTGTAGTTTTCTGAAGATTCATAGAAGTGGTTGCGTATATCAATAGTTTGTTCCTTTTTATTGCTGAGTAGTTCTCCATGGTATGGCCTGTTTAAATCATTCACCTGTTGAATGGTATCTGGGTTATTTCCAGTCCTGGCTATTACAAATAAAACTGATATAAACATTTGCAAACAGGTTTTGTGGGACAATAAGGTTTTTTGGTCTGGTTTTTTTTTTTTCATTTTGTTATTTCTCTGGGATAAATGTCAAAAAGTGCAATTGTTGGGCCATATGATAATTGCATATTTGGCTTGCTAAGAATAGTCAAATATTGTCCAGAGTGACAACCATCTGACATTCTCTCTAGCATGTAGGAGACATCCAATTTTTCTGCATCCTTGATAGCTTGATAACATTTGGTATTGTCATTATTCTTTATTACAGCCATTCTGAATGGGGATAATGATACCTCACTGTGTTTTTTATTTGCACTTTATTAATGACTAATGATGTGGAAAATCCTTTCATATGTTTATTGGACATCTGTGTATCTTATTCATTGAAATGTCTTCTCAAATCTTTTTCCAATTTTGCATTGGATTGTTTGACTTTTTTTCCCTTTTCGATCTTGTGAATTCTTTATATATTCTATATACTTGTCCTTTGTTGAATATGTGGTTTGCAGATCTTTTTTTCCCAGTCTGTATATTGTCTTTCAGCCTTTAAACAGGGTCATTTTCTGAGCAAAAGTTTTTGTTTTTATTTATATGAAAGCCAATTATTATTTTTTTAAATGAATTGTTTTTGGTGTTAAGTCTAAGAGCTTTTTACCTAACCATGAATCCCAAATATTCTCTTTTCTTTTTTCCTAAAAGTTTTTAGCTTTACTTTTATATTTAAGTGTATGATCCATTTTCGGTTTTTTAATAAAATTATGAAGTTTCAGTCATGTTTTTTTTTCTTGTTTGTTTTGTTTTCCCTGTTGATACCCAGCTGTTCTAGAACCATTTTCTGAAAAAGCTGTATTTCCTCAATTAAGTTACTTTTGTCCCTTTGTCAAAAATCAGCAGGATGTATATACATAAATCTATTTCCAAGTAGTCTTATTCCATTATCTGTGTGTTTATCCACCAGTATCAGTCTTTATTACTGTAGCTACATAATAAATCATAAAATCTGGCAGCTTTTTTCCTTCTGCTTTATTCTTCTTTTTCAAAATTATTTTAGCCATGTTCCTTTGTATTTCCATATACACTTTAAAATCATCATATCTACATCTATAAAATTTCTTGTTGGGATTTTGATAGTAATTGCACTGGACCTGTATATCAGTTTGGGGGGGAATTGATACCTTTAATATGTTAAATCCCCTGTTGCATGAACACAGTTTGTCTATTTATTTACATTTTTTATTTCTATTATCAGTGTTTTATAGTTTTCAGCATACAATTTTTATATATGTTTTGCTAGATTTATACCTGGATTTATTTCTTAAAAGCAGAATGCAATAAAAATCTTTATTTCTTGAGTGCCTGGGTGGCTCAGTCGGTTAAGCGTCCAACTCTTGGTTTTGGCTCAGGTCACCGTCTCACAATTTATGAGTTCAGGCTCCACATCGGGCTCTGTGCTGATGGTGCCGAGCCTGCTTGAGATTCTCTCTCCTTCTATCTCTGCCCATTCCCTGCTTGTGCGCGCTCTCTCTCTCTCTCTCTCTCGCTCTCTCTCCCTCAAAATAAATAAATAAACTTTACAAAAATATCTTATTTCTTTATTGAGGAGACCTGACTTTATCTATCTATCTATCTATCTATCTAATTTGAGAAAGAGAGGGAGAGAGTGGGGTAGATGGGAAGAGAAAAAGAGAGAAAAAGAGAGAAAAAGAGAGAGCAAGAGAGACAGAGAGAGACAGAGACAGACAGAGACAGAGTGAGTCCCAAGCAGACCCCATGCTCAGCATGGAGCCCAACATGGGGCTCGATTCCACAAACCTAGGATGATGACCTGAACTGAAATCAAGAATCAACTGCTGAAATGACTGATCCACCCAGGTGCCCCAAGTAGAGGAGACCTGACTTTAATCATTCTTGTCTCTATGCTTCCAAATAGTCAGTGTTTATTAGTTGGATTTTCTATTAAAATTTTCAAAAACCTTATGTTTACCGTTTAGAAATGATATCTTCTGAACAAAACATGTTAAAAATTGCTTGTCACTGACATAATCAGAGAAACCAATGTTGCAAATTAATTGGGTTTTGCCATGCCCATTCCTTTGTTCTCCCATTGTTCTCATCAACGGGTGATTTCTAGCAGCATTCCTGGATCCAAAACGTTAGTTTTCTGAGCCCCACTTAATATGCAATGCCAGACCTCAGTATTTTTCAAGGCTCCTGATGATGTCACTTTATGCTAGGACAGCATTCGATGGAAAGTAGGGGGTTAGATGCAGAGCTTTTGACACCAAAAGCACAGTGAAAAATGAGAATCCGGACATTAGGGCTTCTAATGGAATTAATCTGCAGCTCACAGTGTAAACTATTGATATGAAATGGCCTTGTGGCAGCACAAATACTTCACTGAGACCAAACAATGTGTAGATAACCTAGTTTGTTTCCAAATGAAAGCTGTGCATTACAAATTACTTCTTTTCTGTGATTAATTGTAAAATTGTACTGTAGGTTCTGAGGTTCAGTGTTCCCCTGGCACATATGCTGAGGTTTCATGGGAAGGAAGAGTGCAATTCAAAAAAAATGAGGATAAATCCTGTTTTGTTCTGCACAGTGGAAAACAAGTAAGCCTATGAAATCCATGGCAAGATACTTCAACCTTTTAAGCCTCAAGTTTTCCAGCTTGAGAGACCAGGGTACACTGAATAAACCAATTTTTGAAACAAACCGATGAACTGTGAAGTATTCCAGAAGAGAAAGAGGACTGAGGTCAGAATTCCTTTAGCTAAGGTGACCAGTTTCTCCTTATTTGTCCAGGACTTTCCTAGTTTTAACAAAGAAAGTCTCACAACCTAGGAAACCGCTCAGTATTAAAATGGAAGTCCAATGTCCCAGGATTCCTCCCATCTCTAACCAGAATGGTTAGTCTCCGTACCTCCAGCTCTCCCTCTTATTAACTTTAGGATTTTAAATGAAACCCATTACTTGTTTGAGTCTAGCTCCTCATCTACAGAAAGTAGAGAATACCTGTTCTATCTCTCACGGGGTCATTGAAAGGAATAAGTGTGATCATGTAAACACAGAGGCACACTATTCAAATGTTTGGGTTTGCTACCATCATAACTCCTAACCACTCCATGCTAACAATATTTTTGTCCTATACTTTACTTAATTGGACTCTCTGGCAGAGAAACAGTCATGAAATGATGAAAAGCTCTGTCCAATGGCTCATCTATTTCCAACCAGAACAATATTTTCTGCCATACTCTAGAGAACCCTTTAGCTAAGCACAAAATAGCATCTACCCCCAAATTACTGCTAAATGCTGTTTACCCTCTAATCCCCTAATTCTATTCAGCTGACATCACTTTATGGCTCTCTGGCAAATAACACAGTTCAAGTGTATAAGCATAGGGCGTGGATTTGAATAATTGCATGTTTATGTTCAAGAAGAATATAATAAAATATTTACAAATCCTGTTCCCCTCCAAGAGTAATACACTGTTCTATGGTAAAGGCGATGGGATGCTTACAGCTTGCCTTCTGCATTCTAATGATAGCATTTAGGAAAGAAATCACAGGGCTTTTGGTAGAGGTTTCTGTGCAAGTTTTTGGAATGTAGATAGTTGAATGTAACATACCAACAGATTTAAGCAAATTCATGAGGCTTCAAAGTTAATATCTGAAACGCTGTCAAGTGCCAGATCTTTTGTTTCACTCTGTTAGTAAATGTAACAGATGGTTTGCAAACATGTTTGGGATCTGAAGGCTGACTGATCATGTCAGTCTGATAGAAATAGAATGCAGCCATTTACCACATCAGAATGTGGGAAAAGGAAAGCTTCAAAATTAAACCTTAAAAGAGAGCAACTTTCTCACTGGGGCTGACTAACAAGAGAGAACACTGAATTTAAAACGTCTGTTACCTCATCACTAACTTTTGACTTTTTTCCTTTTTCTGATGCCAATATGGAATATTAAGAATAAGGATCTGTCACCTTCCAAAAAATAAATAAAAACCATATGCGAATCTTTGAGGTAATAGTGAAATCACCATCACAGATAGAGTTCTGTTGCCATGGGGATGATTATAGTCTCATGAAATTCAGTAATTCAACTTGTTCTCTGTGAATCCAGCTAAATGAAAGACAAAATTCTGTCTCTTTTCTCCAATCTGCAAACGAGAACACTGTTAACCTTGCAGAAAAGGAATGTTAATAGCTGGGCTCCTCTATCTGTCTGACTTCCACCTCTACCCTTCCCATCACAGTGTTGAAGCATAATGTAGGTCAGCGAGGACCAAAGAGAGTAGCTGCTATTACTAAAAATACATGTGATAACACATTTAGCTTTATTCTTGCACCAGTTTGAGGAAGAGCCAGGGCAAGACAATTTCTCCGATTCAAAGCTCTGAAATGACAGGGTCAACGATAGGCTTATCGGGGGTTTGAAACTGGGAAGGTACACAAAAGCTCAAGTCATTCCAGAAAGACTGCTGGTAAATGATCATTTGATATTGGTTGACTTCAACATAGGATACCCAGAGAATTATGGAGTAGGTCTTGCAGTAAGCTGTACTCTCCTTTTGTCTTCGTCCAACAAGTTTGAGAACCTCCTCTGTGCCAGACACCATGCTGGCTATGGAAGACACAACTGAACACAATGACAAGGTGCCAGCTCTCACAGAGCTCACATCCGAAGGAAGGAAAAAGACACCAGGAGAGAGCTCTCTGAGGTGGTCACATCTGGGCTGAGCCTGGCTACATTAAGGAGTGCCATTCTGTAAATGTTCTTACAGTAATCTCACATTACAGATTCAGCTTTTCTCTCTATTGGACACTCCCAACTGGAGAAACTGAGACGCAGAGTGGCTACAATGTACCCAGAGAAGCAAGTAGCCCTCAGAGGACTCCCTGAAACTTAGAGAAGCAAGGGTGAGATCTAATGAAAAAAAAAAAATCAGACAGTGTAGGTTCAAATACCAGTTCAACCACCAGTTGAGTAATTAAACTTAACTGAGTTTGACTTTCATCAGCAGTGCATATACTGAGCTAATGCCCTATTCGCCCCAATATTACAGGGTGCATTTCTTACAAATAAAGGCATTCTCCAACATGATCACAAGATAGCCACCAAAAACAGCAAATTAATGTTGGTGTAGTAACATCTCATCCACAGATTCCATTCAAGTTTCACCAAGTGTCCCAATAATAACAATATAGCAATAGCAAACTGTTCAAATTTGCTGTCATTTCGTTCTACCTTGTTATGGTGTCATTTTAGTATCCTTCTGTTTGGACCAGTTCCTCTGTATTTCTTTGGCTTTCATATACTTGACATTCTTGAATAGACAGGCCAGTTAATGTGTAGGATGTCCCTCAATTTCAGTTCATCTGTTTTCTCATGACTTGATTCAGATACCCTCCTCAAGACGCATGTCTCCGACACAACTAAATTGGCCACCCTTCCCATGAGCACTCTCCTTGCCCTGCTTGGACTCTGATGCCATGCCCAGTCTCTCATCTGCAAAACTGCCTTCTTCACCCTGTTCATACTCTGACCCTCAACACCAAATTGCCCCCCATGAGGATGGTATCTATGCTAGTCAGCCCCACCTTGCAGAGACCCTTCTTCTCCCCTGTTTTAAGTCCCTGTGCTCCTCCTCACCCAAAACCAATGTCTTCTTTGCTCCATATACTAACTTCAGGGTGCGACTGATTGTTCAAGAAGAAAGGAGATGAGAGATGTGATCAATAAATATTATTCCAGAACATTTCTGAGTATTTAGAGTAAGTTAATACAGACTTATCTATGTATTATTTACAGTTAGGACCAATTATCATGAGACTTGCTGTCCAGAAGCCAGTGAAATTGGACAATTGCCACTATACTCTTCCTCTTCAGTGAAAAGCCATAGTAAACACTTGTGTGCTTGGGTCCAAACCTATCCATTAGGGATATGTTCACTACCTAGCAGAAAATGCGTCTGAACTTGTCCAGCTGAACATAAGCTTCCTATTGCTTTACCCATCCCAACTTCCCAGTTCTGCAGAGGACCCCCCCCCCTCAAATTCTCTATTTTCCACAAGTGACTTTTCAGTTTATCTCTAGGTCTGTTCACTTATCTGACATCTCTCTCCATCCCACTTCTATATATAATAGAATTAGTTTATTGATACAACTGTTTTACATGTTATATAAGACCTGCTGACAATTCTGTAGTCTTCTTACTTTATCAGCTACTTTATACCCTAAATTAGATCTTGTTACTATCACAAAGATAACAAGCCTCTCCCTCCTCTTTCTCTCTCTCTCTCTTTCTCTCTTCCCCTGCTACCAACACGCACACTTTCTAAGGTTCATAGTAGCTGACCATAGAGAATTCTGCAGTAAGTTATTTATTCATTTACACTTGTAACAAATATTTTTGACCAGTGGTCATTACAAGGCCCAGGATTAGGCACCAGGGTGAACACATGAATCAAACTGAACTCCAAGTCAGTGTCTGGTGAAGTTCACTGGCAAAGCTGAATATAACAACAAATAGCCATTTATTGCATTGATTATTGCCTTTCCCTTTTGATATGTCTTATCTGTTCATGTTTCCTAACTTGACAATAAATGGGACCAGAGAAATACATGCACTCTTCCATTATTTCATTATTTTAAAGGCTTTATCCTTTTAGAACAGTTTTACATTTACAACAAAATTGAGAGGAAGGTAGAGAGTTTTTTATACTCCCTGCCCCCATTCATGTACACCCTTTCCCATTATCCATATTACTCACCACAGTGGTATTTTTTATCATTATTATTATTGTATCATTTTTTTTAACCATGGATGAACCTATGTTTGACACATCATAAACACTCAAAGTCCATTATTTACCTTGGGGATCACTCTTGGTGTTGTACATTCTATGGATTTGGACAAATATATAATGACATATATCCATAAATGTAATATATAAAGTATTTTCACTTCCCTAAAAATCCTCTGTGCTCTGCCTATCCATCTCTCCTTCCCCCTACCTTGGGCAACCACTGATCTTCTTACTGTCTCCAGAGCTTTGCCTTTTCCAGAATACCATACAGTTAGAATCATACACTATACAGTGTTTTTCAAATGGACTCCTTTCACTCGGTAATATGTATTTAAATTTTCTCCATATGTTTTCATGGCTTGATAGTTTATATCATTTTAGCACTAAATAATATCCCATTTTATGGATGGACCACAGTTTACTTATCTGTTCATCACTTGAAGGGCATCTTGGTTGCTTTCCAGATCTGGCATTTATGAAAAAAGCTGCTATAAACATCCATGTGCAGGTTTTCATGTGGACAATTTTAAACTCCTTTGGATAAATAACAAGGAACATGATTGCTAAGTCACATGGTAAGAGTATGTTTAGTTTTATAAGACACACCCAGTGGTCTTCCAAGGAGGTTGTGACATTTTGCATTCCCACTAGTAATGTAGGAGAGTTCCTGTTGTTCCACATCCACAGCATTCAGTATTATCATTGTTCAAGACTGCAGACATTCTGATAGGTCCTTAGTTGTACCTCTTTATTTTTTAATGTATGTTATCTATTGAAAAGTACATAAAACATAATGTCAGTTTAGTGACTATAAATGCTGATGTTTATAATTACTTATATAAAAGTTCTTACTTTTATATTTATATATATATATGTGTATAAAGATGTTGTATATGTTTTATATGTAATATACATAATATATATAATAAAAATATATTATATATTTATATTTAAATAACTCACAAAAAGAAATAGAATGGGGGCACCTGGGTGGATCAGTCAGTTAAGCGTCTAGCTCTTGATTTTCGTTGAGTACATGATCTCACTATTGTGAGATGTAGCCCCACTTCAGTCTTTGTGCTAAGCGTGGAGTCTGCTTGGGATTCTCTCTCTCCCTTTTCCTCTGTCCCTCCCCCACTCACACTCTTTCTCTCTCTCTCAAACAAGAAAAGAAATAGAACATTGCTAATACTTTAAAACTGTCCAACCTTCCCATTCTCCATCCCCACAAAAGTAATTATGGCATTATGATGAGTCATTTCTTTACTTTTTCAGAAATTTGTCACCAGTGTATGCACCACTAGAAAATTTAGTTTATTTTCCTGTTTTAAGGTTGATATTAATGGAATCATACTATATACATTCTTTTTCTTGTTTCTTTTATTTAATATTACTTATATGACCCATTAAAGTTGTTATTCATGGATATAGTTTGTTTATATCATCAATGTAAAATAGTCTATTGTTGCTATATACTTGGATGTATTTATCTATTCCCCTTATTAAAGAATATTGGAGTTTTTTCAAATCTGGGACTGTTTATGAATACGGCCATAAACAATCTTTGCTTATAACATGATGCATAACCAGGCAGGTAAATTTCTCTATATCTAAGATTGTAATTACTAGGTTCTTGATCAACATTATCAGAAAATACATATTTTCAAAAGCAATTATACCAATTTGTACTACATCAGCAGTATTAGAGTTCCCCTTATTCCATATCCCATCAATATTTAGCATTGTCAGGCTTTTAAATTTTTGTCATTTTGATGGGTGTATAATGATACTTTGCTGTGGTTTTAATTTACATCTCATTAATTACTTAGGAAGCTAAACAGTAATCCATGTACTCTTTCAAATGCTGACCATTAAGTCTCAAAAGATTACTTCTGATCTGATGGTGAATAAGCAAATATTCAGCATTAGACTTGTAGAAAAATCAGTGTAGAACAAGTAAAATCCCTTATCACTCTTAAAATTTAGAAGAAGATAATATTCCTTAATATAATTTTCATATTGAGACTTTTTTCTTAAAAAAAGTGGCTTTGTCAAGATTTGGTATCCACCTAATATATAGAGAAATCAATATGAAGTGTATAGTGAGATAAGCCAAGAGACTACATTAGCTAAAACATAACTGTAAGGAAATAAAAATGCAATAGGAGAATAAAAACAAAGATGCATTGTAGGCAGCAAAGAATAGAACTGGTATTTGGAACACCATATTTCTGGTGTTTGTCCATGAAGGAAGAAAAGCAGACAACAAAGCCCTGAGAGCCCCTTCCTCCCATTCATGCTCCCACTTATACATGTATACCAACCCTTGACCTATTCTCTATTATTCTGGCTTTTACCAGCATGTACAACCACAATACTAAACTTTTTTTCAGTTTGTGCTTTACATATAACTCCACCCCCCCCCCCCCGCCCCGACGCTTTTTATAACTCCTACATACTACCAATTCCCCATCAGTCAACTTCCAATTATACTTGTTCCAATTTCTTTACCAGAACATCTCTTACTAACCATCTGTTATGGCTTCATTCTATTATAGTGTCTTCCATTCTTCCTTCTGTCCACTGAATCATTATATTTATCTATTTCCATATTTTGGACAATATCTTTCAGGAACCCGGCAGCCTTGAGCAAGAGCTAAAGTTTCATGTGCATTCTTATTTCTTTCTCAGGGGTAAACGAACTCTATATAGGAAATAAAGGTTTTCTTTAATGTTTGTTGCAAGATTCCTACCATGCATAGGACTCAGTTATAAATTTAATAGTGAGGCTAGCCCTCACCTGTTATAGAATAAATGTCAGAGTCTGGATGTTCACTCCCTAAAGGTAGCTATTATCCGAAAGTAATGTTAGTGATATGGTTCTAGTTAATATCAAGTCTATAGTTTTTAGTGGATATTTTAAAAGACATATACAAGCTTATATAAGTGCATGCACATGTTATGCGTATTTATTTCCGGACTTTCAACCTAGGATACTGATTTGATTCATATTCCAGAGGTGAATGAAGCCCTGAAGTGTTTTAACTGTTTTAAAACTTGTTTTCTATTCAAACATTTGTTTTCTCATCTATGTCAGGTAATTCGCCAAAAAAGGACAGATCAATGCTATGAAAACACCAATGTGTTGCTTAGGGATCTTCACTTGAAAAGCATGCTTTTCAAGTTCATTGTATACGTGCTTTTCTTTCATTGATTTTAATGTAAAAGGACAAAGCACGTGAAACTTTAAAAAGAGAGAGTTTCCCCAGCCCTACAAGAGATCCTAAGGGGGATCCTGTGAGACAAAGTACCAGAGACATCACTACAAGCATAAAACATACAGACATCACAATGACTCTAAACCCATATCTTTCTATAATAACACTGAATGTAAATGGATTAAATGCGCCAACTAAAAGACATAGGGTATCAGAATGGATAAAAAAACAAGACCCATCTATTTGCTGTCTACAAGAGACTCATTTTACATCTGAGGACACCTTTAGATTGAGAGTGAGGGGATGGAGAACTATTTATCATGCTCCTGGAAGCCAAAAGAAAGCTGGAGTAGCCATACTTATATCAGACAAATTAGACTTTAAATTAAAGGCTGTAACAAGAGATGAAGAAGGGCATTATATAATAATCACAGGGTCTATCCACCAGGAAGAGCTAACTATTATAAATGTCTATGCGCCAAATACCCGAGCCCCCAGATATATAAAACAATTACTCATAAACATAAGCAACCTTATTGATAAGAATGTGGTCATTGCAGGGGACTTTAACACCCCACTTACAGAAATGGATAGATCATCTAGACACACAGTCAATAAAGAAACAAGGGCCCTGAATGATACATTGGATCAGATGGACTTGACAGATATATTTAGAACTCTGCATCCCAAAGCAACAGAATATACTTTCTTCTCGAGTGCACATGGAACATTCTCCAAGATAGATCATATACTGGGTCACAAAACAGCCCTTCATAAGTTTACAAGAATTGAAATTATACCATGCATACTTTCAGACCAGCTTGCGATGAAGCTTGAAATCAACCACAGGAAAAAGTCTGGAAAACCTCCAAAAGCATGGAGGTTAAAGAACACCCTACTAACGAATGAGTGGGTCAACCAGGCAATTAGAGAAGAAATTAAAACATATATGGAAACAAACGAAAATGAAAATACAACAATCCAAACGCTTTGGGATGCAGCGAAGGCAGTCCTGAGAGGAAAATACATTGCAATCCAGGCCTATCTCAAGAAACAAGAAAAATCCCAAAAACAAAATCTAACAGCACACCTAAAGGAAATAGAAGCAGAACAGCAAAGGCAGCCTAAACCCAGCAGAAGAAGAGAAATAATAAAGATCAGAGCAGAAATAAACAATATAGAATCTAAAAAAACTGTAGAGCAGATCAACGAAACCAAGAGTTGGTTTTTTGAAAAAATAAACAAAATTGACAAACCTCTAGCCAGGCTTCTCAAAAAGAAAAGGGAGATGACCCAAATAGATAAAATCATGAATGAAAATGGAATGATTACAACCAATCCCTCAGAGATACAAACAATTATCAGGGAATACTATGAAAAATTATATGCCAGCAAATTGGACAACCTGGAAGAAATGGACAAATTCCTAAACACCCACACTCTTCCAAAACTCAAGCAGGAGGAAATAGAAAGCTTGAACAGACCCATAACCAGCGAAGAAATTGAATCGGTTATCAAAAATCTCCCAACAAATAAGAGTCCAGGACCAGATGGCTTCCCAGGGGAGTTCTACCAGACATTTAAAGCAGAGATAATACCTATCCTTCTCAAGCTATTCCAAGAAATAGAAAGGGAAGGAAAACTTCCAGACTCATTCTATGAAGCCAGTATTACTTTGATTCCTAAACCAGACAGAGACCCAGTAAAAAAAGAGAACTACAGGCCAATATCCCTGATGAATATGGATGCAAAAATTCTTAATAAGATACTAGCAAATCGAATTCAACAGCATATAAAAAGAATTATTCACCATGATCAAGTGGGATTCATTCCTGGGATGCAGGGCTGGTTCAACATTCGCAAATCGATCAACGTGATACATCACATTAACAAAAAAAAAGAGAAGAACCATATGATCCTGTCAATCGATGCAGAAAAGGCCTTTGACAAAATCCAGCACCCTTTCTTAATAAAAACCCTTGAGAAAGTCGGGATAGAAGGAACATACTTAAAGATCATAAAGGCCATTTATGAAAAGCCCACAGCTAACATCATCCTCAACGGGGAAAAACTGAGAGCTTTTTCCCTGAGATCAGGAACACGACAGGGATGCCCACTGTCACCGCTCTTGTTTAACATAGTGCTGGAAGTTCTAGCATCAGCAATCAGACAACAAAAGGAAATCAAAGGCATCAAAATTGGCAAAGATGAAGTCAAGCTTTCGCTTTTTGCAGATGACATGATATTATACATGGAAAATCCGATAGACTCCACCAAAAGTCTGCTAGAACTGATACATGAATTCAGCAAAGTTGCAGGATACAAAATCAATGTGCAGAAATCAGTTGCATTCTTATACACTAACAATGAAGCAACAGAAAGACAAATGAAGAAACTGATCCCATTCACAATTGCACCAAGAAGCATAAAATACCTAGGAATAAATCTAACCAAAGATGTCAAAGATCTGTATGCTGAAAACTATAGAAAGCTTATGCAGGTAATTGAAGAAGATATAAAGAAATGGAAAGACATTCCCTGCTCATGGATTGGAAGAATAAATATTGTCAAAATGTCAATACTACCCAAAGCTATCTACACATTCAATGCAATCCCAATCAAAATTGCACCAGCATTCTTCTCGAAACTAGAACAAGCAATCCTAAAATTCATATGGAACCACAAAAGGCCCCGAATAGCCAAAGTAATTTTGAAGAAGAAGACCAAAGCAGGAGGCATCACAATCCCAGACTTTAGCCTCTACTACAAAGCTGTCATCATCAAGACAGCATGGTATTGGCATAAAAACAGACACATAGACCAATGGAATAGAATAGAAACCCCAGAACTAGACCCACAAACGTATGGCCAACTCATCTTTGACAAAGCAGGAAAGAACATCCAATGGAAAAAAGACAGTCTCTTTAACAAATGGTGCTGGGAGAACTGGACAGCAACATGCAGAAGGTTGAAACTAGACCACTTTCTCACACCATTCACAAAAATAAACTCAAAATGGATAAAGGACCTGAATGTGAGACAGGAAACCATCAAAACCTTAGAGGAGAAAGCAGGAAAAGACCTCTCTGACCTCAGCCGTAGCAATCTCTTACTCGGCACATCCCCAAAGGCAAGGGAATTAAAAGCAAAAGTGAATTACTGGGACCTTATGAAGATAAAAAGCTTCTGCACAGCAAAGGAAACAACCAACAAAACTAAAAGGCAACCAACGGAATGGGAAAAGATACTTGCAAATGACACATCGGACAAAGGGCTAGTATCCAAAATCTATAAAGAGCTCATCAAACTCCACACCCGAAAAACAAATAACCCAGTGAAGAAATGGGCAGAAAACATGAATAGACACTTCTCTAAAGAAGACATCCGGATGGCCAACAGGCACATGAAAAGATGTTCAACGTCGCTCCTTATCAGGGAAATACAAATCAAAACCACACTCAGATACCACCTCACGCCAGTCAGAGTGGCCAAAATGAAGAAATCAGGAGACTATAGATGCTGGAGAGGATGTGGAGAAACAGGAACCCTCTTGCACTGTTGGTGGGAATGCAAATTGGTGCAGCCGCTCTGGAAAGCAGTGTGGAGGTTCCTCAGAAAATTAAAAATAGACCTACCCTATGACCCAGCAATAGCACTGCTAGGAATTTATCCAAGGGATACAGGAGTACTGATGCATAGGGGCACCTGTACCCCAATGTTTATAGCGGCACTCTCAACAATAGCCAAATTATGGAAAGAGCCTAAATGTCCATCAACTGATGAATGGATAAAGAAATTGTGGTTTATATACACAATGGAATACTACGTGGCAATGAGAAAAAATGAAATATGGCCTTTTGTAGCAACATGGATGGAACTGGAGAGTGTGATGCTAAGTGAAATAAGCCATACAGAGAAAGACAGATACCATATGGTTTCACTCTTATGTGGATCCTGAGAAACATAACAGAAACCCATGGGGGAGGGGAAGGAAAAAAAAAAAAAAAAAGAGGTTAGAGTGGGAGAGAGCCAAAGCATTAGAGACTGTTAAAAACTGAGAACAAACTGAGGGTTGATGGGGGGTGGGAGGGAGGGCAGGGTGGGTGATGGGTATTGAGGAGGGCACCTTTTGGGATGAGCACTGGGTGTTGTATGGAAACCAATTTGACAGTAAATTTCATATATTAAAAATAAATAAATAAATAAATAAATAAATAAATAAATAAATAAAAAATAAAAAGAGAGAGTTTCCAATCAGTTGGGTCTCAACAGATGTTCAGTTCAGCACTGTTTTACTCACTGCTGGTTTCAGCCTGAGAGAAAGCACTCTGTTGGGCCAAGATATTGCTGACAATATTGGCAATGCAGCCATGGCCGCCAGTTATTCACTTTGAGAAGTGTGACAAGTTAATCCCTCATTTCCTAATTGAGACATTCAGGAACATAAACGAAATGATCTCTGTGGAACTTCAGGAAGGTGCTATATTATTCAATACTCATCTGAATACCATTCTTACCCAGAGGGCCACACAGTATCACATTATCTAATCTAGCTTATTTCAAGCTGGATATACTCAAAGACTATGACCATTCTTTTACCATAACCTATCTCTGCAGGAAGATACTCACAAACTTCTGCAAAATCAGTTCAAATGATAACCCTTTTCTGTAAAACTTCTTTATGCTTAATATGAATCTCATGCATTTGTAGTTCATGCTTAGTTTTCCACATGCTGTCCATGGTGAAAGGAAAATAATTTAAAACTGGTTTTTATGTTGTTTTATGTTCTTCCTTAACATGTAAAAATTGTTCTGATAAGTCAGTAAGAAAAGACCAACAGTCCAATACGTAAGTGGGTTAAATATCTAAACAAAAAGTTAAGAAAAAAGAAAATAGAAATTGTTATGAAATGTATGGAAAGATGCTCATTTTCATTCTTAATGCAAGTCAAAAGAATTTTGAGATACTGTTTTTCACCTGAGAGGTAGGAAACAGGAACTTTCCTCCACTGTGGGGATAGGGGTTATTAATAATTATAGATCTTATGAAGGTCAATTTGGTACACATCTTTTGATGCAGAAATTCCATTTCTGGATCTCACCAATATACTAGATCTCTCTCTCTCTCTCTCTCTCTCTCTCTCTCCAGAGTTATTAATTGCAACATTCTTCTCTGTAATAGCAAAAGATTCAAAATATCTTGAATGCCTTTCAGAATAATACTGGTTTAAAAAATAATGAGGAAGCTTTTGGGGAATTGCTATCTATGGAAATGTCCCCACAATATATTTTAATAGAGTAAAGCAGAGTACAGAACAATGTTTATAATATGCTACTGTAATTTGGGCTTAAAAGGGTGGACTATATATACATATATTTTTTCTTATAAAGATTATTTCTGGAACAATGAATAAGTTACAGCAACACTGCTGCCCCTTAGGAGGGGAATTATATGAGTGAGGGGATAAAGGTCAGAGAGACATGCATCAATTTACACATTTGTTGTTCCTTTTACATGTTGTATCATGGGCAACATAATCTACTTGATGTAAAATAATTTAAATGTAAAATGTAAAATGTTTCTCATCAGTTCACTTGACTTCCATCTTTTGAAATCCATTTGTTCATTCAATATTAATTTCACTTGGCTTAAAGTAAGAAGTAGAAAAGCTATAAAGAAAAGCGTCATTAAGAAGAATGTCATTATTGCCCTATATAGGAAGGGGTGACTTACATTTGTGAGTTTAATACAAAGCATAATTTGTGATAAGTGGTATAATGAATGTCTTATCTAGAAACTACAGAACCTCAGTGAAGAGAAAATCACATCAGTAACAAGCAAAGTTTCACTTTAGAGATGATATTTGACTTAAAGAGAAATTTGAGGATGGATATAAAAGAGAAAATATGTCAAACAGAAGAAAAGCTATAGAACCTTATTTATTCATCTGGATAAAGGCAGGCATGAGACTTCTTTCTGCCGATAAATGCAATACTTTACTATTGGACCACCCGCATTAGTGATTTAATTAAAGTGACATTTAATCAGCCAAGCACCTTGTCTATTTGTAATAATTTTTGCAGTTTTTCCATGCTGAATCAATACATTTTGCTACTAATATCATCATTTTTATGAACGAAATTGTCCAATTATTTGTTCTTATATTACCATAGAATTTTGGAATTGTGTCCAATAGCTTGGCCACCATGTATGGTTGGCAGGTTATTCTCTGCATGAATCCAAGACATGCAAATTGGGAGTTGTGTCTACCTCGAGTGGGTATCTTTTTCTAAATGACACAGATGCCACATGGCCAGATGGTTCCCTCATTTTGTAGGGAAACAAAGGTTTTCATTACATGAAAATATTTCCAAATACATTGATCATTTAATTGGTCCCTTAGTTCCACTCAAATATTCCACCATCATTCTAGTGTCTATTCCCATAGGTTCATTCCAGGTATCTCTGGAAAAGTCTCTTGCTGATTGCTGTATATTACAAATATAATATCAAAAAATAACCAAGAGAAATATTCAGCCATGACACAAGATTTTATGAAAGCTAAGGAAGTGATGGAGAACTGCTGGAATCGCCTTTAAAATATTAATAAACAAGATCCTCAATCTTATTATCTAGATGCTTGATCTAGACCCTCAATCAATAAGAATCTAGAAAGTTAGACCAGACAATAATCAAAGATGAGAAGCTCAATATTTTCTACAAGACAGGCATTTGAAAAAGGAATAAAAGTGAATAACAAAAGATAAAGAGATGCCTTTGAAAAAAATTGAGCAAAACAATGATATTCTATATGATTTTGTTGTAGTATATACATGAATCGATTACAAAAATCAAACTTGTGTTAGAAACATTTTTGTTTATCTGATAATTGTGATTAAAATCTATTTTAGTAAATGTAAGTTCAAATATATTTACTTTCTAAAGTATTTTTAGTTGCATTTTCGAAGACAGTTGCCATGGAATATTTTTATTCCTTTTTTTGTTGTTGCTATGAAATTGTTTTTGGTGTTTAAAGAGGTTCCAATTTAAAAGATCTTTTTAATAACACTTCTCTTCATCAATAGATCTTTGTGGAAAGATTGCTGTTTATGAGATAAACTAGGAAAATAAATTATGCCTGCCTATTCATAAGTTAATATGTAAAGCAATGATTCATTTTGGAAATAGAAAAGAAATCCTATAAATTCTATTAGATATATTGCTGGTAAGTATATAGGTTGATATATAATATAAATAAATAGCAATTTGTCAGTAATATAACAATCTAAAAATTTTGTCCCAGCAATACACTTTTAAAAATGGATCCTCAAGAAAATAATCATAAAGTTGGAAAGCACATATCACATAATTATTTACAATAAACCAAGTTTGAATAATCTTCATGTCCAACAGTGGGGGATGTTTAACTAAACTACGGTAGCTCCATCAAAAGGAATGCCATGCTGTTGTTATATATGTTGATGAAGTTGATTTGGATGTAAATTTATAACAATAAAAGCTTTTTAAGATTAATTCTTTTTTAAAAAAAATTTTTTTAATGTTTACTTATTTTTTTTTAAGACAGAGAGAGACAGAGAATGAACAGGGGAGGGTCAGAGAGAGAGGGAGACACAGAATCTGAAACAGGCTCCGGGCTCCGAGCTGTCAGCACAGAGCCCGATGCGGGGCTCGAACCCACGGACCGCGAGATCATGACCTGGGCTGAAGTCGGACGCTCAACCGACTGAGCCACCCAGGCGCCCCTTTAAGATTAATTCTTAAATGAAATGAAAATCATACACATACATACTCTATAAGCTCATTTGAGTTTAATAATCAAGAAATACCAGAGTCCTCCCCAAAGCACCTTATCCAGAGCTACTATCTTACTATGAATCCAGAGTTCAATAGGGATGACTTCATTGGCCTACCCATTTTAAGTATATAGAAAGATCTGCCCATGGAATTGTCTCTTTGTTCTTGGGGCTCTGTCTACTTCTTCAGCCTCATTTGCTGTCACTTTCTCAATCATTTTGGTTTCTCAGCTCTGAACTGTTTATGGTTTCCTAAAGAGGTGTTGTAATTCAGTTCTTCCATGCCTTTGTATATGCCCATATGCCCATTCAATGCCTTTCTTACAACCCCTCTGCTGTTTAGAAAGTATTTATTTATCTTTCAAAACTTAGCTCAGTTAGGACCTCCTTTAAGATGGCATTCAAGATACCTCAATATATCATCCCTCCCACCTCCAAAGAAGATGATGCTGAAAAGATCATGCATGTTATGTTTGCATCCTTTGAAACGTTTATTGTTGAAAATATGACAAGGTGTTCTTTCATTTATTTTTTTAATATTTTTTTAAAGTTTATTTATTTTGAGACAGAGCACAGGCAGAGGAAGAGCACAGAAAGAGAGACAGAGAGTGAGAGAGACAGAGAGAGAATCTCAAGCAGGCTCTGTGGGTGAGCACAGAGCTCGACATGAAATTGTGAGATCATTACCTAAGCTGAAATCAAGAGTTGGATGCTTAACAGACTGAGCCACCCAGGCACCCTGACAAGGTGTTGTTTTAACTCATCTTTTCTACTTATGGTACGCTTCTTGAGGGTGGAATATATAATTTTAATTATTCATGTATCAATAATGCTTTGTGTATTACCTCTCAAGAAATAAATTGACAAATGTTCCCAGAAGAAAAATAGACACTGTAAAAATAAAAAGTATAAAATGATTGATTTGCCTTTCCTTTATAAATAAAGCTTCAGAAGTTAAAACTGTGAGTAAATCATAATGACATACAGCCAAGCTCAATATTAGACTCTTCACCCTAGAAAATGTAAAAGATTCATCACACAATAATTTACCTAATTAAACTCTTTCAGTTTTCATTTTCAGCAGATGTGTTCTCAATTTCTACTTTTTAGATAGATTTTTGACAAACTAAATGGCCTCATCAACTTTCTCTTGCTTTACAATGGAAAATTGCAATGGGGAAAAAATTCTTCTTCAGAAAAGAGGTAAATAAGCATGTGGCAAGCTCTTTGAAAGAGTCATCTGTTCAGAGGAAAATCTCAGATGTTGTGAGGGCAAAACATAGGTCTGCTCACTTCCTCCCACACTAAGTTTTCAGGAAGTCCCTAAGGGAGAATGTTAATTGCCACTAAGGCATTGCCTCTTTTCTCCTGTTCTCCACTCCTTTTCCTCTCTTCTTTATTTTGTCAACGGTGTTCTTTTTTTTTTTTTCTCCAAATCTATGTGTCTAGTGAAATCATAATCGCTGTGATTCAATTGTTAAGGGACCTTCTCTGTAGTTCTCCAGGGCCAACCTTGCTGGTATCAATTCTTTCTTCTGACATCCTATAGCACTTGCTAGGGGTTAGGCCTCTAGTACTTATCCTTGTTTGCACTGGAGCTATTAATACACTTATCTCTTAGTTACCTGTAAGTTCTAGGAAACACAGGCTATATCTTATGTACATTTATTCCCCCTAGTATCCTAGAAGATTCATTAGTAAGCTGTGGACTCCATAAACAAGGTTAAAAAAATCCGAAGGAGAAAAAAAAAACAAAAAAACCCTGGGATGAAAGATTAATAAAGGCTGAATTTATTTATTGATAAAGGGGATAGAATGGAGGACAGATAACATGTGGTTGAATATTTTGAGTCTCATAACTTTTCATAACTTGAACCCTTAGTTACTAATTCCCTTCCCTAAAAAAAAAAAAAATTACAAATCTAGAAAAGCAGATATATGAGAACAGACAGAGGCAGTTACTGACACTGAGCTCTGAACAAGCAAGGCCACAACATTACTACCGTACAGGTATGAAAGCAGCTGCTGGTCATAAACAGTCATCATGTCACCACAGCTGACACTGTGTAGGCACAGACAGTGTGCTAGGCACTGACTGGGCTAAATTAATCTCAGGTAATCCTCAAAATGACGGTCAGAGTGAGGTACTCTTAATCTTCCAGTTTTACAAATGAGAACACTTAAGCCTCAAAGAGGTTAAGTAACTTCCCTAAGTTCCAAAACTAATGATTAAATCAGACATCAAATTCTGATTGGCCTGTGCTCGCTTCGGCAGCACATATATAAAGAGGAAGATCGATATGAAAAAAAAAAAAAAAAAATTCTGATTGGCCTGACTTCAGAGATACTATAATGCCCCAACATGCAGGAAATTTAGAGACGTAAAATATAAACCACTTCTTTTTCTTGTTAAAACAACAACAACGAAACAACAAAAATTATGTTATACCTGTGATTCTCAAACACAATTCATATGAAAATATCATTCTAAAAATATTTTCACAAGAAACATCCTAAATCTCAACTGAAGCATTTATTTGTATCTTTATTAAGTTTTTAATTTTAATTCCAGTATTGTTAGCATACAGTGTTCTATTAGTTTCAGGCATACAATATAGTGATTCAGCAATTCTACACATTATTCAGTGCTCATAAGGATAAATGTACTTTTCAAAAAATTTTTTAATGTTTATTTACTTATTTTGAGAGAGAGAGCGCACACAAGTGGGGGAGGAGCAGAGAGAGAGGGAGAGAGAGAATCCCAAGCAGAGTTCATGTTGTCAGTGCAGAACCCAATGCCCAGTGGGAAGGGGGCATTCGCTGGAGAGGAAAAGAGAGAGAGGGAGAGCGAGAGGGAGAGTGAGCGAGAGAGGGGTGAGAGCTGGATCTCACAAACCGTGAGATCATGATCTGAGCCAAAATCAAGAGTTGGAGGCTTACCCGATTAAACCACCCAGGATAAGTGGATTCTTAATCCCCATCACCTATTTCGCCCATCCCCTGACCCAACTCCCCTTTGGTAACCATCTGTTTATCCTCTATAATTAAGAGTCTTCAGCTGAAGCATTTCAATTCATAGTGCAATCACATTCACCCTCTTACTCCTGCCTTCCTACCCCACTTCCCACATTCTATTGGCTTCTTTTCTTTCCTGTAATTTTTAATTGGAAAACTGGTGAGTATCTATTAGCATATTAATATCTGTCATGTAGACATATTTATTTCTACTAATGCAGCCCAAGACTGCATTAGATCGTTAGGGTCAATCACACTATTATTTATACTGGATTTGTAGTTGTAACACTTAAGAATGCTTTTTGCTGCAAGTAACAAAATCTGACACATGGGCTTAAATAGGAGAATAAACACCAATAACATAAAATTTAGAGGCAGGTAGATACCACTGTTGTTTCTATGACTCAAAAGTTGTCTAGTAACATCTCTGTGATTTCCTTGGCCATATCCCCTTACATGTTGCTTCATGACCTGCCCTAATTACCATGTTGAAAGCAGAAAACCGGAAGAAAGAGGTAGAGTTTGGCCAGATACATCTTTATTTTTGATTGGGAAAGAAAATCTTCCCAGACTTCTTGTCTTGATATTCTTGTCTCATAGGCTACAGTGAGCTACATCCCTCAACAAGAGAGGCAGCAAAGGAGAAGGGGTTTTAAATGGCTTTTAGGTAACCAGTAAACCGTAACTGCTACATAAACCTAAGGTAGAGATTGACTTAGCCAGGGTTGAGATGCTTTATCTCTCAAATCATGTTACTTCTTCAGAGACATCCTCCTTGACCCTCCAGCTCTATCAGATTGTTATCTGTTCTAACAGCATTCCAGATTGCTTCTTTTGGTGCGTGACAGTCTATCACAGTATAACGTATAATTAAAACTTGGGGAAATTTCTGATAGTGCTTTGGGATACACTCTAAGAATTGGTCATGATTTATGTTTAAGTTTTTTACAACTCACCATGCATGTTTAATATACCCTGAAATATTTATATAGCTTAGATATTGCACTTGGAAGACATTTCATTTGATATTTGTACATTCAAGCTAGATGCTAATTTGTTCAGCAAATACATTAGGCGTGCATTTATTTTTCAGAATTATTTCTAAAAGTGAATTATAATTTCCTTCTTATTATCCAGTTTCCACTTAAAGAATGAACTATACCCCAAGCAGAATTGCAAATTCCGGTAGGTGTGACCCCTGCTAAAATTAATTTAGGATAGCTTCTCCTTAAATTGTTTCCCCCGTGACATCAGGTGAATTGATCACAAGAGACTTAATAACTTTGGTTTAAGTCTACATTCTTTATAAATCTGTAATCACGTCACATCAGACATTCCATTAAAGAGCTGATATTTGTAAAGCAAATCATTGAATTCTTCCAAAGCAGTTTGCTGAATGGTCACATGAACTAATTACTGTTTATTACCACCTACATATCTTCTAAGGGAAGCTTTAAGCAGATAAGACAGCATATTTTAACTAAGAGCAATATGTAACTACTTAGAAGGCAGAAAATAAATTTGAAAAACTACATATTCTTTTAAAGCTGCCTATTAGTTTCTCAAACCAATAAACAAACAATAAATACATGGTCATTCTGATAAAGACAAATGTGCCATGATCAATATATTTTAATTAAAAAGAGAACATACATCAGCATGGAGATGCACATTTACGGGACCAGACTGACTGCATTAGTTCAATTGTTTTAAGTGTTTTAGGTTGGTCATTCCTAGGATACATGGACATATTAGGCCTATTAAGGAAAAACTTTCCATATTTAAGTTGCAATAAGAAAAAAAAAAGCTGCCAAGAAAAGAGGTAAGTAAGCATGTAGCAAGAACTTTAATTTACTCTGAGGATAAAACATACTCACAACCAATGGGTGAAGCAAGCCAAAATTTAATTCCATGTTCTATATCCCTAAGACCTAGTCAAGGAGAAAATTCTCACCATTCATGAAATATAATGTATACCCATGAAGTCTTTTGTTCCAACAGCCTATCAGATACCAGGGAAATTGGGTCCTTCCTTCTATGGTTGAGGGAAGATTAGAATTTTGGTCATCAGGTCATAAGAGGTGAAACAGAAGTAGCATCATGCACTGGAAATCTGACCTATTTGCTCAGGCTGCCCCAAAGAACCTCCAATCTCTTTTTAAGGAATTAGCTAGTATACTCACTCCTACCACACAGGCAAAAGTAACCTGCTAATCTGTTTTGTTTTATGACATTACCTGTTTATTTTCTTCTCTCTGGCTTAATTACTTACTTGTTTACTTTCTTTTTATTACTTCTAGAAAGTAATTTCCATGAAAGCAAAGGCCATGTCTCTTTAGATTACCACAGTAACCCCAGGACCTAGAAGACAGTTTGCTATAAAAGACTCAAAATAATCCTTTGTGAAATTAATGAATTAAGGTGAAGCACTCACAAAAACAGTGCCCTGCGCACTCAGTAAGTGCTCGTGTTTTTTACCCATAAATTCCACATAAAATTACCAGGAGCAAAAACACAACAAAATTTTATTTTTAGCCTTTCCTAGTCTGTTTGGAAAATGCTATTGTAGGCTTAATTCTCTCTTCTCTCCTAAATATTTTAACTAAGGAGTTTCCATCTGCACTGTCTGTTAGAATGTGCTATTGAGCCAGAGCACATCAAAAAAACCAAAACCAGGGCGCTGAAGATCGACAGACTCTAGCCTGGCAGACTTTGAAACATAATGAGGAGAATATGAAGTCCTGGGAGTGCAGTCCAAGCAATTTGACAATTCCTTGGGGAAAAGACCACGATCCAGAAGGTTGACTCAAACATTTTAGGATAGATAAACCAGAAGTGACACTCCTGAGAGCCAAACTAAGGAGAGACTAATAAGAATGTCCCACCTCCTGTTTTCAGACACGTGACACCAGATGAGGAAACAATTCTTTTTCGTACTGGAGCCAGCTGGACAGTCCGAAAAACCACCACTTTCCCCGATTTTAAGCTTTGGAAATCCCACTGGAGACAGCAAACACCATATATAAAGAATCATTCCATGAAATGAGGAGAGGGTATTCCTTTCATACAACTTTAGAAGCTCTGCTGTCTGTTGACAAAACACATTTAGAAACTGAAGGTCTTCAATTTACTTTGATTTACAGAGCTGTGAGAGAGAAAGTAATATGCTTAACAGTCTTTATTGGATGGTAACTCAGCTCAAGAAAATCTTCCATATTTATTTCCCTGGCCATAGCTTAAAAAATCATTAGGTTAAAAGGCAATAATCATAATGTGCTCCCCTACTAAACAGAAAACTCCTGAAAGGCAAGAATTAACTTTGCCACAATTGCCTAATTTTCTTACTAGCATAGTAAATGATACTGACAACATGATTAGTCTCTCAGCTACCCACATACCAGGAATGAAGAGAGCCTCTATCTAAAAGTCCTATTAACTAGGTTTGTGATATTAGGTAAATCATGTATGATTGCTGGACTTCTATTTCCTATATATAAATATGTGAGGGGGAGGGTATGGTCCAGTTACCCTATTTTCAGTTAGAACAGATTAGCTATTTTCTGTTTTAAGCATTAGGATCTTGTATGGGTCTTAGTGGCTCCCAGAAAGGTATATTTATGTATTAGGAACTGTAAATGTGACCTTATTTGACAAAGTGCCTTTGCAGAGGTAATTAAGAATCTTGAGATATCACCCTGGATCACCCTTGTGGACCTGAAATCCAATGACTAATGTCCTTATAAGCCACTGAGAAGACACCATGTGAAGATGGAGGTAGACTGGAGTAATGTAGCAATAAGCCCAGGAACTCCTGGAACCACCAGAAGCATGAAAACACAAGAAAAGATGGTCCCTTGGAACCTTCAGAGAGAGCAGGGCCCCACCAATACCCTGACTTTAGACTTCTGAAGGCTAGAAGTGCTCTAATAAATTCCTGTTGCTTAAACCACCAAGTATGGGGGCACCTGGGTGGCTCGGTCAGTTAAGCGACCAACTTCGGCTCAGGTCATGATATTGCAGTCCATGAGTTCAAGCCCCGCATCGGGATCTTTGCTGACAGCTCAGAGCCTGAAGCCTGTTTCAGATGCTGTGTCTCCCTCTCTCTCTCTCTCTCTGCCCCTCCCCCACTCACGCTCTGTCTCTCTGTCTCTGAGAAATGAATAAACCTTAAAAAAAATTTTTTTTAAATAAATAAACCACCGAGTTTGTGGTAATTTGTTTCTATGGCCACAGGAAATGATTATAGTCAGGGTTTGACAGATGCTAGAATTCTACTCAAATGGTTACAGTGAAGAGAATTTGGAGTATTTCTGAAAGAGGTACGGGCAAGGTTGAAGAATCTAAGCACTCAGGGATAAGCAACAACAAGTAGGAAGCTTTGCTACCTCTAGGTCTAAAAGGACAAAAGGAAGAAACAGCTTTATCTTTAAGGGAGCTAAATGAGCTGGAGCTATGTGGGAGGACCTGCCAGAGCAAGCTGTGGAGGTCGTCACCGGCACCCAGCACTGTAGAAACGCAGAATCAAATCAGGAAGGACTCAGGGGTACCTGCATGGATCAGTCAGTTGGGCATCTGAATCTTTTTTTTTTTTAATTTTTAAAAACATTTATTTATTTTTGAGAGACAGAGAGATAGAGAATGAATGGGGGGAGGGGGGCAAAGAGAGAGGGAGACACAGAATCTGAAGCCTTCTCCAGGCCCAGAGCTGTCAGCACAGAGCCCGACGCGGGGCTCGAACCCACGAACCGTAAGATCATACCCTGAGCCGAAGTCAGACGCTTAACCGACTGAGCCACCCAGGCGCCCCAAGACAAGTTTTTAAAAAATGTTTATTTATTTTCAAGTGGTGGTGGGGAGAGGCACAGAGAGAGGGAGACACAGAATCTGGAGCAGGCTCCAGGCTCTGAGCTGTCAGCAGAGTCAGACATGGGGCTCAAACCCACGAATGGTGAGATCATGACCTGAGCCGAAGTCAGAGCTCAATCCACTAAGTCACCCAGGCACCCAATGAATCTTGATTTCATAGGATTGAGCCTGGTGTCCCCATGTCAGTCTCCACATTGGGCATGGAGACTGTTTGAGATCCTCTCTCTCCCATTTCCCTCTGCCTCTCCCCGACTCATGCACACTCTCTCTCTCTGGAAAACAAAACAAAACAACAACAAAAAAAGCAAACAAATAAATCAAAGCGGAAAGGACCTAGAGCAGAAATGAAGAAAATGTACTGGCATCTCATCTCCTCTCCTGATCCTCCAGGCTGCTGGTGGTGGTTCCCCTTATTGTCCAAATACAACCAGAAGCAGAGAACAAGAAACCTGAGGGTTACATCCCATAGGATTCTGCCCTCTGGGGGACAGAGAAGGGCAGAGAAATTTGGAGAATGTCTGGGAGAAATCAAAGGGAGAATAACTTGCATAAGTGCCAACTAAGATTTAGTTTTTAAAAAGAAATGTATTGGAAAAAGAAAAGAATAAAGTCTGGAGATTATTTCCAGGAACTATTTTATTTCTAACAGTCTATGATTCTCTGAAACACCATGTCGAAACATGTTCCTCCTTCCTAAATTTCAGTTTTCTCTGCTTTGAAGGAAATATTCTCTGCAAAGTTTAATAAATCTTTAATAAATCTCAATAAATCTCTTGAATCAGCCCAATAGAAGGAAACTAGCATTTTACAACACTTCCAAGAACTGTTGGAGGTTATTTATGTAACTTCTCAAGTAAACCTTATAAAAACTGTATAATTCAAGTATTATTGTATCCGTATAATACAGAATTAAACTGAGGCTCAGAGAAATTGAGTAAAATTTCATAGATAATAAACAACTAAGCTGAAGTCTAAGTCACTTATGTCTAACTCCAAAAGCTGTTCTTGCCACTCTTTCTTGTCTTAATTGTACCTAATATCCAGAAATTAAAGCATTACTACCCTATCCCCTCAACTAACCCCATGCTTAAACCAGAAAACCATGTGAATTGGGAAAAAAAAGACAAGTATGTAAAATAAAATTCTGCTGAAAAAAATCAGACAAATATGCTTCTGTCCTCTGGAAGAGGTCTATTTTTACTATCAGTTGACTGCTTTAAGACCATTCTCAGCCATATTTGGAATAGGGAAATTAAAATATTAATGGCCATCCCTCAATAAGAGTCTATATTAATGTGCTTGATCATAGTTTCTTACTATTAATCTCAAATGATGGAATAATAAGAAACAAACATTATCCCACTGTAAACAATTAGAAAGCTGGGGGAGTCATACATCAAAAAATGTTTTCGGGGACTGGACAACAGGTAGTTCATGAGTATGATCTTTCTT
Source organism: Panthera pardus (assembly GCF_024362965.1). Lineage (NCBI taxonomy): Eukaryota > Metazoa > Chordata > Mammalia > Carnivora > Felidae > Panthera > Panthera pardus. The sequence goes on from NW_026526876.1 coordinate 42,096,766, forward strand.
TCCTAAAAGGGAAACAAGTGAAGAAGTGAGTCCTGTTGTTCTTGCTTTCTCGCTAGAGGCACATCCCAGACTACAGTGTGAAGCATGGGATCCAAGCAGGCATACAGGGCTCACTCTCCTGAGGAAGACAGAGATTAGATCTCAAAACAGTGGGAAATTGCTGGGCAGGATTCTGGAGAGAAGGGAGCCATGGGGAAGGAGTGCCAATGGGGGCTCCAAAAATCTCCATTGGGGTTTCCAAGAATTTGTGCCAAATGATACGGTATGTATGCAGAGGGCTCCTTGAAACTGGGTAAAGAACATCTGGCGGGTGACAATCTGAACAATTTAGAGAGGTCGCACAGAATAGGGAGACAATTTACCTCAACCAGCCAGAAAGGAGCCTTCTCCTTTAACACCTGAGCTATTCAAGTGATATCCCAGACTGCTCACACCATAGTAGTAGAGGTAGCTTATTTCTAGAATAAAGGCTACTGCAGACTTTCCCTAGTAATGCTTTAAGTGAGCCTTGAATAGATCAAATGGATATGCAAATAATTTAACTATCTGTCAAAACAAACGCTAAACCTTTTAAAAGGAAGACAACAAAATCCAGACACCAAGCAGTGTAATATTCAGGAAGCATAATCCAATAAAAATTTCTCAATGTGCCAATAAAGCATCATCTGGAAAAAGTCAGTCAACAGAAATAAAACCTGAAATGACAAAGATGATAGAAAAAGAGTTAAAACCAACTATTATAATATGTTCAGTGTGCTTGAAGATTTAAAGGAGAATATAAACTTATTAAGGAGAAACAGAAAAGATATTAAAAAAAGACCCAAATATCTGAAATCAATATTCCACCAGGTAAAATTAAGGTAGACCACAGAAAAATAGATCAGTGAATTTAAAGTCAAAATTATAGAAACAAAAAATATTACCAGAAATAAAGATGAACATTTTATAATGATAGTGTGTCAATTCATCAAGAAAACAAAACAATCCTAAATGAATGTACCAAATAACAGAGGTTCAAAATATACAAAGCAATGGGGCACCTGGGTGGCTCAGTCAGTTGAGCATTGCTTTAGGAGACCTTCGAGTCAGATCATGATCTTGTGGTTTGTGGGTTCAAGCCCTGCATTGGGCTTGCTGCTGTCAGTGCAGAGCCTGCTTCAGATCCTCTGTCTCCCTCTCCTTCTGCCCTCCCCCGCCTATGCCATCAAAAAAATAAACATAAAAAAAACCCAAAATACATAAAGCAAGATGCTACAACTTCTCTTCAAAATGCTTTGGCAGATTAGTAAAAAAATAAATATACCATGCTGCCGTTCTAAGCATTTGCCAACAGAAATGAAGCACTGTTCTATACAAAAGACTGGCACATAAATAGTCCTAACAACTTTATTTGTATTAGATAAAAACTAAAACAAGCCACATGTCTATTAGAGATGAATGAGTAAACAAGATATATATGTATACATATATCTAGTATATGTATACAAAGGGGCACTTATGAAATATACAAGGAAACAAACTACTAATAGAAAATGTAATAACATACCTGCTTCTTGAAAACATTATCCTATACATAAGAGGCTAGACATAAATGGGTATGTACTGCATGTTTCTCCTTAGGAGCAAGTCGAGAAAGTCAATCACTTCTAAAGTGGTAGAAATTCAACAGTTCCCTGGGGGCCAGGATGTATGGAGGGTGATTGACTCAGAAGGAGCATGAGAAAACTTTCTGCTGTAAAGAATATATTCTAGGGGTGCCTGGGTAGCTCAGTCCGTGAAGTGTCTGACTGGCTCAGGTCATTATCTCACAGTTCATGAGTTCAAGCCCTGCATTGGGCTGTCTGCTGTCAGCACAGAGGCTGCATTGGAACCTCTGTCCCCTTCTCTCTCTCTGCCCCTTCCTTGCTCGTGCTCACTCTCTCTCCTAAAAGTAATAAGTAAACATGTGAAAGAAAGAAAGAAAGAAAGAAAGAAAGAAAGAAAGAAAGAAAGGAAGAAAGGAAGAAGGAAAATGTCCTACATCATGATTGTGGTAGTGGTTATGGGATATGTCCATTTCTCAAACTCATCCAATGGTACACTTAAAATGGGTGTATTACCTTGCATATATTGTACCACAATCAAGTTGGTGCACAGTATATTTCTTTTGGTGTTTCATAAAAATTTGCTTAAAAACTTCCATGTACAGGGACGCCTGGGTGGCTCAGCCGGTTAAGTGTCCAACTTCATTCAGCTCAGGCCATGATCTCATGGTTCATGTGTGGGTTTGAGCCCCATGTCGGGCTCTGTGCTGACAGCTTGGAGCCTGGAGCCTGCTTTCGGATTCTGTCTCCCTCTCTCTGCCCCTCTCCCACTTGCACTCTGTCTCTCTTACTCTCAAAAATAAATAAACATTAAAAAAATTTTCATGTACAATACTATTAGCAATATTGTCAACAATGTAGTTAACAGGCACTAGAATAAAATTTGGTCTATTTTTCCCAAGCATTCGTAATCCAGGAGGACATACTGATAAGCACATCATCACTTCAAACCAAAGGCAGAGGTTGTTGGCTGCCACGAACCTTTCTAAGAATTTTTCTAATGGCTTACCTCTTAAACGTTGCCTTGATTTGTGGTTTCCAAAATTATAAAAAATATTTGATACATCATATAGGTATATTTTGTTCAAATCTTTTATCTCTTAGAGTAAATGCAACATTACTGAAAAGTATAGGAAATAAAATGAATAATTTTGTAAAAGGTTTATAAAAGCTGGAAATTTCTGGGTCACCCCATTCCAAACTTGTGAATTTCCTTCACCTCACTTGTGCTGAAAAGTTGGGGTATCTTTTGAACTGCTTTTTTTTAAGATTTAATTTTAGAGAGAGAGCTTGAGGGAGAGAGGGGCAAAGGGGGAGAGAGAGAGTGAGAGTGAGAGTGAGAGTGAGAGAGAGAGAGAGAGAGAGAGAGAGAGAATCTTAAGCAGGCCCCATGCTCAGCACGAAGCCCAATGTGGGGCTCAACCCCATGACCCTGGGATCATGACCTGAGCTGAAATCAAGAGTTGGATGCTCAACTGACTGAGCCACCCAGGCACCTTTTTCCAACTGCTTTTTAAGGGCTTAGTGAAAAGCTTAATTTGCAAAGTGTCACAGCATCCACAGTGAACTCTGCAACTTGGGCATATTCTCAATTATGTCTTTTGATTTCCCACATTACTGTGCAACCTGCTTTTCATCACAGAATCTTAGAACTGGAGAAGTAAAGAAATGAAAGTGACTTTCACTTTATATAGCATCTTGCTCCCTCAAAGTAATATTTTTTCTTCTCTCCCTTCCTCCCTCCCATCCTTCTTCCCTTAATTCCTTCCTTACTTCCCTGCCTGCCTGCCCTTTTCCCCTCTCCTTCTCTTTCTTGTTTCCTTCTTTCCTCTCTTCTCTTCCTCCTTCCTTAAGGGAAGATACTCTTAAGAAAGGTATTTGTTTCCTTGAAGACCCTCCTTCATCTAGCAGTCCCAACCCCAATGGCATCTCCTATGTTGGAACACTAATATCTACTGACTAGGAAATAGTACCGAGGCTCTTTGTTCTCTGACTTATGCCTAATTACATGTATGTTATTTAAAGGGAAATGCCCAATGTGGATGAAATGTATTTTTATAATTTTTCTACTAAAAATATTTATGATACAAACATATTATACATCCTAGAGAATTACACATTTCTCTGTCTACCAATCCCCCTTTTTTTATTCTGATAGTGATGCTAGTAGTTAAGAAGAACCTCCTTAATTCAGTGAATTCAGACTTTCTAACCAGTAGGAAAACAATTTTTGTAGGAAGAAATGACTAACAAATAGGTATTCACTCTATCATCCTTTCATTTTTCCATGAGATTTTTTTTTTCTATTTCACATTCCTGCTGCCATTGCACACTGGCCCCAGAGTTCACTTGAAGACCTTTAATATTTTGATTGAACTGGAACCACATTTTTTTCGAGCCCTCTTAGTCTAGCTAATAAAGTCTGGAAATTTCAAGAAGACCAAGAAGACTTTTCTAAACACAAAGGAATAACAAAAGTGAAATAAATGCAATCACTCCCAAAACTCTAAACTGCCTGGCTTACAAATTTTGTAGAATTCTACTCTTGTACTAGCTAGCGAGTTTTCAGAAGAGTTTTACTAGGTTCTCTCTTGTTCAGTTACTGCCCAACCTCATAAGTTGCTTGTAAGTCACATCTACAATGACACACTTCAACATTCTGACCTCATTCTCAGCTAAAAACAGAAGACTGGGTAATACATCTCCTCTACTCATCTAAGCATTTTCAGTTCTGAAGTTCAGTCTGAGAGTTAAGCACCTTTGTGGAATGGATACCAAGAATAATATTTCCTTGACATGGTTCATATCTAATAGAGAGGTGCAATTTTGTTCTCAATATGGGAACTTATAGTGTACCAATATCTCTAAAGCTTTATATTTGTATAAGAAACATTTTACCTGTGCCATAAATGGGTTTTCCATTCCTTATAAAGGCATGCAAAGAATAGATACCTCTATACAAAAGGCTAATCTAAGAATATTTCCTGAAAGGAAGTTGAGGACTCTAATCCTATCAATTTTGCTTTTTTTCCTTGAAAATGGCCTTTTCCCATTTTTTTAAGGAAGTAAGTTTTTATCTATTTTCTGCTCCTGCCTTTGTGAGTTCCACAGAAGAGCTATAAGAAGTTTAGATAATACAAGGTCAAATGATAGAATTAAATTTTATAAAACCAAGGAAATAAACAGAAGTGCCAAGCATAATGTCATTTGAATCTACCTTTTTGGCATTCTGTTATCACTGCTGTCAAAGTCATTGATCCCTGACAAAGTAAAAACACAATTCTGATTGCTAACGATGTAGAAGAGCAAGTGATGGGTTTCTTGGTGAGGGAGTATCTTTAAGTTCCTGACAGCACATCTCTAAATTCTTGACATCATCTCCACCATTATATATTTTCAGTATTTGTTTGGGTTGTCCAGTGTCTCATGACTCTTAGAGACATAGAAATCATGGGGTGATTGGGGATGAAATTCACTGTTGGGCAGAGGCTTTCTACAGAAGCACTGGTGAAAAGCAAAGGAATATAGGGCCAGGATAGAGTATAGGATAAGGATTTAAGTCCTCCTTTGAGTTCCATTAGTGTGTTGCATAGGTGTGCTCTCTACTATGAATATAATGCTAAAAGATTACTTTGTAAAGATATAATCATGAATTTCATACCACTGTCAAATGGATTAGTATCAAGTATTTTATGTAACTAATTAATTAATGAGGACCCGGGGAGGTGTTAGGTTCAAAAGGGAATTCAAAGTACCACACATAATAAAAATACAAGAAATGCTGAAATGAATGTATAAGAACATAAATAGCAATTTACAGAAAGAAGTAAAATTGAATTGCGGGGCACCTGCGTGGCTCAGTTGGTTAAGCATTTGACTCTTGGTTTTGGCTCAGCTCATGATCTCACAGTTTGTGAGATCGAGCTCCACGTCAGGCTCTGTGCTGACAGCATGGAGCCTGCTTGGGATTCTCTCCTTCCCTCTCTCTCTGGCCCTCCAATGCTTGTACTTTCTCTCTCAAAATAAATAAATAAACTTTAAAAAATTGGATTGCATCCCACTAGTCACACCTCATTGCATTTCTATGGATCAAAATCATTGGAACTATTTTCAGGTTATTTTTTTTAATTTTGTTTTAACCATTTTATGAAGTTGTGAGTTGGTCTAAACACAAGGAAATGTGGCTATCACCTAGAAGTATGCACAATACAGGACACATAGTGATCATTTTTCTTTTTTCTTTTCTTTTTTCATAATTTTTCCCTGACAAAGTAGGTAACTTTCCAATGAACTTAAGAAAAGTTTGTTAAACTTTTAAATGGCAGTGCACTTTCAGTGCAGTATATTCGTTGCTGTTTAATTCTCAGCAAACCCTCATTCTGGAATAACTATTGCCATCATATTTTTGCATCTTCTCCAATTTCCATATCTGACATTTCATCTACCCCTCAAATAAAGAATATTAAAAAGTAAGGTATTTAGACTACATCTTTAAGATTAAGCTACTTTAGTATCTTTAAAATGCTGAAGAAACATCCCTTCAAACATTTATCATTTAATGAGAAAAACTTTAAAAAGGAAAGAAGAATGAATGGGTGGAGGTTGAGGGATACAGCTAGGAAAATGAAAAAAGGCCAAAAGGTCTTTTTGGGACCCAAGGCTTTTGCCGATAAATTAATGAGGTCTTTAGCTTCTAAAATATTCAAAGCCCCAAAAAGAAATTAATTTTCAAAGCCCTTCTGCTCTAGATAATAGCTTGAAAATATCGCTTTAATATTTTTCGCATTGCATGTTTTTATCATATGTAATCGATGTTATACTTAATGCAGTGTGACATTTCAAGTGATTAAGGGCCTGGTGGGGGCATTAACAATGCAAGACCTTATTTGCATTCACACTAATGATTTTATAATGGGGGTTTTATTATATTAATTATGACTACTGGGAGTCAAAAGAAAGCAGAAGATATCCAAGAAACTCCACTGTTTGATAAAATAGCTGTTACCAGATTTGTTGACACAGGTGGTTATATGCACAAAGGGATTATGACTGTTAATCATTACAAGCTTGATGTGCTTTATAGTAATTACTAAATTAATTGATCTATTATTACTGGGTTTTAGGTGTTTCTCTTTTCCTCCACAGCATGAGATCCCCGTTAAATTTGTATACAGCTACAGCTTTAGCATGTGAGTTGGACTTTGTTCCACATTCCTGTATCTGCCCACCCCCCCAACCCAGGCTAATAGCAAAACTCAGTTCATACCTAATTCCTCTGTTGTTGTCTTACAAAGTGTTTGGATGGTGTATAGTTTTAATACAGCAAACTACTTATTGGAAGCCGAAATTACCAGAACCCCTCCCTCCGGAGGTGAGGAGGCAGCTTAAAATATCTATTGCTGCTGTGAACCTGCAAGTACTCACGGATGGTAATTAGAGAAAATCTGTATCATTTTAAACTATTTTGTCTCTGACGAGCACAATAATTTCTTTGTGTTTGTGCAGAAAGCTTTTTCTACAGACATGAACATCTGAGGCTGCCAAATAAAATATCATTCGGAAGAAGAAACTTTCCTGCATACCCTCAAACCGACTAAGTGCAGGGAGGAGAGCTAATCTGGCAGTCTAGATAGCAGGAGGCAATCCAGTCAATACTTATGGATAATTATGAATTGCATTGTTCCTTAAAAGCAATAGAGACTAGCAAATGGTATAATTTGCCATGCCGGTTTGTTACTCCAGCAATATACTGCTTGTAATAAGATTTCACACTTTAATTCATCTGAGAACCTTGCGGTGTTTTACAAGCACTAATTACCGAGAATCTCGCCATGCTTAACTAAGACAAGCAAAGTCTTCAGCACAGATCCTATTTTTAAAGGTGGTAAATAGGAAGAGAAACACTATTGTGAAGAGCACTGGGCGAGAATTAGGAGAAGAAATAGCTGGCTGACATCACAAGCTGTTCTTTCCAGGCCATGGCCACCATGAAGCAGTATGAAATTCATCATAGGAAGAAAGTGTTTCTAATCAATACTTATGTATTCAAAAAAATTGTACTGAGAGATCTATGGGGTAGACATGGACTAAGGCACAAGGGACAAAAGAGTCCATTTGTGGTGAGAGACATGCTGATTGGATACGACAGTACCCTTGCCATTAGTGCTGTGAAGAAGGAATCTGGAAAGGCCACTAGGAGCAAAAAGCAAAGGGAGCCTTCCTCTACGCAGGAACTCAGAACTGCAGTTGGAAGCCTTAAGTGCAGGAGGAGGAAATGGGTTTTCAGGTGACAAACAGACAAACAAAACCCTCATTGGCAAAGCCATGGAGACATGTTTCTGAATCCGAAGATCATTTGGTATCGTTTTGATTTAGGTGGGGAAGAAAGCAGTACACACACTTCGCAGTGTGCACCAGAACAATGGGTAGTGTTAAGAGGAAAATCAGGTCAGCAAACAAGAATATCTTATTCTGAAAGTAAACTCTTTGTTCTTTTAGGCCAAACCTGAATTAAAAACACTTGGTACTTTAACATTGTATCACACACACACTCACACACACACACACACACACACACACACACGCTTTCACAAAACCTATATTCTAACAACACTTCCCCAAATCTGATTAATTAATATTGCAGCTCTCTGGCTTTTTAACTTCTTGTAATATTGTTAGAAAACCATGCATTGTAATCTTTTATTCCACGCTTCTTCTCCAAAGGGATTAGGGGGCAGGTCTCCATCGTAAATTGGTTTCCTTGCCTTATTGAAGGTAAATATTTTTAGCCTTAATATGGATATAATATATATCCTGTCATTTGTCATTGGTAGTTTTGTAAAAGTTGGGCTTGTAAATAAAATGTAAATGTTTCTTTCTTTTATATATCCACTACAGTTGAAAACATAAAGATGAAAAACGTATTTATCCACCTCCCTCTCTCTATAAAAGACTCAAAATCCGTTTAAACTTCAAGATTTTAGAAAGCTGTTGACAAAAAGGATGAAGAAGTGTTTTGCCAACCAAAATGGCATTACTGTCACTGTTAATTTGCTTTAAATTGCCATAGAAAGGAGATACTCATTTCACACTAGCATCTCTCACAGGCTTAAAACCAACTAGTGAATATTATATTTTATGGGCTCAGACATGAAGTGTATGGCTAAATATTAATCTTGCAAACTACTACACTTACAGCCAGAACCACACACCTAGTGGACTAAGGAAATAAAATAACTTATGGCTCGGTTAAAATACTTAAGTGTGAGTTTCCAAAACACTATCACCTAGTCCCATTTGAAATGATCCCAGACTCTGTGAATAGACTTAATTGTTCATTGTGAGGTCAGCAACCTTCTAAATAAAGAGAAAAAGAGAAAAGTGGCAGCATTTCAGATTTTTATATTTGTTTTTTTCTTGTATTTCCTAGAAACAGTGAAATCTGTTTGAAACCAATAGACTCTATAAGAAGAATTTATACGGGAGAGCTTGGGATATATATAGATCATTCACTCGTCTACTCAAACATTTATTGATCTTCTATTACAAACAGTGTGCAGTGTTATATACATTGACAAAATAATAATTAGAAGACTACATTTTGCCACAAATTTAGAAAAAAGAAGTGTTACTATATAAGAGTGATTCAGTGTGGTAAGCATTATAAAATGTATTTGGAGAACCCTGAGGAGGAAAGATTGCTAACACTGCCTATGAGGGCTAAGAAAAGCTTCACGGTCGTGCTAAATTGAATAACCGTCCTCAGACTTCACTGTGATAGGATTATGTGTATATACGTGTGTGTCCCACATCACATACCTCATGACGGGAGGATCACCCCTAAACATTGACCTTGGTCCTGTAATTTGCTTTGGGCAAGGAAATGTTAGTGGACCTAAGACTAGCAGAAGCTTCTAACTTGCTCACAGATTTGGCCTTGTTCTTCCACCCGGCACAATATGCCCTGGATAGCTGCTGTGGATCTGGCAGAGGGACCAGAGCAAACTAGCAGTCTAGAACCAAACTCATGTCTATAACGTGAAGCAGAGTCACTAAACTAAGCCTAGTCTGGATCATTCAAACAACACTCGAAGTACAGTCCTATGAAGACACAAATAAATGCTTGCTTTTGCAAACCTCTGAATTTTATTGTTGTTTTCTTTTTGGCTTTTGTTTGTTTTAAGTAGCAACGCTGACTAACATGATATTTAAGCTGGATTTTAAAAGATGAATAAGAATTTTCAAGGAGGAAGAGATATTTCAGGGAGATGGAATAGCATTTAAAAAAAGGAAAGCAGGCATGGGGCGCCTGGGTGGCTCAGTCGGTTTAGTGTCCAGCTCTTGATGTCAGCTCAGGTCATGATCTCACAGTCCGGACAGCAAGCCCCACATTGGGCTCTGTGACTGCTTGGTGTTCTCCCTGCACTGCCCTCCCCCTGGCCCCCTGCTCGTGCTCTCTCTCTCTCTCACTCTCTCTTTCAAAATAAACTTTAAAAGAAAAAAATGAGAGAAGCAAGAATTACAAATATTTATAAAGTATCACCAATTAGATACTGTTAATATGCAGGTTGTGTGAAGTGATGGGCTTAAAATTAAACTGGAAAGGTTGTTTGAGACCATTGTTAAAGAGTTAGGAATATATTCCCTAAATAATGACTAGGCTTTTTTTTTTTTTTTTTTTTTTTTTTTTTTTAAGGAATATAATGTCACAATTAGTCCCTGGGTTAACCTGTCAGGCAATAAAAGTCAAAAGGCCCCCTTGTGTTTATTCCAAAGCATAGACCCAAGGTTGAGTGTTTAATTGATTTATCTCTTATGCCTCCACACAAATGGTTTTCTTGGTATGAGGCTTGTTGTTGAGGCCAAAACTTTGCTCTTACAACAGGAGTTAAGTGACTTTTATTCTTTAATTTGGCATCAGGGACCCAAGTCATAGGGAGGGAGAGGAAGCAAAAGTCTGACATCCCTCTGACTTTTTCAGGTCCCAACTGTGCGAGGAATCACCATGAAGGACCATTTGGCTTTTATCAGCATTTTCACGGGGACTGACTTTAATTTAGTGCATTCAGTTTTTCCCCAAAACCTCTGCCCTCCCTGCAAACACAGCAAAACTCAAAGAAGTCTTTGCCAACCACAGGAAACACAGCATCTGAGACACCCCTCTGTAGTCTCTTAAGGAGGCAAGAGATGTGGCTACAGTCAGAGTGAATATGCTGGAGATTTATGAGTACTGAGATTGTGGTTCAGGGAGCCTGCTCAAGCAGACATAAATCTTAGTAAAAGAGTCCATCAAGCCATATAAAGATGCCATGAGGAAAACCACAACTGTCAAGGGCTGTACTTATTGGCGTTGCAAAATCAAGGAATGCTATAAATCTCGTTTACATATAGACAGACCCCTGTTGTTCTAAGTCATCTTCATATTTAGCAATATCTCTACGTCACCAATCAAGAGAGTAGGCAGTACTTACTAGGGGGAGATACATCAGTGATTAAAACAAAACACTGTAATAATTTCTAGTATTTATGAAGCAGTCTCTAGTTTACAATGTGCTTTCACGTTCACTTACTTATTTTCAAAGTCACCACAAACTAGTGGATCAGGCAGTGCAGATGCTTTCTAACTGCTTCTATGGATGAGATAACAAAGCCTTAGAAAATTTGATGAAAACTTGCCTGGGCTCTCAGAGATTGTTAATGACTAAAGGCTCAAAATGGGTCTTTTAACTCCCTGGCCAAGCCTCTTGACACAAATTGAAGGAAACTCAAAATAATCACACTTCTGTTGATTGAGTTCTCAGAATCAGACTTATGTCTAGCTAGGATATAGTACCATCGCTATAGACTGAAGTTTTGTGTCCTCTCAAAATCAATATATCGAACCTAACCACCAATGTGATGATATTAGGAGGTGTAGCCTCTAGAAAATGATTAGGTCATGGAGGTGGAGGCTTCACCAATGGGATTAGTGCCCATATCACCTGATGAATGGATAAAGATGTGGTTCGTATATACAATGGAATGAAATCATGCCCTTTGAAGCAACATGGATGGAACTGGAAGGTATTATGCTGAGTGAAATAAGTCAGTCAGAGAAGGACAGATATCATATGTTTTCACTCATTACGTGGGTCTTGAGAAACTTAACAGGAGACCATGGGGGAAGGGAAGAGGAAAAAAATAGTTACAAACAGAGAGGGAGGGAGGCAAACCACAAGAGACCCTTAAATACAGAGAACAAACTAAGGGTGGATGGGAGGGTGGGGGAGAGGGAGAAATGGGTGATGGGCATTGAGGAGGGCCCTTGCTGGGATGAGCACTGGGTGCTGTATGTAAGCCAATTTGGCAATAAATTATATTTTTTTTTAAAAAAGGAGACCCCCCCCCCAGAGAGCTCCCTGACCCTTGCTCCATTTGAAGATCCAGTGAAAAGATGGCCATCTATGAACCAGAAAGCCCTTTTTCACCAGAAACTGAATCTGCTGGCACCTTGATTTTGGACTTTCCAAACTTAGAAACTGTGAGAATAAATGTCTGTTGTTTAAGCTACCCAATCTATGGTATTTTTGTTATCACAGCCTGAATGGGCTAAGAAAACCATCCATTTCATTCTGGGGAATTTTCTACCTGACACTATTGTTATATGACCAATCTAAAAAAAAATCAAGGGAGTGCTTTTAGTGGGACAGGAACAAGTGATTAATCAGTGGAAACATAGTAACCTTTGCATTTATGTAATGCCTCAGAGTTTAAAAAAAACTTTCATAACTAAAATTAAAATTATTGATTTTAACTCTGTTATATATTTTCTCAGGGGAAGCATTTGTATCAAAATGGCTTAAATTATAAGTCATAGGATTTGACTTACATAAATTCTTATATATCACTTAGCAAGCTCTAACGTCATGATTATTTAATTGAGGAAATATACCCCAGCAGCAAAAGACTTACCAAGTGTAACTGAGTTGGTTAATTACCTGAAACTCAAAACCTGTTACCCTAACTCCCAGGTCAAACATAACAATGATGACTATTCATATTGTGCTGCAGAAATGCTGGGGAAGGATCATTTCATCTTATTCCCAGCTCCAAATCCCCATCCACAGTCAACACACGCAAACCCCCCACACACAACTTTAGGATTATGTCTATATCCAGATGTCAGCTGTTGTCACCCTGTTCTTTGTAACTTAAGACAAAATTGTTCCGGCCACCGACATTTCTGTAAATTGCCAAGGGCTTAGTTTTCATGCAGTGATTTTCTGCACTGTCTGACCATTCATCTCAGTCACCTATCATGTCCAGCAGCCATTCTCTTTGGTCTGTTGTTCACCAACCCAGATAGAACACTCAGCCTTTTTTCCCCTATAATTGTTGAAAAGATATGCTTAAGTAAAACACTTACAAATAGCAAATTTTACTGAAGTCTTTGGGTGATTGGAAGTGTTTACATCTCAGAAAAGCATATGACTTAAAAGATGAGAACGGCAATTAATAAGAGTTCTTTCTTAAAAACTTTTTTTTAGTGTTTATTTATTTTTGAGAGAAAGAGATTGCAAGCAGGGGAGGGGCAGAGAGAGAGGGTGACAGAATCCGAAGCAGGCTCCAAGCTCCGTGCTCTCAGCACAAAGCAAGACACAGGGCCTGAATCCACGAACCATGAGATCATGACCTGAGTCGAGGCTGGATACTCAACCACTGAGCCACCCAGGCGCCCTAAGAGGTCTTTAATCACCCCACACTAGGGAGTTTCCCAGTGGCCATTTGACTGGTCCCCACTCTCCTTCCTCATTACTCAATTTTCATTAAACAAATCTACAAATAGTTTTGCTTTCTAGCCATTATTCTGCCTGCCTTTGTGTATTCAAAAACTCCTAATATACTCCACATAGAGGCCACATGTCCAGATTTTCCCTTCAACAGGACAGAGGAGCTGTCAAAAGCATTGAAATCCATCCATCCTTCTTTCCTCACACCTCTCACTCCCAGCGGGAGGTTGCAATGATGAGGGGCAATGCTCACACGAGATCCCCGCTTCAGAGTGTGGAAGGGACTACATTCAATTCAAATTTTAAATCCCATTTTTTAAAATCCTGTTCTAGGAGGTAAATGAAGAATTTCCCTTGCAAATAGCAGTTGGCTGTCAAAACTGCTTGACATTCTGTCAGTGTAAGATACCAGTCCTGAGTTTCTGCCATGTCAATTGCCGGTTGAGTAAACCATGTTGAAACAAAGAGCTTGTGGGCATGCAATCACTCAAGATGCTCATAAAACAGGGAACCTCCCATGACTTAATTAAGCAGAGATTTCTATCTTTTTATGATTTAAAAGCAATGTGTACCTTGGTTCTTGGATCTCCATTTCCTTAGGTAAAATTCACTATGTTTTTCTGTTTTGGGCCCTGGTACAGTAAGCAATAATAATTAGGGGGGGAAATGCACTCCCTAGCTTTTCACAGCTAGAGATACTTTTTATGCTGGACATGATATGGAGAAGAGCTCATTGGCTATCTCCATCCCCAGAGTTTGTCTGAAAGCTGGTGATGATGATAAAGCTAGTGTCATGGTTAAACACACAGCGCTAGAGTCAGAGTTCCCAGGTTCAGATACTGGCTATCACGTCTGATCAAAAACAAATTCCTAAACATCATCTTACATAACCTATCAGTAGCATTTGACACAGTTTATCGCTTCTCCTCCTTGAAACACTTTTTTCCCTTGTGTATCTTCTACCTTACTCCTGACTCACGGGCAGCTCCTTTTCCATGTTCTTCATGGGTGCCTCCTTATTTCTTTGACCTCAAAATGTTGAGATGCCCAGAAGTCAGTCTGTGATTCTCTTTTCTATCTACCCTCACTTCCTTAGTGACCCCAATCAGTTTTATGACTTTAACTTGGCATAGATTCCTCTCCTGAACTCAAGATTCATTTGACCAACTCAAAGTCCAAAAATGAGTTCATGATCCACACACTCTTTCCCCCAACAGACCAGTTCTTCCTGCAATATTCCTCAGCTCAATATTCCTCAATATTCCTCAACTGAGCAAGTGGCAGGTATATCTCTTCACCATCCTTTTCTCTCATGACTAAGTTCAACCAGTCAAAATTTTCTCTCTTATCTTCAGATCTATCCAGGATCTGACCACTTCTTAACGTTCCACTACCTTCAAGTCACCAAAATCACCTGCCTAAATTATTGCTGTAAGTTCTTCTCTTGACTTGCTTCCTATCCTACTAGCAACACAGTAGCAAAAGTCATCCTGCACCTAAAACATGAACAGAGATATGCCAATGATCTGTCTGTTGGCTCCTAGCCTTGTTCCTATTCTATTTTCTCCATTCTGTTACTGGGCTGAAAGCATGAATACTGCATTTGCAAATCCCTTTCGCTAATTGTGCTCTTGTTGGTTTCTGGCAATAAGAGACACTGGTAGGATTTTAGCAGATTGGAAAAAGGGGGAATACATGTTCTCTGCTTCTGGCTCCTCCAGTAGCAGCAGGATAAGACATCAGATAACTGAGGACTCCACCATCATTGGTGATTCTTGTGTCATTTGTGATTCGAGCATTATCAACAGGGGCAGTTTGAGCTCAGTGATGTTTCCTGTACCATCAACAACAGTGACTCAAACCAGACTGGTAGAAATGGCAGTGAGGATTCCTTTAGTCTAGCAGCAAAGGCAGCCTATGGGCTGCCAACAGGAACTGTGGCAGAATTCTGGTCTCCAGAGAAATCCTTTTCTCCCTTTTGCTTTTCCAACTCCAATTCCTTATCTTAATCATTCTGTTTGTATTTTCCTGACAAGACATTCACTGATACAACACAGATGCAGTACATTGAGACAAGTGCTATAAAGTAAGTCATGTAGGTAGTGTAGGAAAAAACCAATCGTTTTTTTGTTTATGGGGGAAGAAGTAAGAAAAAACTCCACTGAGAAGGGGTTTCTTGCTAAGGGTCCAAAAGTTAGAGTTAATGAGGGATTGGAGTGATGGAGATGAAGGAAGGCATCCTATGCAAAAAAAACGGCAAGTGTAAAGTTAGGTAGATTTTTTTGAAAGCATGGTATTTGGAGAAGGTTTGTCCAAGTACTTGGAGTTACAGCATTAAATATATTTTTTTTTCAAGAATTCACTCTTCCCTAGTTGTTTAATTGCATCCAGAGTCTTCCTCCTCTCTTAATAAACATGATCTTCTTCTTAACCCCTTTTAACTCCATAGGATTGCAGACTCTAGCTAAGGGGAAAAATGGGAATAAAAAAGTTGTATAAACAAGTTTCATACATTCTGTTTGATAGATGAAAAAAAAATAGCAGCTATGTAACCCAAGGGAATGTATTGCAACATAATTAATCAATGTTTGTAAATTGCTTTGAGACTCTGAGTACATACATATGAAAACTTGTATCATCATTCTTCTTATCTAATATGGTTTATTTGCGAGATTATAAATTGGTGAGTGGCAGAGAGCAGGTAGCTGTTCAGATTAAGTTTAAGAAGGACAATTTTTATATCAAGAAAATTGTAAATTTCTATTAAATTTTATTGATTGCTTTGTTACAACAAGCAATAATAGTTATAAATAATTAAACAATAAAACAAGTCTAGGCATGTTTGATTTGAGTCTTTAATGCATGCCTCAGGCATGTGATAAGTCATAATGATAAAATCAAATTGACTTTAATCAAGAAGCCTGCATTAATGACCTAGTAATTCATACCCTGTTGTCTATTTATTGCTATAATAATGTCAACATTTTTACAAGTTCAAAGATCTGCTTTTTCCTTGTGCACCACAAAAATTCCAAAATGCTGATTAAAAACAGATGTCCTTTTCCCAATGCCAATATTTAATATTAATTGCAAAATCTTGGAGGTCCTCAGCATTAAATGCTACATTTTAGGGTACAAAGCAAGATGTGAACATAGCAATTCTTTTTACTTTCCATCTTGTTAGATTGTTCCTGTGATACAGTTAAACAGACCATGAAATGGACTCTTTCAAAACTAAATTTCAATAGATTAAAATCTATAGGAATTTTCAGACATTTACTCCTCCTACCTCATAAATAGGACACCTCAAAATAGCTCATTTTAAACACTGCAGATTAGTGCCTTAAACAGAGATAATTTGACTCTATTAAAATTTCTAAATGACTCTTTTGCATACAAGTTTGTCATCAGAATGTCTCAGAGCTCTGAGGTTGCCAAAATACAATACATTTTCATGGTACCTGGCAAGCGACAAACAAAAAGATTAGGTATGGTTAATACTGATATTATAGTGACACATTATAAAGAAAACTAATTAAATCCTAAACCCCAAAGTTGGGCAACTCCATAAAACACCACTAGAATGTTGCTCAAGACCCAACTGCCTAGGCATCTTCAGGGTGAATCTGATAGGATTATGACTATTTCAGCCCAGGATTCTAGCACTGTTTTTTGTTTTGTTTTGTTTTTCTTGGGAGAGGGCTGTCTCTGAGGTCTTAAAGGATGTCACTATTTCTTATGGTTTCTTGATTTAGCACATAGCAGAAGACGACAACCCTTAGTCTATATGCCAAAAAAGCACATCACTTGCCATTTAAAGCTCTCTTCTTTCACTATTCCAAAGAAAATTGCTACACACTGTGAGTTACCAACTCCCCTTTTTTCATGTTCCCCTTTTCTTTATGCTATACCTAGCTTTAAGTCTTTGATGGTCCTCCAAGGCCTAATGATTAAGTCCAGGCTGAGTAACTCAGCATTCAGCCTGACCTTAGTCTATTTTTCCAACATTGCTTTCCCACTGATATACTCACCACCTCCCAGGCACCATAAACTCTGGGAACAATGGAGTACTCCACGGTTTTCAGAAATGTCATGCACTTTGATGCTTCTGTGCCACCATTTACAATTTCCTAGTACTTGCAATAATATTCTGAATTATTTTTTTTTCTTTTGAGAAAATTATATGAATTCTTCTAAATTAGTTTTTCCCTTTTATTTTTCTAACCCAGTGACATACTGACTTACCCATTCAGATGTGTTTTATTCAACCAATAAATCTTGGAGACTCAAAAGTGAAGAAAACCAATCCTCTGACCCCAACATGATTACAACATTTATCAAAAAGGCAATTACAATACGGAAGACTAAGTGCTATGATCAGGACAAGTCCTTGGAGCACCTAACCCATCTCTGGTGACTCAGAAGTGCCTTCCTGAATGACAGAATGGCAGAGACATAAAGGATAAACAGAATCTAACTGAGTAAAGATTTCAGATTCTTATTCCACTAAAAGATCAAGATTTCCTCAGAATAGAATATTTCGATTATAAAGCTTTTATATGTGTATATTACCTAATTCTTACAGCTCTGAATTAGGTATTATTATTCCCATTTTGTTGATGAGAAAATTAAGACAGCCTCAGAAAAGGAGTTTCAAATAGGTTTACATTTCCATCTTGTCCTATGCTGATGCTGAATTATGGTGATGAATCACGATTTACCTGGTGAATTAGTCAAAGTCCAATCAGGAGATAGAAATTATACAATAATTTGAACAGGAAAGTTTAATATCAGGAATTAGTAACTATAACAAGGGAGTAAACTATATAGAGATACTCTTAAGAATAGCCTCTGGCTGAGGGAGAGTACCCCCAAAAAAGGACAACTTGGAAGGACAACCCTGGGATTCAAATTTTATTGGAGATTCAAATTTTATTGGAGAAGATGTGGTTATAATTCACTGGATAGTATAGAAGTACACAAACTTCCACAAGCTTCCTCCTCTGTACACGGTCACTGAACAAACAGGAGACCCCTCTCCCAGGTAAAGACAGACTGACATGCCAGGCAAGCAGGCAGAGAAAGGATGTTTGGAATCTGAGGGCAATGAGTCCCTGGGGAGCCATTTGATGGCAGAGGAGCATATGTTCTTGAACTTATATTTGGAGTAACCATGGCTTGGAGGCTCTATGGTAAGGAGAAATAAGGGAGAATACGTCTGCCTGGCCCCTTCTTACTATTTCCTGTTGATCGAAGTTCTCCCTACACAGGGTTCTCCCTACTGGGTTCTATCATCTGTCCATTTTGGAAGCCATTTGGGATGTCAGGTCCCACATCCTACAGTGTATACTTCATCCTTAACTGTGTAGCAGGAGCTTCCAGACACCTGGAATGAAGGAAATGGGAGAGTTGTGCAGCAGAGACACGATAGAAAGTCTGATACTCTCTGGACATCAGGTCGGTCCCTGATGGTGCCAAAGTGGTCCAGATGGCAGGTACCATTAAAGAAACTGAGTGGGTATCTAGTTACCTAATACATACCTTCTCACTTTCTTTATCCACATCTCATGGCTGATTAATCCCCAACCAACAGGTTGCCACCAAATGTCAAGCACAGCAGCCACCTTCTGTCTTTAAATTAAATTTATATATATTTTACTTTCATAGCTTATACGTTTGTTTTGCAGTTGAATTTTCAGTACAATTATATTTTCCATGTATACGTTCTGGGGAGCCTCGCTCTGACCCACAACAAGTGACCACAATAACTAATCCAGAACTTGAACCCAGCTCTTTGGATTTTTTCTATTATCTCTGGTGACAAACCTATGCAGACAGATTCTTTCCTGTCCCCTTGTTGGGCAGTTTTTAAATCATGCTCTTCATGCTCATTGGATTTACACCTGCCTACTCTCTGATTATAGAAGCTATGAGGACTCTGTTGAGTGCAGGTAATTATTGCCTTCCAAAGATATCATTATCAGAGCAAGGAAGATAATGAATAACCCCCAAACCTATTGTGAATCTTAAGGGTGTAGATGCATGGTTATTTAGAGCTCTGGGAACAGATGAGTGCTGTATTAAAAGCAATGGGCGGCAAGTCACAGGGCATAAATTCAGATATGAGCTCTTCTGCATGTTTACTATGTGGCTAAATCATTTTACCTCCTTAACTTTTATCCCCTTATCTGGAAAAACAGAAAACAATACCTACTTTTGAGGGTTTTCAGGGGAAATAACTCACCCACATTTGAAACTGCCTGGACTGTATCGGACGCAAAATATTTTTTCAACTGCTTGATGTTATATAACATGAAGTCCTCTTTCTTTCTTCTTGCCCAGGTCTCATTCAACACAAGAAAGTGATGTCTTGGGTATCAAGACACATTGTAACAGTTTTCATCTAGCCTTTGTTTGACTGCATTTGTATGTCCCTGAAAGTGTGTGCATGACTATGTTTCTCCCAGTCTCTGTATGTTTGTATAAAGCATCATCTCTCATTATCTAAAATGGCATTAATATAATCTAACTGATGTAGGTGAAATACTTAAAAGAGAAACAACTAGAATGTAGCTCCACATCAGATCAAGGCAATTCACATCATGACAAGCTTTTATGAATGTTCTGTTTTGCCATATGGCAGCAGATATGGTTAAGTTACATCCTGTTAAACTTTTTTCTAGAGAGAGGCCAGTTGGATCTCCTGTCATTTAAACACAGAGCCCATTAAAGCTCATATGACAGGCTATTTAATATACAAAATAAACAATACTCAACCTGAAATGTGTGTGTGACACCACAGATGTGGAAGCTAGTGAATCAGTGAGTCTTGGACACATTTTGGGTTCTCATTTTTTAAGCTCTGAAGACTGCTTTTTCAGAAGTTTGTTGACTTATTGTAAATAATGCACAACTCCTGACAATGGAAAAATTAGACCAGGGAGAGGAGAAGAAAGGAACCAGCATGTATTAAGCACTGTATCGGGGAGAGCAGCCTATGCAGCCCTTGGACATTAGCCTCTAGTGCACAAAAAGGGCAGAGGAGGGCAGATCTGGGGCAAAAAGAGGATAACCAACAGAGATTTAAAAAATTATCTCTTTCAGAGAACTACAGGCCAATATCCCTGATGAATATGGATGCAAAAATTCTCAATAAGATACTAGCAAATCAAATTCAACAGCATATAAAAAGAATTATTCACCATGATCAAGGGGATTCATTCCTGGGCTGCAGGGCTGGTTCAACATTCGCAAATCAATCAACGCGATACATCACATTGATAAAAGAAAAGAACCATATGATCCTGTCAATCGCAGAAAAGGCATTTGACAAAATTCAGCAACCTTTCTTAATAAAAACCCTCGAGAAAGTTGGGATAGAAGGAACATACTTAAAGATCATACAAGCCATTTATGAAAAGCCCACAGCTAACATCATCCTCAATGGGGAAAAACTGAGAGCTTTTTCCCTGAGATCAGGAACACGACAGGGATGTCCACTCTCACTGCTGTTGTTCAACATAATGTTGGAAGTTCTAGCATTAGCAATCAGACAACAAAAGGAAATCAAAGGCATCAAAATTGGCAAAGATGAAGTCAAGCTTTCACTTTTTGCAGATGACATGATATTATACATGGAAAACCCGATAGACTCCACCAAAAGTCTGCTAGAACTGATACATGAATTTAGCAAAGTTGGATACAAAATCAATGTACAGAAATCAGTTGCATTCTTATACACTAATAATGAAGCAACAGAAAGACAAATAAAGAAACTGATCCCGTTCACAATTGCACCAAGAAGCATAAAATACCTAGGGATAAATCTAACCAAAGATGTAAAAGATCTGTATGCTGAAAACTATAGAAAGCTACTGAAGGAAATTGAAGAAGATATAAAGAAATGGAAAAACATTCCATGTTCATGGATTGGAAGAATAAGTATTGTCAAAATGTCAATACTACCCAAAGCTATCTACACATTCAATGCAATCCCAATCAAAATTGTACCAGCATTCTTCTCAAAACTAGAACAAGCATTCCTAAAATTCATATGGAACCACAAAAGACCCCAAATAGCCAAAGTAATTTTGAAGAAGAAGACCAAAGCAGGAGGCATCACAATCCCAGACTTTAGCCTCTACTGCAAAGCTGTAATCATCAAGACAGCATGGTATTGGCACAAAAACAGACACATAGACCAATGGAATAGAATAGAAACCCCAGAACTAGACCCACAAAAGTATGGCCAACTCATCTTTGACAAAGCAGGAAAGAACATCCAATGGAAAAAAGACAGTCTCTTTAACAAATGGAGCTGGGAGAACTGGACAGCAACATGCAGAAGGTTGACACTAGACCACTTTCTCACACCATTCACAAAAATAAACTCAAAATGGATAAAGGACCTGAATGTGAGACAGGAAACCATCAAAACCCTAGAGGAGAAAGCAGGAAAAGACCTCTCTGACCTCAGCTGCAGCAATTTCTTACTTGACACATTCCCAAAGGCAAGGGAACTAAAAGCAAAAATGAACTACTGGGACCTTATGAAGATAAAAAGCTTCTGCACAGCAAAGGAAACAACCAACAAAACTAAAAGGCAACCAACGGAATGGGAAAAGATATTTGCAAATGACATATTGGACAAAGGGCTAGTATCCAAAATCTATAAAGAGCTCACCAAACTCCACACCTGCAAAACAAATAATCCAGGGAAGAAATGGGCAGAAAACATGAATAGACACTTCTCTAAAGAAGACATCCGGATGGCCAACAGGCACATGAAAAGATGTTCAACGTCGCTCCTTATCAGGGAAATACAAATCAAAACCACACTCAGATACCACCTCACGCCAGTCAGAGTGGCCAAAGTGAACAAATCAGGAGACTATAGATGCTGGAGAGGATGTGGAGAAACGGGAACCCTCTTGCACTGTTGGTGGGAATGCAAACTGTGCAGCCACTCTGGAAAACAGTGTGGAGGTTCCTCAGAAAATTAAAAATAGACCTACCCTATGACCCAGCAGTAGCACTGCTAGGAATTTACCCAAGGGATACAGGAGTGCTGATGCATAGGGGCACTTGTACCCCAATGTTTATAGCAGCACTCTCAACAATAGCCAAATTATGGAAAGAGCCTAAATGTCCATCAACTGATGAATGGATAAAGAAACTGTGGTTTATATACACAATGGAGTACTACGTGGCAATGACAAAGAATGAAATATGGCCCTTTGTAGCAACGTGGATGGAACTGAAGAGTGTTATGCTAAGTGAAATAAGCCATACAGAGAAAGACAGATACCATATGTTTTCACTCTTATGTGGATCCTGAGAAACTTAACAGAAACCCATGGGGGAGGGGAAGGAAAAAAAAAAAAGAGGTTAGAGTGGGAGAGAGCCAAAGCATAAGAGACTCTTAAAAACTAAGAACAAACTGAGGGTCGATGGGGGGTGGGAGGGCGGGGAGAGTGGGTGATGGGTATTGAGGAGGGCACCTGTTGGGATGAGCACTGGGTGTTGTATGGAAACCAATTTGACAATAAATTTCACATATTAAAAAAAAAAATAATTAGATCAAAAATAAATAAATAAATAAATAAATAAAAATAAAACATACCTTGATTTGAAAAAAAAAATTATCTCTTTCACATTTAACCTACCATCATCATTAACACAATGCACCCTCCCACACCCATTCAATGTGGAACTAGAGACTTCAACAAAAGAGAGAAGTGTTTGTCACACTTGCTTTCCAAGGCTGGTTCGTTCGTTCGTTCCTTCCTTCCTTCTTTCCTTCCATCCTTCCTTCCTTCCCTTCTTTCTTATCTCCTCCCCCTCCCTCCTTTTTAATTTTTTTTACATTCCATTCCATGATTTAAAACATCTTCCCACTCACACTGTGTCTCTCTGTCTCTCTGAAACATAAATGTTAAAAAATTTTTTAGGGCTCCTGGGTGGCTCAGTCAGTTAAGCATCTGACTTTGGCTCAGGTCATGATCTCATGGACTGTGGGTTCGAGCCCCGCATTGGGCTCCGTGCAGATAGCTCAGAGCCTGGAACCTGCTTCAGATTCTGTGTCTCCCTCTCTCTCTGCCCCTCCCCCGCTCACACTCTGTGTGTGTGTCTCTCTCTCTCAAAAATAAATAAACATTAAAAGAAATCTTCAACTAAGTTATAATCTTAAACTATTTCAGATTCCTCACTTATCACACTGTTTCACTGCTTTAGTTCCCCTATCATCTAACACATGCACATTAAAAATGTGAAGTTGTACACATTAATATATGACACAAAAGAAATAGGTACTCTTCATCCTTCTGTTTTCTATCAGAATCCCTCTTTGAAATAACGAAAAATATAACATGTGGAGGTAGTTATTCTGCATCTTAAAGGATGTTAAATAGATGCCAGAAGGGGATCATGGTTATCAAGTCTTGAGTAAAATGCATTCTTTATGTAAATTCCAATTTAGGATTCGAGAGAAAGGACAGAGATTTTAGAATCTTCTGCCATTCAATGCTTTTCAATTTACTTTTGTTGGACTCTAAGGCCTCTTCTGAACTATAACCAGTCATCTACATTATTAGTATTTATGCCTGAATCCTCACCCACAATATATGAGGTTGACGCTGTCTTCATTTACATATAAGGAAATTGAGGTCTGAAGAGATCATAACCAGAAAGCATGTGGCAGGACCAATATTCAATTCCTGGTCTGCATTACTGCAGATTCCCTGTTCTTTGCTCCTCACACTACCTCAGTTAGTAGATGCAGACTTACATGGAGAAAAATGTTTCAGTCTACACTTCTTGTATTTACTAAATGCAAATTATACATAAGCATTTCTTGCACCCAATCCAAGAGTAATTGTTTTTGTGCTTCTTAAAAATTGAAGGAATAGTGCAGAGAACTGGAACCATGAATCCTGAGGGTCTAAACTTTGAGATGCTTGTTAGGATGAGGCAGCTGATTATCTGACATTTAATAGGATATGGAAAAAATCTGCCAGTAGCAGTACACTGTGGAATGAAAGAGGGAAGTGCTTAATACAAATATAATTTCCCTGTCATCACTGAGAAAGAGATTCAATGAAGCAGTTCTGAAAACCCACAGTGGCAGATAATTATCCCAGAGCACAGACATCACCTTACAAGGGATGGAATAAAATGATCAGGGTCAGTGTGATACCAGAAAATAATTAAAGTTTGACCAACAGGCCATGGTATCTCTTGGTGATTGTAACTCACATCAGATTTGTAATATCCTGACAACAGGTTCAGAAGCAAATGCTTTTATAACCTTTAGCCGTCTATCTTTACTCAGATGACTTGAACTTGTTGAGAGGTTTAATACTTGCCTAGAAAAAGCATTTCATGGAAGCTCTTATTCACGTTCAAAAATAGAATTGGGACATCCAATCAATAAATATTCTCTACGTGGCCTTGGATAAAATTGTGAAGCTAACAACAATCGCCACCAGAAATCTTCAGTCACTATCATCTTTCCACACATATTATCCCCACTTAGGGGAAGCTCCATTCACAGTCTTAAATACCCAAGGAACTCCTTTTCCCCTTTTGTCTCCACTTGAAAATTACTAAGTCTAATTCACAGATTTCAAACTGATTCATGGTAATTTATGCCTGATTGACTATATTAGTTATCTATTGCTGTGTAACAAATTACCACAAACTCAGTGGCTTAAAACAATACACATTTATTATCTCACAGTTTCTGGGCATCAGGCTTAACTGGGTCCTCTGTTTAGGGTCTCACAAGGCTGCAAAACAACAGTGTGTTGGCCACACTGCATTCTTATTCGGGGAAAAATCTTCTAAACTCACTCAGATTATTGGTAGATTCTTTTCCTTGTAGCTATAGGATTAAGGGTTAATTTGTTGCTGGCTGTTAATTATAGGCTACCCCAAGCTCCTAAAAGCCACCTACAGTTTCTTGTCATATACACTTCTCCAACATGGCTGATTACTTCCACAAGCCATAAAAGAGAGTTTATAGAGAGCAAGTCAGCTAGCAAGATGGAGTCTTACATAAGGTAACACAGTCATGGCAGTGACATCTCTTCACTCTTGCCATTTTCTACTGGTCAAAAGAAAGTCAGAGGTCCCATCTATACTCAAGGGAAGGGAATTATACAAAGATATGAACACTTTGAAGGCAAAGGTCCCTGGGGAGCACCTCAGAGTCTACCACATAAAATTAATGTCTTTAGGGATGCCTGGGTGGCTCAGGCAGTTAAGTGGACAACTCTTGGTTTTGGCTCAGGTCATGATCTGTCAGCACAGAGCCTGCTTGAGATTCTCTCTCTCTTTCCTTCTCTCTCTGTTCCTCCCCTGACCCTGCTCACTCTCTCTGAAAAGAAAAAAGAAAAGAAAAGAAAAGAAAAAAAAGAAAAGAAAAGAAAAGAAAAGAAAAGTCTTTAAGGGACATGTTTTCCAAACATATGTGCTTTTAAACATGAACCAAAGGATTAAAGTAAGAGTTATCACTTAAGATAATTGACAAAGGGCAGCAAGAACATTTGAAGCAGAGAGACTAGCAACAAATCTGCCTGATTTACCCTGAAATTGAGAGCTTTTTATGATGACATAAGCCTGTGCAGTATGCTAGAAGCTTTATTCCATACTCATGTTTTACTGTTACACAATCAGACTAACAAGCAATGGGATCTTGGGCAAATTGTGTAACTTTCTAATCCTTAGTTAACTGACCTATAAAATTAGTAATAATCCCATCTTCCTGGCAGCTTTGCTATTCAGATTCAATAACTTCAGAAAAGAAAAGGCCCTGGTATATAGAAGTGCTCCTTGCTTTTTATTCTATGCCACTTCCTCTTGCAGATCAAATCCAATTGTACACTAATTTTGGTCTTAAGGTCACAAGCAGCCAAGACAAAAGGGGAAATTGTGCCTTAACAATAGTTTTCAAAAAATAAAAAGTTTTTTTAATGTGAAAGCAACTCTCAAAAATATATTTTTTTAATTTGAAATACACAAATGTTATTTTTTGCAAAATTTCAAACATCACAGATAGAAATTCCCTTTGACCACCACTCTTAGTTCTAGTTTTCATTTGAGTGGTAACAACTTTTATTGATTTTTTTAGTATAATATTTCCAGAATTACAAAATTTTATTTTATTGACCAATTTTGTAGACAGTTCCATCTTACATGCTTTTTTTTTAAATAGATAGTATTCTATTTTACATAATTTTCTTTAACTTGCTTTTTCATTCAGCATATTTCCTAGCATTATATCCAGATAAGTACATACACAGTAATATTCTTTTTAGCTGTTCCATATTTCTATATCCACCAATGCTCTATTGTGAACATTTTGATTCTTTTTATTTTTAGCTGTGTTTGAATGAACTTCCTTGAACATGTCTCAATATGCAGGTATAAAAATGTTTTTCTAAAATAAAAACAAAGAAAAAAGGTTGATATAACATAAGCTGAGGACATTTTTATTTGTAATATATTCTGACAAAACGACCATACTAATTTATTCTCCCCTCAGCAGTGAAATATTTCCTGTAGTTAAACAAGGTAATGTGGGCAATGTGCCTGGTGCAGCCTCTGGTATATATTAAAGTGTTCAATAAAAGTTAGATATTACTATTACAGTGAGCTATTTTTCTAGTGGTTTGACTTGATGGGAAGATAGAATTTGAAAGAATATCTAGGACAGTTAGAGAAGTTTCACTAAATGTATGAGTGCAAATGTGAAATACAAATGAGCCATGTGACGAGGACAAAGTCTACACTTTACAGTTTTGCTTAGGGCCAATTCCGAGTGTACTTACAACTCATATATATTGAAATTATTAACATATGTTCAGAGGGATAAAACCCCATTTTGTACTCAAACTGGTGAAGTCAAATACTCAAGCCCAAAATATCCCTCATTAGAAAGTTTCATTTGAACTAAAATATTATCATAAATTTTATAAATGCTGGATTCAAACAGACCTAAAATTCATTTGAATTAATAAATGTGACCACATGAATTGAACCTGACTTAAAATATAATGACATACCAGCCTTAGCACATTGCCCAAGCATAATAAATTACTAACATAAGATAAACCCTAAGTAATAAAACTAACTGACAAATTACAGGATTTCTCCTTTAAAACATATACGAAGTTTGACATCCTCAGCTAGATTAACAAGTCCTTAACTACTGTTTTCAGGAAATATGGAATGGTTGGTATTAAACACTGTACAAGTCTTTGATGTAAAATATGCTCTGTGTTAGGGGCACCTGACTAGTTGGTAGTGCATGTGACTATTAATCTCAGGGTTGTGAGTTCAAGCCCCACATTGGGCACAGAGCTGACTTAAAAATAAATAAACAGGGGCACCTGGGTGGCTCAGTCAGTTAAGTGTCATGTTCATGAGTTCAAGCCCTGAATCAAGCTCACTGCTGTCAGCTCAGAGCCTGCTTTGGATCCTCTGTCCTCCTCTCTCTGCCCCTCCCCCTGCTAGCACTCTCTCTCAAAAATAAACGTTAAAAAAAGAAAATAAAAATAATAATAATGAACAAATAAATAAAAATTTAAGGGGTGCCTGGCTAGCTCAGTAGGTAGAGCACACCACACTTCATCTCTGGGTTGTAAGTTCGAATTCCATGTTGAGTGTAGAGAAAGAAAGAAGGAAAGAAAGAAAGAAAGAAAGAAAGAAAGAAAGAAAGAAAGAAAGAAGGAAAGAAAGAAAGAAAGAAAGAAAGAAAGAAAGAAAGAAAGAAAATAATATGCTCTGTGTTATTTTATATTATTTTATTCATTTTTAGAGCCCCCATTAAAACCTCCTCAAACTCCCTTTCTAGAGGTAACTGGTATTACC
The DNA here is from genome assembly GCF_024362965.1 of Panthera pardus. Lineage (NCBI taxonomy): Eukaryota > Metazoa > Chordata > Mammalia > Carnivora > Felidae > Panthera > Panthera pardus. Next base: position 42,124,988 of record NW_026526876.1, read on the forward strand.
GATCTCTTCTGTACCCTTCCAGAGACACTCTGTTTATACAATCATACAGGTTTTGAAGACATATTTTTTCCAAGTATGGGAGAATTAGACAAACACTAATTTGTATTTGTCATTCAATAATATATTTTAGGTGATTTCATCTTCACGCACTATTTAAAATTACTTTACAATATTCCATTCTATGAAGATATCATTCTGTATTTAATCAGTTCCACAACGGTAGACATTTAAACTGCTAACAGCCTTCTGTTATTATGTTGCCATGAACTACTATGTACCTATACTTTTGCTCAACATCTCCCAAGATCATTTAGCTTATGAAAACAGCCAAAGTTTAAGTATCTTTTAAATTTTTATAAATAGTATTGTAAATTGCAGTGAAGGTTGAGAATTTTACAGTCCTACATACACCTTTCACTAAAGCTTTTGCTTCCCAAACCCTCCTCAAATTGTGATTTGTCAATTAACTTATGTTATTTATCAATCTGATAGATAAAAAATGAATTGCATAGGGGTGCCTATGCCTGGGTGGCACAATCAGCTGAGCATCCAACTCTTGATTTCAGTCATGTCATGATCTCACGGTTCATGAGATCCAGCCCCGCCATCTGGCTCTGCACTGACAGCACAGAGCCTGCTTGGGATTCTCTCTCTTCCTCTCTCTGCCCGTCCCCTGTTCACGCATGCACATACACTCTCACTCTCTAAAAATAAACTGTAAACAAAATGGATTGCATTTATTTAATTCAGAGTGAGACTGATTTCTTTTTACTAACCATTTATTTTTTGTCTTCTACCAGTTTGTGTTGTCTATTTTTTATTTAGTTGATGATATTCTTTTTCTTACTGATTATATGACTTTTTCATATATTAAAAGAAGTAGGTTTTCCTTTGTTTGCAATTATTTTTTCCCCAGTGAAGTAGTTTTTGTTAGTTTGTTTTATTGGCTGTGAGTATTCTCTCTCCAATTGGTCATTAGTCTTTTGAATTTCTTTATCCTATTTTCCTACTGTTCAAAAACATGTGACAAATATATCAATATTTTTACTTTTAGATTTTCCTTTTAGCCTTAGAGGTTTGTTTCTAGCTGAGAAAGGTCCTCCTCATTCCAAAAGTAAGAAATTATTTTTTTCTAGAAAATCATCTATTTCATTCATATTTTTTAAATGTTTATTTATTTCTGAGAGAGAGAGAGCAAGAGACAGCCCATGAGTGGGAGAGGGACAGAGAGAGAGGGAGAGAGATAATCCCAAGCAGGGTCCACATCACCAGTGTAGAGCCTGATGTGGGGCTTGAACTCAAGAACTGCAAGATCATGACCTGAGCCAAAGTTGGACACTCAACTGACTGAACCATCCAGGGGCCCCAGAAATGAATGAACTTCTAAATATATTTAATATACATTTCCACTTGAAAAAAAATGTGCAGAAATAACTTGACTGAGCATACTGGACATATCCATATAAAAATAAAAAACCATTACAGAGAAAAAGGACATTTAGTAGGCTATTCTGTTATATTGATGTTATCACAACATAACATTCAAAAACAGAATAATTGGCAGGAAAACAAAAGCTGAAATATTCTCTGGTCTTTAGTTATAGTCCCAGCCATTTAAAAAATGATTTTATAAAAATATTTAGACAATTTTAATTGTAGCATAGTGAAATAACACTTATAATCCAAGCTGACTATAGCTGCTTATTTTCAAAAGTAGAATGGGAAACCAGAATTTCTAAGCCTTAATTGGCTCTTCGTACTAACTAAAGGATGAGCCTTGGAGCTGGCAGTGCTGTTTAGAGATCATAGAGACTTGGCTATGCAAAACAGATTCTGGAACTGCACAGTGAGTTGAAAGCTGAGTTTCTCTAGAAGGGGGTTAAGGAGGACCCTGACTAGAAGGAATATAAACCTAGAAAAATAAAAATTATATGAAAAGCACTGTGAGAAAGAGGGGGTGGAACAAAATGACCAAAAGTGGAAGACTTCAGATTAAATTCTCTTATGAAGGGGCACCTGGCTGGTTCAGTCAGTACAGTATGTGATTCTTGATCTTGGGGTTGTGAGTTCAAGCCCCATGTTGGGTGTGGAGATTACTTAAAAATAAAATCTTTTTTCTTTTTCTGTAAATTTTTTAATGTTTATTTTTGAGAGAGAGACAGACAGACAGAGTGTGAGCAGGGAGGGGCAGTGAGAGAGGGAAACACAGAATCCGAAGCAGGCTCCAGGTTCTGAGCTGTCAGCAGAGAGCCCAACATGGGGCTCGAACTCATAAACCGTGAGATCGTGACCTGAGCCAAAGTCAGATGCTTAACTGAGCCACCCAAGTGCCCCCCAAAAATAAAATCATAAAAAATATTTATATAAAGTATCTTATGAAAAATTCTAGCTGGTAAGGAATCTAAAGACTTTTACGGAAATAAGTATCTAACAATAAATTTTAATGTATTTATTTTGTTTTACTATAAAAACTTTCCATTGTGTATGTTTGTCCACACACAAGTGTCATGTGTTTAGTTTGTGGAGGGAGGCAAGAGAAAGTTAACTGAGTTCTACTCTAAAGTAAAGCTCTAAGAAAAGGGAGAGTCAGAGCCTAGAGTCAGTAAGAAGCAGTCCGAGAATCTCTATAGGAAAGAGAGAAAGAACCTCAAAAAGGAACTCTTCCCTGGAAAAGCCATGGCCTAACCTCAAATCAAAGCCAGCCAGAGTTGAAAAATGCAGTGAACTATGAGGCAAGTTCTGGTGTAATTAATTAAAGACCATGGGAATGACTATGAGAGGCTCCTCTCAGAGTACCCACCCTTAGGGTAAATCCCAAATAGTCTTCTCTATTTAAAGCAGAAAAGACCCAGCATGGGTTTTGGTTCTAGAGAGAAAAAGGTGACTTTCTCAGATAAATTTTCGACTATGCTCCTGAGACAAATGCTATATAGACCTGCCATGCTCACTCTTCACTTAGCCCATCTCTGCATGACCACACAAGCCAGAGTCTTAAAATCACACTCTGTATTCACTACCAGTAGAATACAGATTTTTTTCTCATGTTGAGAACATGCAATAATGATCAAACTAGACTTTTCATCATAAATGTGAAAAGCTATGCAATAATCACTAAACAGATTAAACGATCAGAACTGACCACTGCACAAAACAGTTGTTGCAGGAATCAGAAGAGAGGCTCAAATTAATTATAATTAGCATCCACTGAAAAATTCAGGAGGATTTCACATTATTAAAAATTAACAGATCACTACTGCAGCAATAACAATCTTTAGCTATTAAAATCAATGTAATGGGGGGGGGGGCGGATGGCAGGCAAACTTTAAGATGCCTCTTAGTGATCCTTCTGATATCCACACCCTGGAGTAATTCCTTACCTTGGTGTCTGGTCAGGACCTAGTGATTCTCTTCTAATGAATAGAATATGGCACAATTGATGGATAGCACTTCAAAGATTAAGTTATAAAGAGATCATGTCTACCATCTTGCTCCCCTCCTTTTCTTCTCTTGCTTGCTCACTTAGATGAAGTCAGCTGCCATGTTGTGCGCTGCCCTACAAAGAAGCCACCATAGCAAGGAACGGAGGAAGTCCTCCAGACAACAGTTAGTAAGGAACTGAGTAAGTCCTTTTGTCTGATATCCCTGAAAAATTGAATTTTGGCAACAACCACATGAGTGAGCTTGAAGATAGATATTCCCTCAATTTAAGATATTCCTTAAAATGAGACTTCAGCTCTGTATAACATCTTGGCTGTAGTCTTGTGAGAGACCTTGAAGCAGAAGAACCCAGTAAAACCATGCCTAGATTCCAGACATACAGAAACTATGAGATAATAAATGTTTGCTTCTTTAAGCCCCTAGATTTTGGAGCAATTTATGATGAAGCAAATGATAAGTCATACAGGTGGATGGAGGATTAGGGCAGATAGGTGGGAACATGATTGAAGGTCAAATAGTAGAATGGCTTCTGTTGAAAATCAAATCAGTGAAACAAAGGTCAAGACAAGGAATTTTCTCAAAACACAAAAGAAAAATAAAATTATATATATAAGTATATAATAATTATATATAATACTGTGTTAAATTATATCAAATATATTTTATTTAAAAATTATTTTTAATATTTATTTTTGAGAGAGAGAGACAGAGACAGAGACAAGAGCATTAGCAGGGGAGGAGCAGAGAGAGAGGGAGACAAAGAATCTGAAGCAGGCTCCAGGCTCTGAGCCATCAGCATAGTGCCTGACATTGGGCTCAAACTAACTGTGAGATCATGACCTGAGCTGAAGTCGGATGCTTAACCGACTGAGACACCCAGGCGCCCCATAAATATATTTTAAAATTAAGAGATGTGGTGAATAAATGTAAGAGATAAATGGATAGGAAATAGTCAAAGTAACAGTAAGAAGATATAATATTTAAAATCCCTAATCTGAAGAATGATTTGATTTCTCATATAGGAAGAGTTGATAGTGCTTAAATTATTACTGAAAAAGACACCCAGTGACATTGTGGTGAATTTGTTAATGCTCAAGTACAAATAGAGAATTTCATAAGCTGGCAGAGAGAAAGAGAAAAATAAACATTTCCAGTATTTTAGAAAACATTCAAAGATGCCTACAAAGTGTTCATGGAAAATGTTTTAAACTCATCCAAGTTACATTCAAATATAAAAGCAAAAGAAATACATTTTCAGAAATTCAAGAAATCAGGAGGCTTAAAACTACTTCTCCTTGATTAATTATTAAAGTATGCTTTCCAGCAAAACAAATACGAAATGCAAAAAAAGAAGACAGAAGAACATATTAATAGTAAAACACATAATTAAGTTTAAATTATATGGATAATTCATTAAAGAAATTCATAAAATGGAAGCAACTTCAGTCTAAAATGGCAGATTGCTCTCATTTCTCTAGAGAACTCATAATATTGTTTTTAGTTTAAACACAATAAAAAGAAATCTTGATAAACATATCTACACTTAATACAAAATAATATGGTTCTATTTGATCTACAACATATGCAATGTGACAATATTTTATTAAAAACAAATTCAACCATAAGTGACTTTAGAAGTTAACAAGCATTATGGGGGGGGGTGGGTGGGAGGGAGGGGGAAGTGGGTGATGGGCATTGAGGAAGGCACCTGTTGGGATGAGCACTGGGTGTTGTATAGAAACCAATTTGACAATAAATTTCGTATTAAAAAAAAGAAGTTAACAAGCATTCACCAAGGTCCCAGGAATGAAACTGCCCTGATCTAGCAGACCGTGGTGTTCAGAACCATGGAGAGCAGCCCAGTGGTGCAGCCTTCTCAGAACTGTAGACTGGCTCTTCTTATGAGATTTTCCATTGGTCAATCTCATCTATCAATCATTGTTCAGAAGATGGCAAGGAAATCTTTTAAGATCAGAGTTTTGGTTGCTATTGGCTTATCACCTGGTCCAGGTTATATCTGAACTCGAGCTGGTTTTCATGTACAAGAATAAAGCTAGTTTGTCCTTGTCTTTGAAATCAGAGTTGGAGATATGAATTTAGGATATGTCAGACAGCCTTATCATTCAAATTACTTTCTTATCTTCAACAGTGAGGAATCTATTTCTTTGGGGTAAATTATAAATCTACGCCTTATTGACCTCAGGCTTGGCTATATCACTTTTTTGGCCAATGAAACAGGGGCGGAAGTGAAGTAATATGTATCATTTCTGAGCAGATGCTTTAAGAGCTAGCACACAGTCCACCATATACCCTTATGTCTCTTCTCAGAGACCAGCCATGTTCCAGATAGGCCACACCATCCTGGATCTTAGTAAGTAGCTGAATCTCAGTCTACCCAAGCTGGCCCTATTGCATGAGTGAGCAATAAACTTTTGATATTATAACACTGAAATTTTAGGGTCATTTGTTACAGTAGCATAACCCAGGTCTAGCAAAGTGATGCAAGAGTAATCATCAAGAATGTGATCATAAATCCACAGGGATGTAAGAAGGCCCCAGAGAGAGTATAAAGGGGCAAGAGAGGGCCAGACAGGACCCTGAAAATCTCCAGAAGTGAGAAGAAGAAATTTAGGAAATGGGCTCAGGAGAAGCAGCCAGAAGTTGAAGAAAGGCAAGGAAAGTGTGATATCACTAAAGCCAAAGTAGGAGAGTTATAAGTCAGAGTTGGTGAGGAATGGGTTAAATGTTGCTGACAGGTCTTCTGGGGTAAGAACTAGGGAAGTAATCTCAGCATTTAGCTACAAAGAGATTTTTGGTATTGAGTGGAGCTCTGGGGGCAGAGCAGAAGCCAACTGTAGGGACTATGGAGACTAGAGTTGGTAAGGAAGTGGAGATGGCGGGAAAGAGAGATGGAGAAATAGTTGGAGAGAAAAGTATGGATTAAGAAAGTGATTCTATAAAAGGGGAGACTGCTTCTGGGAAAGAACTGGAGAAGGGAAATTTTGAAAAACAGATAGAGAAATAATTCATGGAGAAATGAAATGGAGAGGGTACAGTAACAGGCACTGGCCCATTAAGAAAAAGGGAAGCTCATCTATTCTGACAGGGGAGCAAGGAGAGAGCTGGGGAAGGTAGAATGGTGCAGATGTTGAAGAATTTCTACCTGGCAGTTTCTGTGAAATAGAGGGCAAATTAACCTGTTTGGAGAGAGAGATGATGTGATAGAGTAGTGGAAATGAGGAACAGAGAAGATTTGAAAGAGCTGTAGTAAAACTTTCAAGAAACAGGTGATGACACAGAGATTGGGGTAAGCAGAGGAACCTGGTTCCCCAGATTACAGCCCCAGATTATTTATCTCCCTACTCCTATCCCATAAATACTAAATACGAGACACTTTACAGCTTCATACCAATGACAGTCTTGGGGAATGGTGGAGGCAGAACAACACCATAGAGCCAGAATTTTTTAACTTTGAGGAAAACTCACTTTTCATTTCCATATAGATCATTAAGGATGCTTTTGGCTACAAGTAACAGAAAGCCCTAACTCAACTGGCTTAAAAAGTATGGTAAATTTATTATCTCATACAAAGATAAGTAATGGATATAAAATTTTAAAAATCCCTTCACAAAATATTAGCACACAGAAGTCAGCAATACCTGAAAGAATTACATTCTGTGACTCAGTGGGGTTCACATTCCAAGGATGCAAGGCTGGTTTAACATTGAAAGCTAATCAGCATAATTCACCAAAAGAAGCTAAAGAAGAAAAAAATTACATGGTCATATCAATCAGTGCAGAAAAAGCACCTGCCAAACTTAAACACCCATTCACGATTTAAAAAAAAATCTTAGAAAAACAGAAATGAAGAACTTTCTTAACTTGATAAAAAGCATATACAAAAAAGCCTAAAGCACATACAAAAAAGCCTATAGCTAATTATTAAAGACTAAATGCTTTCCCTCTAAAATTAGAAAGAAAGCAATGATGTCCTCTCTCATTATTCATAATCAACATAGTAGAACTACAGTTCTATGCAGTTCCATAAGGCAAGCAAAATAAGTAAAAGGCATAACTCAAAAAACAATCCAGTTATGAAATGGGAAGAAGGCATGAATAGATACTCTTCCAAATAAGATATGCAGATGGCTAACAGACACATGAAAAGATGCTCAACATCACTCATCATCAGGGGATTACAAATCAAAACTATGATGAGATACCACCTCACACCTGTCAGAATGGCTAAAACTAACAACACAAGAAACAACAGATATTGGCAAGGATGCAGAGAAAGGGAAATCCTCTTGCACTATTGGTGGGAATGAAAACTGGTGCAGCCACTCTGGAGAACAGTATAGAGGTTACTCAAGAAGTTAAAAATAGAACTACCCTGTGATCTAGAAATTATACTAGCAGGATACAAAGGATACAAAAATACAGATTCGAAGGGGTATATGCACTCGACTGTTGATAGTAGCATTATCAACAATAGCCAAACTATGGAGAGAGCCCAAATATCCATCAGCTTATGAATTGATAAAGAATATGTGGCATATATATACAATGGAATATTACTTGGCCATCAAAAAGAATGAAATCTTGCCATTTGCAATGATGTAGATGAAGCTAGAGTGTATTATGTTAAGTGAAATAAGTCATTCAGAAAAAGACAAATACCATATGATTTCACTCATATGTGGAATTTAAGAAAATAAACAGATTAACATATCGGAGGGAGGAAGAAAAAAAAGAGGGAAATAAACCACAAGAAACTCTTAAAGATAGAGAACAAACTGAAGGTTGATGGAAGGAGTTGGGTGGGAGATGGGCTAGATGGGGGATGGGTATTAAGGAGGGCACTTATATGTAAGTGATGAATCACTGAATTCTACTCCTGAAACCAATACTGCACTATATGTGAACTAACTAGAATTTAAATAAAAATTTGAAAAGGAAAAAAAAAAAGAAATAAAAGGCATATAGTTTGGAAAAGAAGAAATACTGTGTCTACAATGGAACTTAAATGACTTTTTGATGACAATCCTCTCTGTGACATTCCTCCCAACGTATTTCTACTCACACAAAAGTCATCCCAGGTTTAGAACCACAGAAGGTTTAGGGAACGAACTACCAATTTAAGTTTAACACATATCCTTAGAAATACAGATACAGACCCCAGGTCCATGATAAAGCCATTGTGCCACTGATCTGACACTTTCTCCCTCCACACATCCCTCCACAAATAATATTTGATCCAGTAAGTGCTTGTGACGTGTAAGTCACTTGCAATGAAATCTTTATTACTTGTAGCTGAAAGTGTCTTTAGTGATCCTTTTACTCATTTATTCCTTCTTTCATATTCTTTCCCCCACCTCCTGCCACACACACATAATCAGAGTGATACAGACACATATGCAGTCATGCAGTCATTTATACGTCACGTACAAACAAGGCCAATGTCACTAAGTGTTTTTATGTATGTATGTATTTATTTATTTTTGAGGGAGAGGAAGGGAGACAGAATCCTAAGCAGTCTCTGCACTGTCTGCACAGAGCCCAATACGGGGTTCAAACTCACGAACTTTGAGATCAGGACCTGAGCTGAAACCCAGAGTTGGTCACTTAAATGACTAAGCCACCTAGAAGCCCCAAAGTGTTTACTTTTAAAAAGGCATCAATACACAAGGAAAAGGAATGGAAGCAAGGTCATCTACCTTTGGAGATTTAAACAAACTTTTTAAAGATGGAAAGCAAATGGAGGATGCTACAGAAAAAGCTACAGACCAGAGAGTCTGCTGCAGAGGACATACAAAGAAAAGAACTTACTATAGAAGCCTTGCAAAATCTCATATTTTAGAATTCAGAAATTCTTTATGAAAGAAGGTTGAAACTATGGGAACTCATTTAAAAGCCAGTATACAACACAATCTAACTCTCTCATGCAGCTGTTACCCTAGTCTACTTTAGGTATAAAATTAGAGGTTTCTTCTCAGGAGAAATTGACCAGCAAAGACCCAGGACTCTAAGAGAACCTGAAAATTGGAGATTCAGTAAAGGTCTATATACGCAGTTTGATTTTAACTTGCCTATTATGCACAAACTGGGCATTTATACCCCAGACACAGATTGCTAGTTTTCCCCTCCCAATTAATTTTTAAAATGTGTACTCTGAGATGTGAATTTTTCTGTTAAACACAAAGTTATCAATCGAGGCAAAGATGGAAAATTTCTTAACTTGATAAAGGGTATTTACCAGAATTCTACAAAAAATATCAAACATTTTTTGGACACATTCCAACCAAACCACTAAAATAAAAATAAAAATAAAAATAAGAAAATATTTTTAATATTGAGACAAAAAGGATTTAACTTGTATTTGCAAATAGTATTATTATTTTTCTACAAATTTCCAAATAGATAAACAGCTACTAAACATATGGAAGGTTAGTAAAGTAATTGAGTTAAATAATAATAAGCAAAATAATCTGATCTGTACCTATATACCAGAGTAGAAAATATTTTTTAAATTAGCATCACCTACCTATTGCTACCTTAACTATTAAAAATAACAATAACATCAATATAAGAATAAACAAAGAAAAGTGCTGGAGAATATAGCTGATGGAATTGTACTGGTTTGAGAAGGATGAACAAGGTATGAATGAAATTCCAAAGGACTGGGAAGTGTGAACTGACCAGGGAGATATTTTACGAATGTGGAGCAGCATTCAGAGTCCACTTGGCATTTGTGGTCATAAATCTAAAATGAGATCCATCAACATGATTTAGTATTTTTAAACAACCATGTATATTTGCATTGGTACAGGTGCACAGTTGGCAGAGAGTTGGATTTACTGGAGCTGTGATTTTGTCAAGTGAGCTTTAAAATTGAGAGAAAGGTCAATGGAGTAAAAAGCATATTCAAGTAAATGAATAAAATGATTGGCCAAATAATTGAAGATGGATAAGTAGAGAGGAAAGGACATCAAGAAATACATTCATTAGTAGACAGAGAAGAGATGGCAAGGTAGAGTGGAGGTTTCATTCGAGTGCAAGTATTTTTGAAATTGGGGTAATCGAGGGGTGCGTGGAGAGGTGAGGTTATGCACAAAATTGAAATTATGAGTCAGTGGAAATTTGGGGACATGAGAAGATCTGTGCATGACTTAAAGATAGAGTAGTGGACAAGATAATCAGAACATAAAAACATCAAGTAACTGAAAAGTAATGGTATTGCAAAGGTCAACCATGTATACACTGAAATTAGTGAAAATTCAGATAGGCAAACTACTGGAGAGAAGTTAAATTGTGAAGGGGGGGTGACATAGGGTAGGTGAATTATATCAATAATCAGGCATAATGGGTGACATAATCTAAAAGGTTTGATATTTTAAGCAGAAGATTTTTAAGGAAGAAAGGCAGAAAAGGCTCTGGAAATGGCACGAATAACCCTGAAGATAGGCTCAAAGATAAAAGAGAAATAAGAGATGGAAATAAACAACTGCTGGTCAGGAGGGCTGCAGGGAAGCAGTGCCCCAGGGGAGATCCAGGATTCAATTGGAGCAAGGAGGTAAAGGGAACACTCAAGGAAGACATGGAGCATTTCACTGGTGATGAACAAGTGAGTTCCATTAGTCTCAACAGGGAGGTTTGAGGAGCGTGGTGTTCCCCCTTAACCAGGATAATGGAACAGAGTTCTCCTGAAAGGAGCCAGTTGTCACTCTTGGTCCTCATCAATGGAGGACTGAAGTGATGGTAGGCTGAGGTATCAGATTTGGGGGCACACTCTTTGACCAAGCATAGAATAGGGCTCATTAAATGCCCAGGACCCCTGCCCTGCTTGAGCTCTGTACGTGAAATTGAGGATTTCTAATAGTTGGAAATGCCCTGGTACCCACTAAAAAAAATCTGATGAAGAGATTCCCTCCCTGGCAGGTCCCTAGAATTTGGTCAAGTGACCTAAGTACAGCCTTTCAGACACTTTCACCAGGGACTCTGAATAGTGGAGTAGTGACACAAAGGCTCAAGGTCTATGGAATTCATCCACAAAATCCTAAGCAAGACAATGAGTGTTCAGGGCCATCAATTTTGATAGGGCAATGTGTGACCAGTGGTGACAGTTCCTGTAGTAGTTTCTGCAGATTTTGAAGTTTCACTGTGCTTGGCTTCCCTTGATTCCCACTTAAGCTTCATTCAACAAACTTCCAATATGAACATTTCCCACCAACTCTTCTTAGAAATAGCTTTTCTTGCTTAAATAAATCAAACCAAGCTTCTGATATTTTTGTTGCCAAGAAGGCAAATTGTACCCCTGGACATGAATGAGACATAGCTGGCTTCCAAGCTTATGTGCTTTCATTAAAGAATCTCACTCTGGTCCTTTCCACAAGAAAGACAGTGTGTATTCTTACTTCTAGAACTCTTGGAGCTTTCCCATGGCACTGCTCCTGACAGTTTACTGATCATCTAACATTCTCTTACATCCCAAGCACCAATTATGCTATTCGTGTTGAACAGCTATTTCTTAAAAGTAGTAATTCCTGGATGGAGTTGTGTCTAGAAAAAAAACAGCATTCAGTGAAATGCTCACATAATATAAGTCTTTATTCAATACTGCTAACAAACAAGCCTGCCAGTCCTTACACCTGAGAAGTCAACCTTAGAATTTTTCAAAACATTTTGATTCATATGTGACATTTCTGACTTCAAATTAAATCATCAAATGATTCACCAAATTTGAATCTTGTGGTTTTTCAATTGGTTAGCACAATCTGTTATCCCAAATTAAATTTCTAAAGGAGTATGTCTTTGAATATTATATGCTTCATAGCTGACAGGGACACTATCTAATTAGCTATTTATATGCAAAGCAGAGGAAAGGATAATTAGAGATATGGATTATACAAAGGCAATCACACTGACAGAGGGCAAAAGAAACTGTGAACATATTGAATCAAATTTGTATATACGTTTCTAGTTTATTATGTTTCATTTGTATTGTATTACATTTATGCATCATTTAACATGTTATAAATGAAGTAATATCCTAATTCACTGATTGATAAACTAAATATAAATCTTGTAACATCAACTATCTGTTGGACTACAAATATAATAAGCTTAAGTGGATGAAAAGGAATAAAGTCTTACATTTGGAAAATGCCTTCCTTAGCTCCAATCTCTTTTGCTCTTTTCTCCGGAGAAAGGGGGTAGGGGGAGATTAACATATTTAGCGTTATACCATTAACAGCATAGTCAAAGTACCTGTCAAAAAAAAAAAAAAAATCTGGCTCATAGAATCTGTTCTAGTTATCTATCACGGCATAACAAACCACCCAAAATTTGTTTGGAGTAAAAAGACAAAATATTTTGGGATGCCTGGGTGGCTCAGTCAGTTGAGCATCAGCCTTCAGCTCAGGTCATGATCTCATGGTTCAAGGTTCATGAGTTCAAGCCCTGCATCAGGATCTCTGCTGTCAGCACAGAGCACACTTGGGATCCTCTGTCCACCTCTCTCTCTGTCCCTCCCCTGCTTGCATGCATGCACACATGTGACTGCACTCTCTCTCTCTCTCTCTCCAAAAAAGACAAATATTTTATTATGCTCACAAGTTTGCAGGTCAGAAATTTGAGAAGGGAATAGAGAAGATAGCTTGTTTCTCCTCCCAGATAACTAGGACTACAGCTGGGATGATATGTGGTTGGAGTCTGCTGGGAGAGTTTGACCAGGCCATATATATCAGGAGCTTCAGTTTCAGCTATCACCTGGTTTCTTCAGCTCTTCATGTTGCATCTGCTGGAGATGGAATGTCAAAAATGGCTTCTTCACTCCTGTGCCTTTTACATAGGTTAAGATGGTTGGAAAAGCTGGAACTGGATGGGCATCTCTCTCTCTTTTTTCATTCATTCTCTCTCGTGGCTGGCTTGGGCTTTCTCACAACATGATAATCTCAGGGTAAATCTTACATGGTGGTTTGCATGAATAATGGGTATTGTTTACCCTAAGAATAAAAATTTCTTTTTTTTTTTTTTTAACATTTATTTATTTTTGAGAGAGAGAGACAGAGCACAAGCTGGGGAGGGGCAGAGAGAGAGGGAGACTCAGAATCGGAAGCAGGCTCCAGGCTCTGAGTTGTCAGCACACAGCCTGATGTGGGGCTCAAACCCAGGAACCATGACATCATGACCTGAGCTGAAGTCGGACACTTAACAGACTAAGCCACCTAGGCACCCCATCTAAGTGTGAAAATTTCTAAGAAACAAGATTAGGAAGCTGTCAGTCTTTTAACACCTGAGTAGAAAAACAGCATGCCGGGGCACCTGGGTGGCTCAGTTGGTTAAGCATCTGACTCTTGGTTTTGGCTCAGGTCATGATCTCGCGATTGGTGGGTTCAAGCCCTACATCAGGCTCCGTGTGCTATCAGTGCAGAGCCTCCTTGGGATTCTCTCTCTCTCTGGTCTTCCCCCACTTGTACTCTCTCTCTCAAAATAAATAAATAAGCCTAAAAAAAAAAAAAAGACAACCAGCATGGCAACAATTCCACCATATTTTATTGGTCAAAGTATGCCAGGATTTAAGGGAAGGGGACATAGACTCCTCTCTCAATAAGAAAAGTGACAAAGAATTTTTGGCCATCTTTAATCTGCTAAGGCAGCTTGTATGAAACATGACAATTTTCCAGAACCTAGAAACTAGAAGTTCCTTTTTTCCCCCTCCCCAGAACCTAGAAGTTCTTAGCATGATTTTGTAATATGACTTCACACAGGCTTTTACTTACATGGCAGTTCCCTCTCCCACAAAGAATCAGAAATGTAGTTCCATGCAATAAAGCATTTGGGCACAGGTTGTTTTTAAAAAATCTCTTCCACACTTAGTCTCCAGAATTTCATGTTTGAGCTCCCAGTTTGGCAGTGAGCTGAGCGTCAAGTCTATTTATCTCAAATCTTTCCTAAAACCTATTAAAATTACGGTAAAAAAGTTCAAAGGTGAGTATGTTCATAAAAGTGCAGACAAGGGAAGAAAGCTCATTAAAGGATCACATAAGTTGAGGCACTTTTGAAACATGGCAAGCATAGGACATCTTATTGACAAACTAAACAGAAAAAGAATCAGCATACAATATACTAAAAGAACCCAGCAGATGGGGTCTGCAGAAGACCTCAAGACTAACAGAAGAAAGTGAAGAAAAGTAGGAGCAAGAAGGGAGCCTGAATAGTGATACCTCTTTCTTCCTGCACATGGAGGTATATACTGTGTGTTCCCAGGATGAACTAAGAATTGCTTTTTAAAGATGAGTGAGGGGGCGCCTGGGTGGCTCAGTCTGTTAAGCGGCCGACTTCGGCTCAGGTCATGATCTCGTGGTCCGTGAATTCGAGCCCCGCGTCGGGCTCTGTGCTGACAGCTCAGAGCCTGGAGCCTGTTTCAGATTCTGTGTCTCCCTTTCTCTGACCCTTCCCCGTTCATGCTCTGTCTCTCTCTGTCTCAAAAATAAATAAATGTTAAAAAAAATTTTTTTTAAAAAAATAAAGATGAGTGATTGATTGATTAGTCTAGTAGCATTAAGGCTCTGTGCAGTAAAAGATTAACTTTGCCCAAAGAAAAGTTTGAACCTTTGACCCAGCTCTTGGGAGGTAACCTCTAATCCCTTCATATATCCTGGCTGATAAAAGTGTCTTTGTGAATCTGAGGGCTTTGGGCCACACTAGATAGTCTATACTGATAATGATTTGTGATGGGGCATTGGGCTACATAATATCTACTTGAAATCTAGAGGCGATAAGGGTTAAGGTCAGCCATACCATTGGTAAGCCATGTCTATGTGATCAACTCCCAGTAAAAAACTCCAAAGCTCAGGTGAGCTTCCTGGCTTCACTCCATGCATATTGCCACACAATTACTGGGAGAAGTAAGTGCTGCCTATAGGACTCTATTGGGAGAAGACAAATATAAGCTCCATGCCTGGTCTCTCATGGACTCTGCCCTAGAAACCGTTTCCCATTGCTGATTTCTATCTGTATTCTTTCACTATAATAAACTATAACTATGAGTTTAACCACTTTGCTGAGTTCTGTGACTCCTTCTAGCAAATCATTGAATCTAAGAGTGGACTTGGGAACCTCCTAAACTCATGGTTTGTATTGACAGGCTTGGTCCCCCCTCCTCATTTTATTTTTTAATTTTCATTTGAGAGAGAGAGAGAGAGAGAGCATGAGTGGAGGAGGGGGCAGAGGAAGAGAAAGAGAGGGAGTGGGGGGGAAGGAGTGGGAGAGAAAGAGGGGAGGAGAGAGAAAGAGAGAGAGAGAGAGGAGAGAGAGAGAGAGAGAGAGAGGGAGAGAGAATCTCAAGCAGGCTCCATGCTCAGGGCAGAGGTCGATATGGGGCTTGATTCCATAATCCCAGGATCATTACCTGAGTCAAAATCAAGAGTAGGATGCTTAACTGACTGAGCCACCCTGGCACCCCTCACCCTCCTCATTTTAGCACTTGGGTAGATACTCAGACTGATTGCCTTCTCCTAGTCTATTTCTGAGATGAAATTAATCCAGACACACAGAGTTCACAATACTTCCTCCTACTCAGAAAAGAGTTTGTGATTGATGAATCAAGAAATAAAGGAATTTACAAATAGCTTAGTTATGCAAATAACTTCTAGAAGAACCCAACAGAAATGGCCAGAAGTGGAGTGGAATGAGAGTCATAAATGTAGTAAAATTTTTACACTACTATATTGTTAAAATATTATTTCCATGGACATAGATTTTCTAATATTTAGTAGGACACACAGTCATCCAATATAGACAACTTTTCAGTTTCTCTTTGAAATATGGTCAAGTTGCTAGGTTCTGGTCAACAAGATAAGCCCAGAAATATGTGACAATCTACAGAAACCATCATTAAGCAGCATCTGGTGAGTACTTTATGCTCTTTTTTATTACATATTTCCTGATGCCAAAAACATGGATGCTGCCTTGAAACATAAGAATGAAAGCCACACACTAGAGAAAGCAGATGAAGGAAGTAGCCAGGGTCTTTGAGAACTTAGTGGAACAGAGCTGGCAGATGAGCTCTGTTGGCACAACAGCTCCAAACTTTTACATGACAGAGAAATAAGCTCTCATCTTTGGTCTAAATCAAAGTTATTTTGAGTTTTCTGCATATGCATTTAAAATTAATTATAAAGAATTTTTTTTAATTAATTAATTTATTTTTCAGACACAGAGAGAGAAAAAGCACAAGTCAGGGAGGGGCAGAGAGACAGTGAGTGAAGCCCAAGCAGGATCCATACTGTCAGTGCAGAGCCCGATGTGGGGCTCAATCTCACGAACCATGAGATCATGACATGAGCCAAAATCAAGAGACGCTTAACTGACTGAGCCACCCAGGAGCCCCTAAAATTAATTTTAATACACATACATTTATTAAAAACAAATTCATGTTCCGCCATCCACTTTATATTCCTTCTATCTTCTCTAACTCCATGCTTCCTCTCTTTTCTCTTAAATAACTATATATATTTTTTACCACCAGTCTTTTCACAATGAGGTCTTTGATGAAGGAGAATGGTTGTTTTGATTAGTTTCATCATTTGGAAAGAGCTCCTAGGTTATCTTCCTGTGCCTCCTTGGAGTAAAGCAAGGTGAACGTGCTGCCTTCTAGCACATCATCAGTGTACTTAAGCACCAATATTTTCACTCCTCTGAGAGGAAAAGGGCTGCAAGATGTTATTACTGTCAGCAAATCCCTTAAGTTATTAGTGCAATGAAAATGGAATTTCAGACAACCAGCCAACATTAATAAAGCATTCCTTTTAGTCTTGCAGATGGGCATAAGAATTTCCATTCTTTCCCAGGTTTACATAATTGTTATTATTTTTACTTCCTTGATATCATTAGGTAAAGGTATAATGTAATTGCAAAGTGTTTTTACAGACAGAGTCACACGGGATGCTGAGAGAAGCTGACAACACCCTGGAGGAACATGACCAGATGTTTGTCAGGCACATTTCCAATTCTATGGCCTGGGTTGAGGCAAATGTTACAGAGGGTTGGAAAAAAAACACCAAAACACCTACATATTCTTCACATTAACCAAGACAACAAAACGCCTTAATCTCTAGCTGCCTTCGCTCCCATGGTGAAATTATTTCATCCGACTTCATTTCTGCAATTCCCAGCACAAATAAAATGCCTGTGCCCCTAAGCCAAGTGGGTAACCACTGACATGCTGATTAAGCATTACTGATTAACTGTACAATAAGTCATTTAAATTGCAAGTGCACAGATGGGCAACATTTATTCAATTGTTTAATAACCTGCACTCTAAAGGGAGCTTGCTAATGCACCTACAATTGAGAAACAATAATGCTGTTTCAGGGAAACATGAATTGCCTTACCTTTTTACGTACTCAGTCATCATTTGGATAAACTTGTAAAACTCCGTTTTTCCTTTCAGCAGCCATCACATGTACTGTCATCTGAGGCAGCAGAGCCCTCTGTCAAGGTGAGGCTCAGAAAAAGAACTAACCTAGACATTAGTGGTTTCAAAATGTCCTTCTTGTTATTTTGTTTTGACCCGTTTAAATTTTTGCTTTGTGCTAGTATTTGTCCATCAAATGGTCTCAAAGGGAGCTATTATGTATTATGTATTGGCTGAAAGTACTTAAGGAAATATAAAACACTCTTCATAACCAACTGAAGATGTGTTTACGATAACATGTGTCATCATGTCAGCTCTTAGGCTTCCCCTCGGTTTCAACCAGAGTTAAAAACTTGAATAGGACCCTTCACTATGCCTTTTCCATCTGACAAAAAAAAAAAAAAAAAAAAAAAAGATTTAAAACCCGTCTCAACAATCACTTAAATTTAAATTCAACAAATATTTCTCAAGCACCTAACAGGTAGAGTGTTAGCTGCTAACTAGCTGCTCCTGAAAGAAGACACAAATATAAAGAAATAAATACTCTGTGTGAATAAGGACGTGGCTGTCAACACCCATTTTGGGATCAGATCGCCTGGAATCAAATTTTCCCTCTGACACTTACCATCTGTGCAATGTTGGCAAGTACTTTATCTCTCCATTTAAAATGGGAATAACAATAGTAGTAGTAGCAGTAGTAATAATAATAATACATGTGAAAGGGAGCGGAATATAATACCCCAAAATATGTCTCCTTGGCTTGTTAAAGAACAAAAATTCAACTGAATAAATCAGAAGATCTAATTAGCTTTTTTCAGTGATTCAGGCAGCATTCCCTTCTAGTAAATACACAGGTGCTCTATGTAGTTGTACAAAATGGAAGGTTTTTATAGGCAGAAGGAAGGTGAGGCAGGGAATTATTAGCAAAAGAAAAGAAAAGATTGTTTAAAGCCACATGTCACCTCCTTTTTGGTGGAAGGGGAACAACAGGCATCTTATTATGCAGATTACCTCACTAGTGTGCATCAGGAAATTTGAGATTGACTGTTTAAAGGTCACATTTCTGGGAGAGGTTGAAATTGCAATTAAGTCTTAGTTTGCTGTCATGGGGACTGGTAACTGCATTTTGAGCCCACTGTTTCTTTTCTAACAGGCATAAGGATGAATTTATGTTGATTATTCTTAAGAAATAGCAAACAAGGGGAAGGTCCTGAAAACCAAGAAGCTCCCTTTTTGTAACACAGAGAGACATTTACATTTATCAGGAAAATCTCTATTTGTAAGAAGGTTGTGTCTCCCCATCTGTACTAGGCAGAGAATGACTCTAAATCTCTGGAAACTCATATATGGAGAAAGCAAAAACCTTAATCTGCCTGACAACCTTACCCTTGTTTGCTGTGCTTTTTCCTGGTAACCTTTCATAACTGACCTTTTGCCACATCCCTAACATCTTCTTTTGTCTTTAGCTGGAGATGTTTTTTGAGGTGATGGTTTGGCCTATTTCAGAGTTACTCAGTTTGTCTGGACCTCTCCTATTTATATGGGAGAAATACATGGTTAGTAACATCTCTCCTGTTAATTTGTCTTTTACTATGGGGGGGGGGGGGGTATCTCAGCCAAGAACCTAGAAGGGTAAAGGAGACATTATTTTTCCTCCTCTACACCTGTTATGGACTGAACTGTGTTCTTGAAAAATAGATCTATTGAAGTCCTAACCCCTAGCACTTCCAAATATCACCTTATTTGGAAACAGGGTCTTTACAAAGATAATCAAGTCATCAGGGGGCACTTGGGTGGGTCAGTCCAACTTCAGTTCAGGTTAAGATCTCATGATTTGTGGATTGGAGCCCTGCATAGGGTTCTGTGCTGACAGCTCAGAGCCTGGAGTCTGCTTCAGATTCTGTCTCTCTCTCTTTCTCTCTCTCTCTCTCTGCCCCTCCCCTGCTTGTTCTCTCTCTCTCTCTCTCAAAAATGAACATTAAAAATTGTTTTTAATAAAAAATAAATAAGTAAATAAAATGAAGTCATCACTAACCTTTGTTTTATATTTTTTCCTTAAGTTCTTCTTTCTAGCTTACCACTTAACTCAGACAAAATAAACCCAAAACCACCCACAGGTGACAGCAAATGCCCTGACAAGACCTCCAACTTGTGCAGACCACTCAGACCGAGCTAAACTTGACTTGTGCCTGCACAGATGGACCATGGAGAGACTTCTGGAATGACCTACATTACCTTCCCCTCATTACAATACTAAAATCTCCATCTGAGGAGGATCCTCACCCTTATTTACATAACACACAATATATGGACAGGCATGTTTCCTTAAGGTGCATGCTCTACCTTGTGCCCACCTGTACATATGACTGATGTGGTTTGAAGTGGTGAGATTTGGAGCCAATGGCCAAGAAAGAATTCTTTAGATGTTTTTGGTGCAAAAAGGCATGGGGGGACAGGACCAGTGGGCAGAAACAGCTGCCCTGGGACTGAGGAACAATTTATTATATACTTGGGAATTAGGGGAGGTAAAGACAAAGGAAGTTTCCAAAAGAATTTTCATATGTTAAAGACTCATCGATATCCTGGAGGCCTAGCTATTGTCAAGCTAAACTTGTTTTTCCCTCTAGCAAAGCATTAACATTAAGACAGCTGGGAGTTCCTGGAGAAATGTCATACTCCCCCAGCCTCAAGTATTTGTCAATGGGCTGCACATTATAAAGAAATTTAATTTTATCTACATTTCCTTTTGCTTTTGTTCCCCGTATCATGTTGAAGAGGCTTCTTTAAATATTCATCCTAACCATAAACAAACGGTACCCATTCTCTCCCTCTCTGTTTCTGTCTCTGTCTCTGTCTCTTTCTCTCTCCCCCTGAGTCATGGCCTTGAAGCTACTTCCTGTGATCTCCTTATTTGCTGCCAATAGTTTACTTCCTGAGACAACTCCACCTGGTGCCTCTGTGACTCACAAACAAATGAACTCACTTTGGTTCCGTTACAAATTCAGTATGTGCTGAATATCTTTTAGGGACATAATGAATTTATTTAACATCTACCTTATACGGTTTAATTTAGGATTATGTGGTAAATAAATGTTTAGGATATAGTTTAAGCACTTAGTAAACATTCAAAAATATTAGTTCTTTTTTAATGACTGTTTATTTATTTATTTATTTAATAAATTGAGAGAGAGAGAGAGAGCGCACACACATGCAAATGGGGAAGTGGCAGAGAGAGAAAAAGAATCCCAAGCAGGCTTCTTGCTGTCAGTGCAAAGCCAGACACAGGGCTCGAACCCACAAACCACGAGATCATCACTGTTTAGGGTCAGGCTTCGGGCAGGGTAAAGATAGGAGTCAGAGGCTAAAAAATTTTAGCAAAGACTTTATTGGGAACTAAGGTCTCGGGAGAGGTTCCGTGACTCAGGGAGAGAGAGAGAGAGAGGAGTCAGGGAAGTCGCGCCCTGGTGTGGTGGGGTAGGGTTTTTAAGCTGCAGCATTCCCGGTTTAGGTCTGGGTGGGCCTTTTTTCGCGCCAGGTCGTGCTGTCGCTGGGTGATTGGTTGACCTTCAGTTCATTCTGGCGCACCGCTTGGGGCTTTCCGTTGGGTTGCACTGGCGAGATGGCGGTCCCCTCCACTGTGGTTCTAGGGACATCCTAACAATCACCTGAGCCAAAGTCAGATGCTTAACTGAATGTGACACCCAGGCTCCCCAGTTACTGTTACTGTTATAAAACAAAGGGAAAAAGTTTAAAGGGATAGTACCAGAAAGTTGCTTTGTAATTATGGAATATTTCTGTATTTTGATTGTAGTGATTATGATGGTTAACTTTATGTGTTGACTTGGTTAGACCCAGATATTTGATCAAATATTGTTCTGTAGATTTCTGTGGGGATGTTTTTGGGTGAGATTGTGAAAAGTAAGGGATATGATTCATTTTCAGAAATACCAAATCAAGCTGTGCTGTCTAGTTAGTTGGTTCATAGCCTATTGGAAATATGTACAAAATGCTCCCCTGCCCCCCCCGCCCCCCCGCTGTAATGCCTGAAGTTCCAAAACCTCCCACAAAAGACCACCAGAGTCGTAAGTCAAAGCCAAGCGGCAAGGGTCGTTTATTGCAGGTTCGAACCTGGTCCTCTGCGCACTCGTCGCCGGTGACACAAGAGGCCACGAATAGGGTTGGTATAGCGTTTTTATAGACAGAGACAAATAGCACAGGGGAGGTTTTTTACTTGTGGCGGGAGGAAGAAAGGGGGAAGGGGGTAGGTGAGGAATGTGCTAAGCAGGCAGGTTTACAGAAGCGAGAAATGCCGGTTAGTTTGTATACAATCACTCATTCCATTACATATCAGACTACATTTAGGAAGTTTTACAGCCCATTCTACAGCGGGTTACAATCAGGAAAGGTCTCACAATGCTCATAGCAAACAGCAAGCAAAACAGACTTCTCAGCAATTGTATTTCTTATCAAAGATCCATAATAAGCAGAAAAGAGAACCTAGCTTTAAACTAAGGCAGGGCTGTCATTTGGATTCAAAGCTGTTCCTTTCACCCGCCAGAGTCCCCAACCCTTAGATACTTCATTTCCTGGTTCTTCCCCTCTCTGTTTCCCAGGCTTATTTTCTAGGGCTTTGCAATAAGCATGTGCCAAAGGACAAAGGGAAGAAGGACTGAAAGACTCTGCATCACCTCAGGGAATGTACATTTGTTTCAATCAGACTGCTTTTTGCCTTACATGGGCGACTTCTGGGTAAGGCTGGAACCTTTGTAGTACTCAGCCAATGAGGAACCAAGGGAGGGACTTGCATGTGAGAAAATAAATTGTCTGCTGTAACTTCCCTGAGTCTGCCTGTTCCCCAGACACCTGCTCTTCTACGAACGTTGATTAAAGCCTTGCTTCACTGTGCTCTGAGTCTCTGCATCCCTCCTTAGATTTGGGTCAGTGGGCTTATTTCTCTCAAGATTAGTATTTCAGTTGGACTTTGAGTAAAGCAGATTCCCCTCCACAATATGAGTGGAACTTATCCAATCAGTTGAAGGTCTAAATAGAACAAAAAACTGGCCTCCCCAGGCAAGAGAGAATTCTGGCCTTCGGACTTGAACGGCAACATGAGCTTTCCCTGGGTCTCCATAATCACATGAGCCAACTCCTTAAAATAAATCTTTCTACACACATGAGCGTGTACACACTCTTGGTTGTTTCTCTGGAGAACCTTGACTACTAATCTGTGTACGTGATAATATTTTATAGAATTATACACCAAAAAAAAAAAAAAAAAGGAAAAATACATATAAGAACTGTGAAATCTAAATAAGGTTCTTAGTTAATAGTTTTGCCATGTGTATATCTTAGTCACAATGCATATAAGATGCAATGGTCATATAAGATGTTATCACTGGGGAAAGCTGTAGGAAGGGTACATGGGAACTTTTTGTACTATTTCTAATTCTTGTGAGACTATAATTATTTCAAAATTAAAATTCTTTTAAATACATAAATGTGATCATTCCATGGTCATAGACCTGTTTCTAAGTCACCTATAGGTATACAGACCAGGGTCACATGCAATAGAAAACATGAGTAAGTTTGGGGGATCAGGAACAGAGAACACCTTGCCTCACCTCTCATGAAGAGCCTAAAAATATGGAAAGCTGGCATCACTACCCCTACTTTTGGTGACTTATGGAATAACATCTATTGTTCACCTAACATTCACCTTTGATTGGACCCTACCCTGGATTCCTGAAAAACATGCACCCTAGACCCTTTTCTAACATAAATCCCTAGCCCTAAGTAACAAGGAGACTTATTCTCTTTTCCTTTCTGAGTCTCCCAGACACTCCATCTATTCTCTACCTGTTACCTACACTATTCAGAAATTTTGTCTCCACTTTCTCTGGCTCACATTTGATTTCTATCCTATGTGAAGTCAGGGATGGTTGGTCCTGTGGGACCCTTCCCCTGGGTTCTTGAACCCAGCCTGCCTGAATCAACCTGAAATTCATACCATTGTATGAAAGAACCATGATGCTCTTAGTATTTCCCTATTTGTTTCCTTTGACTTTCTCTATAAAACTCAAAGTAATAAATGGGTAGAAGAAGATATTTGGGAGTTAGGATATTTCAGGTTGAGATTCAAGTATGCAAAATGAGTCTATTTTATTCTATTATCTTTACTTTAAATCCTGGCAAAAACTACAGCTATAAGCAACAAATCTACTTCAGTTACAAACTTATAAAGAATCTGCTTTCTCCAAACTTCCAGGCTTGAAGTTGAGGCTCTAAATATATTTCACAGATGCCTGGTAAATTGGGTCTATTTTCAAGCCTTACTCTCCTTTTTTTAGTTAAAAACAAAACAAAACAAAACAAAAATATACCAAAAACAAACAAAACTTTATACCCAAGTAGTTTTTAAAGAAAAGGAGAATATGCATTTTAGAGGAAGGGAGAGCTTCTTGTAGATGTATGAGGCAGAGTAAGACCTGAGAAGAAAGTCTTTTCCTGAGATTATTTTTGCTTCTTGATTCTGTATACAGAAAAGTGCCATTAAAATCCCTTTAACATTTTTTCCCTCTGAAACATGATACAAATATCTTGGGAGAAAATGCTTGCCTAGCTCTGTGATGTCACAACCCAAACGGTATTAATTCTACTGGCATTATGGAGACTCAAACTCAGGCAAAAGTATCTTCTATAATTAAGGGAAAATAGCTGTTATGACACACAATGCACATTCCTCATTGAGACTCTGATTTTGTTGCAAAAAGGCAGCCCCCAGCAGGTCTAGTGAAGGAGCCAGTATTAACTGGCTTGCTTGATCCCTTCCAATAAAGAACTTAGTCCGTAGGGAAGGGTGAAGAAGGTTAGAAGCTTTGCTTTTAATCGCCATGGCCTAATCCCAGATTGCCTCTATTCAAATCTGCCTTTGTAATTGAAATTGTGGCTTTAAAATAGTAGTGGGGATTTATTCAAGAGTGTTTCCAAAAAGCCAGAATGCCCAGGTGGCCTAGTCAGTGCAATATGGTCTAGAACTATAAGTCTGGGAGTATAGAAAAGGACTGTAATCAGAGGTGAGTCTTAGATAAGAAGATGATGCAAGATTTTTTTTTTTTTTCAGATGCCAAGAGCAACTAGATTCTTCAATAGCTTGTGTGGTGCAGTTTAATGTTAATGCATGTTATAAGAATAAAATCATAGCCTCATTGAAAGTCTATCCCAGATGATTGCTGCATTCTAATCATGTTTCACACAGAAATCCATGCTGCGTATTCTTCTCTTCAGCTGCACTACTTTTGTGTTCGCTTTATCTGATTATTTGTTCAATGGAGATAGCTTATGACAACTAACATGATTAGCTGAATAAGTAGGACTCCTTAGGTCCATTCCTGAGTTTCATCCTGGACAGTCAAATAAGTGCTTAACCTATATGTACGGTCTCATTATAACTGACTCAAAGGGCAACCTAACTAATGTGAGTTTGCTCATTGGTGAGTTTTCGGGTAGAGACTGTACCAGCTGGAGGTGTCACACAAAGGAAACTTTATTTGCAGCAAATAAGGAGATCATGGGGAATAACTTCCAAAGCTGTGACTCTCCAAGTGGGGGTTCATGGGTTTCTTTTATTTAGGGCTAGGATGAGTATTCAGAAAGGGGAGTTTTTGTCATCACATGGAGAGGTGGGCATACAATGGCACAAGCATCTTAAGAAAACATGCCTATATATACATTGTATGTTATGTTAATGAGGTTTGAGATCCTCCTTGGGTGGAGCAGAGGTAACTGTCAGGCAAGTGGGAGGGGTCTGGGCATGCTGAGAGCATTGGATGAGGTCTTGGGCTCTGTATCTCAGGTAAGGAATGCAGGGCCTTGCTTACTTTTGAAATTGCATTGGGAGTTTTACAAAACACTGACTTATTGTCTCTGATATGGTTAGGTAATTTCCAGACCTGGTGGAGACTGTTAGTTTTTGCACTCCCCTGTTCCTTTAAAAATCCTTTTGCAATTCTTTGTAATTCTGACACCCCCAGGAAGTTCTGCAAGAAATGTGCCAGGGCAAGTAGAGTCAGTAAGGCACAGATCACGGAAAATAGCTGGGGGCATAAAATGACTTGTCTTTCTTTTTCTGGGGACTCCTAACTCTTTCTGCTTACAAAAGTTGTGTAGACAGGAGCTATTTTCTTTCAGCCTACCCTAGCACTGAAGTCAACTTGCTCCCATTGAACATTTTATCTTAGAAACAGGAACACATCAGTGCTGTTAAAATAAATTCCTGTTAATAATCAATTGGAGACTCATTTTATCAATATCATGTCTATTGTTTTTTACTCAACTGGGGACAGGTTTACATGTAAGATTTCAGCTTTTTTCCTACATTGTAGCCATCAAACTAGTAAGAAAACCAGACTTTTTTGACTATTGACTTTGTGGCAGCCTCTGAACTAATTACTTTATATACCTTAACATATTTAACATTCCCATTAATTCTAGCTTTCTATGGCTGCTGCATATTACTCACCCAATCCCCATGGTCACACCCTGAAAGATACTAACATCAAAAATTACACTCTCTTAGAAATAGCTAACTCAAACACCCTCTTCTCAGTCATACACACCTATCCTGACCACTTATTTATTCAAGGGAACCCATTAAAATAGTTTTTTGACCTCACGTAAGCAACTGATAAACTGATCTTCTCTGTTGCTGAGGTTCTCGACTGGGGACAGTTTTCCCCCAAGAGATTTGCTTCCAGTGTTGGGAGATGTTTTCAGTTGTCATCTCTGGGGATGTCACATTGTTATCTAGTGGGTAGAGGCCAGGGATGCTGCTAAATAGCCTACAGAGGACAGCTCTTACAACAAAGAGTTATCCAGTCTTAAAGGTTAACAGTGCCAAAGTTGACAAACCCTACATTTTAGTCCCCACTGTCTTCACTTTCTTCCTCTTCCATTTTAGACTCAATAACCCATCACAACATCACCGTTTCACAAATATCGTTAATTCTTTTGCACGCATCACGCTCTATCACCAATCTTTGGGAAAGTCTCAATCTTGTGTTGACTGGTGACTCTCTCTCTAAAAACACCACTAGAAATGCCTGTTGGTTGAGCAAAACTTAGTCTATATTACTAAAGCAAGGGAGAACACACCTTGAGAAGGTATTAGTAGTGCCTCAGAAATGAGAAGTCAGGAAAATGTATTTATGGGGTTTTACTTACACTGGGTGATCTTAAGGCCAGTGTTAAAATAGGGAAATATTAGGAATGGCAGAATTTATGACATACTAGGTTTGGATTGGTGGACACAGTAACATGAGGATCTTGAAATCTGTATTGATAAGCAACCGGCTAGTGTTGACAAGTAAGCTATTTTAGTTGTTTCAAGACTAGCTGTTTTCCAAAAGCAAATATTTCTTGAAACAGGAGCTAAGTTGGTGGTTTGTTTTTTGTTTTCTGATTTTGATTTTTTGCCCAGGTCCCAGTATTGTTTGGCACAGAAACAGGAAAAATTTTTTAAATACAAGAATTGATTAATATAGAAACAGGAAGGTATGTTGGCTTACCAACTAAATTGCATTTAACTGCTGGAGTTTTCCATGCTTCAACTAAATAGCTCAGTACTGAGGAAGAAAGTCAGACAACTGGGCAGCTTGGTGCCACTATAAATTTATAATTGTCAATTCCAATGGCCACAAAACACCTCCCAACAATCTTACTATGTTTGGCCAGTAAGCTTATTCTCCCATTGTTACCAATTTCATTTCTTCTCCAGGTTGTCCTTCATTTCATTACCAAAACCTCTCTTAGCTGATGAATTTGCCTTTAGCATCACAGAGAAAATACAACCTATCAGAGGAGAACAGTGCCATTTTGTCTTCCCTGTGGATCACATTTCAGGTCATGTCAAGCTAGTCATGCTTGTCTACTTTCAATTCCAGAAATGTGGCTACCTCTTTCCTGCCTCAAGATCTTCAAACATGCTGTTGCCTCTGTCTGGAAAAGTTTTTTCCCCATTTTTAATTTTTTTTTAATGGTTATTTATATTTGAGAGAGACAGAGACACAGAGACAGAGAGAGACAGAGCAAGAGCAGGGGAGGGGCAGGGAGAGACAGAGACAGAATGTAAACCAGGCTCCAGGCTCTGAGCTGTCAGCACAGAGCCCGATGCAGGGCCTGAACCCAGGAACCATGAGGTCATGACCTGAGCCTCAGTTGGATGCTTAACTGACTGAGCCACCCAGGCACCCCTCCCCATTTTTTAAAATCTAATTTAAACGTTTTCATCCTTTGAGTCCCTACTTAATCGCCATTTTCACAAAATCTTTCCTCACCTCCCAGTCCATCTCAATTCTATTCTTTCATTAATAATTCTGTGTATTCTTTTTCCTGCTCTATAATTATCAAAATGTAGAATCAGAATTTTCTCTGAGCGAGTGTGTGTTTCACATGAGGAACCATACCTGCTTTGTTTATCACAACAGACTCTATCATTTATAATGTATAATAGACATTCAGTAAATGTTGGACGAATGGTTGAAAACACTGAATAACTAAAATTGCTCAGAGATGCTGAATGACATGCTCAAGGTAGAACACCCATCAATTACCAGACCTGGGAATGAACTCACAATTTATCTGACCCCAAACCATGCTGTTTCCCTTATTGGACATCACCATTCCAAAAAAAAAAAAAAAAAAAAGTTATTTTTTTTTTCTCTTTATCTCTCGTGTTCTCATTTTTTTCTTATTTTATTTCTGTCTCTATATCAGTATTCATCTAACTTTCTTTCTTTTATTTTTTTCTTACTGGCTCTTCTTATCCACTTGGGTCTTGAAATATAGGAATTTTTGCTCCTTCAGTCCCATACAGTTCTGAATATAGTTTGAACGTACACATCAAAGTTTTCATTTCATTTTTAAAGTTTTATCTCTTAGTTACCAAGTCATTCTCAGCTTTGAATTCCATGAACTTTTAAAGGTCATAACTGGTCTTTGATCTAATAGAATACTATTACTAGTTGTGGCAGCCTTGAGATGTGCCACTCAGATCTCTTCCCAAGAAAGAACTTGTCATTCGCCTGCAGGGAATGGAGTTAGCTGGCAGCCTTCAGCTAGTAGCACCTTCAGGAACTGCTTCAGCTTTTAAGCCAAGCCCACCCTCTTCCCAGGCTGCCCTCACGGAATAACCAAGCACCAGTCCTCCTAAGCCAGAATACCCTAATAAGGCCATCCTTGTGGGTTGGCCAACACTGTCATACCTATATTTGAAGTTGAAGCTCTCCTTCAATCTCATTTCTTTCCTGTCTTCTTTTCACAGGTTTCAGATCTACTTTACTTTAGGATTGTAAGTCTTTCTCTACTCAATAAACTTCTTAGGAGGACAAATGACAGACTAGGACAGGACTACATTTCTATGCCATTGTGCACATCATTTTAATCCAACTCACGAAGTGTTTGTTGAGCACCTATGTATAAATGGAATGGTCCCAATATGCTTTAAGGGCTTACTGTATGCAGAGTGTATTATATATATGCCAGCTTGGTGAATCTTACAATAACTTAGGAGATAGGTATTAGTTTCATTTTAGAAATAGGCAACCTGAAACTTAAATTGGCTAAATATTCTGCCCAGTTTCACCCAGGAACTCAGTGGCAGAGTTACAGATAAAACACAAATCTGTCTGACTCAAAATCCTGGACTCTAGCTATTATACACACAATCCCTCACAGTAAGGTTAGGATCGTAGTTGCTATAAATGATACAAGATTTGCAAGATACTCTTTGCCCTCAAGCATTTGTAAGACTTCTAGTTCTAAAAGGGTATGATTCTGTGAAATATGAATTAAATGCCCTATTATTGTGGATAAGACCCAGAAAGCTATAAAAAAAACCTATGTTAAACAGAATGCCCATTGCTATATCACTCTTACAGTTAGAGTTGGCTATACCACAGCCCAGATTTTAAATTGAATGTCAAATTTAATTTGCCTCAGGAAGCCTGAAGCTCAAAGTCTATCACAGATCACAGAGTTAGACCCGACAGCTGTCTGATGAATCAACCGATAAGGAGGATAGGGGGGTAGACGATAAATCACTGTTTAGGGCATCCTTGCATCATACTTCCCTCATCCCCTAAATAGTACAGGATCCCGTTTGAAAGGATTTGTCTTTATAAAAACATCAAAGAAAATGTACCATTTCAGATAATGGAAACGGCACAGACTTCTGCTACCATAAATTCCCATTACCACTTCTTTGTCTTTCCAAATATTAATTCTCAAGGTTTAACTACAGTCTTACCTTTAAGAGGAAGGCCAATTTCATAATCTAGTCTTCATTGAGCTCTCTTTTTCTGAATCTGGAACTACTCATACTTTGTTAAGAAATTTCGACATTTTATTTTTTCCTTCCTTTTATTTGTTTTATTTAACACACATTTACTGACTAAATATCACTGCAAATCTTTAGTTGTCACTGTGGGAGACAAACAGACAAAGGTCTCCATCTTTGGAACTTGAATTTGTGTTTAGATTGGATTTAGATTCAACCTTCCCAGTTACTAGGTGGATAAACATAGAAGACTGTCTTTCTATCTAACATTTCTTGACCTATAAAAAGATAGTGTACTTTATTGTACTGATTACTACCAGGGTCAAATGAAATAATATACAATAATTCTCTTAAAATGTAAACTTTCATACAGTTCTTAGTTGTTTATAATAGTATATTTAATAAATTATTACAAGGCAAAGGAAAATAAGTGACATAGTAGAGACAGAGGTAGAGTGTTCTTTGAGTATAGATGGTGGTTTGTGAAAATGGTATTTAAATTAAGCTGGTAAGGATAAGTAAGATACTAGTTCTGGAGAAGGGAAAGATGAACAAAAACAGAGAACAGGTGTATTTAAGAAGGACTAAGTAGCTTTATGGATCTAATTATTTTATGCAGGGATAGCTATATTAAGAAATAAGACTTGGGTACCTAAGGGTAGGACAGGGCCCTCTCATACACAGTCTTGACTGCCATGTTAAAGAATGAGAGCTTTCTTTTTTAAGAATGCTCTTGGAGTAGACATCTGGTTTGTCCTATGGTTTTCATTATTTTCTATTCATATTTTGTCTGTTATGCCATGCTCTGCTGGTTAGATTTTTTTTATCATGCAACCTGACCTGCTAATGCCAGGAGCAGTCCTGCAACTCAGGCTAAAACAAGGAGCCCTAGGGCCTGTAGTTCTGCATTCTGAGAAAAGCCTTACAGTCGCTCACTATAACTGGAGCTGAGTAATTCAAAGGCAGCATCCTAGAGAGGTCCTGATCCTGGGGTCTCCACAGCTACCTTTACTCTTGCTGTCTCTG
Source organism: Panthera pardus (assembly GCF_024362965.1). NCBI lineage: Eukaryota > Metazoa > Chordata > Mammalia > Carnivora > Felidae > Panthera > Panthera pardus. Next base: position 42,156,202 of record NW_026526876.1, read on the forward strand.
AGGTCTGATCTATCAGTTTCTCTTTTCACACAGTGTTACTGCTAACATTAGCCAGAATCACTTTCTATTGCTGGCCACCACACACCTCTGATACAGCAATGAAGAACCTTGAGGAGGAGATTCATATGTAGCTTGTAGCTATCATGTATAGGATAAATGACGTTTCAGATAAAAGTTCAAAGTAAGAAATTATTATAATATTAATGAGGATCCAGAATTATTCCAACACATATATTCTCCTTTAATTTTCCTGAAGCTCATGTCTGTCCCTGACTTTTCCCTGCTTAAAATCCTTCAGAACACACACTATCTACAGGAAAATAAAAAATCTTCTGACACAGTATGCAAGATCCTCCGATCTAGGCATAACCTTCATTTCTAACAGTCCTTCATTACTCCTTTTCAGGTATCCTAACTTCAGGTCTCTCTGAAAGTACTCTTTCTTTAACTTTTGATTTTTTGCCTCCACGCCTTAATTGAATTTCCACAGACCTGGCCCTTAGCAATGAGAATAGAGCCCTGGAAAAAGAGTCAAGGGAGAAAGTCTATTTTGTTCTCCAGCAATAGGATATAAACATTCTACCCTTAGTCTGCCCATTTGTGTCTTTCCGAATGGCATCTGCATATTTATTAGCAAGCCAGGCACCTTGGAGGAACAGTGACATTATCATGTTAATGTCTTAGAAGGTAAAACAGTTGACTTTGTTCTGTTCTGAAGGTGTTGCCCTTTTTATTTAATGGCAGGGTTTCTCTACGTGCCAGGCAGATTACCTCTGTAAATCTTATTAACAATGATGGGAGCCTTGCTGCTCAATTGTTGTGAAGCTCTGGAATGGCTCCCTTAGTGCCCTCCTAGTCAGCTTGGAGTGTAAACCAGAGGGATGCCACATGGTTAGCTATATGGCAAGGCTCTGGGAAAACATGGGCAAGCAGTGATTACTGGCTAGTGTTGGCTGATGGAATTTATTGAGCACCCAGTATATGCAGAGCCCTTAAGGCTATCAGAAATTGAAGAGAGAATGTGTCCCATGACTTTGGGGTGTCTGCAAACTAATTGAAAATTTACAAGAGAAATTTACAGATGAAGAGAAAGTGAATTAGGAACTAAGAGAACTAAGAGAAAGCGGTTTACCAGCAAATACAAGTGACAGATGAGGCAAATGAGCGCACTACAGGAAATGTCATTCTTTCCACCCATCCTCTTCCATCCCTGGCCCCTATCACTAGGGGAAGTAATCTTCTAGTACACACTGGTAGCACCCCATACTTTATCTCTTAGCACTTGTCACCCTGCAGTCTAATTAATGTTTACTCACCTGTCTTCTCCACTGGGCTCTGAGCTCCAACCTGATTTGTAACTATAACCCACCCCTTCATGCATTTCTTGGCACCAAGTAAAAATTCAATCATGAAACACCGAATAAGGAAATTGATGTTATTTATTGCAAGAATTGTATTTATTGTAAAGGAGGGACAAGTAAAATCGTGGCATATGGTTTAAAGGTGGATTCTCTGAGATCAACATTTTATGTTAAAGTTTTTCAGTAGCATTTCACCTGAAATTCCATTTCATAAGGCAAAGGAAGAAATCTCCCTATTCTTCCCAGCCCATTAGTACAAGTTCATGCAAATCAATGTCATTATTACAGTTAAACCTTCTACACATTATGGTTTCAACATTTAAAAATCTCTCAAGTGCTAAAATGTTTAATTTTGAGAGACCATGTATTACTAAAAAGACACATAGAATTACAGTACAATATCTCCATACCTGGATTTTAACAAAATAAATATGGAATATGTGGAATAAATATGAAAGTAAATAATATTAAGGTGAATAACATTTCTTACTATTCTTGCTAATGATTTTGATTCCCAAATAGTGGCATGTGTTGTGTGTATGTGCACACATGTGTCTGCACATGTATGGACCCACGCATGGGTGTGTTCTTGATCTCATCACCAGTAGTTTTGGAACAATAAAAGAACTACAAGGTCTGTGAAATTTTCACCTATTTAAAGTGCACGAAACACCCTACATTTCAGTGCAAAAATTTAATATATTTTATTGGGCACCACCAGCCCACAAAGCACCAAATTTGCAATATGGTTCCTGCTCTTTTGAAACTTACAGTACACACAAATATATACAAGTATATACAAGTATATATATATACATACATATATATATACAAGTATATATATTTCTTATATACACAAATAAGAAATTTCAATATCACTTTCAAAATGGCAAGTGCAATGTTGGAATTATGCTTTGGGTACTGCAGACACACAAAAAAGAAGTACTTGAGATTTTTGCCCAGTGTGTATGAGTGTGTGTGCTTATGTCTGGACAGAAGAGGGATGCAAAAGATTTATGAACTGAATCTGAAAGACAGGAGGATTTAGTGAACCCAACAAGGTAGGGGAGAGTCATTTCTTGCATCATGAAGACATGTACCAAAATCTTGTCCTGTGTGCAATAAGCTGAAAGCCCTTGGCAATTAAGAGATGGTAGACTGCAGCAGTGACAAAGGGAAGATATAAACTGGGTAAGCTGGCAGCAGCTGTATCAAGGAGAAGACTGCATGCCACGTTAATGATCTTGCACTACTTCCAGTTGGTCGAGGGCATTCTACCTGTGTTTGTGCTCTGAGGTAAGAAGAAACATGGTCCATTTGGTTAGTTAACAATGTGCAATGAAGGAGGGTGTGATGTAGAGAGAATTTGTGGAGTTTCAGTAAAGTGACCTTTATATGCCTTCTCCCTATCTCATTGCATATTCTTCAATAATGTTAATAGCTAACATTTATTTAGTACTTACTATGTGATAGACACAATCTTAAACACTTTACATGCACTTAATTAAGAAATTGTATTTGTGGGGCGCCTGGGTGGCTTAGTCGGTTGAGCATCTGACTTGGGCTCAGGTCATGATTGCATAGTTGGTGGGTTCAAGCCCCACGTTGGGCTCTGTGCTGACAGCTCAGAGCCTGGAGCCTGCTTCAGATTCTGTGTCTCCCTCTCTCTCTGCCCCTCCCCTGTTCGCACTTTGTCTCTCTCTCAAAAGTAAATAAACATTTTAAAAAATTAAAAAAAAAAGAAATTGTATTTGTGTGTTTGAGCTGCCAAAACAAAATACCACAGATTGGGTGGCTTTAACAACATAAATTTATTTTTCACAGAAATAAGGGAGGAGTCTGGAAAAGTCTAAGAAGAGGATGCTGGCAAGGCAGCTTTGATTCTGAGGCTCTTATCTTGGCCTACAGGTGGCTGCTATCTTGCTATGTGCTCACATAACTTCTTCATTTGTGCATGTGTGTGTGTGCGCGCGCGCGTAGAGAAAGAAAGCAATTTCTTCTTAGAAGACTACCAATCCTATCTGATTAGGGCCTCACCCTTACAGCCTCATTTCCCTGTGATTACTTTCTAATTGTTCTATCTGCAAACATAGTCCCACTGGGGATTGGGGCTTAAACATGTAAATATTGGAGGCACATAGTTCAGTCCACAGCAGAAATTCTCACAAAAAAAATCAGTGAGGTCAGGATAGATACTACTACTCTCTCTGCATATAGGTAGGGGAATTGAGCACAGAAATTGGTGTTATAGTTTAGTTTCTCAAAGAGTAGACACTGAGACAGAGCTTGGGGTATAAAATATGAAAGGGAGAGGAAAGGAGAAGCAGGTGCAATGAGAGAATGCAATGGACAATTAAGGAGATGATTTTGTTCAGGCTCTTCTACCAGGCAGAACATTCATTAATGAGGAGTGTCTCAAATAACAGGGAGAAAATGTGGTTTTATAAAACATCACTGAGAAAGGGAGGAGGTGAGCCTCATCTCAGCATATGGGAGAGCAGTGTGTTCCTTTGTGGTTAGCTAATTCTCAGAATGCAAAAGGGTGGGAGGATTTTGAAAAACAAAAAGATGGGGGGGGGGGTGGCGATCTTAACCACTGCTGTTTTCTATGTGCATGGGACTCAGGTAAAGTTCAACACTGCCGGCCCTCCCTTTTCTTGAAGATGAACAAATATCATTTATTTCTGAACAACTCAGAGGCAATAGTAAACTTACTGAACAAGGTGAGATAAGGTCCAAGAAACAGTCTCTCTGAGAAGCTTGGTGGTGTTCACACAAAACCAGTTAAACCAGCTATTGAGAAGTGGTGACAAAGGTTAAATTGTTTTAGAGTCCTGGAGATTAAACATTTTTAAAAAGAGATGCCTTAAAAAAATAAAAAATAAAATAAAAAAGAGATGCCTAAAATAATGAAGAAAAATATAAATATAAAAGTTGTGTTAAAATCAAGTGCCAGGAAGTGAACTCTGAGAGTCATGGGTCTGTGAATTCCATAAAGTCCGTCAAGGAAAACTAGTTATATGGCACCATTCATTGAGTTTCTTGAAGCTCTGGAACTAGGATGTTGCTGCTCTAGGAAGTGGCTAGTCTTGGTTACCACTCCTATAAGGGTAGGCATGAGCTGAGCATTTTGCCTGACTTCCTTAGTGGTCCAGACAGTTGACTGTCTATGGAGAAATCCTGCCACACATAGTCAGCTGTGAGGATGAGTCCTCTAGAGCTTATATCAAGTCTGGGGCTTCAGCTCACAGGGCTTCTTTGGATTCTGGGGGCTTCCAGTAGCTGCCAGGCAACTTAGTTGGGGTTCTGTAAAGTTGGGTTATAATTTTTGGTGATGTAAGGTAGGCAGGAGGGCAAGTAATTAGAAAAGTAAGTTTGGAGGACTATATCCAGATACTGAAGAAAAACTGAGAAATCTGGAAATTGAGAACTGGAGAAACTGAGAATTGGAAATCTGGAAAGGACTGACATGTTGACTAACGAATGCAGTAGGATTTATCAGAGACGTACCAAGATGTGGGTTTTGGTTTTTGTTGTTGATGTTGTAGTTGTTTAATGGGGAGAGGAAGTGAATTAAATCTTTACTGCAGGTTCAGAAGGAGTCTAGAGAGTCAGTCTTCCAAGGCACCCTTCAGATATCCCCATTCATTCCCAATGCAAGGATTTCAGGTTTTCCAGAGAAGGGATCTGAACTTGGTTGAGTGTTTAACCATCTGCTTGGACAATTAAGTTCCAGATTTAGTCCTTAGCATTCTCTGCCCTCTGACCTTGCAGAAATGACAAGTTCTTTATAACCAAAGAGACCCTCTGGCTTTCTCTTCTGGCTTTCTATTGCCTGTAACTGGTCTTCAGCTATTTATTATCTTTCTATGAACAGAGGTTCTTTTTTTTTTTTTTTTGAACAGAGGTTCTTAAAGAGTGTTTGTGAACCATCAGAATTAGTATCACCTGGGAACTTTTTGGAAATGTAATTTCTGAGCTCTGCTCCAGACCTACTGAATCAGAAATTCTAATGTTGGGTTGATGCAGTCTGTGTTTTAACAGGTTCTCTCAGTGATTCTGAGGCACAGTAAGTTTGACAGCTATTGAAGTAGTGTATCAAGAGTGCTTAGCAATAACTCTAACCCTAGTATTCTTCTATCTACTATTTTCTCTATACATCTTAACTGCCTAATATGGTATAGCTGCTAGTGCATTTCCATCCACTATATTCCTTCCCTAATTCACCGCTGTTGAAACTTTCAACAGACCACTGCTTTAAGCCAGAGCCCTTCTGTGCTCCATCTACCACCAGTGGTGGGGTCCCTGTCAGTCAAGTGCTGGGCAATACAGCTCCAAAAGCTCATTATCATCTCACTTGCTTTCTCAGACCACTTCCAGTATTATCACAGCTCAGGTTCTCTAGAAGCAGAACTTACGACAGAGTTTGGGGTGTGAGACACTTAGATGTCAACACCAGTGAAGGTAATAGGGAGGAAACAGGATTGGCTGGAGAAAGAAGCAGGCTTAAGATTCAGGTTTGGAAAAGCCTTGACCTACTTGACAGGAAGTTCTAAAGCTGATGCCACCCATCCCAAGTTGGGAAAAAGTGGCCAGCCCTTTATAACTCCATCATGCTTGGTCACCAGGCACAGGCTGACTCAGGAAAGGCATGACCTCAGGCAAAATGGTCTCTACAGCCTGAGGCTGACCAAGAAGAAGATAAGACGCTATCTTCAGACCACACTGTCTGTGGCTGGGCATCAAGTCCTTCCTCCAACGGGGACCTGGGTGGAATATCTTTCAATCTACCCCAGTTAGTAACTTGCCTAAATTCACATTATACATAGGTCATAGAGCCAGGCTTTGAAGCCAGTTAGCCTGGCTTTCAAGGTCCATGCTCATCAATATCTTGCTGCAGTACCTAACAGCTATTGCTATAGCACTGAACAAACTGTTAACAAGGTGACAGGAATAAATTTGATTTTTAGGTGGATTCTCTATGACATATTAGTAGGTATCAATATCTTGAGATTCCTTTTATTTGCTAGACTTTATTAGACTCATTTTCCCCATCTATAAAAAGCCCTTTGCCATCTGTGGGGTAACTCTTACCTTTCTGAGACAAATCCAGAGTGTTCAGTTTCTCTGTGGAAGGACTACCTCTTTTGGGGGAAGTTTCCCCACCCTGTTGCCCTGCATTTCACATTTCCTTGTGGTTCTCCCACTTTGATTACTACTGTCACCAGGACATTTTTCTTTTCAAGTCATATCTTAAAGATTCTGGGTTTAATTTTAATATGGAAGTACATATTTTCTTAAGACATCCTCATGAATATGACTATTTGAGGAGAGAGGTGAAAAGAAAGACAATTGTTGATTTCTTCATAACAGCACAGTCTCAAATATCTCCCTTTTTTAAGGATTCCTTTTAAGGGCATTTATACTATATGTAGGAAATAATAAAAATGCTTTCATAAACACAGTAATTCAATCACCAAATTTACTGTTTTTCTAAATTCTAATTCTTGCTTAAAGTAAATGAACAATAAATATTTCTTGAATGAATAAATGAATGATAATGATCATTCCAGTACATCTTATACTTTGAGTTATCTTTCCAGTCATAGAAATAATTGTCCCAGAGAATGTGAATATTCTTACCAGTAGATCATGATGGCAAGTAATAAAAAGCCAAGAAATTCTTACTTCCTTAGGTCTCAAGTTGCCATAAACTTTCTTCCATACTTCTTTTTAATTTTTTTTAAGTTTATTTATTTATTTTGAGAGAGACAGGGGCAGTGTGAGCAGGGGAGGGACAGAGAGAGAGAGAGAGAGAGAGAAAGAGAGAATCCCAAGCAGGCTCTGCACTGCCAGACAGAGCCAGATGCGGATCTCAAACCCACGCAACTGTGAGATCATGACCTGAGCTGAAACCAAAAGTCAGATGCTTAACTGACTGACCCACCGAGGTGCCCCTTTTTAAAAATTTTTTTAAGTTTATTTATTTATTTTGAGTCTTCCATGCTTCTATATTCATTTATTCTGTACCTAATTTTTCTCAAGTCATACCATATTTAAGGGAAAACAGAACAAACATACAATCAAACGGCGTAAATAAATGTCTGCCTTCAGTTCTGCCCTGGGTTACTGCTATCAGCAGTTTGTGAGTAGAGCCCCAGCAGGAAGCAGATGGCACACTGAAATCAGAATAATTCAAGGAGAATTTAATAAAAAGACTATTTAGAAGGTGTAGGGGAATAACAAAAGATAGTGAAGTGTCTCGTTTTGTAACAGTTTAGCAACAGTTTAGCTGCTTTATACTCTTAGACCTGAAGAAGTGGAAAGAACATGTAATTTCCAGAACAGCACAGAGAGTACTCAGACAGAGGGCTGCCTTTCAGTGCCCGAGAATCTTTGGTTAAGAGACATAGGAACCCATGGCAACCCTGCTGGGTGGGAGCTCCTGTGATAAAATCTCCAGCCCCCCTCTAACAGGTTGCCAGGATTTTCCTGGGCCACATACCTACCAGGAAGCCAGAGAACAAGGGAAGTGGTTGGAGGGGTGCAAGTGCATACAGATCAGCTCAGAGGGGCAAGGGCAGGACAAAGCAGGATGGAGAGTCAATCTGTGAGGCAAATAGAAGTTTTTCAGCATGCTTTTTTTTTTCCAACCAGCCATAATGAATATACACTGAATTGGACTATTTATATGAACTGATGTTCATATAAGAATGATGACAAAAAAGGGCACCTGGGTGGCTCAGTCAAGCATCAGACTTCAGCTCAGGTCATGATCTCACAGGTTCCTGAGTTCAAGCCCCATGTGGGGCTCTGTGCTGACAACTCAGAGCCTACTGCCTATTTTGGATTCTGTGTCTCCCTCTCCCTGCCCCTCCCCCACTCATGTTGTCTCTCTCTCAAAAATAAATAAATAAACATTAAAAAAATTAAGAAAAAAAGAATGATGACAAAAAAATCCCAAAGTTTTTATGTGTGAGAGAACACTCACCAATCAGAATGTGAGAAAATAATCTAATGTAACAAAATTTCTCGGAACTCTAATGCAATCCAAGAATTCTTTGTTGTGTATTAAAAAAAACCCAAAAAACAAAAAAAATATCTTAATGTCATAAATGAGTCATGAAATTCCTAGCTCTAACACCCTGGGAACAATAGAAAAATGCAGAACATTTCTGCAAGTAGAAAATTCTCATTATTTGAATCCATTCTCATTGATTAAGTTTGTTTTCTATATTCAGAGACTGACAGATTTTTATATAAAGGTCCGAATGGTAAATATTTTCAGCTTGGAAAGCCAAATTAAGTCTCTATCACAGTTATTTAACTTTGCCATTGTAGGCTGAAAATAGCCATAAATAAATGGACAAGACTGTGTCAGGAAAACTTTATTTACAAAAACTGGTGACTGTCTGGCCCATGCATTTCATTGATCAAAGGAGAGAAAAATGGTTTTAGACAGATGTGGGTCCCGTCCTAACTCCTATACTCTTAGGAGACTGGCCTTGGACAAATGGCTTATCCTCTGACCAAACTCCTTACTTCAGAGAGTCCATAAAAAACATAAGTTGTGAGAAATATGCCCACTGCCCCAATCAAAGGAGGGTGAAGAGACTCAGAGCACAGTGAAGTGAGGCTTTAATCAACGTTCCGCAAGAGTGGGTGTCTGATGGACAGGCACATTGGGGAAGTCACAGCAGGTAATTTACCCACTAAAAGCCAGGTCCCTCCCCTGGTTCCTCATTGGCTGAGTACTACAGAGGTTAACGCCTATCCTGACTTCACCTATGCCCATGTAAGGCAAAAAGTGGTCTGACTGGAACAAAGGTACATTCCCTGAGGTGATGCAGAGACTTTCAATCCCTGCTCCCTTTATTCAATGGTGCATGCTCATTGCAAAACCTACTAAAATAAGCCCTCAAAACAGAGAGGTGGGGAAGAAGAACCAGGAGGTGAAGTGTCTAAAGGTTTGGGACTCCATTTGGCCCGAGGGGGTGGGAGGTGCTCTATATATATTTCCAGTAGGTTGTAGACCTACTGTTAACTGGACAGCTTTTTGGCTTAGTATTTGTGAAAATGAATCCTCTCCCTTACTTCTCACAAAGTGACCTGGTACAGATTAGCCACTCAACAAATGGTAGTTGCCTTCCTTTCTACATATTACCAAAGAAAATATGGAAATTGAATAGATGAATTTGGCTCAAATGTGTTGAGCTACTTTCAAAGTGGGTCAAAAGGTCTCTAGGGAAAGTTTGGAGTATCCATTGTCTAAATAAATTCCATGGAGAAAGATACCACATAAAAGTGCCAGAGTTTTAATTTTTAAAACGAGCAACTTAATATCTTGAGCAGAATTTAGTGGATTTAAAAGAATGGGCTGCATTATTATTGCCAGCAGGGGACCATCTAATTGGGAGTCCTTTATCTACAATAGAAAAAACAGCAGGAACCCAATCAGCTAGTAGAGAACAAGAAAAGGGTATGCATGAGGGGTGGGGAGGAATAAACCACTGTGTGCTAGCAAGACAGAGATGCAGAAAATAAAAAGGCATGGCACCAAAGGAGCTCTCAGCTTCACATCTCAGTAACATAACCTATAAGTCAGTTTCCCAAAAGCATGTTGTGATTTACTCGAAACCCTCAACTTCTATCTCCTCCCTGCCAATAATCATAAGGTTTCAGCAAACTCAAAATAAGTTCTCATTAGGAAAAAAAGTGGCAGACACTTTTGATCTCATGTTGTCAGTGCCTTTCTCCCTAAATTAGCCATTATAGCTTCCAGAAATTTCCCCATTACCAAGCCTGGATAAATCCTCCCTCCTAGACGTTTTCCAGCACATGTGGAACGTGGCAGGACCGTATGGACTTTTTATTGCTCTGTGTCTCCCATTCATCCCTAAATTCCTGAAAAACAGTCTGTGTGCTGTCATCAGAGGTATGGTCACCATGCATAGTTCAGTGTAAGCGCCCCCCCCCCCCCAAGTTTGGTAAATATTTGTTAAATAGAGAACAAATAGGTGAATGTCTTTTGTCTTTTGAGATATTTCTATCTTCATTCCTCATATTAGACAAATTATCAAACTTAATCTCTCAAATTCCCATTTTCTTGATCTGTAAAATACTTCGTCTTCTAGTTGAAGTCTAAACTGCATGGTATGTGTGAAGAACCTCTCACAGTGTCTGGCAGTTTGTGTTCACTTAATACACAGCACTTCTTCCCCCGTTTTCAAGTCAGTATGGGGCTAACTTCAATCATTTCTTACTGAAGCATTTGCCTACAGTTATATTTGCTTTTGCCATTTTCTTTTTAGTGATTTTTTTTTGTAGTTTGCATTGAAGTTGCATGCATTCTAGACCAAGTCAAAATTAACTTTGCTTCACCTGAAATTGCACTTGAAAGAAACTTATGCCTTTGAAACGCAATGTTTCTTAAATCAGCAAATCCAAAACCTTATTGCTCTTAACTAATGTCCAAGTGGTAGGTAGGTACACCAAGTATGAAGTCCACACATTCTCAACGGGGGTCCTTATACTCGCTCACATGTAGATTTACGACGGGCAGTAGGGTCAAGAGTACAACATTCAGCAGATTTCTGGTGTTCCTATCCTGTTCCAACATAATTCGTTCCAACAGTCTATAAAGTGGAGAAAATAACAGTATGCAGATCATAGGGTTGTTACGATAATTAAATTGTTAATATATGGAAATAATTTGCAATAATACCAAACACAAGGTAGCCACCATGTTTGTGTTAATTGTTATTACTATTATCATGTGGATTACTCTAAAGAAATACTGGACGTCTCTGAGATGTGGATCTATAATGACAAAAGCACACTGATTCAGCATGTTTCCATTTCAGAGTGCTTTCTTACCGCAAATTTTCTCCAGGAAGATTTATTTAATCTATACCACTCTCCATATGGAGAAAAGTGTGCTAAGAACAATTAAATTGTGTTCCAAGGTTCACACAATTAGTAAATGACAAAAATAGACTAAAGACCCAAATCTGACTCCATGTTCAGCATTTATCCACCATACTCCAGCTAAAGCAGAAAGAGGTATTATACAGGCGGAATACAAACCTTATTATAATCTGCGGTAAATTCATTCATAACATTGTTGGTGTTGGCTAGATATTCTCTTCCACATTTTGTCTTCTCTAAGTTAGACCCTGTCTGCATTAGCATTACACAAACCATTTAGCTAACTACTTCATCCAAAAGATCAAATGTCAGTATGTGTACACCATTGGGAAAAATTAATTTTAATATGGATCAAAATGTGATAGCACACCTGTGAGAGGGTTGCAGTCCTCTGGGTGGGAAGCAGACATCAAAGGGCCTAAGTTTCATTTGATCCCAGATCTTCTGAGTCAAACACTAGAACTTATTCATTTTGCTTTTTTTGTTTTATTACCATGTTACTTCTCTGGAAATATTTAAATACTGAATAAGGAAAACTGTTTTTAAGAGTATTACAGTCATTCATAAAGACATCTTGGGGTACAGATTTCCTATGGATGTTGGAATTCTCTACCAGTGCATGATAATCAATGTATAAATTGATATCCTGTAGCTCTGTTTTCCTTTTGTATTAATTGAATAGCACACATGATCTTCTCTGATAGGAATTGGTAATTTGCCATGAAATAAGGATGTGTTAATTGTCACAGACTTCAATAACACACTTTCATTCACTGTATACTAACGGATCCCACTGCATCTTTCCACATATTTTTGATGGTTTTATTTTCTTTCTATAATATGTGTTAAATGCAGGTGTGACATTCAGGTCAGTTGTTAACTGGCAATCATTTGTGTATTAAAATTACCTCTTAAAAACAAGACAGCATCATGAGGCAGATGCAAAACATCAATGCAGGGCTATTAAATGCCATTATATGGTGATGGGCTGTTGCTAATTGACAACACATATACGTTCTATAATAAGAACACAGCCTAATAATCCAACCTTCTGCAAGAGTCAGAAGTAACTGATACATTCTGATGCAATCTTCAAAACTCTTCCTCTGAGTTAACCCACTGGAGATGAAAGAACCATGTGACAAATCTTGGTTCAAAGGATCTCTTCCTCACTGTCACTGCTTTTTGTTATTTATGTACTTCAATTGTCTTCTGTAGGTGAACTTTACTTTTCTTATCCTTTGAGTCAATAAGTAATTCTTATGCAATATCATCTTCTAATGTGGCATCAACTACCTCTATGTCAGTGACTCCCAAATCTTTAACTTTAACTTTGACTTTTCTTCCATGATCCCAGCTATATATGCCCACTGACTCTATCTGCGGGTCCCACAAGTACCTTGGCGTTTTTTTAAAAAACAGAACTTTCTCCTGACATATCCAAATCTGCTTTTCTTCTCAATTTTTATCCCCCAATACATTTCAGAGCAATCTTTGGTTCTTTCCTCTTTCCTAGACCCCCTCTGAAACTAGAAACTGTCAAATCTATCTCTGAAATGTCACTCCAATATGTTTGCTTCTATCTCTGTTGCTAATGCTTTCCTTCAACCCCTATTTCTTCTTTCTTGCACGGATCCAATAGTGGTTTCATTTATCATCCCATATCCTGTCACTTCCTTTTCCAAATCATCCCTGAGACTGTCTTTCTAAAACACAGATCTGATCATGTCATTTTTCTCTTCTTAAATAACCTTTCTCTTCTTTCTTGCCCAGTGAATGTCTTCTCAATCTTTCAAGACCAAAGTCAACTTTATAGTTCTTCTACATCCTTTCTTGACTTCTCCAGGCAGATTTAGTCTCTCTTGTCTAAATTCCAATAGCCCTCTAAAAACATCTGTTATGGCACTGTCACTCCTCTGTACGTTGAAGTGACCAAAGTAATACAGACTTTGAGGAATGTACCAATGCTACAGTACTTAGAATTTTTTTTCAGGATCCCAGGCTTTGGCTGGATACTGAAATTCCTACTGTTAATCACCAAGAGAATGCAAGCTCAAGAGAACACAGAATCAGTTTGTGTAAAGGGTTAAGATCTTTTTTTACAACATTGTACCAGAAATTGCAAGTCTGCAGCTGAAAGTGCAGTGTCTTTGCACATATGCACACTAACCCCCAAAACCTCAGAATATACTTCCCTGGACTTGCTTAAGTGCTCTTTTCTCCCTGTTAAACTAGCACCAACAGAGTGTACTTTCCCAGACTTTCTCACTCAGGTCACCTACTTATGAGAACCATTAACTAATCTCAGCCTGCCCCACCTCACTTTCCTGTTTCTTGTCCCATTTTCCTCCCCTCATACCTAACCTAAGTGCTTATATCCTCTGTAAGCACCAAAAGAGAGGAACAGTCTCACTTTCATCAAATACCCTCTGGCTGACAGTGTATATAAAGGCTTTATTGTTACTGTTCCACTTGGCTAGAATTTATTTGATGAACCTTTACATCTGTTTAATTCAGTGTCTGGTACATGTTAGGAGTAGGTATAAATGTGTATTTGTTGAATGGAGGAACATATTATTTTTGTAAAAAGTCAGTCTTGGGCTGAGGTGCTGGGTGGCTCAGTCGGTTAAGTGTCTGGTTCTTGATTTTTGTAAAGGGCAAACATAGCTAGCCTCCTGTATCCTGGGAGTAAACTATGACCTATGTAAGCTTAGAAGGACCCCAGAGTATGAGATGCTGAACCAGTGTTTGTTTTGGGCTTTCCTAGAAGTGCTGTTTCTGTTCCCTAGATATTAGTTCTGTTTAAAACCACATTTGCTGAGTTACTGAGAAATAGAACTTCCTCTTAACTGCTTGTTTGAGCTTCTGTAAACCTGGTTGGCGTAATCACCCTTCCGCATTCTCGGGCACCGCGTCTTGTTCGAATAGATAGAAGACTAATATCGTAAACCACATGATTCGGCATTCAACTGGCTAGAGTCAACAAGTTATATTTTAAAATTCTTCAGGACTGTGTGATTGGTGCCCGCCTTATATTTTAAAAACCTACAACAGGGGCGCCTGGGTGGCTTGGTCGGTTAAGCGTCCGACTTCGGCTCAGGTCATGATCTCACGGTCCGTGAGTTCGAGCCCCGCATCGGCTCTGTGCTAACAGCTCAGAGCCTGGAGCCTGTTTCAGATTCTGTGTCTCCCTCTCTCTCTGCTCCTCCCCTGTTCATGCTCTGTCTCTCTCTGTCTCAAAAATGAAAAAACGTTAAAAAAAAAAAATTTAAAAACCTACAACGTTGTGTAATTGGTGCCCGCCATTTCCAACTGCCACCCTTTGCAACCTGATTGGTCGATACAGCCTTTATAAGACATTCCCAAAGCTTGTTTGGGACCAGACTGTCAGGACCTGTTGTATTTCCCTGTCTGGCCAGGCCATAATAAACTTGTTTTGATCCTGTTTTTGCTGTCCGGAGTTCATAAGTGATCGCAACCTACAACAATTTTAGCTCATGTCATGATCCCACAGTTCATGAGATTGAGCTCTGCACTGGGCTCTGCACTGACAGCATGGAGCCTGCTTGGAATTAATTCTCTCTCTCTCTCTCTCTCTCTCTCTCTCTCTGCCTCCCTCCCTCCCCTCCACTCCCCTCCCCTCCCCTCTCCTGCTGGTCCACACATGTACACACACACACTCTCTCTCTCAAAATAAATAATCATTAAAAAAAAAATCTTGGGTCAAGAGGCGAAGATGTAGCCTTAGCCTCAGGTGTGAGTTTAATATGACCTAGCTTCTTGGCCAAAGAGAATCCTAGAGCACATCATATGGGGTTAAGCCTTGCAGAAACATACCAGAAAGACAGCAAACCAGCCTAGAAAGGATTCTGGGACAGCTCTGTACTTGTACAATAGTTATTCTATGTGTTGTTTACTGCCCTTCCATCATCTCTGACTATTCAGTAAAACATTATTAATGGTTACAATTGGGTCTCAGTAATACAGAAAATTAGAAAAGTGCTGTGCTCATCTGTGGGAAAAGTGATGCAGAAAAGAACAGTTTTCTCATCCTTGGTGTTCCCTCTTCTTATAGTAGAGAAAGGTGAAGGAGGGTAGTAGCTGTCACTAGCAGAGGACAGCTACATATGGAGGAGGAAGAAAAGGAGGAGGCGGAGGAGGAGAGAGTGAGCATCCAAAGGAAAAGTTCTCTTGGGCCATCATAATCTGCATATGAAGAAGAGTTATGATCTTATATTGTAGCCACAGGTAGGTGAGGCCTAGCCTGGGATATCAGGGCTCATATATTTTCTATTTAAAAAAAAAAAAAAATTTGGGTTTATTTTTGAGAGAGACAGAGACAGAGACAGAGACAGAGTACAAGCAGGGCAGGGGCAGAGAGAGGAGGAGACATAGAATCCAAAGCAGGCTCTAGGCTCTGAGCTGTCAGCACAGAGCCTGACCCAGGGCATGAACTCATGAACTGTGAAATCATGACCTGAGCCAGAGACAGAGGCTTAATCAACTGAGCCACACAGGTGCCCCTTTTCTATTTGTAATACTCCACTGTGACTCCTCCAGGGAAAAGGTTATGCCATCTTGGTATTGGGGCAACAAGGTCAATCCTTTCATTCATTCACTCATTCATTCACATATTTGATATATGTTTACTGAGCATTTACATATGAGGTGATCATAAAACAGGGGAATATGATAAAGACAAGAGGTATATGAAAGGTATTCCTTTGGCAGCACATATACTAAAACAGAATCAATACAGAGAAGATTAGCATGGCCCCTGCCCAAGAATGACATGCAAATTCATAGAGTGTTCCATATTTGGGGGAGATACAGGCTTCCAGTTATGGAATGAGTACATCACAGGAATAAAAAGCACAGTGTATGGAATACGTCAATGGTATTGTAATAACACTGCATGGTGGCACAAGGTCGCTATACTTGTGGTGAGCATAGGGTAATGTATAAATGTATAGAGATGCTAAATCACTTTGTACACCTGAAACTAATGTAACATTGTGTTTCAACTGTACTCAAAGAAAAAACTTGAAAAAAAAAAAAGAATGGAGGATAATGGGGAAATGGCTGGTGAAAGCAATTATTTCTACACTTGAGCAAGATATTCCTGGGGCTTCCATGCAGCAAATCCCCTTTCTCAAAGAACAGAGGGGTGCATGCCTTGAGGTAGGCCAGAGAAGGTCTTGTTAGAGCATTGCTAGGGCCAGCCAAGGTCACACACTAGAACCTAGAGGCCCAGAGCTGGTTATGGAAATCCTAAAAGGTAGAGAAAAGGGGTGCCTCAGTGGTTTAGTTGGTTGAGCATCTGACTCTTGATTTAGGCTCAGGTCATGATCGCAGGGTCATGGGATCAAGCCCCACATTGAGCTCTGTGCTGAGCATGGAAACTGCTTGAAATTCTCTCTCATTCTGCCCCTCTCCCCCACTTACATGTGTTCTCTCTCTAAGAAAGAAAGAAAGAAAGAAAGAAAGAAAGAAAGAAAGAAAGAAAGAAAGAAAGAAAGAAAGAAAAAGAAAGAGAGAAAGGAAAGGAAAGGAAAGGAAAGGAAAGGAAAGGAAAGGAAAGGAGTAGAGGAAAGGTTTGAGGGATGAATCTGGAAAATAGTCTTCATTGTAGAAAGCTAAACCAGAAGAAAAAAGGTGAATGATAACTCAAGAGGGCAAAGGTGGTACTAGGGCAAGGGTCCAGGGATCGCAGTTCAAAGCATCAGATAAGGACCAGAAGAGGTGAGATATGAGCTGGGTTTAAAGGGTGACTACAATTTAATAAGGCAAATCCTAGCTCTTCCTTAGGAAGGGCATTAAAGCTTATGGTAGAAGCTGGGAGTGAAAGGGGACAGAGGCATATAGGGAGTTGCTGAAAAGCTGAAATGACCATTAGTAGTCTGTAAGAATAATTCAGTCTGTTTTCATTTCTATATTAGGCGTTTCAAGAAAAACCCACTCAATTGGGATTTCAGGAGCATTTGCTATTTGTAAATTTCAGAATGGAGAAATTTTCATGTCTAAGCCAGAGTTAAGATATAAGAATTTTGCCCAAGTAAGAGTAATGCTAATCTCCAAAAAATAAATCTTAGAGTAAAAATACGGGGAAAATATACTCAGCCAATAGTTAATATACATAACAGAGATTCCCTTCAAATAACAAAGCCCTATGAGAACAGAGAAACCTTAGATGTCTGAGAGAATGAAAACAGGAGCGATTGCTTCTCTCCTGGAAACACAGGATGGGAAAATGGGTCAGTGACTCATGACCAAAGTGTTGGCATGCCCATTGCTGGCATAAGTATTAACATTCACTCCTGCAAAACGTAAACATGAATCTAATGGCATTTTATCTTATAATTGTCTTGTTGCATACATTTTTATTTATGCTTTTATTTCACCCACTAGAATAGTGATTTTTAATCCTAGTGCACATTAAGTAATTTTTCTTTTGTTTTGTTTTTTACATAGATATTCCAGGGCTCTACCTACAGAAATTCCAATTTAATTGGTATGGGTTGAACTCTGGCCACTGGTACTTTTGAAACTTTCCTAGGTAATTATAACATATTCAGAGTTAAAATTTCCACAGCTCATTAAAATATCATTAACTGCTAAACAGAGTTTCCAATGGATTATTTTTGGCTGATAGAGAAATCTAAATCTAAAATTGAGGATCATTGCTTGTTAAAGATTATTTTGGAATGAAAGTAAAGATCTTTTCAAATGTTTTAAAATACTCCTCTAATAGGAGGCTTCTGAATGGAGATATCTGAGAATAATCATTACCTCCCTTCTTCTTCAAAATCCAAAAGAAATAATGGAAGTTATAGCAGTTCTAGGAAATTGAGGAAATTTCTGTCCACATGCCCAGATAATAAGGAATTTACAGAAAATAAAAAGATATGATAAAGAAATAAGGCCCAGTGTCTGCTTGAGATGTGACAGATGAAAAAGAAAGTTTTCACTCATCAAATCCTAGAATAACAAAAGATAAGAGGCAGTAGGAAATAGGAACTAGGGCCAAAGGTGAGGAATTCAGCAAGTAATTAATTAAAGGGCTGGAAAACAGCTCCTCTGACCCTGACATCTGGCAATATGGGATGCTGGGAGAAAAACAGAGTAATAGGAACAAAGTGCTGGAAAATTAATGAGAGTAACTTTTTTAAATATAAGAATGTATGAAATATACACGAACACTTTAAGAATAATTATAGGTGAATACTCATGTAACCAGCACCCTAATTAAGAACAAACATTGCTAGCACCTTATAATTCCTCTCCTGCTAACATCTCATTTTCTCCCCGCCAAGAGTGACCACTAAATTAATCTGATGGTTATCATTCCTTATTTTATAGAAAATAGTTTACCACTTATGATCACAACTGTAAACAATATACTGTTGGTTCTGCCTCTTTTTGAACTTGATATATATGGAATCATATTGTATATAATTCTTCTGTGACTTCTTTCTCTCAACAATGTATTTGCAGGTTTCAATTTTGTTGACGTCTGTGTGTATCTGTGACTTGTTCCTTTTCACTGAGAAATAATAGTCCACTTTATAAATTTGTCACTATCTTTTAGTCAATTACTACTGAAGAACATTTGGATTGTTTCCATTTTTAAATTTGTTTTATGAACGGTGCTGCTATTAACATTTTTGAAATACCACCTGATGCACACATGTAAATTTTTTGTTGTATTCCTAAAATTGATATATTCCTATATTCAAATATTCAACTTTCCTAGGTTATACCAAACTATTTTCAAAGTACTTGGACCAGTTTATACTCCCCCAGAAATATATGAGAAACCTTGCTGTTCTACACCCTTGCCATCATCTGGATTATCAAAGTCTTAAACTTTAATCTTGTGTATGTGTAAAATTATTTTGTTGTGGTTTAAGTTAGAATTTGATTAAAAATGAAGAAAAGCAACTTTTTCAATTTCTTAGTCATTTGGATTTCCTTCTTTGTAAATTTCTTGCTCAAACTTTTACCATTTTTTGTATTAGGGTTGTCTACCTTTTTCTTTTATGGATTTATGAGATTTCATTAAATAATTCTAAAAATATTTATTGGTCCCTTCCTATGTGCCAGACTTTGTTCTAGAGACTCACAATGTACCTACCAATGGAAAACACACACATACACAAACACACAGCATTCTGTGTTCTTAGAGGCTTGAGCATTCTAGTGTTGGTTGTAGTAAAAGAGGAAAAGTAGGCTAAATAAAAATTTATATGTATAAAATAACAAGTTCTATTAGTGAAAATGTAAAAAAATAATCATTAAACAGGGTAAAGAGAATTGGAGTATGGGTGTTGCATGAAAATGAAACAGATTACAGCTTTGGTTATTGTAATAACAAGCCTTATGGAGATAAGGGAGATAGTATTTGCAGAGTTGAAACCTTCTCCATCCTGTGATAAACAGAGATCCCCTTCTAACTTGCACTGAACATGTAACATGAGCAAAACATTTTATTGTGTCAAGCTCTTGAAATCTACAGATGGTTCTTTACTACAGCATCACTGATCTGTCCTGCCTAAGACAGATAAATAATGAGAAGCGAACAAAAAAGCTATTTAGATAATCTTGGAGTAGAATCCTTACACACACAAAAAAAAACCAAAAAAATGAAAAACTCTAAAGGAAGAGAACAAATTTCATTACATAAAAATTAAAAAGTCTCTACAGAAAAGATACTCCAAAAAATATAGATGGTATACAACACACGCTAACAAAATTGTTGATATACACAAAAAATAGATATACACGATGTACGAAGATTTCCTATAGATCAATAACAAAATAGAGCAACTCTAGAAACATGGAAAAGGAATGTGGAATGGTAATTTACTTAGAAGATCTGTATTTAATAATAAAGAATAATGTTCACTATAGATCTTGTCTATGTCTATATATACAAAATAATCCCCTAAATCAGTTTTGGTTTTATGTTGTCTTTCCAGAACATAATGTGGGGTAAAGTGAGGTGCTTCCCTATATTATTGCTCAATAGTACATACATGTTTAGAGTTGTGGTGTTTCCAAGATTTTGAACCATGAAACTGATCTTTGGTCCTCATGGAGGATTGCACTAAAAGACACAATAAGGAGAAATGAGGAGGAAACATCAAAGTGCCAAGCTCTAGGTTTGTTGCCCTTTCCCCTCCAGTGGATTTGCCCAGACAACTTATTAAGAATAACAGTTTTTATTTATATCCTTACCTTTATCACTAGGTCTTTCTGTCACTTTTGAGATGGCTAATTAATAATAACACTTGTTGAAAAAGCATTATAGTCACACAACAGAACAGCAGTTATATTCACGCTAGTGAAATGTATTAATATTTTCTGTTTAAAAATGCAGTGCTGTTTTGTCTCTTTGGATAAGCCAGCTGAAGTTTCTTTAAAAGATCAGCTAAACACACACCATCGTGTGAAATATCACTCCTGCTAGAGAATAGACGTTTGGAACCTCAGGGACAGTTAAGCAGCTGAGGTGTGAGAACAGAGGCTGCTTGCTATTTTAATGATTCTGTGACTGATTCTGAACTCAGTGGAGTTATTATGCCACGTATTATGCTTGTCTCACTTTGATCTCATAGAGGATAATTCTGAGAATGAGTATTTGGCAAAAATCCTCCTTGGCATAATGAAAGCAACTTAGCATATTCTCAAGAGTACCAATTCTGGAGACCGATTGCTCAAATTCGAATCCTGTGTTCACCAGTTCTGTGCTGTGAAGGCAGAGACCATTTACTCCATCTCTCTGAGCCCCAGTTTCCTCGTCTGCAAAAATGGGGATATTAGTACATTCCACACAGGCTTGTTGTAAAGACTACAGAAGATGGTGTATGAGAAGCACCCAGGAAAAAAGAGGCAGTAGAGAATGTTGATCATCCATTTGTT
Organism: Panthera pardus; assembly: GCF_024362965.1. Lineage (NCBI taxonomy): Eukaryota > Metazoa > Chordata > Mammalia > Carnivora > Felidae > Panthera > Panthera pardus. The sequence continues at coordinate 42,177,411 of NW_026526876.1, forward strand.
CACACTGATTGTGTACAAGAAGAAGCACTGAAAGATGCAGAATCCAGATGGACCTGAGAAGTTATACAGCGGATTTTATGGGAATGATTGGAAGAGATCCATGTAAATTGCTTAGAACTGTACCTGGCACATAATACTTGATAATAACCTTAGGTCTCAGGTTTATTTTTGGCACTATGAAAAGACCGCATATTTGGAATCTAGACATGCCTTAATTCCTGTGTAGATTCAGAATAGACATTGTTTTATTTTAAATCACTTTTATTATTATTGATAACAAAGCGCTAGAGAGGGGATTCAGAAATCACTTGTCAAGAGGTGGTAAGGAACAAATGGCTCTTTCCCCTCTTCCATTTATGTGGGTTCTCTTTTAAATCTATGCTTTGCACAATCAGACTATATTATTCCCTATATTCCACACAGCAGAATGGGTGATAATTACAACATTCCCTGGTCCTTCATATTATTCCTTATTCCACATTATTAATTCTTTTCTTTTCTTTCCAATTAGGCATTGAGAGCCTTCAGATGAATTATAAGTTATCCCTCTGGATTCAAAGGAACTTTCTTTATTGCTTAAAGCCTAGGTGTTCCAACTTCTCAGGTAACCAGTAGTTAATCATTTCATCATCCCTCCATAGGGAGTGATAAATTTTTAGAGTTGCAAGTAAATTTAGCATCTTCTCAGAAATTCATTTTGCATTTTTTAAGAAACCACAGAGACTGAATAAAAAATCCTCAAGAACTCCACTTCATTTTATGCCTAGTGGCAAATATGACTTGATTATGCTGGCAGTTAGGAATGGTTCAGATTTAATTTAACTTTTCTGCAAAATGGCTTGTAGCCCACTGTTTACAGGACACCAAAAAAACCTAGTGACAGGTGAACACCTCAGCTAGCCACCTGGATTGTCACTAAATGCCAATCACTCAGGACTGCACAAAGAGCTGAATAGGGTGACTGAATTTTCACTTGTCTTCCAGTTTTTATATTTTCTCCACATTTTGTCCCTTTCATTGTTCTAATTTCTGGTCTGATTCATCTATGATAACAGCCATTGGGTATACTGAATTTTCTTTTTTCCAGAACGATAGCATCCTCTACTGTCCTGCCAGTTTCATCCTCCATTCTCCATAGGATTTATGTCAGTTAAGGATCCAAGCAATTGATAAACTGTATACACACCTTGCGACATATAATTGATGTTGGCGTTCATTCAGGGCTCTTCATAGGAGTTTAGGGTGTAAATGTGGCTGCCTGATAGATAAACTGTGTTCAAAGCTCTGAACGCTCAGTAAATTTTCCAAATTAATTACATCTCTGGTACTTTCAATCTCGATTAAAGAGAGAAATGATAACATATTTGGTCCTTGTGGCTACCTTGAATTTAGATCCCTTATCATCACATCTAGTTATGTGACCAAAGGAGATCCCAACATCTGAGAAAGTGCCTTGGAAATTATCAAGGGATTTATACTTGTAAAGTATAGGAATGAACAACAGTATTTACTATGTTAAGAAGGATAGAATCAAGAGCTGAATGCAAAGTAGAGACTTAAAGGCTTACATAAGAACCACAATGACAGGACCCATGTCATTGTGTTATTTTGTGCTCCATATATGGGCTGAAATGAGGTACATCTTGTGAATGTTTGCTAAATGAGTAAAAAAATAAATATATTATAAATGAATCTTTAAATTCAAGTCTTATCACAATATTTAACAGATTCACTCTCCTGTACAAAGTGATTGTTTTCAACCTACTAAAAATCCATCAATACTTACTGCTTTTAAGGACTTACTATGCACCAGACAGTTGGCTGGGACCATGAGAAACATGAAGTAACCACTCAAAATCAAGGAGAGAGAGCTCTGATTTAGAGCAGTGAATTCAGCCTGTGTGTTTAACACTCTTGTCTCCTTCACCTACAGCCCCTTCCCATAAGTGAATTTTATCAGCACAAGGAAGAAGAAAATGTTAGAAAACTGCACTCATTGAGTGGAAATAAAAGAGAAATTGAAAGGAAGTTTTCCCAACCTCCAAGACCCTGGATGCAAATAGAGAACTAACTTGATGGAGGTGTATAAAAGGGACCCTAGAAGAAAGCCAGAAACACAAGTCAGAGTGACATCGTATATCTAAATCTATCTATAAACACATACATATACATATATATCTAGAGGAAAAAGTAGAGAACAGTGGATGAGGCTTAGAAAAAAAAGCCATAATAAAATTAAAAACTAAGAAATAGTTAAAAACAAGAATTTCCATTATTAGGAGTAAGAGAAGGAATGTAAGTATTGAGGAAAATATTTTAGTTACGGTCCTCACAATGCCATAACATTATATACATATTAAAATATGTACATATTATATATAAATTTATGGTCATGTTAATATCTTACTGAAAATCTATTTTCAAGGAAAACTCTATATTACCAAATTTAGCTTAAGAAAGTAAAGAAATACTATACAAGTAGATCAATAATATACCAATGAAGAAGTTTGTTAACATCACCTGTGATAAAGATCAAACCCAACGGCACCTGGGTGGCTCAGTCAGTTGAGCATACACTCTTGATTGTGGGTCATGATCCCAGGGTTGTGGGGTGAGCCCTGTGTTGGGCTCTACACTGGATACAGACCCTGCTTGAGATTCATTCATTCTCTCTCTCTCTCTCTCTCTCTCTCTCTCTCTCTCTCTCTCCCCTTCCCTGCTCCCCTCTCCCCCTCCCTCTCCCTCTCTCTCTCTCTAAAAAAAAAAAAAAAATCAAATTAAGATCAAACCCAGATGAGGTATGAAATATTTCCATCAAACTTAAAAACAACAGCAAAAAACACCAAAAGGAAAATGCACTTCCTGTGATATTAAAACTGTTTCAGGGCACTGGGACAAAAAAAAAAAAAAAAAAAAAAAAAAAAAAATCCAAATGTCCTCACTTTTTCAATGAAGAAAGCAAAATTAAAATCCTAAAATGAGAACCCAGAAAACTATAGACCAATATGAAGAACAGACTCAAAAATAATAAATATAACATTTTTATATTAAACCCAAAGGAAATTAGTTAAAAGAATAAACTGTTGTGACTTTTTTTTAAATAAACCTGTGTGTCATTTCTTACATTAAAAGAAATATGTAGATTTTGATGGACATTTTGTTGAAATGATAGATTAAGCTTTGAATAAATTCATTTACCCAAAGTACTTTTTAACTTTCCTAATGTGAATACATTATCCTTTACAAACTAGTATTTGTCAATTTTTTTTAACCCAAGTATCCTTCAGATAACTTATTTTAAAGTAGGGTTTAAGGTTAAATGTCAAAATAAATTCAAGATTGTGACAAAAATATCAAAGTAAGATTCATTTTAGAAGAAAAATTAATATATATTTTATTTTAAAAAAGGAATTTTTACCTTAACCATTTGATGTTAATAGGACCACTGAGTTTGTTTGCTCCCAACAGACATTTTCACACCAGAAAAGATGGAAAGTTGAACACTAAAAGGGTCACTTTAAACGTGAGACCTATACATATCTGTGGATGCTATGGTACTAAATAGCCCTGAAATCTCAATGACTTGCTATGGCACGGATTTCTTTGTCACATATGCTATAGGTCCATTATAGGTTGGCTTGGGCTCTGCTCCATGCTATCATCACTCTGGATCTCAGGCTGATGGAGCATAAAGTATCCGGACTATCGCTGGTATAGTAAGTGTCCTCCAAAACCCATGTCCACCTGGAACCTCAGAATGTGACCATATTTAGAAATAGGGCCTTTGCAGATGTAATTAGTTAAGAACATCAAGACAAAATCATCCTGGATTTAGGGTGAGCTCTAAACCCAATGACTACTGCTCTCATAAGAAGAGAAGTGGATGGGGCGTCTGGGTGGCTCAGTCGGTCAAGTGCCAGACTTCAGCTCAGGTCATTTTCTCACATTAGGTGGGTTCAAGCCCCACATCAGGCTCTCTGCTGTCAGGTCAGAACCTGGAGCTTGCTTTGGATTCTGTGTCTCCTGCTCTCTCTGCCCCTCCCCTGCTTGTGCTCTGTCTCAAAAATAAACAAACATTAAAAAAAATAAAAATAAATTTAAAAAAGAAGAAGAAGAGAAATGGACACACAAACACAGAGCAGGTGATGTGAAGATGGAGACAGGAATTAGAGTGCTGTGTCTACAAAGCCAGGAGTGCCAAGGACTGCCACCAACTACAAGAAGCTAAGAGGGAGGCATGGGATGGTTTCTCCTTTAGAGTCTCCAGAAAGAACCAAGCCTTCGGACACCTTGATTTTGTACTTCTGGCCTCCTAAACTGTGATGGAATAAATTCCTGTTGTTTTAAGCCACCCAATTCGTGGTAATTTGTTATGGCAGCCTTAGGAAGTGAATATAGCTGGTGGCCAAGGCAGTTGGAAAGAGTTCTAGGGTATCTTACTTTGGCATTAAATGTTCAGCCTGCAAGAGTCATGCCTCCTTTCCACTCATAACTATCTAAAACTATACACACACCACACAAACAAGCAAAACAGAGTCAGGAAGTGTTAATTCTATCATATGCTAAAAAACAAAGAACCAGAGTATCTAGCCATGACACTAATAACTACCACTGAGCCTACTATACTACTTTGCTTTCAGAGGCAAAAGTACAGGAAAATATATAACTTTGCAAATGTATGCTGATGAAAATAGATGACACTCAAATCCTCTTCTCTTGTGACAAACAGAGAGATATTTTGCCCCCAAAATATCCAAAGTGACGTTCCATATATTCTTTTTGACAGCTACATCAAATTTGAATTCTAAAATCCCTCTTAAAATCTGGCAATGACTCAACATTAGTAAGAAAAGCCTTTCTCATAACCTTCTAAATGGCATTTTCAGGAGCGACATCAGGAAAATATTGCCTGAATTCATCTTGCAGAGATTGGATTTGGGTATTTTCTTTGAAATAATTTTTAAGAGCCTTGTCTTTATAAGCTTCATTAGGACAAGAAAATGATGAGGCATTTTAAGAGACAATTTGCTGAATCCATAGCTGGATTCTGGCTCTGTATGTTCAAAGTAAATCATAAAGAGAAATAATGCTGGTGTTTCAGATTCAATGTATTCAAAACTTCAATATATCAGACGACTATACCAAGCTTTGCTGAAAGTTATACTTTTTTGATAGCTGAAGCACTAAGTCTTTAGGAAAGCACAGAAAAAAAATGTGTTCCTACTTTAAATCCAGCCAGGCTCTCTCCTGTTGACAACTGAGGAACTTCAATATGGGACAAAATAACTTCACGAAGAGCATTAAAATTTTTATAAAGCAAGGTAAATATCTGGTGTGTAATCAACATTTTGCCACCTAATTGACTCCCTTATTACATGGTTAATGCCTTCTTATAGAGTACTGGGCTGTTTTAGAAGCCAATGCTTATAGGTAAATGATATACCACGATCTCCGGCTTCTCCCTGACTGATGAACTTTTTTCTTTTTTCCAAAAAATTACGCTCATGAGCCTAGCATTGCTGTATCATTGTGAATACATATTACACTAATAGTTTCCTCAGTTCAACTCAGTGTTTAAGAAAAATTGATGCAACTTCAGTTGAAGTGGTAGTTTTAAAAAAATTTTGTGGATAAGTTTATTGAGGTGTGGTTTGCACATGTATAATTCATCCTCTTTAGTGTATACTTCATTGATCTTTGACAAACACATATAGTTGTGTAACTACTACCAAAACCAAATATAAAACAATTTCATCATTCCCCTAAATCTTCTGTCTCCTTTGCAGTTAGTCCACCTTTTTTTTTTTTAATGTTTATTTATTTTTGAGACAGAGACAGACAGAGCATGAACGGGGGAGGGTCAGAGAGAGAGGGAGACACAGAATCTGAAACAGGCTCCAGGCTCAGAGCCATCAGCCCAGAGCCCGATGCGGGGCTCGAACTCACGGACCGCGAGATCGTGACTGGAGCCGAAGTTGGCTGCTTAGCCGACTGAGCCACCCAGGCGCCCCCAGTCCACCTTTTATACCCCTAAATCACTGAACTCTTTTGTGTTCCTATTGCTTTTCCCTTTTGAAAATGTCATATAATTGAATCCTATGTAGGAAGTGGTCTTTTTAGTCAGGTTTCCTTCATTCAGCATAATGCATTTAATATCCTACCATGTTGTTACTTACATAAGTACTTTGCTCACTTTTATTACTGAGAAATATTCTTCGTAAGGATGTATCAACCCTTGTTAATCTGTTCAGTTGTTGAAGGACATTTGAGTTGTTTCCAGTTTGGGGTAATTAAGAATAAAGATGCTATAAATATTTGTGTAAACATTTTTGTGTGAACATATGCTTTCATTTCTCTTCTGTAAATACTTATGAATGAGTCATATGATGAGTGTATTTTTAACTTTATAAGAAAGTGGAAAACTATTTTCCAAAGTAGTTGTAGTATTTTTTACATTCCCACCTTCAATGTACGAGTATTCTAGTTGCTCTATGTCCTTGTAAGCACTTATTATTGCCAGTTCTTATCATCATGGTTTAAACTTTGTTTTCCTACCAACTAATTATATTGATCATCTTTTCCATGTGCTTATTCAATATCCATATATCTTCATTGTTAAAGTGTCTGATCAAATTTTTTGCTCATTTTTAAATCAGGTTGTTTGTTTTCTTATTATTGAGTTTTAAGAGTCATTTTTATATTCCAGAAACAAACCCTTTGTCAGACATACGCTTTGCAGGTATCTTCTCCCAGTTGTAGCTTATCTCTTTACTCTGAAAGCACTCTTTCAAAAAGCTTATATTTTTAATTTTGAAGAGGACAAATTTTTCCATTTTTATAGATTTGCTTTTGATCTCATACCTAAGACTTCTCCAACCCAACCCAAGGTCTCAAAGATTTTCTCCTATGTTTTCTTTTAGAAGTTTCATAGATATAGATTTTACATTCAGGTAGATCCATTTTGACTTATTTTTTTTAAATTTCCATATATGTTATGAAGCCTGTCTGTAGATTCATTCTCCCCCTCTATCTAGATGTCCAATTGTCCCAGGATCATTTGTTGAATGACTATCCTTTTTTTTATTCTTTAAATTCTTTTTGTAATGTTTATTTATTTTTGAGAGAGAGAGAGAGAGAGAGAGAGAGAGACAGAGACAGAGACAGAGTATGAGTTGGGGAGGGGAAGAGAGAAAAGGAGACAGAACCCAAAGCAGGCTCCAGGCTCTGTGCTAATAGCACAGACGTGGCACTCAAACTCACAAACTGTGAGCCAAAATCGGACCTGAGCCAAAGTCAGATGCTTAACTGAGCCACCCAGGCACCCCAATGACTATCCTTTTGTTGAAACAACTGACCATGGTTGTATGGGTCTATATCTGAACTCTTCACCCTGTTCCTATTGTTTATATATCCATTCTTTTGTCAGTACCACACTGTCATAAGGCAGCTTTACAGTAATTCTTGGGTCCAAGTAGTGTGAGCCCTCAAACTCTTTTTCATTATTTTCAACATTACTTTGGCTATTCTAGTTCACTTTCTTTTCCATATGTATATTAAGATCAGCTTGAGGGTAAGGGCCAGTGACAGGGTAAGGTGTTCATGTTAGGCACTCTGAGGGAGCCAAGCCCACTTCGGCCTACCGCTGCAGGGCCTTGCAACATGCTAGGGGAGGGAGAGTCTCCTTGGAGACCCCAGCATGGTCCTCCATCTCACACTGGCTGGCCCTTTTCAGCTATTCCAATTTTGAGTTTTACCTACACATAGGCCTGATCTCCAAAGTCAGTGGCACTGCTGTTCAAAATGGAAGATAAGGAGCAATGTGACCCATTCCATTGGGTCCTTCAGCCTTGAAGCCTGGTTGGCATTTGCAAAGAGGAATTAACAGCAAAATAAGCCTCTCAGTGATAAAGAGCAACTAGAATCAGTAGAAGTCCTGGCCTCAAAGAAGACTCTGAGCCATTGCAGTGACAAGAAGCAGAGCCTTCAGTTAGATGGCTACATATGTTATATTGTAAGACCTGGGTTTGTCATCTTTCTGCAGTTTCCTTTACAAACCAACTAAGAATTGATCCTCCCTCTAACTCTTTAAATAGTTATACACCACTTTTCTTTCATTACTTTGGAAAATAAATACTGTCATCAAAATGTTAGTGTTTGCCTCGAGGCAGGTGGAGGCAGGAGGGATGAATGGTGTAACCCTTAGAGGTCTATGGTCTTGGTAGATCTGAGAGCTGCCCCATTGGTCAGACTTCTCTTCAGCAGCAAAGCCAGCCTGGGGCTTACATGTTGAGCCTGAGCAAGCATAAGAGGAGAAGCTGAGACTGTGTGACTGGAGTGCAAGCTTACATCAGCCAGCAATTTCTTTGAACATGTATCTTCAAACCAACGAGGTTGCTATTTAACCCAAGTATCAGAAGACACAAAGCAGCTACTGCATTCTGCCCTCTCAGTCACTGGGTGTAGTCTCTTCTGCACCATTTTCTACCCTAGAATCTCTTTCTTTCTTTTCTTTTCTTTTTTAGCATTTATTTATTATTGAGAGACAGAGAGAGAGAGAGAGAGAGAGAGCGCGCTAGCGAGCATGAGCAGGGGAGGGGCAGAGAGAGAGGGAGACACAGAATCTGAAGCAGGTTCCAGGCTCTTAGCTGTCAGCACAGAGCCCAATGCAGGGCTCGAACTCACAACCAGTGATATCATGACCTGAGCCGAAGTCGGATACTTAACCGACTGAGCCACCCAGGCGCCCCAACTACCCTAGAATTTCTTGGTGCCCCAGTGAGCTCTTTACCCCTGCACAATGAATGATATTCCAATCGCCAGCAGCCAAAAGTGGCAGCCGATATTGCCATCACAAGTACGATCTTGGGTCCATAAGCACTATCAATGACAGTGAACTATTTCCTGGGAAGAAGAGGAAACTCCTCTCCATAAATCTGCTTGGGCTTGGGCAAATGGAACTTCAAAGGAGTCCTCAAGCAGTTAGGGTCCTTGAGCTAGGGGGACATGAGAAGGTGGGTAAGTATTTTAGGGCTGCTTTCTCTATTTTTATCCAATTCTGGTACTTAGGAGCAGGAACACTAGCTGGTGTCCGAGGGCAAATGTTGCCATTTCTCTGAATTTTCCTTCATCTAGGATGTCTTTATTTCACTATCATTCATGAAGGATATTTTCACTGAACATAGAATTCTGGATTGATGAGTCTCCCCTGCCCCCTCACAAGGCACTTTATGTTGTGTCCCTTCCTTCTGGTCTCCATGGTTTCTGATTTGGAAACTGAAGTCGTCTGCATCATTGCTTTCCTATATGTAATATTGTTGCTTTCTAGATTGTCTTCTTTTTCTTCAGTTTTTAGCAGTTTGATTTTCTGAGCTTGAATTTCTAGCTTTACTCTCCCTGCCCCCAGTTGGGGTTTCACTAGGCTTCTTGAATTTGTAGGTCTTGTGTCAAATTTGGGAAGTTTTCAGCCATGTGTCTTCAAATATTTTTTCAGCAACACACTTCTCCTCTGCTCCTGGAACTCTAATAACCCAAACCTTAGAATTTTTTATATTATCTAAGTATCTAAGAATGTGTCCATATTTTAAAAATTATTTATCTAGTATCCACATAGTACAATATCTATAGATAATCTTCAAGTTTAGTGATTCTATCTCCATTCTGCTCTAGTGTATACTCAGTGGGTTTTTTGTTTTTGGGGTTTTTTTTTTGGTAATTACTTTTTTCATTTCTGAAATTTCCATTTGGTTCTTTTCCTCTTTCTCTTTACTGAAACTTCCTTGCTGTTATCTTAAAGAGTTTTTGGCTTTACTTGTTGGAGCATTGTTACAATAAGTGTGTAAAGTCTTTGTCAGATAATTCTAACATCTGGATTCTCTTGGCTTTGTGCCTACTGTCTTTTCCTATGCAGACGATATTTTCATGGTTCCTCATATGTCAAGCAATATAAATCATATCCTGGACATTTTATTATAAGATTCTGGGTCTTGTACAAATCTTATGAGAAATAATGAAATTTTCATTTGTAAGTAATTGTCATGATTAATTTAAGTTCAGGTTGCAAATTCTGACTCACTTTCTTTGAGTTGTGATTCTCTTTAAGTTTGGTTTTCAACCTTTTCAAAGTCTTTGTATGGCTATCTGGATCTGTTTCATGAATGTTCCCAGTGGTTGGTTCAGTATGGGACCTGGAAAGTGGTCTGTTATTTCAGTTCTCAATGTTTTTGGTATGCTTGTTAGAAATAGACTCAGGTATGACAGCTTCAGATGAGCCCAAGAGTTCACAATTTTATGGGATCACTTTCCCCGGTTTCTTCCTGTCTATGATCTCCCTAGTACTTCCCGTTCACCTGTGGAACCCTTCTCAGTCCTCCAGCCAGTTCAGTTACCCTACCCTGCCATGCACATTTGCAAATGTGGCCATGCCAGTGAAAAAAAGTGGGAGACCTGAGGGATAAAAAGTGTTAAATGCACCTCCAGTTTGGTGGTACTTTGAATTCTGGTATTCTTACCCAATCCATCTGCTACTGTTTAGTTTTCAAAGTCAACAACAGCTGCCCCATGCCTTCTGTCTTAGTTTTAGATCTGTATTCATTGGTAGAGACAGAGTGGACTATGCTTACTCAATCTTACTCGTAGCCAATACTTGAGTTTAATTTTTAAATAAAATAAATGTATAGTTTCAGAAGGAACATATTTATATATGCGATAGAAATGACAGTATAAATTACACTGAACACAATGGAAAGCATTTCAGGTAAGTAACGTGTATCTTACACTGCTTGCTCTGAATTCTTTTTCACTCTATCTTCTAAGTATGCCTACCAGCTATGATTACTCAGGGAGAGATGTGCTCTTTGTAATTTGCATTACAAAAGCAAGAGAGTTCTTTTCCATTTTTCAAACAGAAAATTATGTTATAATATTGAGTATTCTCTTTCAAGCCACACATGCCCCTTCTTATTCCTAACATTGTCCTATGTCCCTGTGACTTCACCTCCCAAGTACTTTCTCAACATATACTGACTATGTGCTGGTTACTGATAGCCTCACAGCATTTGTTGGTTGAATGTTTGGTATTTTGGATCAGGTACTGGACAAGTAAAGGCAATCTGAAAATTCAGACATGCTTCACAGAATCGACTGCATGAGTAATCTACACAAGAATAATTGAGAGTCTTCTGTAAGTAAAATATGAAGTAATATTGAAGGACTTGAGTATACAAAGTTGTCTTTATAAAGTAAAAATTTACCCCAAATAGTTACTCTTATGCAATGCACATGGTAGCACTTACTAACTCACTAGTAGAAAATAAGACTGTTCATAAAATTTTATTTATTATAAGAGTCCATTCTCCTTTTTTAAAGATGCACCCCTATGTTTATTACAGTGTTATTTACAATAGCCAAATATGGAAGCAACCCAAGTGTCCATCCATAGATGAATGGATATTCTCGATATTTTCAAAGATTATAATTCTGGTCTTGTGATATACTTCTCAATTTGGGACAAAGAATCCATTCTCCTATTTCTATCTCTGCCTGGTGAAATACTTAGTGTCCTTTAAGTTCAAATTGAATGCTACCTTTGCAGTGAAGCCTTCAGTGATACCCCCAATCAAAATCACTTGCTCTCTCTTCTGTGTTCCTATAGCATTCTGTTCATGCTGCTAACATTTTTCACCCTGCCTTACAGCTTATATTGTTTCCCTCCCAGATTAAGTTATTAGCTTCTTGTTGGTGGGGGCTTAGGATGATTTCATTATTTTATTCCCAATATCTCACTCAGTTGCTGGTAAAATCAAGGTATATATTTTTTTCAATAAAGCTCCACACGTGATTCCAAAGCACAACTATTTCAGAACGTATATGAGGTAAATATTTATTTAATGAAAACTAACTTTTTATGAAAATTGAAAACTTGAACCAAGAAAACAAATGTACATTCCATATAAGAGAGTGCTCAAGGTATGGAAGCTATCATTATCATTCATCCTTATCTTTTTCTTTCATTATCTTTCTGTCATTATTTACCAAATAGTTTTAATCATCACCAAGACACCTCATTTAATAGTTGCAATCTCCTTGGGCTCTCTGAGCAACATGAAATAGGCAAACACCAGTCACATTAACAGAAACATTAAGAAAATTTATTAGTCTCATGATGCTTGCCAACTTCAGGGGAGCAATCAATATATCTCAAAAACAGCTTGAAAAGTACATTTTACTTAAGTTTGTATAGTTAAAAAAAAGTTCTTTTCCATTGCACAATGCTTTAAATTCTCCTCAATCTAACCAGCTTCCATTTTCACAACACGTATCCATGTCGGGGAGAGGGAGCATATTCCAGAGACAGAATGAGTATGTTAAACAACCAACACTCTCAAACAGAGGTATTGTTAATCTGAAGTGATCAAGGTAAAAGCTCTAAAATGTATTCACTTGATAGTTTGAACTGATTTTTTTTTTTTTTTTTGGAAATAAAGTGCTATTAATGATATCTGAGTAGAAAGGACAGAAATTAATATTTATTATCTGCTAAGTTCAAGTCAATATGCTTTCAGAACTGGTGTCTTCTGTAACGAATGCTCTTTTGTGATCAACTCTGTTTCTCACCTTAAGGTCTTTCAGTGTATCCCCTTTATGGCTTTAGGGCATCTGAAGTTTCAAAGCCACCAAAGCCCCCCCACACACACACACACAGTTTTATTTTCTTCTATGGCTATCAGAAAAAAGACTTTAGCTTTGGATTTTGACAGTATGATTATAACACGTCTGAGTATAGATCTCTCTTTGAGTTTATCCTGCTTCAAGTTTATTCTTCTTCTTAGATGTAGTTTCATGTTCTTATCAAATTTTGGGAAGTTTTTAGCCATCATTTCTTCAAATATTCTTCCGTCAGAGAATATATTCTTTCTCTGAGACTCCCATTATTGGTATGTTGGTCTGTTTGATAGTGTCTGATAGTTACCTTTAGTTCTGCTCCTCTGCTCCTTTTTTTTTTCCAATTTCTTTTTTTCTTTCTGCTCCTCAGATTGAGTAATTTTAAGTGCTTTATATTTAATCTTGATTCTTTCTTGAGACTTTTTAAAAAATCTTTATTCAGTTTTGAGTGAGAGAGACAGAGAGACAGAGAGACAAAGAGCAGGGTGGGAACAGAGTGAGAGGGAGACACAGAACTCTAAGCAGGCTCTAGGCTCTGAGCTGTCAGCACAGAGCCTGACGTGGAGCTCGAACTCACAAACTGTGAGTTCATGACCTGAGGGGAAGTCAGACGCTTAACTGACTAAGCCCCCCAGGTGCCCCTTTCTTGAGACATTTTAATTCTGCTACTTCATCCCTTCATGGATTTTTAATTCATTCAGGTATTGTACTTTCAGCTCCAGAATGACTATTTGGTTCCTTTTTGTGATTTCTATCTCTTTCTTCATATTCCTTACTCGTACACCAGTCTCCTGATTTCCTTTGGTTCTTTGTTTATGGTTTCCTTCAGCTCTTTGAGCATATTTAAGACAATTAAAATCTTTGTCTAGTAACTCCAATGTCTCGGCTCCATCAGTGATGGTTTTGTCAATTTATTGTTTTATATTTTTTATGAATAGGCCACACTTTCCTGTTTCTTTGTCTATTTATAATTTTTTTTGTTGAGAACTGGACATTTTGAACATTATAATGTTAAAGATCTTGAAATCAAATTCTTCCCCCTTTATAGAAATTCCGTTTGTTGCTTTTGACAACTATTTGAATTGAGGAAGACCTCTTAGTCGTCCTCATTTGTTTATTTTTTCCAAATTATTTGTGCAAAGACTATATTCCTCGTCATGTGTGGCCACTGAAATCCCTTTTCTATTATCAGCCATGTCAGCAAGTAGCAAGTGACCTGACAAGAGATTTCCTTAAATGCCTAGGTATACATAAGGGGGACGGGTGAAAGAATCCTCCCAACTGACATTACCAGAAAAATGCTTCTGTGTATGAGAATTGAAACAATAGTCAACTCCTGTGATAGCCCCTCAGCAATATGCTAAAGTGGCCAAAATCCTGATTTTTAGAGGATCACTTTGTTGGAGTTTCTGCCACATGGACATTTGTTCCCCTGTGTCAGTGTCATGTGATAAAAGGTCATTCAATTGCTGGAACAACCATATTGTTATAATTAAATATTTGTTCATATTTTTCTGGAATTACTTTGCGCTCCCACTCTAATTGGTCAACGTGATATAACTTACAGCAGTGATTTTTCTATCAGTATCATTATATATTCTGGTCCTTTTGCTTTGACGACAGACATTTTTTCTTAGGCTGTATGACTCTAGAGTCCTGAAGGACTGATATTGATGGAAGTCTTTGCAATTGCATTCTCGTTTCCATACCTTATACTTTTATAGTTGATTTTTAAGTCAAAAGAAAAATATCAGACTTCCCAAGATCTCTGTCACCCACCCTGGCACCAGCAACACCAGAAATATGGGCCACCATCCTCACAGCTACATGCTATCCCTCATATGATTTGGAATTGCAGTCACTACATAAACTATGAAAATTCACCAACATTTACCAACCTCTTTCTTCATCAGGCACCACTCTGGATACTGTAAATATTCAACTAGACTTCAGAGTTCTGAAATCACTGATTCTGATAGTTCCTGCCAACTAAATAGTTATTTTTAGTGAAGAGACCAATTCCCGGAGCTTACTATTCCACCATTTTCCATGACATCACCATGTCTTGAATTTCTAAGCATTTATAAGCTTTTCCTGTTTCAAAGAATAAAAGAAGATAGAAGGAAGAAAGGAAAGAAGGAAGAGATGGATTTTTCATTGCTCACTATTAATTTCAATGTAAGTCAATTCCTTAGCAAAATTAAATTCAACCAAGCACTTAATTCAGCTTCTGGGTCAGTGCAGGGCAAACACAGAATTCTTAGAATGGAACCTCACAAAAATGAGAAGGTGTTGATACCTGAGATACAAGAGACAAGTGATCTGGGTTCTTGGGTTACTTTGTTGGAGTTTCTGACACATGGACATTTGCTCCCCTGCATCAGTGTCATGTGGGAAAAGGTCATTCCATTGCTGGAATAATTGTATTGGTATAATTAGATATTTGTTCATATTTTTCTGGAATTACTTTGCTCTCCCACTGTAATTGGTCAATATGACATAATTTATAGCAGTGATTTTTTCTATCAATATCATTATGTATTTTAGTCCTTTTGCTTTAATGACATTTTTTTTCTTAGGCAGTATGACTATACAGTCCTAATGGACTGATGATGATGGGGGGGGGGGGGGCTTTGCAATTGTATTCTCCTTTCTGAACCTTCTGCTTTTGTAGTTGATTTTTTTAAGTCAAAAGAAAAATATCAAACTTTCCAAGCCCTAAACAATTAATACAGAGATCTAATTACCTGATACTTTAAAATATATATTGTATTTGGGGGAAAAAAGGAAAAAAAAACTTTCAAAACTGTTCTAAGGAAAACAAATCCAAATTGCATTTTTAAGCAATACACTAATCCCAGCAGGAGATTTCCTCCTACGGAGCTGCAGAAACATTTGAGAGATATGGTTAAGCATACTGCAGAATGCACGGGTCTTCAAAGGAAGTTCTGACCTACTTTGTTTCTGCCTAGTCCCACACTAGTTCTTGCTGCTATGGCTTTCTGAGTCCAGTAGAATCAGTTACTGCAGCATTTTTGGTGGCCAGTTTGCTCACAGAGGCACAAGGCAGATTTACAATACTGATGTAATATAATATCAGAAGTTCTGACCTCCTCCCAAAAATTAGCAGCATTATTACAAGCATTTTGCTAGGAATTTGAGAAGCTTTCTGCTTCTGTTATTTCAGTGTTTGCCTCCAGGAGATAAATGATTTTATGTAAAAAGAGGGGTGGGGCAAGTTTTCAAAATATCCAACAGGGACCAGGGACATCATCTTAAGTAGTAGATAGTGATTTCTAAATATACACCAGAGAAATTTCATAGGAAGATACTTATTAGTAAGAACCTCAGGGAACACTTTATGACACAACCTAATGAGGCTGAGCACATGGAAGCTGGCCCCAAATCAGGAACCTCATTGGTTTTCACATGTAATATGCATTATGCACCACTACAAGCTAATTCCACATATAGACTTCCAGCCCACCTAAATTAAGAAGCTAAAGGTGAAATAGAGAAGTCTAAGACTCAACTGTATGATACGAGCAAATTAAAATGACTAGCTTGATCTTGCAAGGACTGGAGAAAGTCCACAAAAAACTTAAAATGTGTTCTGCATTTTGCTTTCTCCCTGACTTATAATATAAAGACTAAAAGCTCACCTCAGAACATCTCAGTTCCTACATGGATTCAGGTTATTTGCCTTTAATTTCCTGGCAGAAACAAACAACTAATACAGGGCTTTTACAATTTGGCTATACAAAATGTTCATTCAATCAAAAAAATTCAAGCACATTATAAGAAAGGACCAAGAGAAAATGAGGCAATAGAAACAGATTTACAATAATACAAAAATTAGAGTTTTGCAATACAGACTTTAAAATAATCGTGATTGGTGCATTCAGAAACATAAACGACAAGGTAAGGAACTTCATCACAGAATACGGATCTATGATAATCAAATGGGCAGGCTAGACCCAAAAATTGCAAATAGTGCTGGTAGATTGATATCAGCTTGGTCATTCTCTTTGAATCCCTTTTATACTAAGTCTTAATCTTGGTTCAGCTTCAGTGAAGTGATACCAAGATCACCATTCAGGAAATCCCCTAGACATGCGATCTTTTAAACCCAAATTTCTTTGACAGTTTTTAACATCCTCCCTGTACTTCCCTGAATTTCAAACTTGAAGAATAAGACAGGATACAAGAGTCTGAACTCAAATTATTTTTTTTAAGTATGATGTCAGAGCAGAAATGAATCAGTGAGAGAGAAATAGACCAAAAATTTGGCAAGGAAAGAAAATGACCGAAAAATCTGTTAGAATTTTAAAAATCACCCAAATAAAAAGCTTTTGCACAACAAAGCAAATTACCAGCAAAACAAAAAGAGAACCTACTATTGAACGGGAGAAGATATTTGCAAATGACATATCTGATAAAGGGTTAGTATACAAATATATAAAGAACTGATACCATTAAACACCAAAAAAAAAAAAAAATCTGATTAAAAAATGGGCAGAGAAACTGAATAGACATTTTCCAAAAGAGGACATACAGATGGCAAACAGACACATGAAAGATGTTCAACATCACTAATCATCAGGGAAACACAAATCAAAACCACAGTGAGATATCACCTTCTACCAGTTAGGATGGCTGAAGTCAAAATGACAAGAAATAACAAGTGTTAGTGAGGATGTGGAAAAAAAGGAACACTCAAGCACGACTGGTGGGAATGCACACTGCTGTAGCCACTGTGGAAAATAATATGGCAGTTTCCCCAAAAAAATCAAAAATAGAAATGCCATATGATCCAATAATTCCACTACTGGGTTTTATCCAAAGAAAATTAAAACACTAATTTGAAAAGATATATGCACCCCTATATTTGTTGTGGTATTATTTACAATAAGATATAGATGCAATCTAAGTGTTCATCAACAGATGACCAGATAAGGAAAATCTGTGTGTACGCACACACACACACATGCACATTTATACACAAACACTTATACGTAAAAATATATGCTACTATAGAATATTAATAGAATCAATGGAACATTACACAGCCATAAAAAAGGATGAGATTGTGCCATTTCGAAAAACATGGATGGACCTAGAGGGTATTATGCTAGGTGAAATAAGTAAGACTAAGAAGTACAAATATCATATGAATACACCCATAACTTAAAACTAAAAAAACAAACAAACAAATAAACAAAAAATAAAATCAGACTTATAAATACAGAGAACAAACTGACAGCTCCCAGAGGGGAAGGGGATGGTGGGCTAGGCAAAATGGGTGAAGGGGGGAATAAGATACAATCTTCCAGTTATGGAATGAGTAAGTCATGGAAATAAAAAGCACAGCATAAGGAATATAGTCAATGATATTAATAGTGATGTAATGGGATGGATGGGAGCTACCCTTGTGATTAACACAGCATCACGTACAACTTGTCAAATCACTAACTTGCATACCTGAAACTAATGCAACATTGTATGTCAGCTATACTCAGAATAAATAAATAAGAAAATAAAGAAAAAAGAAAATAAACAAATAGGTATTAGCTTTTATCACCTATTTTTCTGTCATTTATTGAAATGTTGATGTTTGTTTTCTCTTTTGATCTGTTAATGTGATTCAGTATATATAAGATTTTAAAAATAGGATATAACATTGAATGCCTGGAATCAGTCATATTTTTCCATTATTTAAATATTCTACTATGCAAACATTATGCATGTAGATTCTTAAATTAGACAAGCTTATTTTTTCCCCTTATAAATTCTTTTTCTGGTTTTGATATCAGTATTATGCTAACTGCATAACATTGATTAAAAATGTATTCACCTTTCAAAATCACTAGTCATAAAATTTGATCTTGATATATTATTTTATATCAAAATAGAAAAAAACTATTAATTGAATATTTTATAATCTTATTGTAAGGCAAAGTTTTCCAAAGTCAGATGAAAAGTTAAATTTTTCTGGATGAGTTTTCTTGGGTTGAGGGGTGGAGAATAAATCTAAACTAGATAAAATTTTCACAATTTAGTCAGGACACTATAATAAGTTACTACTGCTTACTATGAAATGAGGTATTATGAAAAAATACCAAATATATTAGGTTTACAGGCAAAATATATATACTGGCTATTATCAAAATAGGATATATAAATCATAGGAAATATACATTTTTAATTGTAAATTAAATGACAATTAAATTTAGCTTTACTTCATCAATTCAAAATAGATTTCAATATTTAGTAATACCTATTTGAGTGAAGAAATGGATGCTCTCAGGAAATAGTAATAGAAATAGTTTGGGATATTTCTAAAGGATATTTTAAATATGAATCAAAAAACATAATACAAGACTGGATGATGTAGGAATTCACAGGATAGTTTCTGGAGCAAGACATTGGATTTGAATCCTGGCATGTCAGCTTGTAAGCTGTGTAAACAGGAAAATGATGTCACCTCTCACTGCAAAATCTGCTGTGAAACATAAGTTCTCTAAGGTTCAACTCTCATGCCAAACTTCACCATCTCTATACTTTTCCTCCAGTGTCTTTGTCACATGGGAAAAAACAACAACAGAAACTGGAGGTTAGAAAGAAGATTGTCACTGACCAGAGATGACATGAATCATTTGCTCATAGTCCATTGGCAATAATTTATCACATGACCCCATGCACCTGCAAACAGTCTGGGAAGTATCATCATCTTTGGACCCAGGATGAAAAGGAGAAGCAGATATGCAGGAGTACTGGGAATCCCTTCTCACAGACAAGAAAAATGTAATAAATGTAGTTATTAATATTATTGCATTCCTTTTCAATCAGGAATTCCACTTCTTTAAATAATCCCAGAGAAATACTTGGAAAAGTGTGCAGTGATGTGTGTTCAAAGATTTTATTCACTGTGTACTTTATATTATTGAACATGTCAAACTAGGCTACCATTTAAAAGTGTTGATGAAGATCTATAGTTAGAGTACAGGTATGTTTATGTGTATTTCCACACGTGTATGTAAATATACAGAAGAAAAGTGTACAGGATAGGCATCATAACGATTGTTGCAACTTACACTGGCAAGTTAAAATTGAGAGGTTGGCTCTTTGTTGGAAGAATGACAATAGATTCTCAAAAACGCCTTATCTAGTTTTAAAAACAAAAGTACACTTTCGTTTCTGTTCTCATCATTTCATATTTCTCAAAGGAAAAAAAAAGTATTCCATAAGCTCATCATAGAAATACATGTGTATCAGAACTAAAGTAAATATAAATCTAAAATGTAAATAGAAAAAATTCCATTCACTATACACTGAAAACTATAAAATAGTTAGAAATAAATGTAACAAGAAAAGAAACAGAACTATATGAGAAAATAAAAACTTGTAGAATGTAACATTATATTTGAACAAATGGAAACACATATCTCTTTATGAGGGTATTTGGTCTCATAAAGCACTATTCATTAAATTAATAAAAGCTTAATGCAATTTCAGTTGGAATGCTAACAGGTGTTCAAGTCAAATTTAGAAATAGATCCTAAAGTTCATATGGAAGACAAAAAAACTAAGAGAAAGAAAAAAATAGTGAAAATAATGTTGA
This sequence comes from Panthera pardus, assembly GCF_024362965.1. Classification (NCBI taxonomy): domain Eukaryota; kingdom Metazoa; phylum Chordata; class Mammalia; order Carnivora; family Felidae; genus Panthera; species Panthera pardus. The sequence continues at coordinate 42,197,692 of NW_026526876.1, forward strand.
GGAACTTGTCTTAAAAGATGTCAGGATATATCAAAATTTTGAAAGTTACTAAGAGAGTACATCTTAAAAGTTCCCACCACAAGAAAAAAAATTGTAACTATGCTTGGTGATGGATGTTAACTAGACTTTTTGTGGTGATTATTTTACAATACATACAAAAATTGAATCATTATGTTGTACACCTAGAACTAATATAATGTTATATGTCAACCATCTCTCTCTCTCTCTTTTTTTTTCTTTTAGAGAGAGAGAGAGAGAGAGAGAGCACAAGTGGGGCATGGCAGAGGGCGATAGGAAGAGAGAATTCCAAGCAGGCTCCACGCTGTCAACATGGAGCCCAATGCAGAGCTAAATCCCATGAACCTGGGATCATGACCTGAGCCAAAATCAAGAGTCAGATGCTCAACCAAGTGAGCACCCAATTGAGGCACCCCAATAAAAATGTTTTTTTAAGAACCTATCACTTGTTAAAGAAGAAAAAATATCCAACTGAGGCACCCCAATAAAAATGTTTTTTTAAAAGGAGCTATCACTTGTTAAAGAAGAAAAAAAAATCCATGTAATTGGATCAATATGTCACTGGCATAAAAATAGATGCATAGAGGGATGAAACAGGATGCAAAAGATAGAAATGGGCACTGGTATATATAACAGTTTCCAATATACCAATACTAATATATCTATTTAACGAAAAAAATTATTCATAAGATTATGTCAGACTTTGTGTGAAAAACATACATATACCCTAATATTATGCCTATGCAAAATAAAACTACACATGAAATAAAGATTTACATGTTAAAGAAAAATGAGGAGACATGTTCAACACTTGGTGGTGGCGTAAAGGAAACCTTCTTAACCAAGACAAGAAACCAGAATCTACCAATAAAAGATCTACCAATAAATCTGCCATTTCTGTCTATAAAATATATTAAATCTCTGTATGGCAAAAGGAGTTAAACAAAACAAGGCAATAGACAAACACTGATTTGGAAAGAAATTGCAAAATATTCAACAGGAAAAGAAAAAGGTATGCTATCTATAAATCTGAGATAGAATTTTGCAAAAAATAAAACAACTGCCCACAATCCATACTGAATACATACTTAAGTAGCAATTCCTAAACAATAAACCACAGAATTGTGTGACTATAAGCTATAGAGTCTGAGCACAAAACCCATGACCAGTTAGGTTAAGACAACATTTAATCAGTTATGAAGCAGATAACCCTATATAACATGGTTAAAAACTTAATGTTATTTGTTTCCTCTTGTTTTGCATGAACATTATTTTCCAAAATTCACACTGAGTAGATTGAGTTACCTCCACATGTACATGTTTCAATATATACAAATTCTTGAAGTTCATATTTTTTCTTTAACAAAACGCAAAGCTTAAATATGGATAAGAAAAAAGCAAACAGTCCGTTAAAATATGGGCAAGGGGTTATGAGAAAACAAATGCCTCAAAAGCAAATCCCAAGGTCAAGAATTCTATGTGCAAACTCACTGGTAATCAGGCAAATGCAAATTAAATAAAACTGAGATAACACTACACCACCCTTTAAAAAAGCACACCTTTTATTTATTTATTTATTTTTTTTTTTTTAATTTTTTTCAACTTTTTTTTTTATTTATTTTTGGGACAGAGAGAGACAGAGCATGAATGGGGGAGGGGCAGAGAGAGAGGGAGACACAGAATCGGAAACAGGCTCCATGCTCCGAGCCATCAGCCCAGAGCCTGACGCGGGGCTCGAACTCACGGACCGCAAGATCGTGACCTGGCTGAAGTCGGACGCTTAACCGACTGCGCCACCCAGGCGCCCCAACACACCTTTTAAAAAAGCAGTAACACTTATCTTTAGAGGGGGACTTAGTAAAAGATGCCCTCAGGAGGAAACAAAACTGGAATTGTTACAGCCTTTTTAGGAAGCAACCAGAAACATCTATTAAAATTAAAAATGAATATAATTTCAGCTACCAACCCCTCTTCTTGTATTATAGCTACAGAAATAAAAATGCAAGTATTCAAATATAAATACACACATACTTTATGAGAGTATTGGTTATAATCGGAATGGCTAAAAAAAATGTGGTACTGTATTCCCATACTATGAAATACTATGCAGCAATGGAAAAATACTGCTCCCTGTTGACTTGAAGGAATTTCCATGAGGTGTTCTTGAGTGACAAAAAATAGAGTGCAGAATGTTTGCATACAATCTCATATTGTAAGAAAAGAATAATCTCCATATATGTGTGCATGTATAATTTACTTTTGTATGTTACTATAGGAATATAAACAAAAATGTGGCAGGACAATTATTAGGGTGTTATGAATTTTCTTTTTTTTTTTTTCAACTTTTTTTATTTATTTTTGGGACAGAGAGAGACAGAGCATGAATGGAGGAGGGGCAGAGAGAGAGGGAGACACAGAATCGGAAACAGGCTCCAGGCTCCGAGCCATCAGCCCAGAGCCTGACGCGGGGCTCGAACTCACGGACCGCGAGATCGTGACCTGGCTGAAGTCGGACGCTTAACCGACTGCGCCACCCAGGCGCCCCAAGGGTGTTATGAATTTTCTAAGGGTGGCGGTGGGGAAGGTGGGGATGCGTGGAGGGGTAAGATGTGAGAGGATGGGAAGAATGGACAGAGGAGGGAAACAAAGGAGAAAAAATGGTAAGTTTTGCTGGCTGTGATTTTCCATGTGGTTACACACGATTAGGAAGATCCAGAAAGGATTGTCTCAGTTCATATAAGAGATTTCATAAACTACCACATAAGAATCTGCATACAGATTGTATGTATAATACAAATATTTACTTGGGAATCAAAAATCTCAAACATAAGATGTGGGGCCCTAAAAAGTTACTTAGAATTTCAGATTTTTACTTTCCCCGATGTATAATAGGATAATAATACATCACAACTAATAGATCCGTGAAGATGTTAAGGTAAAATATAAAATGCTTAGGGAAATCTAGGCACACACCAGGTACTCAAGGAGGTTAATTCTCTCCTTTCCATTTCAACCAAATTATGACTCTTGATAATCAGTGGCAGTCACACAAAATCAATTCCTAAGACTAAGAAAGGCTGATAATCTAGGTTAGTTTTCAAAACCTAAGATTTCAAATAATTTTTAAATAAGGATTCTAAGGTTTTGTTAGATACCAAAGAGTACATGACACTCCTCAGCGATAATTAACTTAGGTCTGTTAATATACTCACTGACAATTTCCAGGCATGGCTTGTTATAAAGACCCTCACAAACTCTAGTTATCCTGCCAGAGCAGATATTGTTTCATTATTTGGTTGGATGCAGATGGTTGGTTTTCATATCTTTTCACAGTTTTGCCACCAGGCTTACAGAGAGTAAATGAACAAAGTTGACTTGGGGAACAGGACCAGAAAAGAGGCGAATGAGTCAGGCAGAAATGAACTTTGCTCAGGAAATGCACACCTTCTGCTCCCCCTTCCACAGTCTGCATTGTGCTGTATCTCACTGAACACAGCTGTGTTTCTGGAGTTGACCTGCATACTAATAGAGCTGGAAGGAAGAAGAGAGCTGAGAGGCTTCATGTGGATCCATACTCCTTCCCATGATTTGAGAGGCTGTAGAATTATCCCTTGGCTATCCCTGAGTTAGGGCCAGTCAGAAAACTAGGAGTATATAGCTTTCCTATCATCTTCACTGCAAATATCAATAAACTGACAGAGAAACAGATTTTGAATTTCATCTTTTTAAATTAATTCACAGTATAGTGGGGGAGAAGTCAACCCAGAAATTACGACACAAAAATAAAAGAAATATAAGTACCATGACAAGAGATCTAGGATGATGTGGGAACACAGAGAATGGGAATTTAAGTTGGATTGGATGACTTCTGGAAATTTAGCAGACTATTCTACATTCAAAAAAAAATTATGTCCTAGAAAAGTATACTGCCTCAAATACTTAGAAATTCTGGGAATTTCCATTTTTAAAAACTTTTTTTAATGTTTATTTTTTAGAGAGAGAAAGACAGAGCGCGACCAGGAGTGGGGCAGAGAGAGAGGGAGACACAGAATCCAAAGCAGGCTCCAGGCTCTGAGATGTCAGCACAGAGCCCAACGTGGGGTTTGAACTCACAAACCACAAGATCATGACCTGAGCCGAAGTCAAAGGCTTAAATGACTCAGCCACCCAGGCGACCCTGGGGAACTCCATTTATATGGAAAGCTGCATTTACACAAAATTAAGGGAAGTTCATGTGGGATATAAGTAGCACCAGCATTGCCACACAGGGTGACGTGGGGATATCTACTGATTCTTGAAGCTTCAGTTTTTAATGACTTCATGTTAAAATATAAAACAAGTCTCCTATGAAGGTTAGGAATTCAAGCCAGGACCCATACACCTGCAGTTGTTCTTTCAAAAGGAAAACTTAAGTAGCATATATTCTAAGTGAAAAGGTAGACTAGAAAGATAATCTGTCTACTAACAAAAGGAGAATTTTGAGTTCAGAGACAAGTGGAGATAGTCTTTTGAGAATTCGTAACTACAATCCTGCTGTCATGTAGATTTGAGGGTCTGCATTTATACTTGGTTCAGGAAACTCCAAGGTGAGAAATTCATTGAAGGTGCTTTCATATTCATAGTAGCTCAGAGCTACTGGTGAAGTAAATGCAAATCCTCTCTGGATTAGTACATATTTAATCTAAGTCATTAGGATTCCTAATATGAAGACTGACCAAATATAGTATCATAACAATTAAACTGCCAAGTCACAGAAAGAGAATTTGAAACAAATATAGAAGAACGGGATCCCCACAGAGTATGATTATAAGATATAGACTATTAAGTAAGCATATTTCAAAATTAATAGAAATGAGTTAAAAACTTGAGCAATGAACGTAAGAGTATAGAACATGGGCAGACAAATATAAGAATTAAAATAGAATGTCCTTAAAGTGAAAAATATTGTTGTTGAAATTAAAACACATACATACAATCATGTATGCATGCACTCACACTGTGCACACACACAGAAGATGAATAACAGAGCTGAAGAGAGAATCAGTAAACTAGCAGACGGATATAAAGATACTGCCCAAAAACTGTCCAAAGACAGAAGTGTCATCTTTCATATATAAGTTATTAAAAGAAGGAAGATGGGGCAGAGAAGTCTTGCACATGTCTATTTCGAGTTCCAAGGGAGAGATGAGAGAGAATAAGACAGACAGTATTTGAACAGACAATGGCTAAGTATTTTTTTCTGAAATTAACAAAAATGTGAATTCTAGATTCAGGAAATGATATAAATACCATGCAAGATACAGACAAATAAATCCACACCTAAGAATATTATATAAAACTGCAGACTACCAAGAAAAAAGTGGAATTCTTAAGGAAACTCCAGAAAGCACCTTTTCTTAGAAAAGGACTGATAGAATACTTCATAAAGGCAAAAAAGGAATCCAAAGAACAAAGAGAATGGAATAACATCTTTAAAGTGCTGTGAGAAAAACAGCTACCAACCTAGAATTATATGCCTAGTTAATGAAAGTGTAAAAGTGAAAAAAAAGGGAAAAGAGAGAAGGCTGCTTTCATGTTTCAATTTTTTAAATGTTTATTTATTTTTGAGAGAGAGAGACAGAGAGAGACAGAGCACAAGCAGGGGAGGGGCAGAGAGAGAGGGAGACACAGAATTCTAAGCAGGCTCCAGGCTCTGAGCTGTCAGCACAGAGCCGGATGCGGGGCTCGAACTCACAAACCGCGAGATCATGACCTGAGCCGATGTGGGACACTGACTGACTGAGCCACCCAGGTGCCCCTATTTTCACATTTTTAAATAAATACTGAGACTAAACCAACAACAAACTCTTGTTAAGGTCATTTTAAGACTGAAGACATGAACTCCACAACAACATCTGGAAGACAAATAGGAGGAGCAACAGGTGTTGAATATGAAGATAATTATAAGCCAACGATGACATCAGAAAACCCACTACAATGGTTGTAAGCTCACACTGGCCTATTCTCTCACATAGGAGATCTAGTCTCTATTTTTCTACTTTGCCATATCAGCTTTCTAACTGTCAGCATTTCTGTATTGCTGGCAACAGGGAAAAGGAGAAGGAGAAGGAGAAGGAGGAGGAGGAGGAGGAGGAGGAGGAGAAGGAGAAGACACAAAAGTTGTGTTTTGGTAACAAGACTTCCACAAAATTCCACATAACACTTCCACTCAATTTTTGACCATAATTTAGTGACACCACCACTTGTAGAAGCAAAGGAACTAGGAAATGTAGCCATTAAGCTAGAGTCAGCTGTTGTCAGGAGTTAAGCTCTTTAAAAAAAGGACAAAAGGGGTACCTGGCTGGCTTAGATGGTACAGCATGTGACTATTGATCTCAGGGTCATAAGTTTGAGCCCCACATCAGGTGTAGAAATTAAACTTAAAAAAAGGACAAAATAAGAGTGCAACTGGCAGGGGCTGCTACATATTGATTGGTAATTTCTAGAAAACAGGTAAGAAACAGATCAGTTTTATACAAGTTATCTTGAATAGTATATTTAAAAAACTAAAATACAATTTATTTGTTGAGGATGATATATTCTTAATTACTAAAACCAGACAAGTATAGTGTAAGAAAAGATCATTATTGAACAGGTTTGCTCATGTAGAAGTAAAAATTACAGGGATGCCTGGGTGGCTCAGTCAGTTGAGTGACCAACTCTTGATTTCGGCTCAGGTCATGATCCCAGGGTCATGGGATCAAGCCCTGTGTTGGGTTCTGTGGTGAGTATGGAGCCCACTTAAGATTCTCTCTCTCTCCCTCACTTGCTCTTGTTCTCTGTCTCAAAAAAAGAAAGCAAAAATCCCAAATAAAATATTCACAAATTAATCTGGCCATGTATTAATATATACATATATATATATATATATATATATATGCCATATAGCTCCGTATGGTAGACTACAGGTGTGAAGCCCAAATTGCCTTTCAAGAAAAGATTTGTTGCCCAGGTGTTTCAAGTATTGTCAGTAGACATCCTTTAGCTTATAGCCCCTTCAGGAATTGACCCAGCTATGGAGAGACCCTTTGTCCAAGACTACGTCCTTATAGGAATGGCATACATTTCATGGGCAGTTGAAGCTATGAGGTTTGCATCAAATCTTTATCTCCTTCTTTGCCCAATCCTGATGTCTCTCTATCCCTCTCTATCCCTTCCATAGGTGTTGATCCCAAGGCTACTCTCTAATAAATATCCTAAACACCAGAGTTTGTCTCAGAGTCTACTCCCTTGAGAACCCAACCTGTAATATTCAGGAATTGAAAGACAATTTAAAATCAGAAATCCATTAACATAATTCATCCTTATAGATAATGAGATAAATCCTTTGACAAGATCAAACATTCATTTATGATAGGAACTCTTAATGTGGAATAAAAAAGTCTTTAATGTGATAAATATACCTACTAAAATCTACAGCAAACATCGTACTTCATGGTGGAATATTATGAACATTTTCTTTTTTAAAAAAATTTTTTAATGTTTATTCATTTTTGAGAGACAGAGAGAGACAGAGCATGAGCAGGGGAGGGGCAGAGAGAGGGAGACACAGAATCTGAAGCAAGCTCCAGGCTCCGAGCTGTCAGCACAGAGCCCGACGCAGGGCTTGAACTCACGAACCATGAGATCATTCATGACCTGAGCCGAAGTCGGATGCTCAAGCGACTGAGCCACCCAGGTGCCCCATTATGAACATTTTCTATAAGGTCAGGAATGAGACACAGACACCCACCATTACCAATAATGCTCTGATCATGTCAGGGATGGAACTACAAGAAAGGATTGTTTTGAACCTATAGAGCAACTTTAGAAGAACTGGTATCTTCAAAAGATTAAGCCTTCCAATCTATGACCATGGCATGTCTCTCCGCTTATTTAGGGTTTATTTCTTCCCATCAGTGTTTGGTGATTTTTAGTGTATAGATCTTGCACACATTTTGTCAGTTTCTACCCCAAATTTTTTTTCTAGGATTTTGATAGGTATTGCATTAGAGCTGTATATAAAATTAAGAATGGACATTTTTGCTATTTTGAGTTTTCCAACCCATGAAATTGGTATGTCTCCTCATTTATTTAGATTTTGATTTCTTTCATCTGTAGTATACAGTTTTCAGCATAAACTCTTGAACATGTTTTTGTTAGGTATACACCTAAATATTACTTTTTTTCAATTGTAAATGATATCATTTTTTAAAAAACGATTTTTTAAAGTAATCTCTACACCCAACGTGGGGCTTGAACTTACAACCCTAAGATCAAGATCACACGTTCCACCAGTTGAGCCAGCTAGGTGCCCCTCAATTGTAAATGATATTGTATTTTTATATTCATTGTATACTGTTTATTGCTAGTACACAGAAATATAGTTGATTTTTAATATTTACCTTGTATCCTGTAGTCTTGCTGAATTCGTTTATTAATTCTAAGAGTTTTTGTTGTTGCTGATACCTTTGGATTTGCTACATAGAAAACCATATTATCTGCAAATAGGGACACTTTTTATTTCTTCTTTTCCTATCAGTATGTCTTATTTCCTATTTCTTGCTTTAGTTAACTGACTAGAACTTACAGCTCTATGCTGAATAAGAGTGGTAAGAGTGAACATCCAAGCCTTCTTCATGACCTTGGGGGAAAACCATTGATAACTGTAGAGTTTTTCGTTTTTTGTTTTTGTTTTGTTTTGTTTTGTTTTTTTAGGTGTGCTTTATAAAATTGGAGAAGTTTCTTTCCCTGTTACATATTTTTTGAGAATCTTAATCATGAATGAGTTCTGAGTTTTGTAAAGTGCTCTTTTGCACTAATTGATACAATCATGGGACTTCTCTTCTAGCCTTTATAAAGGTGAATTACACTGATTTTTTTTTTTTAATATTGAACCAGATTTGCATGCCTGGAATAAATCTCATTTGATCATAGTATATAATTCTTTTATATATTTTGCTTAGTTCTATTTGCTAATAATTTGTTATGGGTATGCATCTATATTCACAAAGGATATTCACTGTAAATTTCTTCCTTTGCATTATCTTTGTCTAGTTTTCCTAGCATCATAAAATGAATTAGGAAGTGTTTCTTTTTCTGAAAAAGACTGTACAGAATTGTTAATTCTTCTTTAACATTTGGTAAAATTCTCCACTGAATCCATCTTGGCTCATAGAAGTTTTACTTTTTGGTGAGTTTTTAAAATGAGGAATTCAATTTCCATAATAGTCATAGGGCTATTCAAATGTTCTATTCCATACTGGATGAGATGTGACAGTTGTGATTTTTGAGGAATTGGTTTACTTCATCTAAACTGTCAAATTTAAGTGTGTAGAAGTGTAGAGTTGTTTGTAGTATTCCTTTGTTATACTTTTGATGCATGCAGGGTCTTTAATGATAGCTCTTGTTTCATTCCAGATCCTGAAATTTGTGTCTTCACTTTTTTTCTTTTTGTCAGTCCTTCTGGAGGTTTGTCAATTTTACTGATCTTTTCACAGCTCTGTTTCACTGATTTTTCTCTGTTGTTTCTCGGTTTTCAATTTCATTGATTTCTGCTCTTGTTTTTATCATATCCTTCCTTCTGTTTGCTTTATTTTTATTTTACTCTTCTTTTTCTAGGTCCTTGAAGAGCTCATACTATTGATCTGAGAGTTTCTTCTTTGCTAATACATGCATTTAGGGTTCAGCAAAGTTTTAGCTGTGGCCCGCAAATTTCAGTATACTCTATTTATAGTATTTATAGTATATACTCTATACTATTTTAATTTTCAATTAGTTCAAAGTATTTTTTTTAATTTCCCTTAGGATGTTCTCATAAACTCATGAAATAAGTGTGTTGTTTAAAAAAAAGGAAAAAAGTATATTTTTTAGTGTGCGAGGATTGGTATATTTTTTTGTTATCTTTCTGATACTGATTTCTAATTTGATTCCATTGTGGATAGAGAACACATTCTATACCATTGTGATTCTTTTAAATCCTTTCAAGGTTTATGTCCCAGGACATGGTAGATCTTAGTGCATGTTCTCTGGGCACTTGAAAAGAACGTGTATTTTACTATTGGTGGGTAGAAAATTCCATAAATGTTGACTATATCTTATTGATGGTGTTGTTGAGTTCTATACTCTTAATGATTGTTCTGTTAAATGTTGACAGAGGATTGTTGAAGTGCCCAACTATAATTGTGGATTTGTCAATTTCTCTTTTTAGTTCTATCACTTTCTGCTTCATTAATTTTGCAGCTCTGTTGTTTGGTACATGCACATAAAGAATTACAATGTCATGTTGATGACTGACAAATTTCCTATTATGTCCCTCTGTCTCTAGTAATTTTCTATGCCTTAAATTATCCTGTGCTTGATATTAATATAGTCAATCCTGCTTTCCTTTGTTTACATGACATAGATTTTCATTATTTTTTTACCTTTTTCCTTTTCTAGAATAAGCACAAAAACTATAAAACTATAAATTGTCCTCTCAGCAGCATCCCATAATCATTTTGTTGTGTTGTCACCATTACCATTTAATGTAAGATATTTTCTAATATCTTTTGTGGTTTGTTCTTTGACCTTAAATGTCAAATATTTGGAGTTTTGGAAATATTATTTTGTTTTTGAGTCATAATTTAATTCCATTTGATCTGTGAGCATAATCCTTGTGCTTTCAATCCTATTAAATATATTGTGACTTAATTCTAAGTCTCTAAATGTGAGTTTTCTTAGTGAATGTTTCATGTGCATTTGAGGGGAGTTCTGTATTCTGCTGTTATTAATGTAGTATTCTACAAATGAGTGTGTATTTAAAACTTTTATATATACTGAGGTGCCTGGATGGCTCACTCGGTTAAGTGTTCAACTCTTGATTTCTGGTCAAGTCATGGTCCCAGGGTCATGGGATCAAGCTCCTCATTGGTCTCCACACTGGGCATAGAGCCTGCTTAGAGTTCTCTTTTTCTCCCTCTGCCCCTCCCCTGCTGGTGCGTACACGTACTCTTTCAAAAAAAACTGTTATATACTTACTAGTTTGTCACTTGTTCCATTAGGGAGAGAGTTGGGTGGAAATTTCACACTTATTTCTTGATTTGTTTGCTTATTCTGTCTGAAAGTTCTTCATGTTTTGAAACTTTGTTTCTAGATGTATGTGTTTATATTTTTTCAAATATTTTCTGTGCTAAGCTTTGCCTCTTTATGTAGCTCTAATTACACATATGTTAAACCAGTTGATAGACCACTACATCTCTGTTTGTTTTCTTTAATGTTTTTGTTCTCTGTTTTTCAGTTTGGATTTCTAATATTATATACTCAGGTTCAGTTATTTCCCTCTTTAATATGTAATCTACTAAATTCCCTGACTGTTCAATAAGGTCTTTCCACCCTGACTAGTGAGCACTTAAGTATCTCCCAACCCTGCATGAACTCTGGGAACTTTTCAGCCTATAATCCACCAAAAGTTCTTTCCCAGTAGTTTTTGCTTGTCTGACCTCATATGGCCTCAGTCTTATCCTATTCATACTCGCCTTAGTATTCAGCCAGAAGACTAGTGTTATTTCTCTGCTTAGCTGCCTGCTCTGCTAGTCTTTCCTTAGACACCCTGAACTCTGGTATTTGTGTCTTCATCTCAGTAAGACTGATAATCTGCTTGTGTTCCCCTTGCTACTGCTTTAGTCTAGAAAGTGCCTCTATTAGGAATGCTGGACTGATCGTAGGGATTTCTTCATTTGTGTCCTTTCTGTCAGGTGTCACAGTCCTGTGCTGCACTGTTGTCCACTTTTCTCTTTCACTACAATGTGAAGACATTTCCATTATCCATTACTTTGTCATAGCTGGGAACAGAAGTCCCTCCCATTTCCTTTGATGTCTTTGGTTTTGAATCTGTTTATTCTGGAAGATATAAGTATCCCTTTTCTTCCACTCATACTTTTATCCCTTTTATTTTTTCCCATGCATTACATTATTACTGCACTTACATTAAAAAACTTTTTAAGTAGCAGGAAAGGTTTATTAAATGAATAGATAAATAAATATGTTCACTACAGATAATATGAGGAAGGTGAGGAAAACCATTCAGCTATTTTTCCAAGTCTTACACTGAAGAAGATTCTTAGCAATTTTCAATACTTTATGGAACTACATTATTCAGTTGCCATAGAGGTTCATATGGAAGTAGTTTAACATGGAAAAATTCGAGAGTTAAAGGGTTGCAATCCTAGGAACTAAATAATCCTAGGAAATTCAACTCTATGACAATTTAATTTCTTCAACTAAAAAAGAGAAAAAGTTGTGTCCCATCTTACAGATTATCAATGCTTCAATGTTCCATTAAATGCAAACCATAATTTATAATAACATGATAATCAAATTTCATATAATACATAATTCAGCAATTTGGTGCTTAGTGTCTTATTAAGAGGGAAATCTAATTTGTAATTTTTCCTCTACGAATGGCCAATGAAAAGATTCCTAAAGGGGTGCCTAGGTGGCTCAGTTGGTTAAGCATCTGACTCTTGATTTCAGCTGAGGTTCGTGAGATCCAGCCTCATGTTAGGCTTTGTGCTGACAGCACCTAGCCTGCTTGGGATTCTCTCCCTCTCGCTCTGCCCCCTCCCACTCAATCTTGCTCTCTCAAAAACAAATCAACATTAAAAAAAAAAAGAAGATTCCTCAAATTTATTTTTTATTTTTTTAACATTTATTTATTTTTGATAGAGGGAGGGAGAGCGCAAGTGGGGGAGGGCAGAGAGAGAGGGAGACACAGAATCTGCAGCAGGCTCCAGGCTCTGAGCTGTCAGCCCAGAGCCCAATGTGGGGCTCGAACTCACGAACCGTGAGATCATGACCTGAGGCGAAGTCAGACGCTCAACTGACTAAGCCACCCAGGCGCCCCTCAAATTTAATTTTTAAAATCAAGGGCAGAATATTAACACAGTTTTGTGAGAACATAACGATAAAACACATGAAATTTATTAATTTTAAGAATTTCCAGGTTGATTTATGATCTATGAAAAACACCTAATGACTAATCTTTACTTTTCATGTCTGCAGATGTTACAGAATAATACAATCAAGAAGTCCAAGCTCTTTGTATGACAGTTTTTACAATGCTCCATACAGGGCTCATAATTAAACTCTGGCTTAGGGAGAATAAACCTTAGTAGATAGTTCAACACAAATTAGGTCGTAAGAAGAAAACAGCTGCAGAAAACTTGATGTTCCTTGTTAAACTAGGGAAAGCCATTTACTGAAATCTAATATATGGATGTGTGCCGTAAGGATTCATTTCTGACTTTAATTGGAGAATCACTTTAAAATAATTTGTTTCTGAATAGACCATATATTAGGAAAGAAAATGAAACCTTTCTCTATAAAGTCATGGGAGAAGCTGAGTTTCAAAAATAATTCTAATGAATATAATGATGTGGCTATCTGTGTGTGTGTGTGTGTGTGTGTGTGTGTGTGTATGCCTTTCTCAGGTAGGTATAGAAAATTAATGAATAGGGCAAATGTTCTCAAACCAAAGGTATGACAAAACACTGTCACCTTTAATGTTTCTTAGCAAATTACCATACATATTAACCCATTTAATAAAATGAGCATCCGGATGTTTTTCAGGAATATTACTATCTAGTCTTAGCTGTGCATGTTTTTTAAAATTTTTTTAAGTTTATTTCTTTAAGAGAGAGAGAAGGAGAGAGACAGAGAGAACATATGAGCAGGGGAGGAGCAGAGAGAGAGGGAGAGTGAGAGAATCCCAAGCAGGCTCCATACTGTCAGCAAGGAGCCCTATGTAGGGCTTGAATTCACGAACCATGAGATCATGACCTGAGTTGAAATCAAGAGTCAGATGCTTAACTGACTGAGCCACCCAGGTGCCCTGGCTGCACATGCTTTTGTGTGATATGAAGATTGTCAAAGATAAATTCCATGGGACAAGTCAAACAGGCAAAAAAGATTTTTATTTAATACTATTGCTCTGGGGGTCATGACTACTGCAAAGGGAGACAGACTGTATTCAACAGTCAAGAAAAACAGAATTTTAACCACTGCGGTGAGCTAGTGGGAAAGTAAGGAAGGACAGCTGACTCCTTAACATTTGTTATCCTAAATTTCTGTGTGCCTTCTTGCTATATTTTAGATACATTTGTCAAAGCTTGTTTACATTTTTACATGCATACCCAGGACTATAGTATGTATTGAATGGGGGGGGAGGGTCACACAGATTTATAAAATTCTGACAGGCTACTATTATCCAAGATTTTCTAAAACAGTAGTTACTTGCCAAATCACAACTTTCATTCTAGAACATGGAGGATTCGATGGAAGTTAAAAAAAAAAAAATCATGCTTACAAATAATCCTAAAGACCTTTATCAAGCAATAACTTTCTATGTGTAATCCTTGGATAGCTTTTTGAAAAGTTTCTAAAAGAAAGATTGAAAGAAAGGGAGGGAAGACAGAAAAAGGTGAAAGAAAGCTGTGCATATGTATTTATTTCCAAACTGTTACTGCACCAGTTATGTAAACAAAATTCATATGCTCCTGTTTATCTTACTCTTTGGAGAATCCTGAGAGTTTCAGCCTTGTAAAATCCTCAAACAGCAATTCTGCTTGGAACTTTTCTTCAACCATCACAGGGGAAGGGGTTATATACTGGGAGAATCCCCCTTTGCCTGGTAAAAATGAATGTAAGAGCCAAATAGCAGATGCCAGGTGGTAAACTGCTCTCATTGCTAGAACAGACATATAGGAGCTAGCTCCTTTTAGCTGCATAACTCTATTCTGGCCAATTAGTAAGACAGGCAAACTCCTTAAGAAGCAACTGGTGTTGGGTCTTCTTTGAAATAACACAACTGTTATTCTACCATAAAACAGAAGGTATGAATGCAGTGTTCTTCAAAGAAGTAATAAGTTAAGATCACCAACATAAATGAAATAAGCTTCATACAATTATCAGCTCAGAAAATTAGATTGAAATATTTTTTAACTCTCCCAATTATTAAGGTATAATATACTATGATGGTACTGTTTTTTTAATGTTTATTTTTTTTGAATGAGAGAGAGAGAGAGAACACGAACAAGTGGGGGAAGGGCAGAGAGAGAGAGAGAGAGAGAGAGAGAGAGAGAATCCCAAGCTGGCTCTGTGCTGCCAGTGCAGAGCCGGAGGCTGGGCTTGAACCTACAAGTTGTAAGATCAAGGCCTGAGCCAAAACCAAGAGTCAGATGCTTAACCAACTGAGCCACCCAGGCACCCCGACTGTACTGTTAAACACACCTGTTTATGTGCTATTATGTGCATTTAAGTTTGTGTATCAAACACTAATGGTAAGCAAAACAACTAAAATCCATTTCTACTAATGCTTACATCTGAAAAGTTAATGAGGGTATAAGAGAATTCCAAATTACATTTTTTTCATGAAAAATTATTCATATTTTAACCCTAAGTAAGGGTTGTATGCTATATTTGAAGGTGTTAGTATAGACTTAAGTTGTTAACTATGCAACATAAATTTTGAGTTGCAAATACGCATTTTAGAAATACAAACATGTTAACATTATGGTAGTAGATACTACTGCCTTGGAGGGTAGTATGATATTTTAGGTAAAACAAACAATGTTATACTTAATAAAGGTGTTCATTTTCTTCTAGGCTCAAATATTTGTCCATTTTACATTTTTAGTCCTATCATGGACACAAAAGCAACATGTACTATTGGGGAAAATGATGAAGAATAACATAGTGTGCCAAATGTTAGAGAAGTGACCTTATCTTTTGACAATTGGAATGTATTTTCTAAAATAACCAAGAAAGATAAAAGTTATTTTCTGTAAATCCTTTTGTTTATAATCCATTATTCATTCTAAATCCCATTTTATTTAATCTATTGCTCTACTCTGAGGAAAAAGCTGATTAATAATGTTATGCTACATAAGATAGAATATGCATATTCATGAGCCCTCATGAATTATTTGTGAAATTGAAACAAGTAAACCTTTATCTTATAGGAAAGCAATTAAAAGTACTTGACTCACAAGATGATAAATCAAAATGGAAAATATAGTCCCCTAAGCACACACAATTGGAAACACTGCAATAAGAAGTAACACATCACACTAGATTAGACTTCCCAGAGTAAAAGTAACATTTTAAATATTAAAGTTGCTGTCTTAGGTCATAAAATATCCTGGTGTGTAAACATATACCACATTTTAAAAAGCTAAGCTGATGGGTGATTTAAGACACCTTTGGACAACATATTATCTTTTGACATACCTGCTTCCTAAAAACCTAAAATGCTTTATATTTTTATTACAGTGCCTATGTAGCACTGTGAACAAAGAAGATTCCTCAGGCTAGAAGAATTTAAATTTACTCAAGCTGCACAGTAGAAATTAACAAATGATATAGAACACAGTATCTTTCTATTGCATGCTCTATGCTACTATAATCATCAAGTGATATATAAAGTTGTCAAAAAGCAGTGCATTTAAAAAGAATATATAATTGAAGTGAATTAACTGTAAAAAAAAAAAAAACACCCAACATACAATATTCTGTGTGGAAAAAAGTTCAAAGCTGTGCCCTCAGGTTAATAATTTATATGAAGTAGTTTAGCAAATGATATTCTAATGACTCCCCAACCTGGAAATGCATTTTTCTTTCTTTCTGCTGTTCTCAAGTATGTACAGAGCTGGATTTTTTACTTGGAAAAAGGAGCTTCTATGGGAGTGCAGAGCACTTTTGGAAAACTCAGGTCTTCCTATTCTAGTTCCTATGACCCCTCTAGTGGTATTGGTCTATAGTGTTAACTGTCACCACTTAATATTTGGTTTGAAATAGTCTCAGGTCTTCTTTCCACATGTGTGTATCTCCATCCCAATTTTAAGATACTTCTAGAGTATAAACCATTTTGCCAATTTTATTCTGCTTCCTTTTCTTTTTCTGACAAACCCTTTCTCCCTCAAACTTCCCACCATTTAAAAAACAAAAAAAAGCAAAGCAAAACAAACCCACCTTGTACAGAATTCTTTATGCAATGGAAGCTGATTTATTTTTACTGGCTTCATCAAGCAAGCAAGCAAGCTTTCACTAAATATCTGTATTTTGTGTGAGCACCACAGCCTGCTTTACGGAAGATCTTTTCATTTCATGAAAAGAGAACATGAGGAATCAATTGAAATCAGCCAAACTCAAAAACATCGTGGTATACTGGAGGAGAAAAAAAAGTCCTGTAATTGGATTCAGAATCACAGTATAAATCGTCTTTGACTTTTACCAACTAGTAGGTCTTAGAGAACCTGAGTCACTAGATTCTTGTAACCTCATTTCCATCATCTACTAAGTGATATATTGAGGCTTAAATGAGATAATGCATACAAAGCAATTTGTACTGTAGAGTACCACGAAATGTAGGGAAACATTATTGTGAGACAGAATGCGTAATTGCTAAATCACAGCTGGGAAATTGGATGCATCTCATCTCAACGCTAGATGCTGCAGATGTCAATGTTGTTTACTCCTAGGGATTCATAGCTAAATAATGGAAGAACATTAGATTCACAACACAAAAATATTGTTGAGAAAGAATGTGGCTTCCAAGAAATCCCTGAAAGTCTACCTAACTCTGGAACATTTTTGTGCCATAAAATATCTCTAACCACACAGGATTATAGAGATCCTATTCTTTTCCCACCCTGATACATGGCTCTAAATCAATCATAAGGGAAGTTATGGACTTGGGGCTGACCTCTACTAACTTCAGTAGCCAAGGTTCTCAATTCTGAATGTGTGCTTAAGAATCACCTAAATAACTTGTTAAAGCACAGAGATTCTGATTTACCAGGTCTGAGGGGGGTGGGCCTCAGATTCTGCATTTTAACACATTCCTAGGTGATATGAAGCTGCTACTCTGGGAACCACATTTAAAAAATGTTTTATTTCGGGGCACCTGGGTGGCTTGGTCGGTTGGGCGTCCAACTTCAGCTCAGGCCATGATCTCACGGTCTGTGAGTTCGAGCCCCGCGTCAGGCTCTGTGTTGACAGCTCAGAGCCTGGAGCCTGTTTCGGATTCTGTGTCTCCCTCTCTCTCTGCTCCTCCCCTGTTCATGCTCTGTCTCTCTCTGTCTCAAAAATAAATGTGAAAAAAAAAAATAAAACCATTAAAAAATGTTTTATTTAAAATTTTTTAGTTAATATTGAGTGCAATACTGGCTTCAGGAGAATTCGGTGATTCATCTCTTCCCTACAACACCCAGTGCTCATCACAACAAGCTCCCTCCTTAATACCCATCACCCAAATAGCCCATCCCCCAACCACCTTCTTCCATGAGCCCTCAGTTTGTTCTCTATGAAGAGTCTCTTGTGGTTTGTTTCTCTCTCTTTTTTTTTCTTCCCCCTTCCCTTATGCTCATGTGTTTTGTTTCTTAAATTCAACATATGAGTGAAATCATATAGTATTTGTCTTTCTCTGGTTGGCTTATTTGGCTTAATATACTCTAGTTCATTGCAAATGGCAAGATTTCATTCTTTTCGATGGGTGAGTAATATTCCATTGTGTTTGTGTGTGTGCTTGCATGCGTGTGTGCATGTGTGTGTGTGAATGACATCTTTATCCATTCATCAGTCGATGGATTTTGGGCTCTCTCCATAGTTGGCTATTGTTGTTAATGCTACTATAAACACTGGGGTGTATGTACCCCTCTGAATCTTTGTTTTTGTACCCTCTGGGTAAATACCTATTGGTGCAATTGCTGAATCATAGGGTAGTTCTATTTTTACTTTTTTGAGGAATCTCCATGCTATTTTCCAGAGTGGATGCACCAGTTTGCATTCCTACCAATAGTGCAAGAGGGTTCCCCTTTCTCTGCATCCTTGCCAACACCTATTGTTTCTTGTGCAGTTAATTTTAGCCATTCTGACAGGTGTGAGGTGGTATCTCATTGAGACTTTGATTTGTATCTCCCCGATGATGACTGATGTTGAACATCTATTCATGTGTCTGTTAGCCATCTGGATCTCTTCTTTGGAAAGTGTCTATTCATGTCTTCTGTCCATTTTTCAACTGGGTTATTTGGGGGGGGGGGGTTGAGTTTAATATGTTCTTTATAGATTTTTAGATACTAACCCTTTATCAGATACATCATTTGCAAATATCTTTTCCCATTCTGTAGGCTGCCTTTCAGAGGTGTTGACTGTTTCCTTTGCTGTGCAGTAGCTTTTTATCTTGATGAGGTCCCAATAGTTTGTTTTTGCTTTTGTTTCCTTGCCTTCGGCAACGTGTCTAGTAAGAAGTTGCTCCAGCTGAGGTCAACGAGGCTGCTGCCTATTTTCTCCTCTATGATTTTGATGGTTTCCTTTCTCACATTTAAGTATTAATTCCATTTTGAATTTATTTTTGTGTATGGTGTAAGAAAGTGGCCTAGCTTCATTCTTTTGCATGTTGCTGTCCAGTTTTCCCAATACCATTTGTTGAGGAGACCCTTTTTTACATTGGCTATTCTTTCCTGCTTAGTTGAAAATTAGTTGATCATATAGTTGTGGGTGCATTTCTGGGTTTTCTACCCTGTTCCATTGATCTATGTGTCTGTTTTTGTGCCAGTACCATACTGTCTTGATGAGGACAGCTTTGTAATATAGCTTGAAATCCAGAATCATGATGCTTCCAGTTTTTTCTTTTTCAGGACTGCTTTGGTTATTCAGGATCTTTTGTGGTTCCATACAAATTTTAGGAATGTTTGTTCTAGCTCTGCAAAAAATGCTGCAAGTATTTTAATAAGGATTTCACTAAATGTGTAGATTGCTTTTGGTGGTATCAACATTTTAACAACGTTTGTTCTTCCAATCCATGAGCATGGAATGCTTTTCCATTTCTTTGTGTCCCCTTCAAATTCTTTCATAAGTGTTCTATAGTTTTTAGCATACAGATCTCTTATCTCTTTAGTTGGGATTATCCCTAGGTATGTTATTGTTCTCGGTGCAATTGCAAATGGGATCAATTCCTTGATTTTTCTGCTGCTTCATTACTGGCACATATAAATGCAACAGATTTCTGCATGTTGATTTTACATGCAGACTTTGCTGCAACTTTGCTGAATTCAGTATTAGTCCTAGCAATTTTTTGGTGGAGTCTTTTGGGTTTTCTACATAGAGGATCATGTCATCTACAAATAGTGAATGTTTGACTTCTTTCTTGATGATTTGGTCAGCCTTCTTGCTGAGGCTAAGACTTCTAGTACTATGTTAAATAGTAATGGACATCTTTGCCTTGTTCCTGACTGTAAGAAAAAGGCTCTCAGATTTTCCCCATTGAAGGTGATATTAGCTGTGGATCTTTTGTATATGGCCTTTATGATGTTGAGGTATGTTCCATCTATCCCTACTTTTTTAAGGGTTTTTATCAAGAACAGATGCTGTATTTTGTCAAATGCTTTTTTCTGCATCTATGGACAGTATCATAATGTTTCTTGTCCTTGCTTTTATTAAGTGGTATATCATGTTAATTGATTTGCAAATACTGAACCAAAACCCTGCAGCCCAAAAATAAATCCCCTTTGATCATGGTGAATAATTCTTTTAATGTACCGATGAATTTGATTTGCTAGTATTTTACTGAGAATTTTTGTGGGGACCACATTTTGAATAGCACAGTTCAAAGACAGTATTTCTCAAGTCTAAATGCACATTAGAATCACCCAGAGTATTTTTAATATCCATATTTTCTAGGTTCTATTCCCCAGATATTCTTAGTCTAGGTCAGGCAATGGCTTTTTTTTTTTCTTTTCAAAACTCTTTGAGTGATTCTAATATGCAGTGATTTTTGAGTATGTTCAATAGCAAGCTGTCCACATCACTAGAACTGGCAGGCAAATTCATGTCTGTCTCATGCTCTATTTTTAAAGGATAATATTTTAACATGTTACTCTGTGATATTTTGCTCTCTACTTTGCCACATTTTCTTCCTCCCCAAGAAACGGGATTTCTTTAAATCTTTTTAAAAAATGTTTATTCATTATTTTTGAGAGAGAGTGAGCCAGGGGAGGGGCAGAGAGAGGAGAAGACATAGAATTTAAAGCAGGCTCCAGGCTCTGAGTTGTGAACACAGAGCCAGACACGGGGCTTGAACTCACAGACTGTGAGATCACAACCTGAGCCAAAGTTGGACATTTAACTGACTGAGCCACCCAGGTCCCCCTAAAGAGACAGGACGTTCTGAGTTCATTGTCTCAGAAAGGGATGTGATGGAGAGGTAAGTAGAGGTATCCACAATTCATTAGGATTTTAATTTCCCTAAGCCTAAGGTTTTAGGAGAATTTGAGAAGTATTCAGGAAGAGGTAACAAGAAGGATATTCGGGCAACAGTGAGAATGGTTAAATACAATGTTAATCTGCAAAATTTAGGGAAGAAATAGAAGTCTATGGATCTGGGGGGTTAAAAGGATGTACTTCCTCTTTACTGGAAATTCTCCAGATGAGGTATTTTTCTGATTGAAGAGAGGCATGTCTGCTTTATGTATCCAGCTTGACCAGACCATAGGCAACATGGCAAATGACTCCTATGCTTCAACTTAGCACAAAGCAGCAGAAGCTCCTGGATGCTGAAAGATGATGGATAAAATTGACAAGACATCTCAGCCATAACCCTTCTGGGTTATAAATAGGTAATTTGCATACTTCTCCTCTCATCCTCCCAAGATGAATGGTTAAGAGTTCTGGCACAACTATGGGTAGAGGAATAAACCCCAGAAATAAGTGATATTCCCCATGAAGAAATTTATAAAAGCTTAGCTGAATGGAGACTTTGTAAAAAGTAAAGTTGAATTAATGAAAAAAATTTAAAGTTACATGTCTGGTATACCTGAGACTTTTACCTGTCACGCTACTACACCATTCTATTAACCAAAAACTATGTCTTCTGAATTTTGAATGCAACTTAAAATAAAATAAACCTATTGTTGCCAGAGAATATGATTCTGAATTGCAAGACCACTCGAAAAGAGCAGAACTGACATGCTCCTGGCTTTGGGCATGGGATCCCCACATATCCAGAACATTAACATTACTTCTTCATAAGCCTTCTCATTCTGTAAATGAATTCACTCAAAGGTTTGTAATATATTAATAGAGTGTAAGTTATCTTTTACTGTTAGAAGAGAAATATACTTTTATCACAGGTTTATTAAATACTCTTTCCAGAAGAGAGTATTTTTATTGATATAATATTAATTTTGTCCACTATAGCTATTTTATCCTATTTTCTCATGGCAATTTTCCATGATTTTAGCACACTATTGGTAGGACACACTGTGTTAAACCACATACTCATACAAGCATATGGAATTTTTTAATCATATTTTAGCCTTCATGCTGCATGTCCTATATCTAATTTTGCTAAATTTAAGATATAACCTTAATTTTCCTCCAAAGCATGTAACATTATTTGCAAAAAATTCAAAATTAGATTCACTGTTATAAGAATGCATAAATTGAATAATTTGCACAAAAACCAATCATTTCAGGGCTATTTAATCATGGTGCATTTGCTGTATGATTGTATGTAAGGAACTCTTCTAGGGGGTGCGAACACAGAGAGATATTGACCATCTTTGCCCACAATGAGTTTACAGTCCAATCATTTGGACATTATTTTGATTCAAGGAGAAACTGTGGAAGGTTTTTAAAGAGAAAAAAAATGGGGGGGGCAGTTTCAGGAATATTAGGTCTGGCTAAGGTGTTTGGAATTATTTGGAGAAAAGTGAGACTGAATATAATGATGACATAGAGGGGTTTTCACAAGGTGACTTTATACCATCTCCCCATTAGCTTGTTTTATTCTCATACATCTTATATTTTTACTACATGACTATGTATTCCTAAACAAAATGTGGCTTGGTCTTTATTTAATGTTTGTGAGAGTCATCCTTGTTAGTACAGTTCTCATTCACCCATGTATGGTATTTCATTGTAAGATTTTGAATGGACACACGTTTTTAAAATGTAATAAGTATTGCTAAACTGTTCTCTAAAGTAACTGTAATAATGCTTATCCTGACTAGCAATGTGCAAAAAATTCTTGTTGTGCTATATCCTTACCAATAACTGGTAGAGTTAAACATTTCACTTTATCAATAGGATGGGAACCACTGGTAAAGTTTCTTCCTTGATATTTTCTTTTTATGGGAGAAGTTAGGAAAGCACATTTTCTCTTCTTTGCCCATTTTTCCATTGATTTTTTTCTTAATAAGTTTTAGGAATTATTTGTATATTCTCCATACATATGTTTTGATCATTATATGCATTACATTTTTCTTAGTCTTTTTAAAAATTTTTTAAACGTTTATTTATTTTGAGAGACAGAATGGGAATGGGCAAGGGGCAGAGAGAGAGAGGGGGACACAGAATCCGAAGCAGGCTCCAGGCTCTTAGCTGTCAACACAGAGCCCAATGCGGGGCTAGAGCTCATGAACCACAAGATCATGACCTGAGCCCAAGTCAGATGCTTAACCAACTGAGCCACCTAGGTGTCCCTCCTGTCTTGACTTAGATTTTCACATTATGGTATTCTTGTACAGAATTTTAATTTTTCCAAAACTTAATCTTTTAATATCTGATTTATATTCTCTTAGCATTAGGAAATGATTTCTTAATCAGTCCTAATAGGTCATTTTTCTATATTTTAACAGAATTTATAAAGTTTTTCTTATATTTACATATTGTATGTGATATGCAGTATCAATCTAACTTTGCAATATTTTTTTTCAGATGAATAACAAACTGTCCTATGACCAGTTTTTGAGTAGCACATACTTTCCCACTATGTAAAATGTTGCTGTCATTTATCAAGTTCCATATATGTCTGGGTCTTTTTCTGGGCTTTCTACTTTGTTCTGTTTGTCTACTTGTCCCTTTGTGTGTCATTTATAACACTTTCTTAATTACTATAGATATATAATAATCTTGGTATTGGCCACAACAATATCCCATACATTTTCTTTTTTCATAATTTTCATGATTCTGTCAAGTTCCACAAAAATCCTGTTGGGATTTTGATCAGAAGAGCAGTAAATTATAGATTAATATGTGAATAATTGGTGTCATTGTGATACTGAGGATTCCCATGCACGTACCTCCCAATTTAGTATAGTACCAATTTAGAGCATAGTACCTCCTAATTTATTTAGTTCTTTGTCTTTTTTCAGCAATATTTTGCAGTTTTCTCCACACATAAACTATTATGAGATCTATTCCTAGCTTTCTTTTTAAAATTTTTCTCATTACTGTGAATGAGAACTTTTTTAACCATACACTTTACTGGAATTGGGAACACTTAGTTTTTGTATGTAGATCTAGTATATAAAAATCTTGATTGTTGTTTGTTGTAATTTGCCTACAAATTCTCTTGAATGTTTATGTATACAACTTTTTCATTTGAAAAGGAGAGTTGTATAACTTTTCATTATTTCCTTTTTCTTTCTTTTATACATTTCTGGTCTTATTCATTGGCTAAAATTTTTAGTACCATATTGAATATTAGAAATGACGGCAGATATAATTGACTTATTCCTAAATTAAAAGAGATACTTCACAGTTTCACCATTTACTTTACATTTTCTATCATGTTTCCTCCACAGAAACCCTTTATAAGGTTAAAAACCAAAAGGGCCTCTTATTTTCTATCCCCAGTTTGAGAATTTTTATTGAATAATTTTTCTGCTTCTATTTAGGGAACCAAATTTTCTTGTTTACTTTCAACTGTTAATGTGATGTTAACGTGCAAATAGATTTTCTAAGATTCAATGATCATATTCCTTGGATAAATCTTGTCAGATTTTTTTTGTGTTAGCACATGCATGAATTTAATTCACTAACATTGCCTTTAGGACTTTTGTATCTATACATTTTCATACATATAACTGGTTTATACTTTTGTTACACTGCTTTTGATCAATTACTCTATCAAGTTTCTATTAGTTTCATAAAATAAGTTGGGAAATAGTCCTTCCTTTATTCTCTGAAACAGTTTGTATATAAGAAGGATTTTTTTGTTACCTAAGTGTTTGGTAAAACTTCCTGGCCCTTTTGGGAAAGTCTTAGATTACCAATTCAATGGTAATGAACTTATTCGGTCTCTCTACTTCCAAAGTTGATTTTGTCAACTTTGATCCATTTCCTCTAAATTCTCATATGTATTGTGCTGAAATTGTTTGTGGTGTTCTCAATATTTAATTTTAACAATAAAAACCACTTTTCTTTATTGCGTATTCTATTCAATTTCTAATTTTTGAAACACTTTCTGCTTTTTTTTCCCCCAGGATTCATATTCCTAGAGTTTTTCTATTTAACTCATATTTTCAAGTAACCAGCTTGGGTTCTGTGGACCATCTGCATAAATACTGTCATTCACTTCCTTGTTCTTTCATTTTCCTCAACTGGGTCATAATTTTTATGTTTCTTTCTTCTCAAAAGAAATCCTCATATTTTCTCTCCCACCCTTCTCCTTTCTCATTCCCACTTCATCTTCCTATCCTATGAATTCAAAACTAAAGAGTTACAGATAGAGAAAAATTGAAATGAAAGTTCTTCCTCTGTGTCTACTCACCCTCTAACTCTGTCTTCATTTTGCCTTTGGCTGGAAACATATAGTAATTGACTTCCATTTGTGGTAATTCTATGATTTCCCTGAACATTAAGCCAATTAGTGATGCTGAGACTAGAACCCCAAGAACCAGAAACTATTAAGAGCTGGTCACCAACAAAGCAAATGAAAGCATTTTTTCACTTGTTTGTTACTGTTGTTTTTCTTTTTACTTTTTGACCGCCTTCAAAAAGCACTTGTGTTGGTTGTAAGAATTGATCATATGGGTAGATACAGGATAGGAGAATGTTTCTTGCTTTTTTTCCTATTATTTCTTTCTGTATTTATAAATACTTACTAGTGTTATATCCTCAGTATCTAACCAGTAACAGCAATAAAAGCTAGAAACAAAAACCTGTAAAGGAAAGAATGAACAGGACATAGATTCTGCCTTCAAGGACATTTAATCTGGTAGGAGAGACACATACAAATAAACAGGAGATTGTACTACTCTGTGGTGAGTGTTGTAATGGCATACACTAAGGTGTATGATGGATATCCCTTTTAATCTTATTTGTCTGTGAAGTAGAATATTTTATTAATTTGATTTTTTACAGATATATATCTAGATTAAAAATTAACCTGTTTGCGGGCACCTGGCTGGCTCAGTCAGTAGAGGATGTGACTCTTGGTCTCAGGGTCATGAGTTCAGGCCCCGTGTTGGGCGGAGAGCTTACCTAAAAAAAAATCACTAACCCATTTGGTTATTATTTAATATCTGCTTCAACTGCTAGAATTAAACCCCAAGAGGTTAGGAGTCTATTTTTGTCTTCCATAAGCACTTTCAGAACTTAATATATCCACCATTTCATAGATGCTCAATCAATATGCATTAAATTGCAATCTGATTAATTTAATTCAAGATCTCCAGAACACCAAATATTCAGTTGAAAATATTTAACAAATTATTTAGAGACAATGCAAATATCAGAACGCATAATGTCATGAATTCACACTTTCCAAATGATTAGCTTTTTTTGTTTTCATAAAAAATAGAAGGTTAGATATCATTGAGGTGAATCTTCCACATTGTACTCCTTATCTTCAGTAAACCAACAAGTTAAATGAAGATGATTTGACTCAAACTCCAATCACTGCCAGATATTACATCCTTCCTAAAACAGGGCTGTCTCCATGAAAGACTTAAGACCTTTCTACACTGAGAAAGGTTTTTTATACACACACACACACACACACACACACACGCGCACTACATTAATCTCCAAACCAGTTCTTGTAGACAAACATAAATGAGAAAACTGAGACCTTGTAGTATCCCAAATCAGTTATGTTTTTCAAACTTTAAATATCAGTTTATCTAGATCAAAAGGTTTTTTTTAATTTGTTTGTTCTTAACAGGAGATTTTATTCTAATATAACATATAGCCAAATAATACAGCCAAATTCTACATCATACGGGCAGTTTACTTATTTGGATTAAACAACATGCACTCAGTTTAAAATGAGAAAGAGAGAAAGATAATAATTTGAATATTGGAAATTCTTCCCACTAGGTCAATTGGTCAATATATTACATGAAAAACTTGATGGGAAATACTTACATCCTAGCTTCTTTGTTAGCATCAATTCCCCCATACTCTCAAAGTCTAAGCGTCTTGCTGCTTTAAATTGTATTTAAACGTATGTATTTTTCATACAATATGCCCTCCATCCAAACACATCATCCAGTGTCCAAAGAAACAGAGTATTTTCCTCAATGCTAAAGGAAAAACTGACCATGCTTTGCATATTTTGAGGTGGACTATTGAATTTCATTGTTGTACCTTCATAAAAGATATTTACGGTTTTATATCTGCTCTTTCCATTTTACAGGATGCTTTTAGAACTTCATATGGTAACTTTAGAACCAAATTCTTATATAGATTCAACACCGGGGATTGGTAGGAAACATGCCTATCTCCCTTGCTTGGATGAAAGGCCATGTAAAGCAAGTACTAAACCTATCTAGAGCTACTAAACAAGGGGATAAAAAATCCCTGTATAAATGGAAGGGGTTAACTTAAATGAGCTCTTTCATATCATTCATATCTAAGAGTCTATCAATTCTTTGAAAAAAATACTAAAAAGATAGCTGTCAATTATCCAGTTAGCCTAGCTATCATCAATGTAGTTAATTATGGAGAAGTTACAACTTACCTGGGTCTTGGAAATGAATATTCTGAGAGCAGCGAAGATCACTGATGTAGATAAGTCTTGGTTGGAAATACTAAACTGTGTCCTCCCCTTATATTTTATCATTCTCATGTCCCTATAGATGGTAATTATTAAACTCTAGCATGCAATCAGAATCACCTGGAGGTGGTCGCTGGGTCCCATCCCCAGATATTTTGAGTCAGAGACTCTAGTTTGCAGGCTGAGTTCCCAGGAGATTCTGGGAACTTGTAAGAAGTTCACAGATGGTCTTGTTGCTGGTCTGAAGAACACACTTTAGGAGAACCATTGATTTAGAAAAAGTGTTCAAGCTTTCTTCAGCTCCAGGCAAGCTCAGTTTCCCATTTACTGTTGACAATACCTGTTTCTATGTGTGAGTAGGTGGGAGGAAAGGGGAGGAATCTGGCATGATTACTAATTGTCATGTGGTAGGCATTTTCAGAGTAAACTGGAACCTGAAATTACCTATAGCCAATAGCTTTCAGTGCCCAATACAAAATTGTAATAAATTTTCTAGCTATCAACTGCTGAAACTCTTATCTGTCTTGAGGCTTATAATTAATAGTTTAAGATGATGTTATCAACCAGTGTTGTTGACACATTTGCTGTCCCCATGGTTAAAATACAGAGAGCAAAACCATTCTTTTGACAATTTAACATTTTGGCTTAGCATTTTTGGCATTTGTGTTGCATTTGGAAGCTGTGATATAAAAGCTTTCCCGTGGCATGTCAGTTTTTCTGAGTTGTTCTTGCTACATACAACACATTTCCAGTTTTTGATGAAAGATTTGCTTTTCGAATCAATTACTTTCCTTCTTTGCTTATTTTTCTCAGGATGGAAATGTCTCCTTATAAAAAAAATATAAACCATCAGAATTCATCACAATATCTGAAAAGGTCAGAGAAGAAGCTGAAGAAAGTGTTAAAGGACTCATCACACCATTCAGATATCTCCAGTGCAGCATACTGTGGATTCTTTTAAGATGAACTCTTATATCAAATTATATCTGGTCCATAATCCATTTTTCTTCTGATGAAGGTCGTGAAAAACCTAGAAGTTTACACATAACAGCAAAGATTGTGTTTCTTTGATAAAGTAATAACAAACCAAAAAGAAAAAAAAAGTCATCTGGTTGGTATGATTGCTTGAAATCTCATTAAATGATATATAGATAAAGCATTTCAAATAAATTAATAAAAGCTCCAGTCACTTAACTTAGAAAACATCAGTATAAAAATTTTAATGATGAATTGATTAAAAGAAGATAATTTTAAGCAGATTTATCTGACATCTGTAGCTGTGGTCTAACTATTTCAAAAAGGAATTCTTTTTCCCTTGGCCTCAATGTTGTTTGTTTTTTTTTTTTCTAAATGTGTATACACTGTGCCTAACTAATACAGACTAAGTGTCCAGTAAATATTTGTGGAATGGATGAGGCAAACAGTACCATTGAAAAGTCCCCAGACATTGGTGAATATTGGTAAAAACTGAGTTGGATAAGTTATGAACATTTTATTTTTACTTAAACCGTATTTGCCCAAATAGCCTCCTCTGGGAGGGTTTTGGACTTAGCCTACTGAAAACTTTTGGACTAAAAGTGGATTTTATTTGTGTATTTTACATTTATTCTAGTGAAAAAATATATTTATTCACTTACGAAGGTTGACCATTTGTTTGGAAAAACAAAACAAAACAAAATCACAGATTCTCTGCCCAAACCTAGACTTGTATGCTTACTGCCTTGTTGTTCAGTGCAAAGTAGTTACCATAACAACCACGGTATCAGCTGTACATAAGGAATTCTCAGTATTTCTTCTAGTGCATGAAAGCAAATTCCTAAAGGAAAACCCACATTAATATCTTCCTCTCACTAAATTAACATATTACACTATTTGGTGAAGACCAACCTATCCCCCAAATTAAAATTTATGTGGGGTATCTCAGCTTTCAGAATACAGATTTTCACCTCATTCTTTTGTTTAAGTACAACAAATCAGTTTTCCTTCTTCTGGGTCTGATCCCTCTGGATCAACCTGTGGTGGGGAAAGAAAAGTCACTTGACAGCTTGTGTCCCAGGAGAGGACTTTATAGGCAATCTTCCTGTTTTTAGTCTCAACCCCATCCACATCCAACTCTTTAGGATACCTGGTACCTCTGATACTTTTTTTTTAAGTAGGCCTCACAACCAACACAGGGCCCAACGTGAGGCTTGAACTCACAACCCTGAGACCAAGACCTGAGCTGAAATCAAACATCAGATGCTCAACTGAATTAGCCACCCAAGCGCCTGCCAGTTCCTAATTTTTAACTAGGGTACTACAATGTGAATTTCTCATCACTACAAGCATTATATTTTAACCATTTTTTTCCTCTTATCCTCTTATATTATCTTGTTTGCAAAAACTTATGGTTAAAATCAACTAGTGATTCTGTAATTCTTTGTTTTTTTTGCAAAACACCAAATCTATATTTACATCCACATATAATAACATAACTTTAAAATATATCATAAATAAAACAAGTAATGTCTACTGTTTGACAAATTAAGTATCAACAATGAAAATAAATCAAACTGGAATGAAATAAATACGTAAACAAAAATCCAATGGATCGTACCTCTATTATATGTACTGTTGCCTCAAAGGAAAAAAAAACACACACACAAAACCAGTAGTATCCCAACAGTTACTACTGATGGACCAAAAAAAAAAAAAAAAAAAAAAAAAAAAAAAATTGGAGGACAAGGGCTGTGGAAAAAAAGGACATTTTTATGTATTCAGAAATTGAGAAATGTGGTTAGAAAAGAGAAATCTGAAAGCCCCCAAAATTTCAGCATAACATGAATTGACTTGTTTTCAAATAGATTTGGTGATTTTTTTTTAATACAGGTTTAAATTTCAGCCCTCTATTATCTCATATCCCTTTTAAAGATTTACATTTATAGTCACAGCAAGCTTTCTGTAACACTCATTGAATTAGGCAAAGATCAAGTCAATCATCTTGCAAATGTGTTAATCTCCAAAAATAGGCTATAAAAGTGCAAAACTATGAAGACAAAAATCTAGATTATGTAGATATGGCTCAGCTTGTGAACAGGGAAAAAAGTGGATGGTGTACTCTCTCCTGATACAAAGCACTTCTCTGCAAGGCCAACAGACACATCTCCAATCAGGTCTCCCTTTCCCATAGGAGTTAAGACTCCTCTGTCAAGTACACTTCATGTTGCATAATGAAAACAAAAAAATCAGGATTCTTTTAGGACTTTACTCTCACTCTAATGCAGAAGGGCAGGGCAAGAAAACTTAACAGTGCAAATTTATTTTTGCAACAGTTTTCTTAATAAAATATTTTGTAGTTGCTAAGCCCACGTACTACTGAATAAACTCAGCCATGGACAGCATGTGAAAGGGAACAAAAGTCTAAAACATCTAGTAGTAAGCCAGCTGGTGGCCATCCTCACTTTAAAGCCCAAAGTGCATCTGGTTGTTCAACATAACCAAAAACGGGTAGACAAATGAGGTCAAGAACCAGACTGGACCTTCCCCATTACCAGAAGGCTCGGCCAGCAGTTCCTTATTCAGAATCAATGTGTCTATAATTAACTCGAGTATGTCCACAGTTAACCCATGATTCTGTAATTCTTATGTTTGCCCTCTAAGAAGATTCCCATTTGGATATACCTACTATTCCATGCCACTTTCATGTTAACTTTCAAATCTAGCATCAGATCAAACTAGATCTGTTGGCGCATAAGATCAAAAGAACAACAACAAACTGAAGATTCAGTCTACTGTGTGTGAAAAATGAGGATCATGGTGGAAATTACAAAAATGAAAGAAAGAGACAATGGCACCTCCCCTATTAGTAAAATTGTATGCTTTCAGGCAATATGAAATTCCAATATCTAAAACTTGAATAAAAATTTAATGTCCAGGAAAAAAAGAAAACTGAGTTAAGTTTTGTAGTCAGATTAAAACATAGTCATACAAAGTTTCTATGGGAAACAGATTTTGTTCTATTGTGATCTAGTAAAGAGCTCTGGACATTTGTGGGCAAAGCTGACTTGTAAGAAGCAAATAAAAGGAGTCCTCCCTTTATGATATTGATGTTCTGAATGTGTTCATGGCTAACTTTAATTACAATGGCTTGAGGACCTGGAAGTGATAAACAGGACAAGAGCAGGATAGGAAACACATCCCAAAGTTCCTTACATGCTATTGTTTAACATTTTTTTTTAAGTTTGTATATTTGGGGAGGGGAGGAGCACAAGTGGGGGTGGGGCAGAGAGAGACAGAAACACAGAATCTGAAGCAGGCTCCAGCCTCCAAGCTGTCAGCACAGAGCCAGACACAGAACTCGAACCCAAGAACCCGTGAGATCATGACATAAGCCAAAGTCAGATGCTTAATTTACTGAGCCACCCAGGTGCCCCTGTTTTATTTAACATCATACAAAAGTATATGTACTTGAATAATCTCTAGGAATTAGTTTGTAGCTCCCTCTACAAGATGACAATCTGTAGCCCTAAGAAGATGTCATCATTTCCACCATATAGGACTTGAGACAAAAAGCGTAGTCTGTAAACTTAAAGAAAGCTAAATGAATAAATGAAGCCTTGCTGTCTTAGACAAGCTAATCTATGCATCAAAGCAGAGAAAGCATAGTTCTGTGGGCCCAGGGTGCTTCATATCCAAGGAAAGAAAAGGATCGGAAAGAAACTGTTGACATTCTGATTGCTTAAAGCTGGTGCCTTGCTAATTGATTTCTGCTGAGAACAGGAATTCCTCTATGCGTCCACCAGTTCTAAAATACAACACAAATAAAATTCTCTGTGATTCCTCTTGACTTTTACAACAAATATCAACTTAGCAGAACATGAGTAGCTTCCATTCATATGACCCACCTTTGTATTTAAAAAGCTTTTTTAAAAAAGCAAGTTTGAAATTAAAGTTTGGAGCCATTACCATTATTTTGTGTTGTAAGGAGCACTTAGAGCACTTAGAGTTCCCTTCTCTCCCGTGAAATGCTGAAGTTAGTCAACATTTTAATTGAATGTGAGATCTGACTTGTAGTGAGAAGGAAAAAAGTGACAAACCTCATAAAAGCTTATGATGTTGGAGAAAGCAAAAAAATAATGCTTTAGATTTATTTATTCAATAACTCATTTTATTCAAGTTACTATCAATTTTCATGTGGTATCTATTTATTTTGGGTTCTTTTCATCACATTTCTATTGTACAACTATCTTAACTGGTCCTCACTAATTGATGGCATTAGGGAGCATGGCATAGACTAAAATACCTATTACCTATCTTGAATACCTATCTCAAGCACTACTGACCAATTGTAATATAACAATAAACTTCAGGTAAAGGGAAAAAGAATACATTTTGATAATTTTATATCAATTATGAAGAGTACATACTTCAAGAAACAATATTTGACCTCCATTAGGTGTACAAAGGTCTGTAATTAACCACAATTCATTACTGCATATCTCCTATGTGTAACTCACTTAGGGCACCCACCTATCAGTGTCTCTCATATTGTTGTTTCATTTACATTTCTCAACCTCGACTTCCCCCAGAAACAATCTTTACTAGTGTTTTCCTGGTGGCTATTAATTTCCTAGCACAGTGGCCAGTACCCAGTATTCACTGAACAGTGTTTATGTAACGCATGAATGATTTTCATCTAAGTTCTTTCATTTGCAAAGTACTTTTCTAAAAACAGACCAAATAACAAACATTCATATCATCTAAGAAATCGCCTGTCCACATGACCACATGACTACAAGAAATTCTCATCTCATTGCATCTCTCATTCCGTATTTCTGGTACCTTGCTGAAAACAGAAAACACGGGCTTACTTTCTCAAATTCCTTTCTATTTGCTGGAGTAAAATCTTTTAAAACTAAATTCTCGTCTGCTGGGAGTATTTTCATCGCCTCCTATTGGTTTGTATTTACTCATCCTTAATGAGGAAAGGACTATTATACTGATATGCTGCCTGATTCTGAGTTGTCACAGATAAATTTATTCCTAAATCATCTGGGAGTTCTGGATCAGGAGAAGCTTTTGGCAGGCCATGTGCTACATCTTCCCAGGAAGACTACACAAAGGGACCAAGGGTCATCTCCTAACTTCTTTCTCCAGGCCCCCTCACCTTTTCAATTCAATCCCTTCCCTTCCAGAGTTAATGGCAACTTATTCCAGAATTTTCTCTCCATATTTATATACCTGTCCTATTCCTTACAGTGATTTACCACACAGCAACCAAGGTGATTCTTTTTAAGACATATATAAATACATCTGCCATTTATGTAAAACTTTTCAAGAGCTTCCTCTACATTCTTCACCTCCCCAATCCCACCCTTTTTCATGTGTATTTTGGAAATAGACCAACTTTACCATTTTCCATATCATGAAAAAAACCCAAAAGTGGATAAAAGGGTAATGTACATTTACACTGAATTCTACCATTTTATATTTTTAATATGATTTACAATATCTACCAAGGTGTATCAAATATTTTATTACAGGCCAATAAAATTGAGTATCAATACTCTCTATGACTTGCCAATCTAGATGACTGATAAGAAGACTGTGAGCTCCTTTTGTGGTTTATAATCTTTACATCATCCATCACCACTTTTCCTGAGAAAACAGAACTTACGTGTCCTTACTCTTCAAGGATAGCATTCTTAAATTTCATTGGGTGATCTCTATCACTAAACCCTACTTCTATGCCCTTATATTCCAGAGCCAATCATTTCTATGGAGTAAGGGCCCTCAAGACTATAGGAAATCCATTTACTAACCCACTTGAGATGAAAAATAAGTCCCATAAGTTCTTTGTGTGTGTGTGTGTGTGTGTTTAGCTTCAAATTTGACATCCTTTTAAAGAGATAAGCCACCCACTGTTGAAACTAGTCCCTATTTGGCTCTCCACTGAAATAAAATAAAAAATTTTATTAGTTTGAAGAAATCTCTCTTGGAGTGTTTCTTGGAACTGTTCACTAAGTAATAAATGTTAGTTTCTCAAACTGCAGCTAGTAGCCAAATGTTTATTAATACTGTTATTTTCAGCACAGTGGTCTTTTGAAATAGCATGTACAATATTGCAAGCAGGTTTGAGCACAGTAAGTTCACTAAGAACAGATAAGAATTGATTTATTAAGCAAATATTTATTAAATTCTACAGTAATTCACATGATATTAAACATGAAGTAACCATCCATGGAGAATGCTAGTATCGCTGCCAAGAGAAAAGCATACACAGGGTTTTCAGCAGTGTACAGCCATTCCAGAAGGTTATATGCAAAGCAATTCACACACTACCTAATAGGAAGACAAAATCTCTGTAGGAATCAATTGTCGGGAGACAACTCAGAGTCTCTGAATTTACGTCTGTCTAAAGAGCTGGGTCACTAAATGCCCTTTTTGTTCTGAATGATCTTTCCATAGACATTTGCATAGAAAACAGCCCTGTAAGTTAGAGATAGTGTCTCTGGAACCAGGGACTGGTTTGTCTACTATTCAATATAATAGTTTCTTCTTCTGGAACAAACATCAGGCAGGTTTGTTTACTGTCCATTATAAAACATTCAAAAGATTCAAAAGATTCAAAAAGATTTAAGTTACTTAAGTTCAGAGTTTTTCAGTGGTGAAATAAAACTGCATACAGCATCACCCCCATGGGGCTTGGAAAGAAGCTCATACTGCCTTCTATGTTGTGAGTAATAAAGTCCTTTTTTTCTAACCAAGCAATCTCATGTCTTCTGTTAGTACCCATCTAACTATGGCGATTTTTTTAGCTTACAAATAGGTAAAAAATCTTAGATCTTTAGCAGTTCTTGACACTAATTGATAAATATCCAATATTTATTTGTTTTTAACAAATAAATGTGATGTTTTTAACAAACATCACTAGAAAAAGGGGATGAGGTTGTAGTCCTATTTTATGCAGAAAGCAGCCACTATGTCCCCTGACTACTGAGAGGGGACTTGGGAATAACAACCCTTCGAAGCTATGAGGAAGCTTGCTGTGTACTGGCAGAAGAAGATCAGTGCACCATGCCCCACTGTGGAGTCTGAATTTACACTATTTACATTTATACTATTTATATTACTTCATGTGAATTTCTAACTGACTAAAAAGACTGACTGGATTACCTAATGGAGATAATAGAGAGAATGGGCGAGATGCAATAAATGATAAGATTAATAGCTGAGTATTTTCCCAAAATCAAGAAAAACAAGAAACTGAAAAATGAGGGAAGCATGTTGCTCCTTACGTTCATTTAAGGCTCCTTACTCCACTTTGTCACACTGGTCATTTTTCAGTTTCTTAAACATGCTGAGCTCTTTTGCACTCCCAAGGACACCACACAAGTTGTTCCTGCTTAGAATGTTATTACCTTTCCTCTTTACCATGGTAGGCTTCTTCTCATCCTTCAACCTCAGTGGCACCTCCTCTGAAAATTCTTCTGTGACATTTTCTCTAAAATAGTCTCATTTCCCTTACCCTTCATAAAACTTCTTGTTTATTTCCATGGACTATGATTCCTGCATTGATTTATGCATCTACTTGTTTATTATGGTCTCTCATGGTAAAAGCTGAGACTCTTTCTTCAGGTTCTCCAATATATCCTGTCTTGGCCAGTTTGGACTTCTATAACAAAGTACCACAAACTGGATGGCTTATAAACAATAGAATTTTAGTTATCAACATTCTGGAGGCTGGAATTCTAAGATCAGGATGCCAGCATGGTTGGGTTCTGGTGAGGGCCTTCTTCTGGATTGCAGAATTCCTGTGTGCCCTTTATATAACAGAAGGGGTGAGAGAGCTCTCTTGGGCTCTTTTTATAAGGACATTAATCCCATTCCTGAGAAGTTCCACTATCATGACCTAACTACCTCCCAGAGTCCTACTTCCTAACACTATCACACTAGGGATTAAGACTTCAACATATGAATTTGGAGTGGGTGGACATGCACAGTCAGACCAGTGCATATCCCCACTGCTCAGCACAATGCCTAACAGATGGCAAGCTCTCCATAAGCATTAGTTGACTGACGTAACTAGTATTACTGAAGAAAGCACTTAATCCATTTGAACATAAGATTAAATAAATATGTAATTATAGTGACAGAACTATTATGTATTTTTATATAAAACTATAGAATGATTGAAAAGAAAATACCCTTGTAATGGACTTGGACAAAATGAATAACAAAAACGACTCCAAGAAAAGTCCGTGGGTGGCAGGAAGCTGTTGAGAGAAATATTTTCAGGGGGATAATTTCAACAGAAACAGTTTAATTTCCAAGTCGATAAACTGAAAAATATGAGTGTGAGCATGTTAGTGAAAATTAAGAAGTTAAACCTCAGATGGAATGCAAAACAGACTATGTCCTTTCCAAATTACTAAAATGAGCCAAAGATATTAAGAAAATTGACCACGCCCTAAAAACTGAGAAAGCTGCTTCTTTAAAGAATACCAGCCCAAAACAAATTCAAGGATGAATTCTTTAAAATCTTTATTGAATAATTCATTTTTATGGTGTTTAAACTTTTCTAAAGCACTGAGAAAGACAAATCCCTCTTATTAATATTGATAAGATCCTATATAACTCAGAATCAAGCAGTGTGCAAAAACAATAATACACCATGAAGGAGGTTCATTCTGAATTAACAAAAAACATCATATAATTTATTGTCAAAATTAGAACCTTTGTGAAAGTAAAAGAGGGTGCAATTAATAATTACTTTCTCATACCCAACATTCAACCTAAATGGCATTGGTATTGACTCTATACTCAAAACATATAAAGAATTCAACCACCTCTCCCTATATAATCTGATTTCAACTCTGTCTGAACCATATTAATCTCTCCTGGTTTTCTGCAATAGTCCTCAACTGGTTTCCCAGTTTTTGCTGCTGCCCATTATGATTTGTTACTGTCTTCTCAATAGTGCAACTGGAAGAATCCTTTTAAGATGTACATCAGATTACAGCCCTTTCTGCCCAGAACTTTCTGATGTCATAAAACCCATATCACTCATAATAAAAGCCACAGTCCATTTGGTCAAGAAGGTACAATATGATTTAATCCTCTCCTCCCTGTTCCCTGCCCCCTCTGTTTTCCCTCTAGCTTAACTCCACTAATATTCCTGCTGTTCTTTGAACTTACCAATTAATTTCCTGTTTTAGGGCCTTGTAACTGGCTATTCTCTTATCTGGAATGTTCTCCCCAGAGATATCAGCCTGGCTTATCTCTTCCAAGGCTTTTTTAGAATGTTACCTTTTATTTTTATGTTTATGTTTTGAAAGAGGGACAGACAGAGAGGGCATGCATGTGTGCGTGTGTAAGCATGGGAGGGACAGGGGGGAGGGGGGGAGAATCTTAAGGAGGCTCCACAACTCAGTGCTGAGCCTGATCTCACGACTGTGAGATCGTGACCTAAGTAAGCCAAAATCAAGAGTCAGAAGCTTAACCTACTGAGCCACCCAGGTGCCCCTATAATGTTACCCTTTAAATGAGGCCTAACAACCCTATTTAAAATGTACCCACTTACCCAAACCACACCCTCCCCACCTGAAGCATCTTATTTATTTTCTCTCTTACACTTACAACATTTTATTCACTTATTATATGTATTGTTTATTCTCTCTCTCCATCTACCAGAAGGGCCATGAGGGCAGGATTTCTTTTTCCTTTGTTCTTTTTTCTTCTCTTTGTCCTTTTTTACTCATATTAGGTGGTTAATAAATACTGTTGAATTAATGAATGGGTGAAATGTTTTCTCCTGAAAATTTTCTAGAATTTCAATTTGACTGTTTTTTATATATTCCAGCTCTCTCAAACATACTCTGTTTTCTCAAGACCATGTCTGATAACTTTAGTATCTGAATCTCCTGTGGGTCTGTTTCTATGGTCTGTTATTTCAGACATTCCTCTTCTTTCTTCATATACCCTGTTATTTTTTTTTTTTTTTATCAACTACCTCATATTTTTGTGTGTATGAAAAAAACTGCAGAGGTAATTCAAAGTACTGGGCCATGTTACCATCCTCCAGAATGGGCTGATTTTTGCCTTTGGAAGGCAGTTAAGTGAGAGGCAGGTCACAGGAATTCACTTAAGGATTAAACTGATTCAAAGATGAGTTTCAGTTTTTGAGGGCTGGTCTACTCTGGACTGCCATTATTCAGAGGTAATTGCTCTTTAGGAGGTCCCAACTCTTTGTGGCATCTCTTAGTGTCCATCCTCCTTGTTAGGTCCTTAGCTCCAGATTTTTGCCTCCTAAACACCACAATATTGCCAAAAGTTCTACTCAGTTATTCAGTCTCTCAACCACCTTGCCAGGGAGGAAGTTGGATGATATAAACTACTTACCATACTGGAAGTAGATTTCCCAATATTTATAGGCTGTCTCCTACAGATCTTTGCATATAAATAACTTAGTAAGTGTTAAATAATGCATGATTAAATGCAGATTCAGCTATTGTCAATACATTTCCTTATAAAACCACTATTTTGTTATCTCTTTTTAAAATTTAAAAAAAAATTTTTTTTTAAGATAGAGACAGAGCATGAGTGGGGATGGGACAAAGAGAGAGGGAGACACAGAATCTGAAGCAGGCTCCAGGCTCTGAGCTGTCAGCACAGAGCCCGATGCGGGGCTCAAACTCACAAACCGCGAGATCATGACCCAAGCCAAAGTCGGGCGCTTAACCGACTGAGCCACCCAGGCGCCCCTATTTATTATTTCCTAAATGCATAAATCAAGGTATCTATATACACCTATAAAGATAACTTACCTAACGATAAAGCTAAAATTGTTTTTTCCAGTTTGGAAAAATAAATAAGGATTATCTATCATGAAAGAATTTTGTTAAAACCAATAAAAAAATCTTTATGTCTTATGTAACATATACCATGTTTGTAATACTAGACTATGTAATATAAAATGCCATTTTTCAATGCATATTTTCTCTTAAGAGAAACTTTTATGTTCAAATATGCTTACAGATTCCTATATATATGTCTCCAGCGTAGGGATATGTGATATACTGGCATTTTAAATGTTCTGAAGTGTTATGCAGTAAAGACTTCTTTTTCTTTTTTAAGCCAAGGTTTTCTTACTGTATTTGAGAACATAACTTTTTTTTTTCATTTTATACTTATTGACATCCCAAAGAAGTGATTTTCCATGTGACATACATTAATTCTGTTCTGCAAGAAACTGAAAAATATAACCACAGAGTCTCTACCCTCCAGAGATTTTTAGTCAGTTGGAAATAAAAACATGTTCACATTAAGTTAAACTGGAATATACAGTTAAACTCACTTTACAAGAAACCTACGCAAAAGAAGTCACAAGAAGTCATGATTAAGGATAAAACTGATTATACAGTGCTTTTTGATCAAGTGTTCTTGGTATCAGAAGACCAAACCTATGCCACTGTTTAGTTTAATTAGCATTACGAATTTGGAACAATGAATATAAAGTCCTTGAGGTCAAAACTAAAGAAGAATAAGCTTTGAAAATTTCAGTGCTGAAACAATGTTATTTGCCAATCAACTAAAGGTCACAATATTTTTTATTTATTAACTTAGAAGGTTTAGGATGCTCCCTGCAATTCTAGTGCAACAAAAATAAAACCATTAAAATAGCCTTCCTTCTCTGGGTAACAAGCTCTGGACATTACAGAGTATTCCAGAATAACACACAACAGGTTTTTTTTTGTAGATTTCTCATTAACTTTTTAAAGCCTCCTGATTTTATGGAATCACTGCAGTAAGTTCTAAATGATGTATGAAATGGGAAAGAAAATACAGGCTGTCCTTACTTCCTCCTAGGCAAAAGGCAATGGCATGCCTGGATTTTTTTTGTTTTTTGTTGGTTTTGTGTGTGTGTGTGTGTTGTTTTCTTTTTGTTATTTTGTTTGTTTTGTTTTGTTTTTTTGCCAAATTACTGTCAGGACTGTCATCCCCTTCTATATAAAGCTTTTAAAGAAAGCACAGTCACAAAAAACATGCACTGGAGAGACACGTACAAATCAAGACTTCAGAATTCATTCAGATCACAGCATATTTCACCTGCGCTGACCTGCTACTCTTAGCTTTTATTATCCGTGCTGTTGTTGTAGTGTTCTTTCTCTCTCCCTCTGTTCCCCTTCCTTCCTCCTCTCTCCCTTTTTCTCTCTGACCTGTTTTCTAACTGATCCTCTTGCCAAGGGGCGGGACTGCAAAGCCTCTGAATCAGAAACATTAAGATTTTCCACACTAGAATCAGCACAGTGGCATCCTAGGCTATCTCTTGCACTACTAAGACCTCCACCATAGTATTTGTGATCTTAGAAATATCACTGTTATTGTCTTCCATGAAATAAAAATGTATTCTGTTTCTGTGTACGTCAGTTAGCTAATTAAAGAACTCTGGGAAACAGGAGGTTCACTAGAGCACTTTTGGACTCAAGTAGCAGAACATCCAACTAAAAGTGGGCATCTGAACAGTATGGGTTAATTTTTCACATACTAATGATAAAGAGTCTATACACATACAGCTCAGGGTTGGTTAAGTGGCTTAGCACTGATGTGATCATGATGTGATCAAGACTCCATGTCATTTCCTCTAGCCTTGAACTCATGGTCACAAAGAGCTGCAGCAGAGCAATAACATCTTCAAACGAGGTATTCTAAAGTGGGGATTAGGAGGCAGTGGTTTCTTTTCCATAAACAGACTCCATTCAAGAAGAAATAAATATTTCCTGGAAGTCTGCAGTAAACTGTGTTTCTGCCTCACTGGCCAGCACTGTATCACTTGCCTGTACCTCAGCTGCAAGGAAGATTAGGAATATAAGTATCCAGTATTTCAACCTCCATCATGCTAGATGGACTCTGCTGTCAAGTATCCAGTAATATCCACCATAGAAAGGGGAGAAGGAAGTGAGGTGGTGGTGTTCCTTGTATGGACCATGCACCTGTTTGGGCAAACGTGCTACCCAATTTAACTTGTATTTGACATTAGATCCGTTCTTCTCTTGGTTCCATTACATTAAGAAAAATCTTCTTTAAAAAAATGTTATGTTTTTCCACTTTAAATAAATATGAACCTTTAACATTGTTCTTCTTGAATGAGTTTTTGGTTGGTTTTCAACCCCATCATGGCATAAATGAGAGAAAGTTAAAATCCAAATTACTCCTAAGGTCAAACCAGCAAATTACTGGAAATTTAGGGAAAGCCAATATCTGATTGTGATTAGATCCCTAAATTGTCCATAAAACCTTAAAGTTTAGAAACACCAATAACAGGGGCACCTGGGTGACTCAGTCGGTTGGGTATCCAACTTTGGCTCAGGTCATGATCTCACAGTCCATGGGTTCAAGCCCCACGTCGGGCTCTGTGCTGACAGCTCAGAGCCTGGAGCCTGCTTCGGATTCTGTGTCTCCCTCTTTCTCTGTCCCTCCCACCCCCCCCACCCCCCGGCTCAAGCTCTGTCTCTCTCAAAAATAAATAAACATTAAAAAAATTTTTAGAAACACCAATAACAATGATTGATTATAATAATTCAGGGTATTTCTATGAGTTGTTTTTGAAAAAATCATTCATCTACGTTTTGGAAATAGCACTGATAGAATAGTCCTGTTACATTTGGAGACACAATTTCATAGAAGCATATTAATCCATATTTGTTGCTTATCCATGTTACTGAATAATAGAGAGATTATCAACCCTCTTTATGCCTGAATCTAGAAAAAGTCAATTGACACTGAAAACCAGAGGGTGTTCCCAAAGCAAAATGTAGGTGAGAACCTCATCTTTTATTTTTTTCTTTGTACTTCCTTGTTCAGCTGTTCAGTAAAAAGTCATTGAGTTCTTGCAGTGTGCAATTGGTTTATCTCAATTGTTTCATGAAACTTAGCAGACAAACATAAAGCTCTGGTCAGTTTGGCCCAAGGTCATATAGCTAATAACTACTGGAGATTCAAAGCCAGGATACATGATACTGAGCCCAACATTCTTTTGACTCTGCAACAACTGGCTTTCTTTACAAGAGCTATTTAGAATATAATCTATGTGACTAACCTGGGAGGAGAAAACAACAACAACAACAACAAAAACTATTCTAATTATTCTATATGGTTACTTGGTGTACTGAAACAATTCACAGAATTCAAGATAAATGGTCAGAAATGCACATTTTCAGTGACAACATATGTTTACTAATATATTCCTTGAAGACTATGCTCTTAAGTCCAGAAAACAGGGTAAATCCTCTTTGATTTGTGATTTTAGTTATGTGAGTACATGTCATATAATACATATATATATATACACACACACAGAAAAATAATTAAAATATCAAAATTCCCTTTTGATCTATAAGAATTAAATTAGTAGCCAATCCTTTTTAAGTTTCTATTTTAATCATGGTGAGTAATACATTTAATTAAATGTAATTGTTTTCCTCAATTTTGTGCTATGGATAATTTAAATCTTCATTTAAATGTTAATTGCCAGTAACATCAGGGAAAATCCTTTATAATTCAATTTTATTCAGTCTTAATTTTATAAAATCCAGGATATTTGTTTTGTTATAAAGTATGATGGAACATAATGATTATGAGAAGGTGAAAATGAATATAAATTTCTGCAATAGTCTCCAAACAATTTTGCATAGTGATTCCAAACGAGTCAAATACACTGTTTTCATGTTAGTTTCAGCAAATGGAGCTTGAAATGCACAGACAGTTGCAGTGAAGCTGCAAAACTCTTCTTCATTCAAAAGAGGAAATGATTACCTTCTGGTCTTTTCATTAGTTATCAGCAAGTTGCTACAATTAGATTAGGAATGGCTGAAGACCTTATTTTCCATTTCATTCTGTGTTACATTATCTATGCAGTGCATATTGTGTATTTAATAGAAGTTTAGGGAAAAAAGGTTAAATAGATTTATAATTTTGATGGTCTCAGTAAAAAAACAACACCACAGTTTGCCTGGTCAGAATGAAAATCAATTTATGAGTATTAAAATGCAAACTGCATTCATTTTCAAGCAGAACTATTGCTAGGCCTTCCTTAGGGAGGCGCTGGCCTACCCTTTTCACAGGTGTCTCCAGGCTGCCTAAAAAAAGACATTGTTCCTAGAATATGAACAGTTCTAAAATCTCATGTAGAGCCAGCTGGTTCTTTCAGCATTAGTAAAGAGGTCTCATTGATTTAATATTTGTGCCACAGAGACATGGGTTCAAATACCTAGTGAAGGCTAGTCATCAGTATTAATTATCACATGAATTACGTGTGGTATATTGATTGCATCAGTGATGCCTTCAGCCTGTCCTGCCCCCATGCCCTTTGTCATGTGATTTTGCACTTTCTCCCTGTCCCTTGATTTTAGTTGGCTATGCAGCTAGCATTGAAAAGAGATGCTAACAGATGATATATAAACTGAAATTTTTAAAAAGTGTTCACGTATTTCCACTTGTGCTATTACACCTTTATCACTGTCATGAGAACATGCCCAGGATGGCCTGCTGGAACATGAAAAATGCATGGCCCAGTGACTCCTAGTGTCCCAGCCAATAGTCAATGAATGCCAGACGTGTGCCTGATCCCAGCTGAGACCATAAGAATCACCCAGGCAATTTCAGCCTTAATCACTGGCCTGCAAACCTGTGAACTAAATAAATCTTATTGTCTTAAGCCATTACATTTTGGAATGCTTGGTTATGCAGTATCACTGGGGCGGTAGGTAACTTACATGCTATAATAAGTACTATTTCATACTAGGATATAATAATGGAGATTATTAGTTAATGTTAGTGCCTTCTTGGCTGGTGGGGGAGGAATAGAAAGAAGG
The DNA here is from genome assembly GCF_024362965.1 of Panthera pardus. NCBI lineage: Eukaryota > Metazoa > Chordata > Mammalia > Carnivora > Felidae > Panthera > Panthera pardus. The sequence continues at coordinate 42,242,395 of NW_026526876.1, forward strand.
AAAAAATAGGGAAATTTATTTGTTCTACACAGCAAAAATACTAGTATTTATTCTCATTTATTGGGTATAGAATAAGAACAGCTCCATTGTGTCTTATCTCTGTAATACAGAAAAACATAGTAACTACAAATTGTAAGTGCTAAGACTGGATGAGCTGAGGCAGAGTCAGGGCTGAGGTAAAGGCCAAGAGTTGAGAAGAAATGTAAGAGAGATACACTACCCGTGACATAACAACCCTGTAGGCAGATCTGGTTATTTTTCTGTTAAATGAGTAAGTTAGACCAAAAATATGGCTTGTCAATAGGGCTGCCAGATTTGACAAATAAAAACACAGGGTGCCCAGTGAAATTTGAATTTCAGATAAACAAATAACAATCTATTATAAGTATGTACCATATATTAGACATGTTGTGTATTCTCCAGGCATCGAGATTTCCAGGGAAAAGATCTGAAAAATGGAGAACTCATTTATTTTTGGGGGTTTTATTTTTTGTTTTTCCATTTAGTTGTTTTTTGTTTTTTGATTTTTTTTTAAGTTTATTTGAGACAGAGGGAAAGAGAGGGAGAGAGGGAGAATGGGGCAGAGAGACCCAATTCCAAACAGGCTTCATGTTGTCAGTGTACAGCCCTATGTTGGGCTCAGTCCCACTAATCGTGAGATCATGACCTGAGCCAAAATCGAGAGTAGGACCCTTAACCAACTGAGCCACCCAGGCGCCCCATTCATTTAGTTTTAAATAGAACTTCACCTCTCTGTTTCTGGTATTTATTTTCTGGTTAGAGGTCTAAGGAATAAAGTTCAAAAGTACCTTCTCTGCCATGTTCTATAGAACAAGTGATCTACTGTTACTATGTGTGAAGGCAGAATTTAACACAGAATGTGGATCTGATAGAAAAACCTAAGTTTTCATCCATTTATGACATTTGTGAGTTCGCCCATAAACACCATGACAACAAGGCACCCTGGGGGCTGAAATAGTGAGTATCCTTTAGCTACTAAGAGCTGATTTAGCTTTACATGTGGCCCATCCCCAAATACTTTACATAACTATTTTTTCTCAAAATTATATTGTCCTTGTTTTTAAAAAGATAAAATAGGATCATTATAAAATAAATCTGAAGACAGTAAAACATTAAGTTAAAAATTGAAAGTAACACAAATTCCTACCCCCAGACATAATAGCTTAGAATTTGGGTAAGAATTCTTTAACTTTTCTATGTATACAGATAAAGATATAGATAGATAGATAGATAGATAGATAGATAGATAGATATGGTGTTTTTCCCCTCTCAGAAATAGAACAATATTATAAATGCTGCTTGGTAACCTGTTAGTCTTACTTAATATATTGTGGACTTATTTAATTGTCAATAAGCACACATTTACGCCCTTGTCTTAATGGTGACAGTCAGTAAGCCAACAATATTTATTGAGTTCCTACTAAATTCAAGACATACTGTACTTCATTGCACATATACCCCATGATAGATTTAACCAATTCCTATAGTCAGGCATTTTATGTTGTTTATAATTTATTCACTACTATAATCAAGCCTACAACAAATATCCTTATAAGCCTACAATTCAACTGAAGGAAGCAAAAGTGTCCAGACACACTAGAGAAGAGACATCTTTGGAAATATTCTGATGGTACTGGGGCAAACTGCATGCACATTTCCAAAGTTATGCATATCCTTAGATATAGGATCGATAGTCCATAAAAAGACTAGTCAATCGGTGAGACATTCAGCTTTCTCCTCTTCAATATTCCTGACACCTTTTCCTGCCTTTGGTATAGTATAGGCATAATTACACTCCCATGAGAAAGCAACCAAGAGGGAGGCAGAAAAACTCAAAAAAACAGTCTCATAGGGTTATTCACACCAGCACTTAGGCATATACATTGTTTCATCCATTAAATATTTGCTGAATGCCAACTATGTGCCAAGCCACATTCTGGGTATAGCATACAATGAGGACAGGATGGCTCCTTCCAAATATCCTATGGTGTGACCAGAGGTACTTTGTTTACCACTTCCAAAAAGTGCATACTTCAACCATTAGAGTAGATGAGGACTGCCTATTTCCTCACTCTCTAATGCCAAGTATACATTCTGTGCCATTTTAGCACAATAACATCCTTATAAAATGCTATAGTGACAAGTAGTTGTAGGTTAACTTAAAATGTTAATACAAAACAAGGAATCCTAAACATAATTCAGGAGTCTCTTAAACCCTTACATTTATTTAAAATAGATTAAGGTGTATTGATTCCCAATATTTTGATGTATGGTCAAAGCCTTCTCTATTTGAGGCATATGTCTCTCAAAGCACACTTTTCAAGTGAATCACAAACACACTTCAGAGCACTCCCCTGGACTTGCTGCAGAATAAGTAGTCCCAAATAATACAAGCTCAAATATTTACTTAGGCATAAGGGTCATCTTCAGTGGGGAAAGAGGAAACTAGAAACACACTCTAGACAAAGTATAAAAAGGTAACGTCTAGGTAAAACTGTAAGGTTAGTCATAAAATCGGTTGAAAGCTGGATGAGTCTGCTTTTGCTTCAATCATAATGTGAAACAACACAAAGTTTGTTGTTGAACACAAATTCAGTGGCTTGAACAACACATCGTTAACTCCCCCTCATTACAGCTCCGTGGGTTAGCTGCAACTCAGCTTCAACTGGGCCCAGCTTAGCCAGACACACCACCTGACTCCAGGCTTCTGGTCAGACTCAGGTTTCCTCCATGTGTCTCTCATTTTAAGATTCAGGCTGAAGGAATAGCTTCATCCTGGAATGTGATCTTCTTGTAGTAGATGTCAGAGGCCCAGGAGGGCTCCCAGAAATTAGCCATGACTCATAAAGGCTTAGCTAAGAATGGACACAGTGTCACTTCTAACAACTTTCTAATGGGTAAGGTAAGTCACATGGGCAAGTCCAGTGTCAGTGGGGAGGAGAGATACACTTTTCTAGAAAAGGGAAGAGGTGTGGTGAGTAGTCACTGAACACAACACAATCAGTCACCCTCATTATCAACTGTGCAAATTAAAAACTGACATCAAAGATGGACTAATTAATCAGACAAATTAGTACAGACCTCTAACAACAAAGTGCTGCTTCAAACAGGCTAAACATAAATTGCTGAAGTGTGTTATGAAGAATGCTAGATGTCGTAATTTTGACTTCTATCAAGATTGGAAGCTTTTTTTTTTCCTTTTTCAGGTATGTGATTGGATTTTCTTGCAGAAACCACTCCTATAAACCATTTTTCTACTCCATTAAGTGCAGAGAAAATCTAAAGGACATGGAATGCAGTCTTCCAGATTCTTACTACTTCCTTTTCTCTTACAGTTATCTCACCTATATCAATACCATTTTTTTCTCCTAACTCATTTTTAGTGAGACTATTTTTTTAAGTTTTTAATGTTTATTTATTTTTGAGAGAGAGAGAGAGAGAGAGCGAGAGAGAGAGAGAGCGAGCATGCATGTGCAAGCAGGGGAGGGTCAGAGAGAGAGGGAGACACAGAATCTGAAACAGGCTCCAGGCTCTGAGCGGTCAGCACAGAGCCTGACGCGGAGCTCGAACTCACGGACCGCGAGATCATGACCTGAGCCGATGTTGGACGCTTAACCGACTGAGCCACCCAGGCGCCCCATGTCCTTCCCATTAATTAATTGTTATGTTTTACAATAGAAATAGAGGAGGTTAATCAGGTAAGCCAATTCAGTGGAGAACATCTACTGTTGATTTAATTTTCATGTCTGAGTCAAATATTTTTTTCAAATATGTATTAGCCACATATATTTTCCCAAGGAATTTGTTCTCTTACTTGTAAATATGAAATCATACTTTTTATAATTAAGCAATTCATAGCAATATTACATATCAGGCTAAGGGAATGAATTTAATGAGCTTCAAAGGCAAGAAATGTATTAGAAAGTAATACTCATAATTCAATTATCAACATACTAGTTACAAAGGATAATGTTTTGTACCTAAATATATACTCAGATTGAGTAATATTATGTGGTGGATGTCCTGACTTGCATATAAATTTTGGATTTTATGTAAATAAGCTTTTATTCATGTCAGTTAACATTAATATACATTAGGCATTTGATGAAGAAAAGAACACTACTCATCAACAGGAAAGTTTCTTCAAGAAATCCCCAGCTCTTTAGTTGCTTGCCTCTTTCCCTCTATCTAAATAAGTTATTCTTTCCTTTTTCTCTAAGGATCAATTGTTGAAATCAACACTTCTTTCATTTTGATGGAGCTATGTCAAAAGTAAATGTCAAGAAGGAGCACCTGGGTGGTTCACTTGGTTCAGCGTCCGATTTTGGCTCAGGTCATAATCTTGTGGTTCGTGAGTTCAAGCCCCGTGTCAGGCTCTGTGCTGACAGCTCAGAGCCTGGAGCCTGCTTTGGATTCTGTGTCTTCCTCTCTCTCTGCCCTTCCCCCACTTGCAGTTGGTCTCTATTTAAAAAATAAACACTTAAAAAATTATTTAAAAATAAATAAATAAAAGTCAAGAAGAACTGTGGAGATATGCTTGAATCAAGAATCCACATGCAAGGCTATTCTGAAAGGTAGTAACTATTCCCTCTCAAAGAGGGAAGCAAGTGGCAGGTGTGAAAATCTGCCAAGTTACGTTACTTTATCCAAGCTCCATCTAACTTTTCTTAATGGTAGGTAGCAAAATTGAGCTTCCAATTCAACGTAAATTTCTCTGGGATAAGAACTGGAAAAGACAAGCTACAGTCTCAAGCTATTTATGATGATCAGATTTGATGGGTTTAGGTCAGCCTAAATACATTTCTATTTCACCTCTCATAGATTATTTTGTTCACCGCATTACTGAAACCTGAGACACTAACAGCCCTTGTATTAAAATGGGTGCAACAAGGTTCAGGATCCAGAAAATAAAAGGTCTGCAGTTTCAAGATGGGTTGCATATCTTTACAATGAGTGGAAAGGTAGTTAATAACAGATCTAATTGAGAAATACAGTTTTTGTTGCTAGAGGACTGTGTATGACTGACTGTTTTTCTTCTTTGTATTTATCACAGGCAATTGAACCTAGTGAATGAAAGGAAATTAAGTTAAGGAGAAAAAAAATCGGTTCCAAGTAAAGCTTACGAAGCAATTTCTACCCATGAAGTAATTAAGGAATGAAATGAGTTTCTACGTTAGCTCTTGACACAAAGTCATTTTAATAAGAAGTCCTCTTGGGAAAAGTATTCAAAGTAATCTGCCTCAATGGTCAAGCAGTAGCTGATTTCGAAGTTATGGAAATACAGTCCTTTACAGGAAAGGTGTCTTCTTGCTCAACAAGGTATTAAACAAGGTCATTTCTTTCATTGTAATGACCCAAACAATTCCAAGAAGAAAACAGAAGAAAGATATTAAGGGATTTTAGAACTGCTTTGGTGATCTTTTATGTTTTTGCTGCATGCGTGCTGTATTAAAAAATAATTAAACAAACAGAAGCATAAAAAAGACAAGGAGGAGAGGGATTCACCAGACATGCCCATGCTTGGGTACACTGCACATATCCCTCTCAGGGATAATCACTGTCCCCTCAGGATACAGTTCTGTGAATTTCTTGAAACTAAAAGTGTTCTACTGTTAGGGAAGCCACATGCCTCTTACCCTCCTCCAGGAGTACTTCCTGGAGAGACCACCCTGGATTCTTTAAGAAAGCCAGTCACCAGGCTAAGGAATCTCTTGACCCAGGCTAAATGTTTAAATAACAGCATCTAAAAGAGAAAGTTTTCCTTTCAATGTCCTCTGTGGAAGCTTAATGATATGTGACTTTGTTATCACTGCATTGCAATAAAAATCAAATCAGTGTCCAATGTTGCCTAGCAGTAAAGAAATTTCAAGCAATAATCCTTTGCCAAAAAAAATTACTTCTCTTTCTCTTTGTCTTCTTCAGTTTGTGTTAATTACATCTATCTTGATTGTCTGGTTGGCATCTACTTACGTTCCAGAATAAATCACTTTATGTCCAGTGTATTTTGAGTTTTTTCTGCAAATTATCTGCCAACCATTATCTCTTCATAGTGTTAGTTTAGAATTCTGTGAAAATATGATGTTGTAAGTGAGTTATTTAGGTCTCTGTTCTCATCACTTGTATTCTCTGTCCCACCCAATCTTCAGGATAATTTTTTTTCCCTGAAACTGAGGTCTTTAGACCCTTTAGGTATCCAAAGACATATTCTATGATTTAGGAAAATCTCTACAAGACCTGTATATTCACTTTGATGATTACGTTTTAAAATATTATATAAAAGTAGAGTCTAGATTGTCTAGATGACAAATTTATAAACAAGTACAGATCCACAATTTAGGTGTCCATATTTCCCTTTACATTTATGACTGGCCTAAAGGAGCAGGTTCTAGCTTGGCCTCAACTGTGTTAGTAAACATTTGGTTGATATTAAGAAGACATAAACTGGTGTTAAAATAGCATTTGTCAGCCTGCATCCATGTTTGTCCTCATGTTGATTTTTTAAGCAGTAATAGTCATCAAGTATTCTTTGCAAAAGTAATTCTTAACTGAAAGACATTTTTAGAGACTACGACTAGTTATTTAATACATTGAGACTAATTTGCCATCATAAAAAGGATATCAGCAAACAATGATATGGTATGATTTGTGCTAGTCTGGATAGAGGAAGGGCATGTTACCTAATCGAAAAGGAAGGCAATGGCCAGAGAAGATCACTGGAGTTTAGGCATGAAAAGCCATTAGGAGTTAGCACATGTAGCAGTATTGGGGTGAAGTCTGTGCAAAGGAAACACCCATGCAAAGATATGGATGTAGGAGAGCATGCCATTTACATAACAGTTTATGCATTTTAAAAATAACTTAAATGATTAATTGGTATATCATCCAACAACCGTGTGATGTAGGTAGTAAGTCTGTTACTATCCTTTTACATATGGAGAAATTACTATGCAGAGAAGTTAAGTGACTTAACTTGGCTCACATACCGAAGAAGTAACAGGAGTGGAACCTGAAATGATGAGATTACTATTTTAGTGAACATTTTTAGTAAACCATAGTTTTCCACTTCAGTACTTGAGTTGGTTTGAAGAGCATTCTGTTTCCCTAGTTTATCTCTGTCCTGGTTACCATCCAACCATGTAATGGGCACTATTAGGTAAGCAATTACACAAACCCAGATGCTTTGTGAATTAAAAACCTGTTGAAAAGTTAATGATGAGTGAAATCCAAAAGACCAATATATATCTAGTGTATGTTCTGTTCCAGCAACTTTAGGAAGACTGGGCTGGCCAATGCAGATGCATGGAATCCCGTTTCCAGAATAAACTTAGATCAGCTTCCATTTCATCTGTTCTGGTGTGCTTGGTGATTTGGCCACTCCTTGTCTGTGTTTATTCCTTGTTCTCTTCTCCAATACCTCTGATTTAGAAGAACTTTTGTATGCTCACTTTCCGTCTTGAACTTGATGTTCTTTCTTACATTTCGGTATGTATTGGCTCTCTGGCCTTTTGCACAATGACTCTAGGAAGCTAAATGGTTTAGTTTGCTTCCTGTTAGGACTGAGTCATCAAAGATGTTACTTATATAATAAAAAATAAGTAGAGGGACCTACACAGGCATAACACACTGAACTCTCTTTTGGGAAACACAAATACCTGTTTGCTAGTTGGTTTTAAGTCTTGCTCAAAAGACTACTCCTCTCATTTTTATCATTCTTGGTGTCACCCATTTTAGTGGATTTCTCACAAATCAGCCTGAGTTCTCATCCTGTATCCACCTCAAAAATAGGAGCGCCTGGGTGGCTCAGTCAGTAAGCTTCGTACTCTTGGTTTTGGCTCAGGTTATGATCTCACAGTTCCTGAAATTGAGCCCTGCATCAGGCTCTGCACTGACAGCACAGAGTCTGCTTGGGATTCTCTCCCTCTCTCTCTCTCTCTCTGCCCGTCCCCTGCTCACGCATGTTTTTTTTCTCTCTCTCTCTCAAAATAAATAAACTTAAAAAAAAACATACTCAGCACTTTGTAAACCAAACAAATTATCTAAAATTTTTTTAAAAAGTCAACAAAAGCTTCACTTTATGAAACTTTAGTGTTATAGGTATTCTATAAAATGTATGGAGAGAAATGGAAGATTCAAATAAGTGAAAAGGAAAGAAAGAGAAGAAAGGAAGCAAGGGAGGGAAGGAGGATACAAAATGTCCGAGTAAATATACTTATTCCTTCCACAAAGTTCCTCACTGGTGGCCAGTCATGTATTCAATCCCTCTTCTTTCTCTTTTTCGCTTTTCCCTACATCTTTTCAAATGCCTTCTACTGCCCAGAAACTTCTTAGACAGCAACAGTCATGATCCTGGGGACTTTGTGCTCCTGGAAGCTTCCCTCCAAAATACTGATTTATAGAACGAATCTATCAGAGTATGTAGAGTCACAGGGATGTCAGCAGCAGTGGAGGTGGCTTTCTAAGAAACAGAATAATGTTCCACATTCTCACATTGATATAGAGGGCAAAACTAATTGCATTTTCAGATTTTAGAACTGCCTTTTGATACTATATAAACAATCTTCTTGATATTTTAATTAACTCATACTAGGCTTTTATATAAGAGAATTCAGATTTAATAATAACAAATTATCCATTGCCTAGCCAACGCAATAGAACGCAGATGGGAATAAGGTCATGTATCAAGAACTAAAGACTTTGCTGATAAGAATCCTTCACACATTCAGAGTGCTTTTATAAACATTAGGGAATTTGGTCCTCAAAGTAAGCCTTGAGGTATGGGCCAGGTGCTTTCTATCTATTTTACTGCTGAGAAAGTTTTACTGAGGTTAAAAAACTAGTGTGTGGTAAAGTCGCAGATGCTATTGGTGTGACAGTCTCCAATAGTCATTATTAATGCTCATGACCAGGTATTTCTGGCTTTCCTCCTTCTGGACACAGTGGTTGAAGAAACAGAAAGGCATTTTCTCTAGTGGTCCAAGCTAAGAATGAAACAGCGACAGTTGAGAGATAAATAGGACACCTATAAGAAGAAAACGGATGATGATGAGACAAATGTAGGATATGACTCAGGAGGACTCTAGAAACTTCAGTATTCTTTCCTTCTTATCTCTTCTCCTAACTAGGTAAAAATAGAGACAGCTATGAAGCCAATAAAAATTGGCAGTTTGTGAACTGTCTAAGCTTGTTCTATTTGCGTACAGATTCTGTGCTGATTATAAACTGTTTTTCCTATGAGTTCTTTCAAGAATAGTGAGTTTTCCAAGACAAAGTGGGTAGTGGCAATTCTAAGTAAAGTAAGAAGACTTAAAAAAAAAAAAAAACGTGATTTGAGGCTTCATGATGGAATTTTGTCTTCAGCATGTTTTCCAATGCTAACTCAGGGTACAGACAGATTGAGTGGCCACTCAGTTTTTGTAATTTGAGGGGGTAACTAAAGTCCTGTCTGCCTTCTCAAATATAAAATGGTTTGTCCTTTTCTCTCCATTATTTCTTTTACAAATAAGCTTCTTAAAAATTCATTCTACAATGAAAATTGCAACTAACAAGGAATTTTCCTCTGCTGGCATTCTTCAGGAATAGACATTTTTACCCATGGGTAAGTTGAACACAGCACAAATTTTTCTAGATTATTGTTTGTTAAACCTTAATATTTATATGATCACTGGGAGATCTTGTTAAAATGTAGATTCTGATTCTGTAAGTGTGGGATAGGGCTTGAGATTCCACATTTCTAACAGTCTCCCAGGTGATGCTGATGCTCGCTCTTGGTTAAGGTTAACTTATTAAGTAGCAAGGTTCAGATGAGGACAAAATCCCAGACTGGTTAAGTAGGTAACTAAACTTGCACAGAACCATACTTAGTTAGTGGTAAAACCCTGAATGGAAGACAAGTCTGACTCTATAGCCTGTGTTCTTGGTCAATAATTTAATCCCCCCATACAGATAGGTGCAGATAGACTGATCATTCTCTGAGAAGAAAGATGATAACATAGCATGAGGACAATGTGTTGCTAAGCCAGGGGGGGAAAAAAAGACATGTCAGTTGTCACTCATCTTGGGAAGTATGTATTTTAAGTTTAGAAACTTTAACATTAGATAGTTTCAGCCTTACAGAACACTAGTTGTTTTCATGGCTTCATGCATGAAGTCCCACCATTGCCCCATTGATGAAAGACAATAAAAGATTACTTAACACATGGCATCACCATTTGATGCCAACACAGCACAGTGTCTATGACATAAAGTCCCAGCACAGGAGAACCCAAGAAAAACATTTAATGAGGCTCTTGACCTGGGAATTGAGAACCTCAGTGTCAGGTGCTACTCAGGGAGTCTCATACAGAAAATTGCTTCTATGGTGCATGAACATAATGAAGCTTGGGTGCAAGCCCGCTTGGAAGTCTCTGTGACTCATTTTGTGTTTAACGACTGCTATTCTGCAGCAGTGGATACATTAGGCAGAAAACAGAAGCAATTGTTAAAATGATACAACAGTGACAGGAAAAAAAATCTCAGCAAATCTCAAACCTAGCCAAGATAATAGCACCCCAGGATAGGAAACCTTCTAACATGGAGAGAGAGAAACTCTGAAAGAAAACAGAGATCACCCAAAGGAGGAACCAAAGATTACCACTGCTACTTAACAGTGTTAAGGCAAAGCCTTAACTTCTCAGTCTTAAGAGAACTGCTTAGCAGTTCAGATGATGCTATGCCCTGGATCTGTCCACACCTGTGTCACCCAAAATTCCATCACCTTCCCATACCAACCCTCGTCACTTCTCATTCCTTTTCCTGGTCTTATTCCCATTCTTCCATCTAAAGTAAAAATATTAATTTTTTCTTCAAGGCCAGCAGAATGCCATAAAGCTGTTTCTGATTTCATTTCTCTCCAATGCCTCCACCTGGTCCAAGCTGTAGGCACCTCCCCCAGTGGATGATGGCAAGAGCCTTCTAATTTTTTCCCCTGCTTTAACACTTGCCCTCTGTGTGATCACTTCTGCACGGAGCAATAATACTTTTTAAATGTAAATTAGGCCATGCCAATCCCTCTTCTTAAAACCCTCCTGTGGCAGGGCACCTGGGTGGCGCAGTCGGTTAAGCGTCCGACTTCAGCCAGGTCACGATCTCGCGGTCTGTGAGTTCGAGCCCCGCGTCAGGCTCTGGGCTGATGGCTCAGAGCCTGGAGCCTGTTTCCGATTCTGTGTCTCCCTCTCTCTCTGTCCCTCCCCCGTTCATGCTCTGTCTCTCTCTGTCCCAAAAATAAATAAATAAACGTTGAAAAAAAAAAAAAAAAAAAAACCCTCCTGTGGCCTTCATCAGACTTCTCCCATTGCACTCTGCAGCATCTCAGTCCCAGCTGCATATGAGAATCTCTTGTAGAGCTTTTGCAAGATAGCCCCGCCTGGGCCCCATGCCAAGACCAATAATGTAGGATGTGCCACTGGCCTGGCGATTCTCAGTACAACCAGGTTTGCAAGCCTCTGTTCTACGTGGTCTGGCCCGTGCCAACTCTGGATTCTAGAGTACCCATTCTTCCTGATTTTGTATTGCTCTCTCCATGTCATCATTTAGCCTCAACCGGCTTAGGAGGCTGTCTCTGATTACACCTTTCTTGGGCCCTCTCTGATTACAGCATCCTCAAGCACTATCCTCTGCTTGAACTTACTCAGTTTACTCATGTTGTAACCTGCACCGTCCTACCTGAAAATAAGCTCTGATGTCTCGTTCACTGTGCCTGGTCCAGTATGAACAACTCATTCAGTAAACATTTACGAAAAAGTATTGAATGAACTCCCCAGGCAGAACTAATCACTTCCTCTTCTGTATCCTCCAAGCACTTGAGAGATTTCTTCATTAAATTACATGCCCCGTATTTTCTCCAGTTGCATCTGTGTCTGCTTCCTCTCTACACTAAGAGCTACTTGAGTATGGGAGCAACGTCTTATTCAACTTTCTATTTCTATTCCTAGCATTGCATTTACTATCATAGGTGCTTAATAAAACTAAGATATTACCTTCCATTATTAAAATCAGATATATCTGAGTAGTGGCATACCAAGGCTGGTACAGTCCATTCTGGCTCATCAATAACCTCAACAATCATTTAGAAATTAGGCCAAACATTTTTTGGAGGGGAATTTTAACCACACACGTTATTTAGAATTGCGGGCACATGGTGATAATAAAAAGCAGGTGGACTCTTAGTGAAGTTTATTATTGATTTTTAATTGTCTAGAATGTATCCCCTTGACACCTGCACTCCAGGCTGACCACTATCCCTGTCTTGCTTTAGGTACATCACTGTTTATAAGAAGTGCAAAAATTCTAATAGGTAACCACTGTCCTCTTCTATCAAAGTCTCAGACAATTAAGAGTGAAGGCTCAAGGTAGAGGAGTCCTCTTGGCTAAGCCTTAACAAACAATTACATGTTTCATGTAAACCTGAGACTCTGGTAAACCACCATGAAGCTAATTACCTATCTGCTATAAGCCTGCAGACGTTGGCATGGTGAAGATGCAGAGAAGCCCAACTGTGCAAGAATACAATAATATAATTTGCTGTATTACATTTAAAGAAATTTCCCAGTCATTTTATATGCATATGATTACATTTATTTTATCGGGTATTCTTTTTTGGTTTTTGTTAGAGAAGTAATACAATGCTTGTTGTCATAAGACAACAACATGAAGGTGCAAAAAAATTAACAGTCTCTTCCTTACCCCTCCAGTCTAACTCCAATAACCCCAAAGCAACCTATATTAATTTGCAATATAGCATATAACCTCTATACCTTGTTCTGTGATTATTAATCACAGATAGAAATTGGTACAGATAGATAGAAGAAACACAGATTCTATCTATGGATAGGACATATACACATATACATATTTATACATAAATATATATATTTCATGTTTTTATAAAAATTGGGTCATCTCATACACTTTTCTACAAAACTTGCTTTCTTTCAACAGTATAACCTATTCTTCCCTCTGGGTTAGTACATATTGATATAACTCATTCCTTTAAACTTATAAATGCATTCATTCATCATATATTTATTATAACTGTCTACACACATTTGCTTTAGACACTCAGATGAACAAAACAAAATCTTGGTTTCATGGAATGTGCATTCTAATGGGGAGACCGACAATAAATGCAAGAACTGAGATAATAACATGTCACAGGGTAGTAAGTGTGGAGAACAAAAACAGGGGACTCTAGAGAAAAGGTGAATGGGAGAGGCTTACTGTTTTTCATAAGAGGTCAGGGAAATGTGTGTAACCCAAGAACTGCAGTGAGTGAGTGAGATGTGCATCTATCTCTGGCAAGACTTTCCAGGCAGGGAAGACAACAAATACAAAGAATACTGCCAAAAATATTCTAATACAAATGCTCTTATGTACTAAGGCTTCTTGAATCACTGGTCAAGAGAAATACACATAAAACAACACACTTTAGGGGTGCCTGGGTGGCTCAATCAGTTAAGCGTCCAACTTTGGCTCAGGTCATGATCTCGCGGTCCATGAGTTCAAGCCCCGTGTCAGGCTCTGTGCTGACCACTCAGAGCCTGGAGCCTGTTTCAGATTCTGTGTCTCCCTGTCTCTCTGGCCCTCCCCCGTTCATGCTGTCTCTCTCTGTCTCAAAAATAAAGTAAAAGTTAAAAAAAAAAATTTAAAAAAAACCACAACACACTTTAGATCACTTTTGCAACAATATCCTATCAGCAATATATAAGGATGTTTGTTTTCACCACAAACTGATCAGCACTAGATAGAAGCAATCTTTTTACATTTTGCTAAATTACTGTTTTGATTTTCATTTCTCTGATTAGTGATAGTAGGCAGCTTTTCATATGTTTTGGCTAATAACAGATTCTCAGTTTGAGGTCTCTGAAATATTTGTGTTACCGTTGTTATTGTCTAACCCTGGATCCCTGGCACAGAGAGCAAAGCAGGAAAGCACCACCCAAGTGATAAAGTTGAGCACAGGAAGGATAGAACTGCTCCTGGAGCAGTGGAAGTCCAGCTTCCCAACATACCTAGGTAGGCAGAGGCCAACCAGGAAGACAAGCTATCTAGAGATAGCACTGCCTAACTTTCTGGGTTGAATTGGTTTTGGAGATGAACAAGGCAACTGGATGGCAGATGGATGCTTTATGTAAAATTGTATTTAAAGGAAGAAAGAGGACAGGGAATGATACCCTTCAGCTCTGATGGTCTATGCTCTAGCACTATCCCTTCCAAGTAAGGGTGGCTCCTGGACTATTTTAAGTACTATCAGCACCCAGGTGCATTCACTAGCCCATACTATTATATACTGGCCCATAAAGTATCAAATAATTATCCTTTCCAACATGAGTTTCTGAATTGAATTAAATAATACTGAGATCTTAATGTAGTCTAACATATTCATGTTTTGGTTAATAACTCAGGACAAAAGATTTAAGTCTATAAGATTAGCCCAGGCCAAGTGGGGCCAGATCTGGAAATGGACATGCCAACTAAAACTTAATTGGAATCAAGCTGCACTTCCAAATTGGCTTCCATGGCTACTTCGAAAACCCCAGAATCTGGTCAAAAACACATGTACGCTGTTGCATATGCAAACCCCCCTCCTCTTGGGTATTCCCAGTGCACATTTGCATTTTAGAGACATGAGCAGTTCCAACAAAGAAACTTGTTCAACTTCGTTAAATGATTTTTAAAAATTATTAATGTAGTGAACAAGTTTTTGTCTAAGTGTTTTGTTTTTAAATTAGGAAGTACCACAACATAGAGTATGAATTCCAGAATGTGCCGATAATTTTGCATTCTGTATTGTCACAGAGGTCCTTATTTAATAAGCTGAATTCAAGAACAATTTTGTTTCTGTATGAACAGATAGCATACTGATTTTTAAATATGCATGAAAACTTTTAACTCCTTTGGGCCCAAGGAATTCAGCGTGACTCATCTTAATATCAGTGCTTTCAGTTAAGAGTACTTATTATGATGCTGTGTTGTGTTAAATTAATTATGGATAATATGATTTAATCCTCATGAGGACCTATACTGCCATTCCCATTTGACAGATGTTAAAGTTGAGGTTTAGAGAAGTTAAGTACATTGCTTAAGTTTCCAGAGCTAATATGTTTAAGGTCACAATTTTTTATCCTGATGGTCTAACTATAGAATTTTAAGTGCTATAAATATTGTCTTACTAGATCCTAGGATTTAGCAGCCTATTTTAACAACTGCTTGGAAAATAGCAGTGACTAGAGCTGTCATTGGCATTAAAGTACTTCAGTAAGAAGAAAAACTATTAATTTAAAAAGCATGTGGAACATGCCTATCGGGAATCTAAAAACTTGTCACATTCAGCAAGTGGATGGGTAGGAAAGTCAGAATTTAGCATCAGAGAAACCAAAAAGAACATGATCTCAAAATGAAGGTCCATCTTTCAAATTTAATAAAATTAGCCTTGGCAAAATGTTTCTAAACACTATTCTTTTTCCAACAACCAGTAAAAAGGTCATGGTTTAAGATAGTACATTTGATTCACAAGGACAAAACCAGCACTTTGTGGCTACAAGTAGGACATCAGCGGCACTTGGTCCCAAGAATAAAAAGAAACCCAATCACCAAAAGTGGAGCTGCAGATTCAGTCAGTGGCAAAGCTTAGTTGACGCTGACTAGTAAACACTCACTTAGTCTTCTTAAATTCTACTCTCCCCAACTTCACTCCCTGACAACAGTAGCAACAATAACACCTGCATGCCAGAAGAATTCATCCCAGCAGACAAATCAATTCAAATGACCATCAGCTGTTTAAAAAAAAAAAGTCTAACTCTCCTATATGCTTTCTTATTTATCTGAACCCCTTTCAGAATCTCTCTGAGCCTCTGGGACATGTTCCATGCCTTCTTGCCTTCCAATACCAGTGTTCCATCTTGTTTAGGCTTATCTAATAAATGGAATCTCCACACACCTTTTCTGAGCAACTAACAACAGATTCCAAGGTGACCTGACCAGACCTGGGTCAGAGAATCCGAGTTCTTCCAAAGGGTTAGAATTAACTTTCCCATGTGGAACGGGCAGATGTTGCTTGTCATCTCATTCTGGTTCCAACGCTTTATAGCTCTATGGCCTTGGGCATGCTATTTATCTTCTCTGTGCCTCAATTTTTTATTTATAAAGCAGGCAAACATGACAACTATCTCTTAGGTTTCTTATTAGGATTATATGAAATAATCCATTTAACACACGTAGCAGCATGGTACCTGGCACATAATGAATAATAAAAACCATAAATTACTAAATTGGTTATTGTTACTTTTGTTACATATTGTTGCAATATTGGCAGAGATGAGCTCTTGAAACCTGGGATTTCAGTCCAGTCTGTGCATTGAGTTGCACAGAGAGGCCTCAATTTTGCTCATCAGGTTCGTGATTGATGCTTGTTTGCTAACACTGAAAATGTTGGCAAAGGCGGGAAGGAGGGCTGGCATAGTAGCTGTACTAATTACCGAAGGTGCAAATTCAACATGTAGCACACTTACAAGACATAATGAGCCTTTGCTGAGGTGAAACAGGAGGTTTGTTACATACATTAGAATTAGATGCTATAATTGCTTAGCATTCCAAATGCAAAAGATTTCTTGAGAAAGAGAAGAAAACAATCCACCCACCTCTGCATGACAACAAAACCTCCTATTCAGCTGGCTGATAAACAAGGGACCAGGACCTAAGGGCAATTTGGTCAAAGCAACAGCTGATTAGATATTCTGCTATCTGTTCTCAAACACCACAGGGAGAAAGAGAAGAATGTGATGAAGGAACAGCGTCCTTCATCAAGGAGAATCTGCAGTGTTTCTTCACTGCTTAAATGAGGGCATTGGCAGTGGGTCACTTGTTTGTTTCAAGCATGGGGGCTGAACCAGCCAAGCAAGCAGCAGCCATGACAGGAATTAGAACAAATTTTGGTGCTTACCTTTAAGGAATATTATGCATTATCCAGAACAGGTTCAAATAAATTACAGTTAGGGTTTTTAAAATCTAAGACAAATTTAATGAGTGAATATACATATTTATTTAACTTAGCAATTAAGTCATTTAACAAACTGTTCAACAGTGCCACCTATAGGCAAACATATGCCTCTATAACAGAGATGGGAAATGAGCCCGAAGAGAATCACTATCGCTCATAAATTTAGCAAGGGTAGCAAGGGCTTTCAGATTAAAATTTTAATCCCAACTCTGGCTTTATTAACTACACAGACTTGGGTAACATTCTCAACCTTTCTGAGTTAGTCAGCAATTGTTTTGCTCCTCCAGGCACAGAAAAAACATTTTTAACAGAAGCAGGCTATCCCATCTTTAGTACTGGCACACTGGGATGTTCTTTATGGAGCCATCTCGATATAATTTTCTTTAGTTCAATGTCCCCCTCTTAGTCATTGTTCATTCATATAGTTCGTAGAATATATGGAAGATAGATAACAGGTTCTGTTCTAATCTTCCCTTCTCCAGGTAGTTATTATTAGTTGCCCTTAGGATTATCCTTAGACAAATCAAATACTAATAACTGATATCAGTGGTGACCACATGCATTACAAGCATTTTTTCAGAATTATGTGAGGTATTTCTATTATTCCTTTTGTGTGTTTGTTAAGACAGCATCTCAAGTAAGTGTATTGCTGAAGATCACAGTTACTGCTATCTCTTAAACAATATCAGACTGTAACCATATGCGTTGAGGTGGCATCCCTTTGACATTCAATGAAATCCATGCCTTCTGAAATTCACATTAAGTTCATAACCCTGCACACGTTAAACATCCCTGAAACCTCATCTTTGATCTCAGGTCCTCAACAAACCTACCTGGACCTCCTTTTAAAACTCCTGTTTTAAAGGAATTAAAGGGGCCTGAATCCTATCCTCTTTCCCCCAATCCCATTTCCCATTCTTCCTTAGCAAATATCCTCATTCCACAAACTGCAATAAAGGAAACACCTTCCTTGGTTTGTTGACTTAGTGAACAGGCTGCTGTTGTGTCTTCATACTAGCAAACAAAATTAACTGCTAAAAAGTCAGAAAGCTACTCTGTAATTTTCAATTTGCATCATTCTTTGGTCAGGGATACTGTGGAGATTTCAAATCTAGCTACAGGTGTGCAGTAAGCAGCTACCCCCTGGGCCAAGCTTCCAGGAAGAGTCAACACTATCCACAAAAGAAGGAGAAAACATTCTTGTCTGGCAAGAAGATACAAAGCTCAGGGTCAAGAAGGCAGCAGATGCGTGAATCTAAAGTTTTCTGAGGAAAGAAGGAAAGATTGCCTTTTGAGCTATAATTTTCACCTCTGTGAAGGCAACACAACTACATATCATCACTATGCAGCTATTGTATTTCAGACATTGATTTTTGCAATGAGGTACAGGGAATAGGCAAACACTGAATTTTCATTAGCTCCTTGGGGAAAGTGAGCATTCTCCCCAAACCAAACTGTCCAGACCATATTAAGGGATAATTTATAAAAGCTGGCTCAATGAAACTTAAACAAACAGCAGCAATAGCCATAAAGCGTTTCTAGGTGAGTTGCTAATTTGAACTAGATCATGCCCATGTTAAATAATTACTCATTCAAAGCACTCCTCTTTCCTTTACTCGAACCTTTAATGGGAAAAATGTCTGGTGTTTTCTTTTTCCTTCTTTTGTATATATTTTAGACAAAACGGCACCATGACAAATGAAGTGTTACGAGATAACGGGGTTGACAATACCTGTAAGAAGGGGGGATGACTATATTTAAAAATCCAAGTCCTAGTCACTGGTACCATATTATGTGCTCAGACATCTATGTAAGCACTGAGAAGTGTTTTGAGTGATGAAGAACCATCTCTGTGGCATTTATCAAGCCCTATTTGGCACTATGCTATCTCTTTATTTTCTTTATAAAACCAGCCTCCGTCTGAGATCAGAGATGCTCTCTTACCATAGCATCTACATACTATATGGCTTTTTTTTCTTTTTCTTTTTTTTGGCCTGCATACATTAAGTATTTCTGTACA
This sequence comes from Panthera pardus, assembly GCF_024362965.1. Classification (NCBI taxonomy): domain Eukaryota; kingdom Metazoa; phylum Chordata; class Mammalia; order Carnivora; family Felidae; genus Panthera; species Panthera pardus. The sequence continues at coordinate 42,261,468 of NW_026526876.1, forward strand.
GTGTACATTTTACATAATTCCTAATAATTGTGATTTGTTTTTCCCACAACTGAGATTTTGCTATTTGCACAAAATAAGAAAATGTTTTATAGAAAGACATTACGTGACTTGTTACAATTCAATGAAATGAGCGGTCCTGAAAAATCCCAATATATCCTAATTCAAACATAGAGAATATAAAGATACAGTGAGCAGATAAACTACCATATAGATCCTACCCTGCCACATTTCATATGAATGGAGCAATTAAAATGACATCGAATTCAAAGTGTTTGTAGTTCCTAAAATAATAATTTTGTAAGATACTGAAAAACTACAAATATTATTCTGGGCATTCTGGCACAAGAAAGCTCAGAATCTCATATTTTTTGTAGGATTCTGGCATAGGATTAGGTTTGAAAAAGACTTATTAGGCAATAGTGCATGATTTCAAGAAGTTTCACTTGATACAAAATAATGAACAAATTTGGATCACTGAAGAGAAAAAAAAAAATTCTAAATATCTGAACAAGCCGATAGAAACCCAATCAGAAAATTTGCTGCTCTGCTAACCTGGCACCTCTGAAAATGTTTTCATGCACATACTGACTTAATTATTTTCTAAATCTATATTGGCTAAGGTATATTTTCTTCTTCTATCTTAAACTCCCCCTGAGAAGGCAATAGCATAGGTTGAGATCATTAGGATCACTGATACGCAGCTACATTTAGGAGAATATTTTCCAAACACTGCTTTCATTTATTTAAATCAAGTTTATTGACCTACAACACAGAAAATAAAATGCACCCCTTCTTAGTGTACATATTTAATAAATGTTGATAAATAGACGCAATCCCCCAAACACTAGTACAATTAAGGTATAAAATATTCCCAACCCCTCAAAAAGGTTCATGTCGCTTTGAGGTCATCCCCACCCTCAGTCCCAGGCAACCACAAATCTGCTTCCTGTCACTATAGACTAGTTTTATTTCTTCTTCAATTTCACATGTAAAATCATACAGCATGCAGTCTTTGTTCATAATATTTTGTTCCTCTGTATATAATGTATCATTTTTTTTTCCTGGCTGCCTTAAAGATGTTGTCTTTGGTTTTCAGAAGCTTGATTATAATATACCAGTTTTGTTTATATTTATCCTGTTTGGAGTCTTTTAGCATCTTGAATCTATAAATTTGTCTTTGTTGAATCTGGGAATTAGGTGGACGTTATGCTTTTATGTATTTTTCTGCCCTATATTTTTCTATCTTCCTACTTGAAATCAAATTTCACATATGGCAAAGCAAATTTTATGTCTTTAAATCTCTTTGTTTCTCAATTCTTTTTCCTGTCCATCTCCAAATTGAATATCCTTTCCTATTCTATTATCAAATTTACTGAACATTTTCTTTATATCTATATTTTACTATTAAGCCCATCCCATGAGTTTTTCACACTTGAAATTGTATCTCCTATTTCTGGTTCTCAACTGAAACATTCTATTCTTTTTTTCATTTCTTGCAAGCACGTTTCCTTTATATCATGGAGCACAATTATGTCAATTGCTTTAAAATTTTTTTTATCTGTTAACTTCAACATCTACATCATTTCAGGAGCAGCTTTTTTTCTTATTGGCCCTTTCTCCCAAATGGATGATTTACACCTTCCTGTTTCTTCTTCTGTTAAATAATTTTGGATCGTATCCTAGACATACGGGTTTAACATCGTGGAGACTCTTGATTCTCTTACACAGCCGCATGCAGTGTTGATTTGCTTGTTTTAGCAGATTGCTTTGGTTAAATTCAAACTGCATGCTTTGTCTCTAGGGCAGTCGTGCTGATCTGATTTCTTTCTTTCTAGCTTTGTTGTGCTATGTGAAGTCTAGCACACACAGGTGTGGTTTAAGGGTCACCTAGATATTTGGAAAGACTTCATACACTACTTATTGGACTTTCCCTCTACAGCTGTCTCCCCAGGATCCCCACCCTGTTTTCCTACAACTGTGGTTACCCTCATCTCTGCCTGATGTTTCTTCAAGCCAAAGTAATAGAATTTCTTTTCAAAGTTTTACTATCCCACATGTGGAGATTGGGGCCCTTCTCAGGCTGAAAAATCAAGTGGGGGGAAAACACACACACACACACACACACACACACACACTATGTAATATATAAAAATGTTAACATTTAAAATGTTTAACATTATAAATGTTAAAATATCAGGTTTTACTGTAAAATACTATGTAAGTATATATTAAATATGTATATACACATACATATATATAAATATATTCCAGATTTCCTATTTGTTATCTGAGGGACAATCATCCTCAGGTGACAGGATCTTTCTGAGTTATCATTAAAAGTAGAACCCCCATTTATTTTTAATAATCAAATTACGGTAGTAGCTTGAGATGCCCCAGGTGTATATGATGAAAATTGATTCACCACAATATATCTTTTGGCTATTTTAAGACGTCCTAAAAATAGTGCTTAAGCATGTATACAAACTACTGTGTCGGCCACCTTTGCCATGCAATTTCCACCCTAATCCCCACTGTGTATGTTCACGGACGGCAAAGTTATGAAGCCTTGCCATTGCTACTGCCTGCCATGTTGGCCCTAAACAAGTTCCGAACAGAGTGAGAAGCAGCCTTTTCTAGCTTCTTACCTGGAATCTAAAGGGCTCTGTTTGTGTCTAGAGTCTTGGGATATCGTTCAATCTGTTTTGCCACTTTCCAACATTATCTCTTTGCCCAGGTCTCATCTTTATTTCTAAAATATGGTAACCAAGTATTAATAGAGTTCAGTGTCTGAACTAAGGTAAAACACAAGTATTCACTAAAATAAGTAATAATAGTGATATAGTTTATTAAATTATTTACTGTGTGCTAGGACCGACTTGATATAGCTAGAGAATAATACTTCAGAACTTGATCTCTGAAGCCAGACTGCTTGAGTTAATACTACTCCCTTGAGTAAGTTTCTGAATCTCTTTGTGCTTCAGTTTCTTCTCTGGAAAAAGGGTGGGGTGGGGTGGGGGATCAACTAACTTTATAGCATATTAGGGGGATTAAATGAGTTGATACACTCAATGCACTTAGAATTGTTCCAGGGACATAGTGATCACTCAATAAATATTAGCTGTTACTGTAATTGTTACTGTCAGAAGAGCACTATGAGATAGATTTTTTCTTAATTTTATAAATAGGAAAACAGACATTAAATTGGAATCACGTGCTCAAGTTTACTTAACTTTGAAGAAACAACAGTAAAATTTTGAGTCAGGCCTAGTTTCAGAGTCCACATACTTAACCCTTCTCCTGCTTTAAATACAGTGCAGGCAGCTGGTTGGAAGACAGACATCATGCTATTCTCCTGTATCTTCCCACAGCCCCAAAGTCTGCATGTTATTAACTGATATGAACAGATATGGGGAAAAAGTGGTGTGTGTGGGGGGGGGGGAGAGATTTTATCAGGTTCTTGCTCAGCCAACCAGAATTATCTTGAACTCCTGTGATTAATTATACTAAAATATCTACTGTACTTCTCAAGAATGGAGGTTTTTTTTTTTCTAAATCTTCAACTTTTGGAGGTTTTGTTTGTTTGGATCTCAGAAAAGGCATAGGTTTTGAATCATACAAATAAGTAGACAAACACCACCTGGTTACATGTAATCTTGCGATATAATATATTGTTTTTGTAATAACATTGTTCAGGTACTGAACTCTATTAATATTTGATTACCATATTTTAGAAATATACATATCTACAAATATGTGTCACAAATAAGAACAAGTATATATCATATTTACATACAACTTTAAGGGTAAAAAAATGAAAATACATTTTACACACTTTGCTACCACAAAATTTATCTTTTTATTAAAGGACTCAAGCTGCTATTCTAGAATAATAACAATATATAATAGAAAAGTACAAAAAAGTTTCTAATTCTATCTCCCATCAAATTTTGCATAGGAATCCTTTCTGTAATATCACAGTCATATAATCATCAAGCCATCATTTTTATATTGCTCTACTGTTAGAAACCTTTGATTTTAGAGAATTCTTTCCATATTAAGCTAAACACTCCCTTCCTATAACTGTCACTAGTCTTTTTTTTCAATATATGAAATTTATTGTCAAATTGGTTTCCATACAACACCCAGTGCTCATCCCAAAAGAGGCCCTCTTCAATACTCATCACCCACCCTCCTTTCCCTCTCACCCCCCATCAACCCTCAGTTTGTTCTGGTTTTTTTTTTTTTAACATTTATTTATTTTTGAGAGACAGAGAGAGACAGAACATGAGCAGGGGAGGGGCAGAGAGAGAGGGAGACACAGTATCCAAAGCAGGCTCCAGGCTCTAAGCTGTCAGCACAGAGCCTGACACAGGGCTGGAACTCACCAACCATGAGATCATAACCTGAGCCGAAGTTGGACGCTTAACTGACTGAGCCACCCAGGCACCCCTGTTCTCAGGTGTTTTTTTTTTTTTAATTTTTTTTTTTTTTTAACATTTATTTATTTTTGAGACAGAGAGAGACAGAGCATGAACGGGGGAGGGGCAGAGAGAGAGGGAGACACAGAATCGGAAGCAGGCTCCAGGTTCTGGGCTGTCAGCCCAGAGCCTGACACGGGGCTCGAAATCACGGACCGCAAGATCTTGACCTGAGCTGAAGTCGGACGCTCAACCAACTGAGCCACCCAGGCGCCCCTGTTCTCAGTTTTTAAGAGTCTCTTATGCTTTGGCTCTCTCCCACTCTAACCTCTTTTTTTTTTTTTTTTCCCTTCCCCTCCCCCATGGGTTTCTGTTAAGTTTCTCAGGATCCACAACAGAGTAAAAACATATGGTATCTGTCTTTCTCTGTATGGCTTATTTCACTTAGCATAGCACTCTTCAGTTCCATCCACATTGCTACAAAGGGCCATATTTCATTCTTTCTCATTGCCACGTAGTACTCCACTGTGTATATAACCACAATTTCTTTATCCATTAATCAGTTGATGGACATTTAGGCTCTTTCCATAATTTGGCTATTGTTGAGAATGCTGCTATAAACACTGGGGTACAAGTGCCCCTATGCATCAGCACTCCTGTATCCCTTGGGTAAATTCCTAGCAGTGCTATTGCTGGGTCATAGGGTAGGTCTATTTTTAATTTTCTGAGGAACCTCCACACTGTTTTCCAGAGTGGCTGCACCAGTTTGCATTCCCACCAACAGTGCAAGAGGATTCCCATTTCTCCACATCCTCTCCAGCATCTATAGTCTCCTGATTTGTTCATTTTGGCCACTCTGACTGGCGTGAGGTGATATCTGAGTGTGGTTTTGATTTGTATTTCCCTGCTGATGAGTGACGTTGAGCATCTTTTCATGTGCCTGTTGGCCATCCGGATGTCTTCCTTAGAGAAGTGTCTATTCATGTTTTCTGCCCATTTCTTCACTGGGTTATTTGTTTTGCGGGTGTGGAGTTTGATGAGCTCTTTATAGATTTTGGATACTAGCCCTTTGTCCGATATGTCATTTGCTAATATCTTTTCCCATTCTGTTGGTTGCCTTTTAGTTTTGTTGATTGTTTCCTTTGTTGTGCAGAAGCTTTTTATCTTCATGAGGTCCCAATAGTTCATTTTTGCTTTTAGTTCTCTTGCCTTTGGGGATGTGTGAAGTAAGAAATTGCTGCGGCTGAGGTCAGAGAGGTCTTTTCCTGCTTTCTCCTCTAAGGTTTTGATGGTTTCCTGTTTCACATTCAGGTCCTTTATCCATTTTGAGTTTATTTTTGTGAATGGTGTGAGAAAGTGGTCTAGTTTCAACCTTCTGCATGTTGCTGTCCAGTTCTCCCAGCACCATTTGTTAAAGAGACTGTTTTTTTTCCATTGGATATTCTTTCTTGCTTTGTCAAAGATTAGTTTGCCATACTTTTGTGGGTCTAGTTCTGGGGTTTCTATTCTATTCCATTGGTCTATGTGTCTGTTTTTGGGCCAATACCATGCCGTCTTGATGATTACAGCTTTGTAGTAGAGGCTAAAATCTGGGATTGTGATGCCTCCTGCTTTGGTCTTCTTCAAAATTACTTTGGCTATTCGGGGCCTTTTGTGGTTCCATATGAATTTTAGGATTGCTTGTTCTAGTTTCGAGAAGAATGCTGGTGCAATTTTGATTGGGATTGCATTGAATGTGTAGATAGCTTTGGGTAGTATTGACATTTTGACAATATTTATTCTTCCAACCCATGAACAAGGAATGTTTTTCCATTTCTTTATATATTCTTCAATTTCTGTCACTAATTAGTCTTAAGTCTAGCTCTAAAAAAATATGAAAATGAAGTCTCCCTTTTGTGTTATAGTTATTTAAATATTTAGAAATAGTTATCATTTCTATCTAAAACTTCTTGGACTAAATATCCTGTATATGAAGTTATTTTCAGACCTTTCTTAACACATCATAACTCTATTACTTATGAACTCATGCTCATCTATCCTTAAAAAAGGTTGTGATTAGAACTTAACACAATACAATGTGTGTGATAAGACTACATAATTCACTATCCTTTCTCTTGATCTGGAAACTAATTGAATTAATGCAGTTTCTGATAGCTTTTTCTTTTCTTTCTTTTCTTCTTTTTTTTTTTTTTTTTACTTGTACCTCTAATCTTGCTGGCTCACAGAATATCATTAAAGTTTCCTTATTGCTTTAGATATTATTTAAATATTTCAACAATCTATAAAAATCTACTACTACTGTATGCAAGAAAATCTATTTAAAGCAATACACACATATGTTAATAGGTGTTTTATGTGCATACTTACTTATATGCAAGTCACGGCAACTTATGCTTTCAGTAAAGACTAAGTAACAGATACCTAATCTGAGTTTAGTTTCACCATAATTGTTGGCCATACCACAATTTTTGTAATACTTTCATTTTTGGCTCTAATATAAATGTTAGTGTCTCAGACCCTATTTTTCCCTGTGCCTATTTTCCAACACAATGTTCTAACTCAGGTGGAAACTAGTCGTATCTGTGCTCTTGCCAATGTTCTGCCATGGAACTTTATTAAAGAAGCTGACCCCTAACTTTCATTTGACAGACAATGATACCAGGCTAAATAAATGAATTATACCAGATCAAATTCTAGTTGGATTATTTTCCTAATGTGTTGGCAGTTATGCGATGAACTCATTCTCAGCATGTTACATGAAACATCAGCATAAAGTCTAATCATTTTTGCCAGACATTTGAGAACAGTTGCCCCTCTCCACTATGCATGCTTTTTACCTTCTGTAGTTCCTTAATGTGAACTTGGTACTCTATGTTGAGATCCTTGCGTTATGACCCTCCCTTACTACAGACACATATGCATATACCTCCCATCATACATTCACACAGGCTGGCCTCAAGATTTTTCTCTTGTTATATGCTTTATCTGAAATGTCCTCCCATCTTATCTCCTCCATATGTATTTTGTCAATTCCTCTGGCCCTGCTTATCATGTTCCACTCCTTTTAGAAAGAATCTCATAAAAACTCAAACCTGACTTTTCCAAAAGCTGGGGGAGCTGGTTCCTTGGAATAAAGGCCAGTGAAAGAAGCAGTTCTTAGAAGAAATAATGCAAATGAAGGTGCTCCATATCCTTGCTACTACTCCCTCTAACTTATAAGAAATGGAAGGGAAGCAGTTAAAAAGGCCATTCCACAGGAGAATGAGGGAGGAAGACACCCTAGTTGTCCTATCACTGCAACTGACACCACCTCAATAGCACCAAACACATATGGCATATGGCAATAGATCAGGAGTAAGAAAATGGGTGAAGTGGAAGTTGGCAAAATGGATCTCATAACTGCAGTGCCCACTTGAACTGCAGGAAAGGCTCTAAGGTGGTTAAAGGGTAATTCAACTAGTAGGGACACAGCAATTAAATATAGTCCATGTAAAAAACAAAACAAAACAAACAAACAAACAAACAAAAACTACCAAGAAACTACCTTATATCCCAAATGGAGATACAGGCCTAGAGTAGCCAGAGGAAATGCCTGCTCACCTATTTTTCATGTCTTGAAATTTGATATCATGGTACAAACTGAATGCTTTACAAATAGGAATGTTTTGCACAGGGAATAAGAGCATCAAAGGGATCTGGAAGGTGATCTTTTAATATATCAAACAGGAACTGAACTTTTTACACACAGTCTTGAAAGTAGAAGGACAATGAGTAGAAGCCATGGGGACAAAGATTTTGATTCAGTATGAATGGGGACTTTGCAAAAGAAAGCAGTTTCCAATGAGCATATTCTTGGACAGATCTTAACAAGAGTTGATAGTTAGGCCTAGTGAGATGATCCATAAAGTACCTTCTACTTTTGAGGTTCTGTGACTTGTGACACTATGGAATGTCTTGCTGAAGAGAAATAGAGACAGACACTCCACTGTGTGATTTGGACCACCAATATCAGAGTCACCTTAAGCAGCTATTTAAAATGCAGATTTCTGAGCTCAATCCAAGGAATGCTACTCAGGCTCTCTTGAGAAGGAACCTTATAATCAGCATTTAAACAAGTCCCAGGCAATCGTGATGACCATGAAAGTTTCGGAAATTTCCATTTAGTGTTTACCAATTTAGGTAAGCATCAGGAGCTGTTGGTTGGTTCTAGCAGGACATTATCCATCCTGAGTTACTGACGTCATTCCTTTGTGCCTTAGATTCCCTGGCCTTTTGTACTTCAAAGGCTTCTGCTTAAGAGGAAAGGAAAATAAGTACAGAAGTCTCAGGACTTCCCAGGTAAGATAATTTCTATTGCATGCCATTCATTTTCTTCTGTTTTCCATAAATATAAAAGCTAAGAAAATCTGCAAACAATAGTGCCACACAGAAAACACTTTTTGCTAAAATGTCATATTATGTAAGCATCCCAAATGCTATTAATATCTGTGGCTATCTTATGAAATATTCACAGTGTCTATAACTCTGGATAGTAAGTATATAGGAACATCAGAAAGAACCTTCACAGTAATACCCAAGCAAAAATATATTTAACAGGCTCTCTATATTTTAACAAGGAACCCAGAGATTGCTATTAAAAAAACAAAACAAAACACTGGATGTGGGCTCAAGTCAAATTTAAAATGTCATAAAGCTTCTGAGACCCTGCTACTTTTCTTTCTAATTCCTTATTTGAATCAAGAGTCCATTATTTATTTTAATTTTTATTTTTTAAGTAGGCTCCACACCCAGTGTGGAGCCCAACTTGGGGCTTGAACTCACGACCCTGAGATCAAGACCTGAGCTGAGATCAAGAGTTTGACACTTAACCGACTGAGCCACCCAGGCACCCCAAGAGCCCCATTATTAAGTCCTAGCTACCTAGAAATGATGACCTCCTGTATATTCAGACTTCCATCCCTAAGCTTATGAATATAGCAATTCATGCAAGGCATGATCAACCTTTGTTTTAAGATACTTCCTAGTGGCCCTGTTTCCCTGTCCCTTGGAGCCAGCATCAGATGGCTTTCATGCAGAAGTGAATCCATGCTACCAAACACCTCAAGGTCATCAACCCTTCCCTCTTACTTATAGGAAAGGCAATAAAATGTAAAACAGTGGAACCTCAAAGTGTACCAAGTCAAGGACCACAAACTCAGTATACAAATAAAGCCCATTCTCCCAGCAGAAATACCCTTGCCATAATGAATACTAGAGAGAGGCAGTGTGACTCTACAGAAAGAGCAGTAAATTGAGTGACAGGAAATGAACGTTAGACTCAGTTCTGCCACAGATTCACTATGTGACCTTGGACATTTCTCTTCCTTTCTCTTGGGTTTATTGCTTCCATCAATAAAACGAGACAGAATTTGATGACCTTGGGGTGCGTGGGTGGCTCAGCTGGTTAAGCATCCAACTTAAGCTCAGGTCAGATCTCACAGATCCTGAGTTCGAGCACCTCATTGGGCTCTGTGCTGACAGCTCAGAGCCTTGGGCCTGTTTCGGATTCTATGTCTCCCTCTCTCTCTCTCTGCCCCCTCCCCTGCTTGTGCGCTCGCTCTCTCTCTCTCTCTCTCTCTGAAATATAAATAAATATTTAAAAAAAAATAGAAAAAAAAAAAGAATTTGGTGACCTCTATAATCCCTCCCAGCCCTAAGCATTTATGGAGTTTGCTTCATTCTCCCATGTTACCTTCCTTATGATTAACACATTTTCCTTTCAAGCAAAAAGGCCCATACACATACCACACAAGTGAAAACTCTCTTGCTTCCTATTAAGATGTCTATAAAGAGCCAAGGTGGCATTTCCAACTTCTTCATAATTGTATTCTTTTCTATTTTTAATAAAATGGGGATTCAGCTGTCCATCTACAATACTTTAGCACTGAATAATGGTTAGAGTTATGGTCCAGGATAAAGCTGCTCATATTAGGGTTCTCCAGAGAAGCAGAACCAATAGGATATAGAGAGATACACAGAAAGCAATTCATTATTAGGGACTGACTCACACAGTTATGGAGGCCAAGAAGTTCCCAGTCTGCAGTCTGTAAACTGGAAACCCAAGAAGCCAGTAGTGTGGTTCTAGTCTGAACCCTAAGGCCTGAGAACCAGGGGAGCCAATGGTGTAAGCCACAGTCCAAGTCTAAAGCAAGAACTCTAACGTCTGAGGGCAGGAGAAGATGGATGTCCCAGCTCAAGCAAAGAGCAAATTTACCCTCCCTCTACCTATTCAGACTCTTAACAGATTGGATGGATGATGCCCACTGCCATTAGTGAGGGTGATCTTATTTACTACGTCTGTTGATTCAAATACTAATCTCTTCCTGAAACACCCTCAAAGACACACTCCAGAAATAGTGTTTTACCAGACATATGGGCAGTCAGCCCAGTCTGGTATGTTTTTTTGGTATGTTATGTTGACACATAAAATTAAACAATCATACTGCCATTATGTCGCTTTCTAGGTATGGTATCCCCGAAGGGAGACTAAAACTACAAGTTTCTGGCTCTTCATCTGTAAAAGTAAAAGTGATACGAAATGTGGTTGCTGTGAGAAATGCATTAGACAATGTTTGTAAAATGTTGAACCAATATCTGTAAAATGTCTAACCAGGGGAGCCTGGGTGACTCAGTTGGTTAAGCATCCGACTTTGGCTCAGGTCATGATCTCACGGTTCTTGGGTTCAAGCCCCATGATTGGCTCTGTGCTGACAGTGCAGAGACTAGAGCCTGCTGCAAGTTCTGTGTCTCCCTCTCTCTCTGCCCCTTCCCTGCTAACACGCTATCTTTCTCTCTCAAAAATAAGTAAACATTTTTTAAAAATCTAAAAAAAAAAAATGTTGAGACCAGTGCCAGCTGAGTACTCAATTTACTACATATGATTTGCCAATAACAGCTTCATTATGCAGAAATAACCAGTGACCTTGTGATCAGAAATCATCTGCTATTTTGAAATATATAGGGGCACCTGAGTGGCTCAGTCAGTTAAGTGCCTGACTTCAGTTCAGGTCATCATCTCACAGTCTGTGAGTTTGAGCCCCATGTCGGGCTCTGTGCTGACAGCTCAGAGCCTGGAGCCTGCTTCGGATTCTGTGTCTCCCACTCTCTCTCTGCCCCTCCCCTGCTCACGCTCTGTCTCTGTCTCAAAAATAAATAAAAACATTAAAAAAAAATTTTTTTAAAGAAATATATAGAAGGTTGTTCCATTTTCCCCAAACTAATTACAAATTGAAGGCCATATCAATTTTTAGAAAGACAGATTTTTAAAAGTCAAAATAATTCCAACTTTTATATGGAAAAACAAATATTCAAGAATGAAAGAAAATTTTTAAACTTTAGTATAAACTGAATAATCCAATGTTAAAATATTGTATAAATAATAGTGTAAGTAGCTTGGTACTGGCACATGTACAGACAATGACTCAAATGTAGCATATGATGAAGGTAGAATTTCAGGTTAGTAAATATACTATCAATTACTCAATAAATTATACTAGAACAGGTTGCTAACCATTTGGGGGGAAAAAATGCCAGACCAATACTTCTTTCCCTAAAATCAAATATCCCAGATTGGCCATAGGTTTGAATATATAAAAAATTACATCATAAAAACATTAATGAAGCCACAGAAATGTATTTTAGAATCTCAGAGTTCAGAAGAAGGCCTTTCTATAGGAAACACAAAACCCAGAATCATAAATTACAATATTCATTAGGTAAAGAAAAGATTGACTACATAAATACTAAAAAATTCTGCAAAAATAGAAATTCAAAGAAAATGGCATACTGGGAGAAGTTATGCAATATGTATGACAAAGAACCAGCATCCTCAGATCATAAAGAAATATTATAAATCAAAGATGATAAATTAAGAAGTTATACATAGGTAGTATACAGAAAAGGAAGTAAACATGGCTTTTAGACATTTAAAAAGATGTTCAAATTTACTAAAGAAACATATTTAATTATTAATACAATATCATTTGAATGTATTAAGTTGTCAAAAGTAAAAATTTTGAAAAGACATTTTGTTGGCCAGGCTGTGAGCATTCATTCTCTTTCATTATTTGGGGGAATATAAGTTAGTAGACTCTCTTCAGAGAGTAATTTGGCAATATGTATCCATATTTAAAATTCACAAAGCCTTTGATAAAGCAATTACTCTTCTAGGAATTTATCCTGCAGAAACATCTGACATGGATAAGCAAAGTCTATAATAGCATGGTACTACAAATAGCCTAGATGTGTATTGTTAAGGGTTAATTATAAATTACAGTATATCCATACAATGGAATACCACATAACCATTAAAAATAACAGATAGAAATACAGATAGATATAAATATGAAGCAAATGCTGTTTTATTCTGTGTATAATCAGGAAAACATAAACCTCTCGACATAGTTAAATCAGAAGATCTGGACAGGGTTGAAGGGGGCAGAAGGAAGAAGGTGATTCCCAAATATATGTGAGCTGCTAGGTGTTAGATGGACTGGAGTAACAAGGAACAAGGGAGTGTTGCCCAATGACAGAAGTCTGCTCCTACTTCTGGGCAGGAGCCCATGATCTTTACTGGGCACTGTTTGGCTGAAAGTGCTTTGAGTATAGCTGAGTAGAAGTAGCTGCTACCAACCTCACTAGAAAGAGTGTTACAGAGGCTGCTGGAACTACTGCCGTTCCCACCCCACTGCCACTTTGGAATCACCAATATTTCTTGAGCCTGTGGACACCTACAGCTACTGGCTGCAGTCTGCCACTGCCACTACCATTGCCATGATCAGAATCACGAAGAAAGATTCCTTCCTTCTTTCTCCAGCCTCATCTCCTTCCTCCTCTTAGAAGACTGTAACTAGGAACCAGCTGGGAAGGGAACATGTGGAATGTAGTTGTGGGGCCTCAAGTCCTCTGTGATGAGGACAACAGACAGCATTTGGTACGGTTCCCGAGAGACAAACGTGAAATGAAAAGATCAAGGTAGAATCTCCTCCATACTGTTTTCCACAGTGGCTGTACCACTTTACATTCCCACCAGCAGTGCTCAAGGGTTCCCTTTTCTCCACATTATCTCTTGTTTTTGGTAAGAGCCATTCTAACGGGTACAGTAATATTTCTTTGTGGTTTTGATTTGCATTTTCCTGACTACTGAGGTTGAGCATCTTTACATGTCCTTGCTGGCCATTTGTATGTTTTCTTTGGGAAAATGTCTATTCAGGTAATTTGTCCATTTTTTAAATCAAATTTGATGTTTTCTGTTTGCTACTGAGGTGTATGAGTTCTGTATACATTGGGATATCAACCCATTATCAAATATATGTTTACAAATATTTCCTCCATTCCATAGGCTGTCTTTTCATTTTGTTGATTGTTTTTCTTGTCTGCAGAATGAAGGTTCCTCAAAAAATTAAAAATCAACTACCATATGATCCATCAATCCCACTTCTGAGTATATATCCACAGGAAATGAAATTGCTATCTCCAAGACATATCTGCACCCCCATATTCATTGCAGCATTATTTACAACAGCCAAGACATAGAAACAAACTATGTGTCAGTGCATAATGGGTAAAGAAAATGTGGTATACATAAACAATAGAGTATTCAGCCACAGAAAACAAACAAAACCCTGCCTTTGTAACAATATAGATGGACCTTGAGGGCATTATGCTAAGTGGAATAAGGCAGAGATAGACAAATATTGTGTGATTTCACTTAAATGCAGAAGCAGGGAGTAGAGTGTGGTTCCCAATAGCTAGTGAGTGGGGGAAAGGAGGAGACATGGGTCGAAGGGTACAAACTTTCAGTTTTAAGAGGAACAAGTTCTGGGGATCTCATATGCAGCATGGAGACTATAGTTAACAGTACTGTATTGTATCCTTGAAAGTTGCTATGAGAGTAGATTTTAAATGTTCTTATCATAGGGTGCCTGGTTAAGCATCTGACTTCAGCTCTTGAGGTCTGAGAGTTCGAGCCCTGCATCGGGCTCTGTGCTGACAGTTCAGAGCTTGGAGCCTGCTTTGGATTCTGTATTTCCTTCTCTCTCTGCCCTCCCCCCGCCCTGCTTGTGCTCTGTCTCTGTCTCAAAAAAAAAAAAAAAAAAAAAAAAAGTTCTCACGTAACAATAACAAAATGGTAATTATGTGAGGTGAAGGATATGTTAACTAACCTTATTGTGCTGCACATTTCACAACATATACCTTTAAGAAATCATTACATTGTATACTGAAACTTAAGCAATGTTGTATGTCAATTATATAGCAGGATCCCCTCCTTTTTTTTTTTTTTAATTCTGTGTGTGTGAAGAGGGAGGATGTATATGGTTTCTGTAATAAAGAGAACAAAACATGAAAATCTCATAGCAGGAGTTGTTTCCAAATTGGAATTGAGGAAACCAAGAAAGAAATGAGAGAAAGGCTTTTCTTTCCATTCACTATATATTCTTTTGTACTGTGTGCATGAATTGCTTAAGAAAAAAGAACTATGTCTCCAAGAAACCAAAGGCTGCCATGATAAGTAATAAAATACACTCTCCCCTACAGGTTTTTTTTTTCACTTAAAAATATTGCCTTTTATTTAGGACTTATTAAAAAAAAAAAAAAACTTAAAGCACACAACTTCTTTACCCTTCTCAAAAAAAAAAAAAAAAAAAAAAACAGTCATGGGATAAACGCATCAAAACATGTCCCATTGCCTTTCCAGATTTCCAAATATGTTATCTCTTTTCTGTAGGGAAAGAAAACTTCTCATCTTTCCTTCTAGGTTCTTCAGCTGGTCTAATAAATTGACATAAAATAGATTAAAAATTTTTTAATGTTTTTATTTTATTTTTGAGAAAGAGAGAGAGGCAGAGAGGGAGACACAGAATCAAAAGCAGGCTCCAGTCTCAGAGCTGTCAGCACAGAACCTGACATGGGGCTTGAACTCACAGACTGTGAGATCACGACCTGAGCCAAAGTCCAACGCTTAACCAACTGAGCCACCCAGGCGCCCTGATGTAAGATAGATTAAAAGGAGAAAAACAAATTTGATTTTGTACATTTGGGAGTCCCTGAAATACAAGGCTCAAAGAAGTGACCAAAGTAGGCAGCCTTTTAGGCAAAGAAACAATAACTGGGAAGAATTGACAAGACCAAGTTTGGGCTTTGGGTAGTAAGTTAGTGAGGAAGTAACAAGCCTTCTCAGCCTTGAATTCCCTATTGATCACGCTGGTGTTAAGGATGCCTTCCAACCTCCTGGGATAGGGAGAATACCTTCACACACGGGAGATAGATTTCTTGCTTTGAGGGAGACAAAGGAGGATCAGAGTGTCCTTCTGGCACTGGTTGTTTCTCAGGTAACTTTAATTCAAAATAATCAATATGCCAAAGTGGCTTATTCTTGGGGAGGCATCTACTGCTCCCCTTCAGTAAGGAAGGCCTAGATTTGGGCAAGGAAGACTTCATAGCAGCTTGTATTTTAAAAAGCCTCTCCCCACCCCCCACCCCCCTTTTTCTTCTTTCAGTCTCAGGCAAGTGTGGGCAGAGTTTTAGTTACATCTTGGATTCTTTACATTTCAAAGACAAGACAGGATTTGCATCTTCAAGAAACAGAGGAAGCCGCAAGTTTCTTCCTTAAAGTTTTGGGGTATATTTTTCTGTTATCAAAAGTCTAGGGTAATTACCATTTAAATGTTTCTTTTTCTTAAGGGCAAGACAACTGTACCTCCAATGTCCTGATTTTAACAACATCGGTAAATGTCTGGAGGCAAATAGTAAAGGGTCTGGCAGACTTTGTGTTGTTCTCAGAGTCGTGCTTTTGTTTCTCCAAAGATTCAAGCTGGGAATCAAGAATTGTTGATTTTGACTTTTTTTCTGCTAAGTGCTCATTAAAAGACTGGTTAGCAGCTTTCATTATAATGCTTAGAGGTTGACTGGCTCACCCACCCATACTATTTTGAATTTTTCTTTTTTCTATCAGGGGAAAAAAAATCCGACTAAGGGGGAAATTTGAAGATTTCTATGTTCTGGAGCTTCAGGCTTTAGTTCAGTATGCCTTTGTAAAATCTGTATAAAGCACTTTAAAAAGGACTTAGGATGCTCTCCTTTCTTAATGCACAATTCAACCTTAGATGCACAACCTTAGTGCACGATTCAACCAATGTACTTTAGAGGGAAAGTCTCTAGTATTGCTTCTATCAACCCCTGAACGCTGGCCTTCAGCTGATCCATATCCCAAATTATTTATAGGAGGGCCTGAGAGAAATTCTGGTCATTTGTGTTCTCTGTGTATAGGAAAGGGGGTTATGAACGGCCACTAACATTTTTAATTCTTGTCTGAATTTGGTAGGATCTCCTGAAAGTAGAAGTAAAGGGCTTTATAATTTTAAAAATTTCTCGCTTTCCGGCGGCATGAATTCTTTGCAGTGGGGGGTCGAGGATACATCTACGAAGGACATTGCCTAGGAAGGCCTGGAGCTGGCAAAGCCTGATTACAGAGTTCTGGAAAGCAGGAGGAGTTGTTAGGAACATCAAAGTGAGACTTACTGTCCATCTGTGGTGTGTCTGCTAACTTCACTTCTTGGCTTCCAGCAGGTACATGAGTAACCTGTATACCCTATGCCTACAGATGAGGCTGTAGTGCTCTCTGTAAATCTTGTAGGGAAAGGGAAGTTAAAAAGACAGCAGGTTATTTAAGGGAGTTTCTGAAAAAGGTGGAAGAGTTTGGGAGCTAAAGGAATTTGGTGAGGAGATGAAGCTGGATTTTAAGAAGGAGAAGTTACGTTAGATGTGGACTTTCATTTTTGTTCTATGTCTAATTTGGTTCTTCTGTCTTGTTAAAGGAGTCCTTAAGGCTAGCCATTATATCCTTTCTGTCCTCTTTTCAATTTGGTCTTTCAATTTTTTTAGACAAAACTCATCTTAAAGAATTGTCTTTCCATAGGTATCAATAAGACAGTTTTTTTTAAATGTTTATTTATTTATTTGGAAAGAGAGAAAGAGAGCGAGCAGGGGAAGAACAGAGAGAGAGGGAGACTGAGAATCCCAAGCAGGCTCTACAATGTCAACATGGAGCCTGATGATGGGCTCAAACCCACAAACTATGAGATCATGACCTGAGCCAAAACAGTCAGACGCTTAACCAACTGAACCACCCAGGTGCCCTAAGACAATTCCTTAAGATGAGTATTCTCTAAAAAAATTTTCTTTCAAACAATCCAATATTTGTCTGTTGATGAGTAGGATCTTATATTAATGTCAGCAGTGACTCAAACCAAAACCTTTTTACAACTTAACTATGGCAAAGAGGTATGGCAAAGGAACATACAAAAGATGAAGCCCTCCCAAGATCCAGAAAGTTCACTCCCAGAATTAGCCTAAGAAAGTAAAGATCTTTGTCGTCACAGGCAGCAAGAATGGTGCAGTGTAAATGTTGTCTCTGGTCTCCCATGAGAAGGTGACATGCCTCCAGTCACAGACTTGCTTATCTGGGACACTGAGCAGGCATTACTGGAATGGGACTTTTCCAGTACCAGCAAGACAACGAAGGTGGAGACAGCAAAGGACCGTTATGGACCAAGACCCCTTATAACAAATTCCCCTGGAGCTGTCAAGGTTGAACAAAGAGAATGATACTGTGACTTCATATCTCAGAACCCAGTCTATTCTGACTACGAAATGCCCACTGTTATGTACATCTTCTGGCTGGCAGACATCAGAGACCGCATTCTCACTGGTCACAAAGCCAGGCTCTAAGGACATGGAACAAGCTGAAAGGAAAGAGTCACCCAGTTTTTAAATAGGGGACCCAAAGCCAAGTTTGTCTAAACACACTCTGGTCTGATGAGAATCATGAACTCACCAGTCTGTGAGGCCAGATCAGACAACAGACTTATAGAACCTATGCCTGTGTTTTACCATCTGCTTTTCCTCCTTATGACAAATGGCACAAACGGAAGACACAAAGACAAACAATGACCCTCTCTGGGAGGAAAGGGATCAATAGAAAACAAGAGTACTCATAACAAATCTTTACCAGAGTTGCTATACCCAAGGAACTAGTTCACACAAATATTTTCTCCTGCTAATCTAAATTTACAAAAGGAAAGAGGACTCTCACCACTCTCCCTTCCAGCAGACCCATAGGCAGAGATGCAGAGGCTGACGTGGTAAGAATTCTTACCTAGTGCCAACTCTTGTCAGAGGTCCCGGGATCTCTTAGCTGCAGCAGCCCCAGAAAAAGCAATGTGCAGAGCCCCATTTTGGGTGCCAGACTGCAGAGAAGGAAAACTTTCCCTTCTTCCCTTCTAGGTTTTTTGGCTGGTCTAATAATTAAACTGATGTAAGACAGTATTATTATCAGGAGAAAAACAAATTTAATTTCTATGCAGGGGATCCCCAAAGAGATGAGGCTCAAAGAAGTGACCAAAGCAGATAGCTTTTATACCTTTTAGACAAAAAATAATAATCATAAAAATGTAAAGAATTGACAAGACAAAGAGTTTGGGCTTGGGGTAGTAAATTAGTGAAGTAGTAACTAGGTTTGTTTATACAGCCTTCTCAGCCTTGAATTGCCCATCTCTGGTGTTAAGGATACCTTCCAACCTCCTGGTATAAGGAGGACCTTCATATATGGGACATTTATTTCCTGCTATCAGGGATACAAATAAAGATCAGAGTATCCTTGCATGGGCTATTTCTCAATGCAAAATAATCAATATGCCAAAGTGGCATATTCTGGGGTGGCATATTCTGTCCCTCTTTGCTTGATCTTTGGAATAGAAATATAAGTTGCTTTGTTTTTTAGATGTATAAAATGAGAGGCAGGGAAATTAACAGGCTTGCCTCAAGTGACTCAGCCAATACTTTGTAGAGTTGGAGTTTGAATACAGGTTGTCTGATTCCAAAACCTCTACTATTCCTAGCTTATTAAACTGTCTCTTTTATTCTGTCCAAATCCTTCCAATTGGCTTGGATTTTGTCATATTAAATAGCATCTGAAATAAGAGAGCCACTGCTTAGAGGTTAACAATGTCATGGTTGTAAGAGGACTTATTACCTTAGATTGAAGGTAAGGTTTGTATGGCCTTGCTTAACTAAATACTAGTAATAATTAATAATAATAGTAATCACTGCCATATCAGCAGTAAAAGTAATTCTCACCATCACCAATGACTCTAAGTCTTAATTTTGTGCTGAGAATCATACTGAACACTTGAGACATACTGTCTCCTTTAAGTAGAGCATTATGGTATTTCCAGTATTCTTGGTGGTTATAGACTGAATTGTGTTCCCCAAAATTCAGTGCTCATGACTTAACTCCTAGGACTATGGAATGTGACTGTATTTGGAAATAAAGCCTTTGCTGTATTTGGGATAATTAAGGTTAAATGGGGTCATATGGGTGGGCCCTAATCCAATACAATTGATGTGACAGAGACAGCAGAGATGCACGCACACAGAGAAAAGGCCATGTGGGGACTCAGTGAAAGACAGCAATCTGCAAGCCACAGAAAGAGGCCTCTGCAAAAACCAAACCTGATCACACCTTGATCTCAGATGTCTAGACCCCCCAGAACTATGAGAAAAAAATTTTGTTGTTTAAACCACCCAATCTATGGAGTTTTGTTAAAGCAGCCCTAGCATACTAATACACACTTAAGATATGATATATTTCAGTAAGACATCCTTGTAGTCCTGAAGCTGATTTAAAGCAAGAAAAACTAATGCAACTGAAAAATCAGCCATGCAGTTCTAGCTCTACAGATCCTCCTGCTTTTTGGCAATGGCTATGGGACTGAGGAGTGTTCTTCATCCACCCAGGGCATACAGAGCTAATAACTGGGCTGAAAGCCATGACAGTGACATCAAATAGGAGTCATTATCCATTGCCAGTCAAGATCAGTACCTTATTAGAAAGGCCCAACATGTAAAGTGGAAAATAGGAACCTTCACAGAAAGTGTGCATAGTGTATGAATGGGAGAATAGGCAGACTGATGCAGGTATTCTCTAACATTTTTATAGAAAAATCCTTTTTCCACTTGTGAATGATGAAATAAATCCTCAAAGAGGTCACACAAAAGACAGCTCTTTCATTAAAGATGTTCAGTTGGGGGGCCTGGGTGGCTCAGTAGGTTAAGTGTCCAACTTTGGCTCAGGTCATGATCTAGCGGTCCATGGTTCAAGCCCTGTGTTGGGCTCTGTGCTGACAGCTCAGAGTCTGAAGCCTGCTTCGGATTCTGTGTCTCCCTCTCTCTGCACCTCCCCCACCTGCGCAGGCATGCGTGTGTTCTCTCTCAAAAAAATTAAATAAACATTAAAAAAATTTTTTAAATGATGTTCACAAAAGAACTTCATTCAAAACGATCATTAAAGGTCAAAAAGAAATCATAAAGTTTGGAGAAGAGGCTGGTCTCACCTGAAAGATCATAGCTGAAGAAGGCTCAGGTTTTGTTTTGTTTTGTTGTTGAATGTTTATTTATTTATTTTGAGAGAGAGAGAGTGGGGGAGGGGCAGAGAGAGAGGGAGACATGAAATCTGAATCTGAAGCAGGCTCAAGGCTCTGAGTTGTCAGCACAGAGCCTGATGCAGGGCTTGAACTCATGAACTGTGAGATCATGACCTGAACCAAAGTCAGAGGCTCAAATGAAAGAAGGCTCACACAGTTTTAAAAAGAGAATCTATCAGAGAACTTTCATGGGGACATTTTGAAAATCAAGCCTAGGGATTATCTTCTACAGATAAACTGCTAAAGCAAACAGAGGGCCTGTGGATAAAGGAAGTGTGTTTTAGGTCAACCTGATATGAAAGAGCCAGTTTTCTACTGGTATTTTATAGATAAACAATATGTTTTTTTCAGATGTCTTAGAAACTGAAACTGAAAAATCTACTCATCAAGCCCAGTAACATGAAACAGGAACAATGGTAATAACCCTATATTCTGAAGTATGAAGTTAAAAGTCTGACAAGCATTTCTGAGCATGCTTGGGTCTCCACAGTTCATCTTACACTGGATTAGTCAGGATAGATACTTGAGAGTAGCAGAGTAACCATCATTTCTTCCCAAGCAACTCTCAACAAACAGAACCAAGTGCTTTGGTTTTAAATTGGAGAACGTCTCTTTCCCACACTAAAACAACTCAAGAACAGTAAGTATTAACTGAGAGGCTACTAGGTGCCAGATTTTGTATCAGGGAAAAGAAGCATGAAAAAAAAGCAGTTCTTATATTCAAGGCAAGATACATCCAAGGTAAGGGAAAGCCAAACACTGAATTAATCTTAATTCAAGGCAGAATATGAGATGTCACAGGAAAGGTACAAATAATGTACAGTGGGAATCAGAAAAGGGAGATGTGCCTCTGATTGCACAATGGAAGCAAAATGGCATATGTTTATAGAGGAGATAAGCTTTGAAATGGATCCTAAGGATTCAGCTGGTTTTTTAAGCACTTCAAGCATTTTAAGCATTTATACAGATGAAGGTGAGAGTGAATCCATTACCTGAGTGAATAAAAGAGTAGGAGAAATCTGGTGATGTAAATACATAGTCTCAGTTTGAGGAAATATAAATAGTCCCGTTTGGCAGAAGTTAAGCATGATTATATATTTTTGTGGGGTTTGAATTAACCCCACAACTGAATTAAGCCCACTAACAAAGACATAAAACCAGAAGCAAGAATAGACAGATTTAACTAAAAAAAGAGTAAACCTTTCTTTTCTATGATGAAACAAGCTATAAACAAAGTTAAAACACAAGTGCCTGAAAATGGAAACCTATGCAGTAATAACAGGTGACCAGACACTAGGCCACAAAGAAAATATCTAGAAATCCTGTGGTGTAGAGATTTTATAGGAAGTATCAACTGATCACACTGTAATTAAAAACAGAAACTGATCACTGTCACATTGCAAGGGATGATCCAAACCTAGTTCCAAATAATTCATAATGTTACATGCTTTTAGTAATAAAAGTATATTTATAGATTTAGACATATATCCAACAATAGAAGCTAGAAAAGATAATGATGGGGCATGTAGCTGGCTCAGTCGGTACAGCATGCAGCTCTTGATCTCAGGGTTGAGTTCGAGCCTCACATTAGGCGTAGAGCCTACTTAAAAACAAAACGATAACAAAATTTGAATGTAGGAATGAATAATTTTAAAAAAGAGAAAAAAAAGTCAGTAAAACCAAAATGTGGTTCTTCAAAAACATAACATAAACATTAATTAAATGAAGAAAAAATGAATAAAAGCAATATTGAGAAGACTTGATTTTATTATCTGTAGTCTTCCCAAATGTACTTACCAATACTGCAGCTCTAATCCATATTTGAAAGAAAAGTTTAAACAGTTCAAATAAAGGTCCTCACATCCGTGTATAATAGCAAGCATTGCAGAAAAGTTTGAAAAAAGAAAAATCATCAAGGAGATCCTGTATCTTCAGATATGAATATAAACTATGATGGAGTAGCTAAAACAGACTGGAATTAGCAACAGACTATATATACTCAGTTCAGTGCACTTAAACTGAAAAATTGAAAGTAGAATAAAAATATTCATATATTTAGAGAAAAGTATCAGTGGTATTTGAAATAAGAAAGAAAATGATAGAAGAAAATATAGAAAAAAAACTATATAAAAATGGAGGGGAAATACCTTTCTAAGGGCAAAAGCACAAAAGAAACCCAAAATATATACATCCTGAATAAAAATGCACCATAAACTAAATGACAAGATTTAAAACATATATATACCATTTTTGATTTATCAAATCAATAAAGATAAAAAGAATGAGAAGACCCAACTTAGTAAAATTTTAAGCATTTGCCTTAAACTGTTGATTCTAACAGAATTGGTGCAGTCTTTCTGGTGGGCAATTTGATGATAGAACAAAAGACCAGAAGCAAAAGACCAGACCAGGGGAAAGAGTCATGATTGTAGCTGAAGATTTTTTGAAATTGTGTATTTTTTGATGTATATGTACATGTTGATATACTCACACTGTAAGTTTGGAGTATTATTCAGAGTTTGGTCTGGTAAGCAAAAATGGACAGGAAGGGATTTAATAAAGGGGATTGGGACTTAATCAAACCACTGAAAGAGTTAAAGCATTACAAGTCAGAAAAACAGCCACAGTCTTTCAAGAGGTAAAGAGGCTACTAACTAGATTCTAAAACAGATGAATAACAGGACAATGCTTAGAAAGGGGCATACCCTCACATCTGCTCTGTCCCTACCTGTTGGTCCAGTATAGCTGGGAGAAGATAATGGCTTCTCTTTTGCTCCCAAATTTTGCTTGAATGCATCTTATTGGTAGAATGTAACCTAGACTCTATTGGGAAGGGACACATGGAAGAAGTTAGAAGGGGGTGCAAATGTTCTGAATTTTCTATTTGTGTGTGTGTGTGCGTGTTAGAGACAGTAATTCATTCAATATTCAATAAATATTTACAGAGCATCTAACTATGTCAGGCATTATATTAGGCAATGGGAATACAGTAGTCAACAGGGTATAAAAGGTCTAGATGAGGGAGACACAATAAACAGGACAAATATAACATACAGTAATCTAGATGGCAATTGATGCTAGGGAGAAAAATAAGGGAGGGAAGAGGATAGGGAGTGTGAGAGAATCACACTTTAGATACTGTGGTATGGAAACTTTCACTGAGAAAGTCACATCTGAATAGAGACCTAAAGTTGGAGAGGAAGAAAACCATCAGGATATCCTGGGAAAGTATTCTAGTCAGAGAGACTAGCAAGTGACTATGTCCTAACGTACTTCTGGAACAGCAAGGGGGGCAGTAGTGTGGCTGAAGTAGGGCAGAGTGCAGGAAGAGAGCTTATAGGAAAAAAGTTCAGAGAGAGAACATGGGGAGAGATAAATAGGGCACTGGAAGTCACTCTGAGGATTTTGGATTATACACAGAATGAGATAGAAGCCATTGGAAGGTTTTGAGCAAGGAGTAACATAAACAGGCTAATGCTCTCAAAGAATCCCATTGGCTTTTAAATGAAAGGGACAGGGGACAAAATCAGAAGCAGGGAGGCCACTTGACCTATTTTAATCAATATGCATTGCATTAGAGATGGTGAGAAACTGTTGGATTCTGGATGCTTTTTAAGAAGAGATTAGGATGACTCTAAGATTTTACTGATTTATCATAACTGAGGCTGGGAGTCTATGAGAAAAATGGTTTTGTGGAAGAAGATGTGGATATCAGTTTGGACATGTTTTAGGTGCCAGTTAGACATCCAGTGGTAATGCTGAGTAGCAATTATAGTTCCAGGGTAGCCAACATGGTCTTAACATTCCCCTTAGCTTGACTAAACTTTAGACAGATCTCTTCCTGAGACTCCCTTTTCTTAGAGCATTTACTTTAGAAAACCTGCAATTGTAAATTCTTTCTCTGCCCCTCTGAGATGTAAATCTTCTCTGCTCTTGCAAGATTTACAACCCATGACCTGGGCACTATCCTTTTGAAATGTAATCACCAAGCAAGATAGTCACCCCACTTCCCAGTCTGTGGGAGGGTAGGAGCCTAAATTTGACAAGCGTAAATTAGCAAACACAGATGGCTTACAGCAACGGTCTTGAATAAAGTCTTCCCTGCTTGTTTAACTATATCTAGTGCAATTTTTCTTTAAGAAAGTAAAGGTCTATGCTAGAGATCAATTTGGAAGGCATCAGTATATCCATTTAAAGATTATACTTTCAACAAAAATTCCCTACAACTAGCATAAATATATTGATCTATTTTGCTTAAATGTTCTATTCCGAATACAAATATATTGATTTATTTAGCAATCATAACACAGTAATTACTAAAGATATTCAACATAAATTACCTTAATTTGTAAATAATTCTTCCTTGTGTCTGGAACCCAAACACTGTATATTTCCAACTTCACTGTAAATACTGGAGCACATAAGACCTTTCTCAAGGATCTAGAGTTGTAAATTTGATTGATTTGTTAATGGAAAATATAAAAGCTTTGCATCTTCAGGATCTCTTAGATTTCTTCCCCGTTTCTTCTCTCCCCACCTTGCCTCACCTTCAGTTTTCACTCTCAGTCTGTTATCTTTTCAGATTCAGGGTCTTCTTATGTTGTCCCCACCCACAGAGAGCAAGCGAGTGAGCGAGCGACAGCAGTCCTCACCCCAAAGCTAGAGTGAGGCCTGACAGGAGATGGTCAATGATAGCCTGATGCGGAAGGTTTTGTTTTTGTTTTTGTTTTTGTTTTTGCTCTTCAGATGGCTCTCCTTTGGTTTTTTGTATAAAAATTGAAAACACAGAATGTGTACCTTGACTAAACATGCCCAAAAAGCCAATATGCCAACTTTTGCTTCAGGCAACTTGAGTTTATCTCTATTATAGGAAAATGAATTAAAAAAAGAAAAAAGAAAAATGAAGAAAGAAAAGTCTTATACATGGTTTAGCCTAAGCCATGATGAGTAAGGGTTGCAAAAACGCATTTAGGGTCTAAGTGAAAGCTGGTAATAAATTAAAAAGAAAATGCATAAATAGAAGAATACCATCAAAAGTTGCAAAAGTAGAAAAATGACATAAGTGTTCAAAAGAAGGCCAGAAGCAGTGACAAAATGTATTTTCATGTACACTCACTTGGGAAGGCACAATTACTATTAGGGTCAGCCAAATTATATATTTAGGCCCCAGGCCTGTGAGCTTATGCTAATTCGAACAGCTGTTCAAAAGATGTTCGGTGCTATTTGTTTGACAGATGGAGAAAATGGTACTCACTAATGGCCTAAGTTGCTTTGACACGAACTGATTTCCCTATCGTTCAAAGTTTCTTGCAATATCAACTGCAAATAGCTGGACAATTTGAACCTATTCTTTAGTGCTGACATCCTAAGGAAAAACTTTTCAAAATCTGAGATCCTCACTTGAAAGATGATGATTGTTATTATAACCAACTTTCTTTACATTGAGAAATGGGGGACTGTGGGTCATACATACATCCCCATTATTTGAAGGAGATTGTTAGTCACCTTTGTTTCTGACTGTCATTATTTGGAGCTGACTCCCCTACCTTTGGAAATAAAGGGGATGATTACATTTTATTCACAAGGAGGGATTTATAAGACTCATAAGAAACAGCTGTTTCTCTTTACTATGGCATTTTCTTTCTTTTCATTGCATAGGAAGTCAGCTGGGAGATGCTAGTAAATGGTGGATTGAATGCAACACAAAGTTGGTATTTGTTACTATTTAGAAATAATATTTTCCTAATTGTTTTTATAGAAGAGAGGAAAACATCCTTAAAATAATGTCTCATCAGGACAAATAAGACAGAAGACACAAAGCCAAGACCATCCAGTAGGAAAACGCAGATAAAATGTATGAAGATTAATAACAGAAAGTACTCTGTTTCTATAGTAGGTTTTAGGGATGCTCACAAGCGGGTCTGGGGAGTAAACCCCTTTCACTTCCTGTCAAAACTGCAGTTCAGGGGGCACCTGGGTGGCTCTGTTGGTTAAGTGTCCGATTCTGGCTTAGGTCATGATCTTGGGGTTCATGAATTCAAGCTCCGCATTGGGCGGTCTGCTGTCAGCACAGAGCCTGCTTTGGATCCTTTGTTCCCATTCTCTTTTTGCCCCTCCCCTGCTTGCACGTGCTCTCACTCTCTCAAAAATAAATATTTAAAAAAATTAAAAATAAAAACATTGCAGTTCAGGATATTTAGGATCCTCGATCTCCTTAGATGTCCTTTTCTAATGATCCCTATTATTCAGATTAATAGAATTCAGGGACAGAGATTTGTTTTTGAAACATTCTAGTGTATGGAGTTCAGGGGTAGAGTATTTTGTTGTTACTGCTACATTTAAGAAACTGTGATTTCCCTTTCTCACTTCCTGTAGTAGAGCAATATTTTGTCTGTATCAAACTGAATGTCTTTCCATTTAATTGTTGTCAGTCCACTGGTATTTGGCCTGTGAAGCAACATTCTTTTACAATTCTTTGATGATCATCCTTCATTTTCTCTATGTATAATATTTAGGTATTTAAAGACAAATACTGTATATCTGGTAAGAGGAACAATATTAATTCTTCCTGTATTTTTTAGTATTTTCATGGTCCTCCATACCCACATTTAATTCACATACCTAAAAGAAAAGAAAACTAATAGTTATGAAAAACACACTCTCATAAACCCATTAAATGATAAGTTACCCCATGGCAGGCACTGTGTCATATGTATCCACATACCCTGGTGTTTAGCTTAGGGCCTGTATTAGTGAAAAGTTCTCCAAAGAAACAGAATCAAAAGGATGCATATTCTATAGACCGAGACTTATTGTAAGGAACTGGCTCATGAGATTTTGGAGATGCTTAAGTCCCAAGATTTGCAGAATGAGTTGGCAAGCTGAAGTCCAGTCTGAGTCTGAAGGCCCGAGGACCAGGAGAGCCAATGGTATAGGCCCTGTCTGAAAGCTGGCAGGCTTAAGATCTAAGAAAAGCCAATGTTTTTGTTAAATTAATCATCACATGGCTTTCCATATTGTCACTACCTAATAAATATTGGTAAATTAGTAAGTTTTCCCATTTATTCTTTAGAAAAGTTCTGCAAAATAATTTTCTCTTCATTTCAAGGAAGAAGTATGTGTTCAAAACACTTGGTGGTATTCTTCTAGGCTAGGTGGATCAAGACTTGAACCCCATGTCAATTTAGGTGAATAGTGCCTGATTTAAAATAACAGTGTCCTAATTCTCTTATCTTATTAGAATGTGTTGCAATAAAAAAAAACATTGAGAAACATGAGTAGGGCCACAGAATTGATAACAAGCTAGGTGGGTTTAGATAATGTAGTAAATGTTATAATGAGATGTTAAAATGTTATAATCATTAACCTAAGTTTTATTTTTTCTTTTTATTGGGGTTCATAAAATGGAGGTTATGCCATACATTTCAAAAAGCTTTTTGAAAATGTTTATTTTTATGTGTATTAGGGTATTAGGGCTGGTTAGATATTTGATTTTAACTTCCTGAAAAAAAATTCAAAAGCTGAATAAATTCCATTTTTTAAAATATTCTTAAAAGTATATAGGAACTAATAATAAATAAGTAATTTATCACACCAAAATATATAACACAGTAAAAACTCAGAGAGCCCATAAAAGAGAGCCACTCTTACCCTAAAGACATTTGTGAAAATCTGAGGAACATGATCATAACTTTCAAGGTTAATAGGGGGCAGACAGCAGAAGGCAAAGCTCAAGTCTAAAAGGAGAGTCTTCCTCTATAAAAATGACATTCCCAAGGGTTATTGTCTGTGTGAAACCAGAGAAAATGCCTCAGTGCCTACCAGAGGGCATTATCCTTGGGAAATCTGTATTCACAAGTCAGCACCCATGGAGATTTCCAGGCACATGCACTTTACTCATGTGATCCAAAACACTTCAAACCATACACGTGGCAAAGAGCTATCTACACTGGTAATGTTCCAAGCACTTAGCTAATATAAAAGCAAACCCTTTCTGGAACAATGTACTTTAAACTGAGATTTCAAAAAATTCTCAGGTAAACAGATTCATTTTCCAAGGAAAATGAGTCATTCAGATTAAAAAACAATCACTGAGCAGACAAGGAAATAAAATCAGAATTAAAAATCAGAATTTTAAGAATCAGAATTAAAAGAATAAGATTTAAAATTAAGATTAAAATTTAAGAATCAGAATTAAAAATCCTGAAACATGTACACTAAGAATTTAGATGCTAGAATTCACAGATAAAGACTACTAAGTAGCCTTGTTTAATATGTTCAAAGCAAATTAGAACCAAGTGTGAAAAGCTGCAGAAAACAGCAAATTACAAATGGTTACCAAGCAGATTTGAAAAAGAACCAAGTAGAATTTCTGGGACTTAAAAATGTAATTATTTGATGAATAGCCTTCCAGCTATGATGAAATAACAGGTGACAGAACAATGCTCCAATTAAGAATGAATAGATGTATCCAGATAAACCATCAACATCTGTATAAAGGCACTGGGGAGTTGCTGATGTTGCCAGGATAAGAGAAGACAAGATTTCAGAAACGAGGGAATTGCAGAGAAAAATTTTGGCAGCTGTTTTTCTACTGGAGCCATTTGTTGATGTGGATGGGAAGGAGGAAGCAAAGAATTGGAGAAAGAGAGGGTGAGTATTGGCAGAAAACTGAACATTTTGGCAAGCTCACTGAGTTGAAGAGACAAAATATAATGGTTGAGGAGCCAAATCCCCTCAAATGAGAAGAGACAGAACTGAATCTAACACACAGTGTTTTCCTCAAGAAGTGTGCAGAATCCTGATGCTCCACAAAATGGTAGACTAAGTTAATTTGTTTGGATTTCTCCCAAAGGCAGACCCTGATAGAAGTTTTTGAGTATGAAAATAGTTTATTTGGGAGATTATCTCAGGAAACACTGGCAGAGTAGAAAGAGGAAAAAAAAAAAAAGGATAGGGGTAGGCAATAAAGAATGATGCTTTTTTGAAGTAATTCCTCACTATGGGTAACTGGAGCCTAATATAGACAGTGAATTCTGGGATCTGGTGTGAAATATGCACCCCCAACCAAGTGATAACCAGTAACCAGTGTTCTGCCACCCAAGGGCATGAGGAAACTGGAGTATGTTTATGTACCAACTCCTGCCAGTCATTGGCTAACAAATTCTCCCAAAGGACATTAATTCCATTTCACACTGGCCTAATGATAAAGCAGAACCTGGTGGCTAGAGAAAGCCCTGAGGAGATGACATGCAGGTACTGGCATCTGGAGGTTGGATCAGTGTAGGCTGAAATGGTCCACACTGGTAGGGCCCCAGCAGAGCACCACAACTTCTGCTACAGACAATGTTGGTACTGCCTAGTTCCACATGTGCCCTGTGTAAATTCACTCATTCCTGTGACCAAGTCTTTAAGACAGTGGGTAATTACAATTTCTAAAAAGGAATGTTTGTATTAAGAGAATGGATGAAATACAGTCCCCACTGCTGTAGTTAGTCTTTAGGTGGCACTGATATTTACTGCTTCTTTTATCTCCCGTCCATTAGTGATTCCCTATTCCCTTGACCAGCAAATGCTGCTAGTCTGGGTTACTGGCCCAGTGGGGTAACATTCTTGACAGGTCTGCATCTATGCTTACTGTGCACTTGTTAAACAATGTTTGTTTCCATTTCTTGGTCATGGGTATCAATGGGCATTGATGCATGAAGAGGCAGGTGAGTAAATCTCTTAAGTTCCATTCATATTCCTCTCTGATGTTACTATGAGGAATCAACCTTACCTCCTTATATCAGGTCAATTACTCCTAATGATATAGTAACTCCAATATTTTACTGCTAATATACTGGACTAAAGAACCCCAAATGACCAGATGTTAGGAGTGTTAGGTTAATTAATTAATTAAATCCTTACTGCGGCCTTAGGAGAATGTTGCTCCAGGAACTACAGCCTCTAATGAACCTGTAATAGTGAGGACAGGATGCAGAATTTGTTCAAGGGTGTCCTGAAAGTAATACTGAGAGGGTCTACTCCTACTTCCAACTTCCTACTTCCTGTAGTCTCTACCTCTTAGGCCATTACAGCACATAATGGCTGTTGATTCAAACACCATACCCTGAAGGAAAGCACTCCAGCCCCACATAGGTATGCATTTAAGAGTTTTTTCCAAGTTTCTCAGGCTGAAACCTTCAGGGTGCCAAAGTATACAGCAGGACTAGTGGATCCCATGGCCATATTCTCACTGCTATGCCTTCTTCATTATAAAGTGAGCCAACTGTCCCTGGAGATATTATGTGAGATCCCATGTCAGTAAAACAGATATTTCCTGGGTCTTCCAACAGTAAGTTGAGGCACTACAGATGGGAATGGAAAACTTATCCCCAGAATATGTATTAATTTCAGTAAGAATGAAATGGTTTCACTTCCAGTTTGGAAGTATTTCACTGTAATCAAGTTAAAACCAAAAAGATGTTTGGTCTCTCTTCAATGTATGGTTTAATACTGTGAGCTTAGAGTCAATCAAACTCAGACAGTTAGTGTCTGTGTGAAGGAGCTTTTGGGTGCATGAATAAGCTCTAGCTCAGAAAACATAGTTATATTCATGGACTCACTGCAATCACCAGGATAACCAGCTGGTCTATCCACCTGGTTGTTCAATGTCACACCCACGGTGCATCTTCTCTGATAGGTATTTATGTGAGACACATGGATTCAGTTGGAGGTCTTTTTCTATAAATGTTCATACACATGCTTCTTCCCAGACTTCTCTATTTCTAATGTTCAATCATGTTCTTTCTAAGCCCCAGCCTAAACACTCAAGCCACTTGCTAGTGCCAAGGCGTCCATGCTTATGCTCAATTCTGTCCATTCTTGTCTAAACTAAGTTGATGCCCAGGTCTATTTCTTGAAGTTCCGCCCACTGGGAGGATTTCTCTCACCCTTTGGTCTGCAGTACAGCAACAATCCATTCCAAATCCACACCAACAACTGTGCTGCTAAATCCATAAACAAGGCCTAAGGTTTCTCCTTCTCCATAAAAATCAAGCAGTCTGTGAGGATAGGAGAAACAAAGGGGGAAAATTATGCAAATAAAAGACTGAGAAATCCCCCCAAGTTGGTGAAAAACAGAAACCTACAAATCCAAGAAGCTCAGCGAATGAAGCCCAAGCAGCTAAATAGAAAGAGAACCATACCTAGGCACATTATTATTAGATTGATGAAAATGAAAGATAGTCTTAAACTAGAACAGAGGAGGGGGAGCAGACAAAAACTACATACAGGGGACAATGATAATCATGATGTTGACTCATCAGAAACAACAGTGATCAGAAAATAGTGAAAAGATATGTTAAAAGCAGTGGAAAGAGTGTTGTGGTAAGTTAAAGATGGCCATACACTCTTTATTATCCCCTTTATTATCACCCTTTATTATCCCATTCTTTATTATCAAGGAGAGATGGAGTTTACTTAAATTTCCCTTGATGCTGTGCTGGCTCTGTCCCTGCTCAACCAATAGAATATGGCTGAAGTGACACTGTGCCAGTTCTAAGTCTAACCCTTGAGAGGAATGGCAGCTTGTGTTTCCTCTTTCCTGGAATATTTGCCTCCCTTCAGAACCCAGCTGTCATGCAGTGAGAAGCCCAAGCCAATATGGAGGTCATGTGTAAGCACTCCAGTAAACAGCCCAGCTGAGCTACCAGCCAAGAGCTAGCTAGCATCAAGCCCGAGCCATGCAAGTGAGCCATCTAGGACTTAACTCATTTGGGCATCTCTTGCTGACTTTATGTGGAGCAGAAGAACCATACAGATGATCCCAGTGAACTCATGGAATCATGGGATATAATAAAATGCCTTTTTTTTAAAGACATTAAATATTGTGGTTGTTACACGGTGTCAAATAAGAAAACAAATCTAGACTTCATAAGGAGAGATGACTGAAATAGAAAGAGCATTTTGACCATAAGATCTGCAAGCATCTCAAGGATTAGATAAAGAGGATTTTTCTTCTGTAGAAAGGAATAAACAAGGCCAGAAAGAACAGGATGTAGGAAGTGGGATAGAAGAGTGGCATGATCAGATAGCAGATCAGAAAATTCTGTACCCGGAGGCCAGCCTAACTTCCAAAGCTCTTAAGAGACTGTACACAGGCACAGGCTGTGTAGTTAAGGGACCTGGGGGAAAGAGACAATTTAACCTAAGTTTGGTTAACAAGCATTTTGTTATGACTGATCAGTGGACACGAGCAGTTCAGCTAATAATTTGTGAAGCAGAGAATGGGAATTTGGAGGATCTGTGTCTGGCTTTGCCATGGGTAAGGAGGAGGGCATCCATGAGTCTTGTCTAGATCATATGGGAAAGAGTAGTTCTGTAGAGTAGGCTGTTGTCCTGAACACAAAAGAGTGGGAGATTCCTTGAGCCACTATTTCCCAGAAGCACAGGACTAGGTAAATTTCAACATTGTCAGTGGCAAGATAGAATAAAAACAGCTGCCACATCAGAAGTCTATTTCCAGTAAAAATGTACTTCAAAGATGAGGGTTAAACAGAGACATTTTAAGGAAAAAAACCTGAGAATTTACTGAAGTAGGCCTATGGTATACAAATGTTAAAAAAAAAAAAAAAAAAAAGTCATGAGGTTGAATAAAAAAAGTACCAAATGAAAACTCTGATCTATGGGAAGGAATGAATACCTCGGGAAACATTAAATAAAAATATTGAGTAAAAGAAGGCTATGGGGATAGTGGTTGTCTAATGGGGACAAGAAGAAAACCTCTAGGATGGTGGAAATGTTATGTCTTGTTTGGTGTGATTACATGGGTATAAAGCATTTCTCAAAATGTTTTGAATCGTACAAGTAATCACATTTGTGCATTTTACTGAGAGTAGATTTTAAATTAGTTTAAATAATTAAAATAAAATCCAACTTTATATCTAAAAATTAATAAAGACAAAATTACAGAGTTTTAGAAAATACTTTCATGGTCTTAGGGTAGGACAGGATTTATTAATCAAGACGAAAAGCAGTTACCATAAAGGGAGAAATAATAAGTTTGTTTTTCTTAAAATTTTCTAGTCAATACACCATAAAAAGAATATAAGTCACAGAGTATCCAGTGTCTATGAACAACTACTGATAAATCAACCTTAAAAGAACATCTTAGTATGCTATCAACCAGTATAGGGAACTTCATGAATAAAGAAGTTCAGAAAAAACTATAAATACATAAAATCATGCTCATCTTCATTAATAATCAGGCATATAGTTATAAAATAAATCACATTATATCAGTACAAATTCACTAAATTGGCAAAAAAAGGAAAAAAATCTGACAAAAGTAGGTATTGGCAAGGAGATAGTAAAAAGGGGGTTATAAATTGGTACAACCTCTTTAGAATTATTTGGAGTTATCTACTAAAGTTGCAGATCTGAATACCTTTTTTTTTTTTTTAACTTTATTTGAGAGAGGGGAAAGAGGGATAGAGAGTAAGGGACAGAGACAGAATCCCAGGCAGGCTCAGTTCTCTCAGCACAGAGCCTGATATGTAGCTGGAACCCATGAACCATGAGATCATGACCTGAGCCAAAATCAAGAGTTGGACGCTTAACCAACTGAGCCACCCAGACATGAATACCTTATAATTATGTATTTCCACTCTTTAGGTATATGTTCCAAAGAGACTCTTACATGAAGATATATGTAAGAGAGTATCATAACATTACTATTTATAATGTCCATCAACAGTAGAATACATAAATAATGGTGTATTTATGCAGTGGGATATTACACAACAATGTATGAAAACAGCTCACATATCAATATAAATGAGCCTCACAAACAATGTAGAGTGAAAGAAGAATCAAAAGAATAAGTGTTGCATTTATACAGCTTGATAAATGACAAACTAAATAATGTTTTTAGGTATGTTTATGTACAGGATAAAAACTATGAGGAAAAACAAGGAATGACTGTTACGAAAGCCAGGATAGCACTTACCCCTGGTAATAGGAGGGGTGTTGTATTCTTGCACATGGAGGTCTACTATTTTACACTATACACATGTGTTTTATGTCTACATCTGTATATATATTTCAAAATTTTAAAAATGAACATGTGTGGTTTATTATATTGACCAAGACTGTGACTTAGGCTACTGTTTCAGAGCAAATTGTTTTTTTTACTTCAAAACTTACTGGGAGCTGGTTAATGTCTTCATATCAGTAATACAGAGTAACAGTCTTTCAAACAGAAATAAAACTTGGGGGACCATTTTGGTCATCACAACACAACTGAAACAAACAAAAAATAAAAACAAGAACACCTGAATCCAAAGACGTTAAGCAACTTTCCTAAAGAAAATGGATAGTGTCAGACTAACCTAGATTCCCAGTGATTAATGGGAATGAGAGGAGATTAATCGTTCAATGATGTTAATCATGAGAAAGTCTCTGAAGTCAACTATCACATCTTGCCCATACAATGACTGCCTCTTTGCACTTGGAAACAGATCCCTGTGGATCTTTACCCTGCTTGCTTGTCAATGACATAGATCATGGAATGTAGCATGTTAACCCACTCAAATAAATGTTGTACATCTAGAGCTTCCTAGGTAACCAAATAATTTTCACCTAAACAGAATACAATAAGGAAAAAAAATATTGCTCAGCATTTCAACTTATTCAGATGAGCAAGTGTTAATATAATCCTTTATCTTCCTCACATCAGAGGGACAGGATTTTTTTAACCTTAGTTGTTGTTGCTGGTTCCCCCCACCCCCCAACTCATTATTTCTCTGATGCTGTCTTTGGGCTCCTTGCCATCAGAATTAACTAGAAAATGAAACATGTTTAAAATGTAGTTTCCTAAACTTTAACCAAGCTATAGCATAGTCTAATATAATCTTTGAGGACAAAACTCAAAATTTCCATTTTAGGGGCACTTGGGTAGCTCAGCAGTTAAGCATCCAACTCTTGATTTCAGCTCAGGTCATGATCTCATGGTTGGAGGAACTGAGCTCTGTGACGGGCTCTGCTCTGACAGCAATGGGCCTGCTTGGGATTCTTTCTCCTTTTCTTTCTGCCCCTCCCCTGCTTTCTCTCTCTCTCAAAATAAACATTAAAAAAATAAATTTCCATTTTAACCAAGTTCTCCAGCTGATTTTTATGCCCAATGAGTACAAGAATTTTACTCAAGTTTATTTTCTAGGACCTTATGATTTATCTTCTTACTTTTATGTTTTATTATTTAATGCCTTTGGTGACGAAGCAGAATAACTTGAGAGATTATATTTAATGTATTATAGTATTTAAACCAAGAAAGAAAATTGGATCTTATGCAATCTTATAATTGAGTTTCCTGTTTTAAAAAATTTCCAGTGTCCTAGCTGCAAAGAGGCCTAACTTGTCACAGTTGTAGGAAACATTAGGGATCAGTTAACCTAGCCTCGTCACTGAAAGGTGAGAAAACTGAAGCCCAGAGATGAGAACTCACTTGCTAAGGTCACACAAAGAGTCAATGTGTGGGCCCATACCAGGACTCCGCTGCCTTGGCCTAAGGCCAATGATTTTCTTTTTAAATCATGAATGTAAACCAAATCTGGAAGGTAATATGCAATGGTGAAAACATAAGATTTTTGTGGAGCTTCTGAGGGAAGACTATGATTTATTGATAAATTATTTATAAAAAGTTATTTAACTTTTATTCATTAATTCTGCTATATGACCTTTTTAAAAATGTTTATTTTTAAGAGAGACAGCATGAGCTAGGGAGCAGCAGAGAGAGATGGAGACAGAGGATTGCTGACAGTAGCAAGCCCGATGTGAGGCTCTAACTCATGAACCTCAAGATCATGACCTGAAGAGAAGTCAGACAACTGATTCAGCCACCCAGGCACCCCAATACTGCTACATGATTTTTTTCAGTATAAAATTTCACTTGGTCAGCATACTACAATAAAATGTATTTCACTATGTTTTATTTCTATCTCCATTATAAAAAGAAGTTGTATATTTACAGAAAAATATATATATTTATATATATTTAATACATTAATTATACATGCGTGTGCACACACACACAACTGTAGCTTATTTTCATTTGCCATGTCATCAAGAAAAGAGATTTGGAGTCTACCCAAACCATCTCTAGGCTTTAAATTTTAGTACACTCTTTAGTAAAATATTCTGGAGAATGGGAGAGAAGAGAGGGTAAATGGGATGTGTTAAAAACTTGGCTTCAACTTTCATTATTTCTTAAAGATTGAGAGAAAGAGGAAAAGTATCTGGGTATATCATTCCTTCTTATCATAATCCAATTGTGCTTTTGTATACTTACCACTCAGGCACTACTCTTGTCTAGGACAATAATAACCTATTAGATACCAAATCCAACAGGCCACCTTTCTTACCATAGTTACATTCTTAGCAGTAGTCAATATATTTGGACACACTGTTTTCCAACATCTTCTTTTCTGGGTTTCCAAGGGTAACATCCTATAATGGTTAATTTTATATGTCAACTTGGCTAAGTGACAGTACCTTGATATTTATTTTGTCAGACAAGTCTGGATGGTGCTGTGAAGCTACTTTTTAAATGAGATTAACATTCAAATCAATAGATTTTGAGTAAAGCTTACTTTCCATAATGTGGGTGGGCCTCATCCAATCCATTGAAGGCCTTAGGAGAAAAAAGACTGAGGTCCCCCAAGGAAGAAGAGGGAATTCTGATACCTCTATCTTTGTACTAGAATTGCAACATCAACTCTTCCCTAGGTCTCTAACCTGCTAGCCTACCTTGCATATTTTAAAATTGTTAACCTTCACCTTTCTCCTCTTACCCTCTTTCACTCTCTCCCTCTCCTTCCCTTCCTCTCAATGCTATATATACTCTTGGTCCGTTTCTCTGGATAGCCTTGAGTAGTGCATACCCCTTTCTACATTGTGGACACAACCATTCAGTTTCTTTGTTGGCTCCTCTTCCTCTGTCCGACTTCCAAAATGTTAGTGTGCTCAGGACTCAGTCCTGGTACCCACATTCCAGGATATCTCTGCCTATTCCAGTATTTTAAATGCCACATAAACACTAAAGATTCTCATATACTCAGCCTTGACCTCTTTCTTGACCTCCAGGGGACAAGTCCAGCCACCCACTCAACTTCTGATTTCATCCTCGAGACCTGCTTCTTGCCCAGTATTTTTTTCTCCTATAAATGGAACCACCATTCACTTACTGCCTTCCATCATTTCAAACATCTAATCCATAAACAGGTCCTGCCAATTCTACATGTAAACCTATTTCAAATCTTTTTCTGCAAACCACTGTCATCTCTTGCCTGGAGTGTTCCATAGCCTTCTAATTTATCTCTCCCAGCCTCCAATTATCCATTCTACACACAAAGCAAGCTGAAAAATCATGTTCAATGATAAATCAATCATGTTCCTCCCTTACTTAAAAGATTCCAATGGCTCCCAACTTCATCTAAAATAAAAGCCAAGCTCTTCACTGTAGAGTAACTGGCTCTGGCCCAACTCTTTACCTTTCCCTACCAGTTTTGTGTATTATCTGCTACATCTCAGCATTCCAAAACCTCGTTTCTCTATTTTGAACACACCAGGTTTGCTCCCCTCTAAGTCCTCTGTTAGAGCTCTCCCTTTACTCAGAATATTTGTTTGTTTGCCATATCTTGACAGGGAAGCCTCGCTGGACCACCCAAACTTTAATTAATCTAACCCTGTCTCTCTCTGCCATGTTGCTTTTTTTTAATGTGCATCATATATTTCCAAGCCCCCCCCCCCACCGACTTAAATATAAGTCTATGAGCAAACACCTCGTTCATCTTTTTCGCAGTAATATCCAAGGTACCCAAGCTATTACACAGATCACATACTCAATAAAGAAAAATGTTTTACAAAGTCTAAAAGCACGTGCAGCATGATGTTAACAGTTGTTAAATCGAGATGATGGAAATACAAATATTTGTTATATTAAGCTTTTCACTTCTCTGTATTTTTAGAATTTTTCAAAATTGTACATAGATAGACAGAGGTATAATTTGAGGACTCCTTTGGAAGAAGGAACTGGTCTTATTGCCAGAACTTGTCAACCTGAACTGGAATATACACTCACTGAAAGAAAGTGCTGCATTTGAATGTTGATGGTGTTGCATGATGTTAGAGACTGCAAATTACGAGCTGGGTCTTGTGATTTCTATCTAAAGATAGGTAGTACACTTTCTAGAGCATTCCCAGATTGAGAGGGCTCACCCACCCTGCTTTCTGCGTGAAGTTAGTAAATACCCGGGGTCCTTGGTAAAGCGATGCAGTTTAGTACCTGGAAGATGTTCTATTAGAGAAACAGCCTAGCCCCGTAGAGACAGCGATGTCCTCAGTCCAGAAGACCTGTCCTCTTCTACCACCCAGTTGGGAGTAGGGTGGAGGGAGGGATTTGGAAAGGCATTCTACCTTTGTGTGTGTGTGTGTGTGTGTGTGTGTGTGTGTGTGTAGGTTCCTCATATTTTTATATGAAACTCATATTTTTATATGAAGGATTTAAATAAAACAGTCTTTTTTCTAAATAATTTCAGTGTCTACTGCCTCAACATTTTTAGAATGTGATTTAAGAATATCTGTACTTCAGCCCAAATTTTCAAATCCCATAAACTTTATTAACAATGGAATTTTCTGTAATCCAGGGCACTTGCTATTCAAAATGCAGTCTGGGACAGCAACACTTGCAAGCCCTAAGAGCCTTTTAGAGATGGGAACTTTTAAGCTCCACCCCAGAACTACGGATTCTGAATCTGCATTTTAACAAGATCCCAGGTGATTTCTTTTTTTTTTTTTTAATTTTTTAATGTTTTATTTATTTTTGAGACAGAGAGAGACAGAGCATGAGCAGGGGAGGGGCAGAGAGAGAGGGAGACACAGAATCCGAAGTAGGCTCCAGGCTCCGAGCTGTCAGCACAGAGCCTGACGCGGGGCTTGAACTCACAAATCATGAGATCATGACCTGAGCCGAAGTCGGACGCTTAACCGACTGAGCCACCCAGGTGCCCCTATCCCAGGTGATTTCTATGCACATTAAGAGGTTAAAAGTACTATACTATAGCTTTCTGGATTGTTTTCTTCACTGTACAGCAGCTTTTTATTTTGATGCAATCCCAATAGTTTGTTTTTATCGCCCTTGCCTCAGGAGACATATCTAGAAAAATGTTGCTACATGATTTCACTCATATGTGGAGTTTAAGAAACAAAACAAATGAGCAAGGAGAGAAAGAGAGAAGCCAAGAAACAGACTCTTAACTATAGAGAACAAACTGATGGTTACCAGAGGGGAGGTGAGTAGGGCGATGAGTGAAATAGGTGATGGGGATTAAGGAGTTCACTCATAATGAGCACTGAGTGATGTATGTAATTGTTGAATCACTATATTGTACACTTGAAGCTAATATAACACTGTATGTTAACTATACTGGAATTCAAATAACATTTAGGGGAACCTGGATGGCTCAGTCAGTTGAGCATCTGACTTTTGATTTCAGCTCAGGTCATGATCCCAGGGTCCTGGGATCCAGCACTGCCACTCGCTCTGCACTGAGCATGGAGAATGCTTGTGATTCTGTCTCTCTCTCTCTCAATCTCTCTCTCTCAGTCCCTCTGTCCATGCTCATGTATTCTCTCTCTCTAAAATAAAAATTAAATTAAATTAAAAAAAACAAAATGTATTATACTATCACACCTAGTACCACTTCCTGCATGAGCTGACTCCACTAGTCACACCTGCTTGGCAAACACCTGGTGACTTTTAGAGCAATTAAATTTACATTTGTACATTTAAAAAATTTCTTTTATGTATATTATTTTGCCAAATCTTCATAATGATCCTGTTGAGTCGTCAAATAGTTCTTATTGTCACCAGCGTATGGATGAGAAAACTAAGACTGGAATGACGTGCCCCAATCCCACAGTAATGGTGACAGAATCTATGCATCTAAAAGTGCACATCGTCACCAATACCCCTGTTAGGATGGGAGATTTCTTAGCAACATTTCATCCCTTCCCAGCCCACACAAGTTTATATCCTGTCAGTAAGGTCTTCTGGGGCTGCTGCTCAATATAGAATTTTAACATTCCCGTAGGTACTGAAAAATAAATCACATTCTCCAAGTCATTCTGAGTTGAGCTAAAAATCCAATTATCACCTCACTAGCTGACATCGTAAATCTCTACCAATTCTCAGCAACTAAGAGATAACCTTAAAAGCACTAACTCCACTGAGCTCATGACCTTCCCCTTCTGAAGTTTCTCAGCGCATCCCCTCAGAGCTTGGGCAAGGGTTAGAATGTGAAGCCCACAGACCCAGATTCAAATTCTGATCCTGACGTTCTCTTACTAAATGTGACACATGGGCAAACCATTTAGCCTATTTAGGCCTTAGATTCCACTTCTATCAGCTGAAGTTTGTTTACCTATTTATAAAGGTGTTCAAATGAAAAGAGA
The DNA here is from genome assembly GCF_024362965.1 of Panthera pardus. NCBI lineage: Eukaryota > Metazoa > Chordata > Mammalia > Carnivora > Felidae > Panthera > Panthera pardus. Next base: position 42,302,896 of record NW_026526876.1, read on the forward strand.
TAATGAATGCACAGTGCTTAACACAATCTTAAGCTCCCAGTAAGTAGATCATAATGTTGGTTATCATCACTCATTAAGACAGTTTTCTCATCTGTCGAATTGAAGGAAAGAAAAATCTCTCAAGTTCACTCAGCTTCTCATTTGAGAAGTTTAATTCATGTTTATACTTCTGCTCTACCCCTTTATCGAGAAATCAGAGCTTGCCTTCATTAAAAAAAAAAAAAAAAGATTTGAATCACTGAAATATGAGATGTTTCCTGATTGAATGAGATTTCCAAGAACACAGGAGGGACACAGACTGGAGGTGTTATTACATTTTTGTTTGAATTTTATAAATTTAATGAGATGGAACATGCCAGAAATATATATTTATGCTTTTTAAATCATGAGAGTTTTAAAATTGTTTTTTCTAAATTGACAGAATAAGTATCAATAGGCATTAGCCTTACCCCAAAAGATCACAAAAATGAAAAGAACTAGAGTAGCAATGTATATATTATATCCTATAGCATCAAACCTCCCAAAGAACAGGGCAGCCAATGGAAGGGGGGGTGACTCCCAACTGGACTAATCATGTGCTAATTCCACAAGAAAAAGGGAGTCTCTTATTACCTTCTTTCTTAGATATTGCTTACCCTTGAAGACATAAATATTTTGGTCTTAGAAAAAAAGAAAAAAACTGAAAAACTCAAATGCATGTTTAATCATCCTATGCTCCTTTATTGCAATAGCAATGAGGATGTACCTTTTCACCTCCACCTCCACTGAGTATAATTTCCTGCAAAAAACCCTTCTGTATGGGTCCTTAAAAATTTACATTTTCTCTTTTTGGATCACTGTTATTGTTATTATTATGACCATACTAGCACTAAAAAATGAATCAAAAAAGCACATAGAACATTTCTGATTCTTTTGATCTTACAGTAGAATTAGACTCTTCCCTATAATTGCCTAAGATGTTGCTTAAAAAAAATAAAATATTTTATTCTTATAAAAAATAAGAAAAAAAGAAATGATTCCATTTCATTACTAGATATTTGACCATCTTTCTCTAGGAAGATACTGTGTCTCTATCTTCTGTTGTCTAATTTTTGGCAGAAGTTCAAAAATGTAATAAAAAAAACAATGTTCTTTCAGATACTAATGTATGTACTGTGTGTGGGTGTTCTGTATACAGAACAGATGCCACGATAATTCCACCACATTAAAGTTTGTCTTTAAGAAACAAAGAAATCTACCGTCCCTTGTCCCTGACCCAATGCTAACTAGAATGTGTGTAGAATGAATCAGAAAGGGATTTCAGGGTCAACTCTGATTTTGTCATTTAAATCATTCATTCAACCACCATTTACTGAATGCTCACTCTTAGTCAAGTTTCAGTGGGTCTGGAAATAAAAAAGTAAAATGAACAAAACACAAAACAAACAAACAAAAAACACCTTTCCTAGTTTTGAGGAGCTTAAACTTAAGTGGGAAAGAGAAACACTATGAATCCAAACAAGACAAAACAGGGGCGCCTGGGTGGCTCAGTCGGTTAGGCATCCAGCTCTTGATTTGGCTCTTGATTTGGCTCTTGATTTAGATCATGATTTGGTCATGATCTAAAATTTTTTTAGTTCGAGCCACACATTTGGCTCTATGCTTATAGTGCAGAGCCTGCTTGGGATTCTCTTTCTCTCCCACTCTTTCTGCCCCTCCCCTGGTCATGCTATCTCTCTCTCTCAAAAATACATAAATAAACATAAAACATTATTTTTAAAAAAAGACAAAACAAAAAAATTAAATAGAAACGTAAAAATATTTTGGAAATACTGAAAAATAATTATACCTTGATGTTGAAGAAAAGACTCAAGAAAAACTATACTTCATATAAGGAAGTATATATGATCTAGTCATTAAGAACTTACTGGGCCCCAGGGATGCCTGGCTGATTCATCAGTGAAGTGTGCAACGCTTGATCTCAGGGTTGTGAGTTCAAGCCCCACATTGTGCATAAAGTTTACTTAATAAACACACACACACACACACACACACACACACACACACACATTGGGCCCTGTTGGTCTATGATTGACTATATTATACACAAATCTTTTTTTCCCTTACTCATTCATTCATGCAATCAGTTCAATGAAAATTTATTGAGTATCTGTTTACCTGCATTCAAGGGGGTTGGAGTTTTTGTATCTCACAGAGTAGAAGTGGCCAGAAGGTATTTTTAGGTCCAAAATAAGTAGTTAAGTCAGACTTTGGTTCCAAAAAAAACCTCTCTTTAAGATGCCCCAATCTTAACCACTATGCTGGATATTACTTCTAGTATAGCACAGAACAGTTATCCTATTAAAGTAGTTCTCAAATTGAGATCTTCAGACCCCTGGGGCCTCCTAAAATCATTTGTAGGGGTCCCGTAAAATCAAAACTCTTTTCATAATGATACTAAGGTGTAATATCCCATTTTCATTTTGTTGCTATTATACTGATGGTACAGAAGTGGTGGGTAAGCAGCTGGCACCTTTCCACTAATCAAGGAAGGGAAACAAAACTGTACTGGTAGTTATCTCTCCACTGCCACACATTCACTGTTGTTTTTTTTTTTTTTTTAAGCCATGTTTACTTAGAATGTCCTTGGTGATGCAGTATGTCATTAGTGTTATTAAATCTTGACCTTTGAGTATATATTTTTAATATTCTGTAAGACAAAATAAGGACTTTTCACCTAAAGCACTCCCACTGCATATTAAAAGACAATAATGCTCTTGAGTAACAGACTTATGAGACTGTTTTGAATTGTAGGCTGAACCAGACACCATCTTTACTTGAAAAATTAACCACCAGAACAATTCTGATTATTCAAACTTGGGATATTTGATATTTTCTCAAAATGAAATGAAGTGAGCCTGTCACTTCATGGAAAACAACTGCCATTATTTCTTGCCAATGATAAAATTTGAGATTTCAAGGCAAAATTAAACTTTGAAAACTTTTATCTGCTACCATGAGCTTGAGAACTTCTCAATAGTTGAGATTTTTTCTGGTAGTATCTTTGGTGATACTGGTTAATGTAATCATTTCTGACATTGTCTAATGCAATATCTTGCCAAGTAGAAGATATGTATACCTCAGCAAATCGATATTTTTTAAACAATGAATGCACTGCGTTACAAAATCATATTTGAGTCTAAGATCCATTCCAAGTGAGAGCTAGACCAATGGATTTTAAATATAAGGATTTCATTGATGTGGTTTCAGACTCCACATTACAAATAACCTTTAAGAAACTAGTCTGTCAAAGTTATAAATAGGATCAAAGAAGAATATCCACAATTATCTGAAAAGGCTATTAAAATATTTCTCCCTTTTCCAACATGTATGTACATTTGCTTCATATGGTTGAAGCAAAACAACATATTGCAACCAATTCAATGTAAATGCAGATATGATAATATAAGTGAATAGAAAATACTAAGCCAGATTTTAAAATAATACTTGAAACAATTTAACACAATGAAACACTAGTTAAAATTTTTCAGAAAATAATTTTTTCATAAAATGTTAACATGTAATAGATTAATATTATTTTATGTAGATTGCAAAATATTTTTAAAGGTCTCCAGTTTAATTCTAATATGGGAAATTTTGATAGATTTGTCCTTCATAAACAAAAGCTCTTTGGACTCCTCAGTAATTTTTAAAAGTGCAAGGTATCCCGAGGCCAAACGTTTAAGAACTACTGCCCTCTCAGATATAAAACTATACTATAATGCTAGATTAATTAAAACAATATGCCTTAGTGCAAGAACATTTAAGCACATCAATGAAGACAACAGAGTCTAGAAACAGACTCATATATATGATAATTAAATACTATGATAGAGTTTGCATTTTAAATTAGAAGTTATATCATATGGGATCTCGACAGGAAAGAGATGGTACTATAAAATGAGGTAATGACAGAAATTTTAATAAAGGGACTATTTTCAAGGGTATGAACTGGATTAAAGGGAATTAATAGGGATAGAAAACACCATTTTGCCAGAAACAGTGAGATCTTCTAACATCCTAGGTCTGAAAATCAAAGGGAAGGAAGCATGCAAGCTGGAGACTGAACTACTCCTTATATAGGAGAGGAGGCAGGACAGTGGGCTTCCAGATGAGAAACAGCCATTGTCAACCAACCAGCAAGCCAACAGGGAGGGAGCTGGAGGAACAACCAGATCAGTCCCCTCCCATCCTCTGATCTCTAGATGGTGCTTCCTGTTGGCCAAACCCAACTGAGAGACAGACCATTCTAGACACAGAAGCTAAAAATGGTGGAAAGAGGATGTGGAGGGGCAAGTAGAAGACATCCATTTCTGTCTACTCCCTTTTCTCCTCAACATAGCCTCTTATTATTTGCCTAGATCTGTTCAGGCCTATCTACCATTTCTATTTAGTAATGGAATGCTCCTATGCATGTCTAATTTTATGGTTCAGTGGATTAGATAATACCCAGATTACTATGGGCAGTTTAGAGGGCAAAGTTACATACAGTGTCCTAGATCTTTCCTCTGGAGAAGGATCTGATGCAGAATCACACTCTATACCTGTGACTTATGGTAAAGGAACTAAGCAAGTCACTGAAACAGGACCCCTCAATTTGATAAGGACACCAGGTTCCTCGGAAAACGGACCTGCAAACTGGATAAGAGGTCATTAATGTCCTCTACAGTGACTCAAACAGGGTTTCTGCTTACCAGAGCTAAAAATTATTTTGCTTAATCTGTCAAACATCATTTTGATAGGCCCATCTATTTCATTTTTGGGGATTCTATGATCAATCAGCCATTGCCAAGACCAACCTTGCAGGTTTAAACACCCTGATTACAACTGTATTCCTAGGATTTACTGTGTTAAATATTGCTCCCACCAGGTCTCTGATTATTATGCATGACCATTCATTTGGCCTCTTACGATTCAAGGCTCATGTTATTTCCTACTGAAATGAAAAAGTCCAATTCTATCGCATCATCTCCCATTGTCATCTGTGACCTGCAGAAGACAAGTGAATTGGGACTTTTCAACAGGTTGGATTTTCTCTGTCCTTATTCCTCTAATCTGGGCAAGTTAATTTCTAAGTCAGGCAACAGCTAATTTAGGGGAATTTTTCCCTTTTGCAGCAGACTGGGAATACCCTTTGCCAATCTCCAGGGCTAAATCACATTTTTTTCTTGAATTTCAAATCCTTCTACTTATTGATTTACTTCATCTGTTTCATCATTGCCCTTTTGAAGGTAATCTGTTTTACTCTGGCTGCTTAAATGTTATCTCTGTTTTATGTTTTCAGCAGTTTTTCACAAAGTACCTGTTTTTGTTTTGTTTTGTATTTATCCTGCTTGGCATTCACAAAGCTTTGTGAATGTCTGTGCAATTTTTTTCCATCCATTTTGGATAACTCTGAACCATTATCTCTTCAATTACTACAGAATAATGGGTTCTGCCCCATTTGCTTTCTCCTCTCTTCTTGTAATTCCAATTACTTATATGTTAGACCATTTAGCTATGCTCTGCATATCTCTTCCACTGTTGTCTTAATTTCCATCATTTAGTTTTCCTTTGCTTTCATCTGGATATTGTCTTCTGTCCTCTCCTCCAAATTGTTAATTCTTTCTTAAGCTGTTTATTTCTGATGTTAAACTTTATCTTACGTACTCTTTTTCCATCTTCTATATTCTTAATTGCATTTATCTTATTTCCTACTCCCAGAATTATTTTATCATATAGCTTCAATTTCTGCTAAAATTCCTAACTTGTCATTCATTTTTTTTGGACATATTCATCATAATTAGTTTAAAATCTTCTATACCACCAACATCTGGTTACTATTTGGGGTTTTATTTTACATATACATATATATATATATATATATATAAATATACAAATATATATATATTTGGTCAGTTCTTGTCTTTTACATGTTTGATAATTTTTTTATAGAGCACTAATGTTTTGCATGAATTATTAAATAGAAAAATTAAAAAAAAATTAAGTTGGAAGTTCTGAATGGTGCTACTTCTGCCAGAGAGTGTTTACTTTTACTACTAGCTGACAATCAGGGTAGGAAGTGATAACCTTAATACAGCATGAGATTAAGCTGATTCAGAGGGAAGTTTTATTCATTATGATGTTTCTCATTTACTCCCCACTTTTGAGTAATGGCTTTTTTGGTGTGTCAACTGAAAACCCCATATGTTTGCCATGACCCTTCCTCCTTGGTGGGCTTGGAGTCCCATGGTATTTCTTAATGCTAGCTCAGATTCTCATTTTCTTAGCCATGGCTTTCTATTTACATTTTCAGTCTCTCAGGGCAATGCTTTAGAATTCGCAAATATCGCAGGAGGACTCAGAGTCAAGTGTCAAGCATACCTCTTTGGATTTCCCTTTCCACAGGATGTTGGATCTTCAAGTCCTCATCACCCTGACAGCTTTCCAATGCTATCACACTGAGTTTTTACAAATATCTTACCCATTATTTCTGCTTGCTCTTAGCAAAAAGATTGGTTTGATACAAGCTACTCTTCCATAATTGGAAGTAGAACTTCTACTCTCATGATCTAATTAATGATTTAGTTGGATCTAGATAACTAGGTTGGAAAAAATTCCCAACAGAAAATCGAAAACTTTGCTGTTGAAATTTTCCACTCACTGCTACTGCTTTACTATGCTTTCTTTCTGAGAACTTTTCTTTTCCATTTATTTTTATGAAGTCCTGTTTTTTGAAATTTCAAGATGATGTGCCTTAGACCTTTCTTCATCCTTTGTACTGGTCATTTAAAAACACTCTTTTAATCAGAAGATATGTTCTTCAACTTTAGGAACTTTTTAAATTATTCTTTATAATTTATTCTAGGCCATTTTTATTGCTGATTCCTTTTTAAATTCTCTTATTTGGGTGTGGATTCACTCAGACTGATCCTTTCTTTATATTTCCTTTCCTATTCTACAACTCTGTCACTTTATCTTACTTTCTGAAAAAGTTCCTTAACTCTGTCATCTAAGATTTCTATTGACTTTTTCATTTTTGCAATCATATTTTATGCATGTTCTTTCTGGTTCTCTGAAAGATACTTTTTATAGCATGCTTTTCTTGCCTTATGGAAATAAAATCTTTTATATTTCTGAGGATATTAATGATTTTTTAAATTCTAGTTTTTATCTCTGCATAATCTCAGATTTCTTCAAATTTTATTACTGCTATTTTTGTTCATATTGGCTTCTTTCAAGTTAAAGACTTTCTCTCAATGTGTGATGGTTTGCTCCTTGTCTGCCAGCTCACATTAAATAATCTGGCAAGAAAAAGATCACTGAGAGTCTATGAATATGACTGGAACTTGCTGACTAATGGTTTCACTATAAGGTGGTCTGTAGGGATTTCTCTCTGAAGACATTGAGATTCCTCAAAAAGACTTCCAGTTCCTTTCCTGCAGATTAATTTTGACTTCTGGTTTCCTGAGGATCTCTTGTATTTAGAATATTTAGTACATCCCTGCCCCCAAGTTATGGTCAGATGCTGTTTGAAATTTTTCGGAAAGTGAACCCCCAGTTTTTTGCTAGCATGGGTGAGGACCAATAATGGGGAGAGAATCTGACAGTTAACTACTTCCTAAAGAATCTTCCAATTAGAACTGCTTTTTAATTCCTCTTAAACACAACTTCCAGCATGGTGCCCAATACCTTTGACCTCTAGTAAGCGGTTTTGCAAAGCAAATTAACTTGCTAGTGAGCTTCTCTCAGTGACAACTTAGACTTCAGATTTCTCAAGTTGGCTATTCCAGTCACCACTTGTCCACCTACTGTCCTGCTTTCTGTCTTGTTCATGCCTGTGCACTGACGGTCTTCATAAACTGTTGTTTTGGTGGAATTTCAGAAGGCAGCAGATAAAGGCATCCATTCAAATACCATCATTAACTCGATGCCACTGTTTGCTTTTAATAAGATACCATTCTGGGGATGCCTGGGTGGCTTAGTGGGTTGAGCATCCAACTTTGGCTCAGGTCATGATCTCACAGTTCACAAGTTCAAGTCCCATATCTGGCTCTGTGCTGACAGCTCAAAACCTGGAACCTGTTTCAGATTCTTTGTCTCCCTCTCTCTCTGCACCACCCCCCTCTCACTTGTGCTCTCCCTCTCTCAAAAATAAATAAACATTTAAAAAAATAAAAAAATATATATGCCACTTTGTACCATTTTACAAGGGCATGTGTTATTTTTTAATAAAAATATATTAGCAAGTAAATATTTTAAAATATAAATGTATAAATTTGCTGTCCCAGAGAATGGATGTGAGTGTCAGAACTTTTTTTTAAGTTAATATATTTATTTTGAGACAGAGATTCAGAGAGAGAGGGAGAAGAGAGAATCCCAAGAAGGCCCCACACTGTCAGTGCAGAGCCCGACACAGAGCCCCACAAACCAAACCATGAGACCGTGACCTGAGAGGAAATCAAGAGTCAGATGCTTAACCAACTGAGCCACCAAGGCACCCCAAGAGCCAGAAATTTTGAGTACCAAAGACATGGCTGGTACTCAAGTGGGATTTTCTGGCATAAAACATGAAAGAGCTTTATGTTGTTTGATTTTTTAATTAACAAGCATTCATTCATGATGTAATTAAATTTGAAAATATATATACAAATATAGCAGGACATTTTGGCATGAATAAGATTGATGGTGGACTTGGATGAGCATTATTGATAGAACATATATTTGAAAGATGAAAAAAATGCTGGTATTGACGCTTGTGAAAGACAAGTTCATATTTTGCTAGAACTTAATTATCCCAGAGAAAAATCTGTGTGTATATATAAATGCCTTTGTGTGGGTACACATAATTTTTAAGTTATATAAAAATCAAGTTAAGCAAGATCCATCCAGGACTCAAAGAACATAATACATGAATAATTTGAAGACTTTCTATTAAATGCCGGAAGCTTAAATTTATAAATTTAATGTCAGTCAAGTATTGATTACCAAGACTTCAAAACTCATAAATTTGTAAAACCTCATTCAAGAAAGGCTTGGCATCATAATCACTTTGGCTTTTGTCCCTTTTTTATAGGCACTTACTGATTATCAACATTGTACCAAGCAGTACAGTGGTATTAAGATACACAGAAGCCAATTCCTGATATGAGATTTCCTGATTCTACCTTGGAATTTGTTATTGTACCTTGAATGAAGTGGGCAGGCCCCTCAAGTGTATTTTCTTTCTTTCCTTCTTTCCTTTTTTTTTTCTTTTTTTAAGTAGGCTTCACACCCAGTGTGGAGTTGACCACAGGGCTTAAACTCACAAACCAGAGATCAAGACCCGAGCTAAGATCAATAGTCTAATGCTTAACCAACTGAGTCACCCAGGCACCTGCTGCTATTTCACTTTTAATAGGTAACAGCTAATTTCTCTGTCTGCTATTTCTCCAAGTTCAATTTCTTCTGCCTCAGCTATGCAGCACTTTTTAACTACTTGTGGTATTTCTTACGATTGTTTCCTCCGTCTGGTACTCTACTAATTTCTGTTCCTGCTTTCTATTCCTAAAAGTTCTCTACTACAAGAGCTGCAGTGAGGCTGTTCAGAAACTCAAAGACAACTCCAACTCTAAGACAAGTCCAACTTGGGAATGCTCTGCAGGGGCCACTTACCTACCTGTCTAAATTTTACCGTTCCTTGAAGAACTTTCCAATTTACTCAAATCCCCTTTTACTCAAATTCCCAATTTACTCAGATCCACTTACAACAGTTGCTACATGCAATCAGAACTACAGAAGTGGTAGCCACTAGTATTTTACTTATTTTACAAATGGGAGATTGGCTTGGAGGGATTTAAGTTATTCGGGTTCAAAGAGCTGGCATCGTGTCAATTAATGACTGTATTATTGTTTAAACAGTTGTCTATTTTTGGACACCTATTCTAATCCTCGATATTCTGAAAAATGCTTCAATAAACACCACTATATCTAAATAATCATGTTCATCCTAGTTCTCCCCACCACACATACAGGATAAAATCCATAGAGTCATAGAGTATGTCCAAATTTAACATTTTGGTGTATGGCCAAAATATCTTTCAACTTCATCTCCTAGCAGCCATACATGAAGATGTTCATTCACTTCAACTCTTATTAACATTGGGTAATATTTACTTTTTATACCAGAATCCACCTACCCTCAATTTTAACACTTGTTAAGACAATTTTGTTTTTTTTTTTTTAAGTAGTTTCTTCTTTGCCAATATTTGGCAAGAATTAAACAACATCAAAATCTCTGTTCATTTAGAAAATATAGATCAACATTCCAAACTATTGTCCTTGTTTCCCAGCACAGACTAAATTTTTTTTTGGAAAAGTACATCATATCCAACATATTGTGGTTGAAAGAACACTGGGTTGGCATCTACTATGTGTCATCTGGATAAGTATTTCCCTTTCTTCTCAATGTTCTCTCATGGGGCATGGTTATAAGTCGTTTGCTTGGTCCCTTTCCTCTGAATATGTTAATTGGAAATGAAATTTAGGTTATTCTAGATACATCTTGAAGACAAATAATGTTTGGACATCTTGTGTTTGTTTTTGATTTTCCCTAAAGAGTATGCTTTAACCCATTCTGTTTTAGCCATAGATACAATACTGTTTATCAGCCTCTGAAGATCGTTTCTCCCTGTCTGAGACTACAGCGGAAGCTGGAGTGGTGGTGGTCAAGGTGGAGAGATAGAAGAATAGGAAAACAGATTGATTTGGGGATTCTTTATCGAATGGGTGTTTGGAGATACCATGCTAAACAAGTAAGAATATTAAGAAGTATAAATTCTGCATGTCAACTATTCAAAGGTTTCTTAAGTCTTAGCAACTAAAAACAAATCTAAAGTTGAAAAATTAAATACCTGAGGGAGGAGTAAAGCCTAGACACTCCATAGCTAAACTGTCAGTTCCATGTCAATACCTCTGGTAATTGATCGAGAAATGAAACGTCTATGAAGACAGCTATGACTTTCATCTCTGCTACAGGCAGAACAGCAGAAACTTGTTCAGTTGTGTTAGATACACACATGCATGAGAGAAGAGAGACAGTATGTTGGTACAAGTTTAATAACTAGATCTCTAAACAAAAGAAAGCCCTGATTTGTGGCATTTGCCAATTTCTGTAGTGTAAATGCTCCCGCCATGGCCAATTTCAACCTCCCAACAAGATGTCACTGACTGTGGTGTTGGGAAGAGGTTCATATAATCAACTTTCACAAGCCGGTGCAAGCCAGACCTAGCATGTCACTACGGAGCTTCAAAACAAATGGCAATCTACTATATCATCACAGGAGTCTGTAACATCAGCTGCCTACATCACTACACATAGTAAACCTAATGTGTGTTGTCAAATGTAGAAAAATGCTTAACAAGGACATAGGAGTAAACTTTCATACTTGTTCTGTCCCTCAGCTTATATGGTCCATGCTACCCCTTGAGCTGCATCTAAAAAGTTTCCTCCTTGATCTGTGGAAAATAAATGAAAATGACCTTCTGGAGGCTGAAGAAAATAAATTATTAACCCCTAGGGCCACAGAAAATAAATAGGGAGGCTTTGTTCAAACTAAAGAAAATAAATTAAACATAAAAGATGCTATTTCAGGGACAAAGATTTATCATTTTTAAAGCTGGTTGAGGGCTAGACTAATGTTGCAAAGTTCCAGAGAGTAGCTTCTACATGGCTTCCCTAAAAAACTCATTATAAACCAACTACAGCCATCCTCTGAATTGCAAAACGCCCAGGCAGTAGTCTGGTAGCTCATCCCTCTGCCTATTCTTCAAGAAAGAAATTGTCTTCTTTCTTTATGGAATATTATGCCCCTGTTCTTTTTCCTTCCTAAGTTGCATTGCATGTAAGTGGTAAATTGTCCTATTTCAGCTGAGAGACAACTCACCAAAGAACATATTCAAAGGCATCTTTCCAGCTTCTTAAACAGTCTCCTTTTGAAAGTGTGGAGTGATCCACTCACTATCTTCCTATGGTTAACAATGATTTCACTGGCTGACTTGTGTCTCAAAGAGCCTAACTTTGAATTATTATTTGGTATGGCAGGATTCCTTGTTACACCTATAAGAACAATGAAATAATTGAATCTGAGGGAAAGAATACACATGAATTTGAAAAAGGGTGCATTTCGGTGTTAGTCCCTATTAAAGATTTCCTGTTTATTCTCTAGAAGATGCCACATAAATTAAACATAAGAAAAATAGAAGATAATCTTGCCATTTGCTCCCAAACTGAGAAGTATTTATAACTGAAAAAAATTAAACCTTTTGTTTTCCAGTTTCTGTTATGAATAGGTTAATCCCAAGACATGCATTGAGCACCTACCATGTGATGGCAACTGTATTAGTTCCTAAAGCAGTCTTTCTCATCTTTGTCTGCATATCAGAATAAATTGCATAGCATTTTTAAAATAACTGATATCTGAGCCCTCACCTCAGAGAATCAGATTCAATGCATCCAGAGTGGGACTCTAGTATATTTAAAATCCTGTGTGATATGCATCCAGGGTTCTGAGCATTATATTAGAAATGCCAGTGAGACTAAGATCTGGTTACTGCCCTCAAGTAGCTGCCATCTAAAAAGGGAGATGTCTTAGCTCAAGTGGCCATAACAAAATAATACAGATTATATCCATCAATTCTTATGTATATGAGGATGGTTGCACCTGGGTCCAAATATTGAGTACTATATTTGAAATACAGATTACTACTTTCAAATCTTTAAAATATCAAAAATGGCCTCAATATCACTGACTGTATTCCTTACATTGTGCCTTTTATTTCTGTGACTTAATTACCTCGTAACTGGAGGCTACACTTGTGGTGAGCAAAGCATAATGTCCAATCACTGTGCTGTGCACATGAAACTAATGTAACACAGTGTGTCAGCTATACTCAAAAAATTAAAAATTTTTAAAAAGAAAATGCTAAAACATTAATTAAAAAGACCTCATTATTATGGAACATTATATTGTTGCTATGAAAATATATGCTTAGTAAATGATCATTTATTGGAAGATCACATTAATGAACAATCTCATCTAATACAAACATGACCAAGAACCCAATATTAGGCATATGTGTGCATGTATGTATACACAGACACACACTATAAGAGGTATCTTAAACTCCATATATTTAACTACAGAATGCCAAGTTCTTTATTCAGAACTCAATTAGTCTCACTTTGTATTCCTCAGCCAAAGGCAAATTAAGGGGGTAGAGGATACTAGTGTAAGATAAATTGTCAGCATAGATGATGTTAACAATCTACAGATGGGTAAGTAAGTGATGAGGCAGAAGAATGTTCAAATTCATACATAAATAACATGAAAACTGAAAACGGCCTCAGTTGGGACCATCTCACCGAAGGTTTGTAGATATTTCAAAAGTCTCTATGGGATTCAGTCTATTAGTACACCATAGAGTATCCAGTGACAAATGCTGACTGTGCCTAATCTGGAAAGTAAAAATTATATTCAATATTATTTAGTAAGGCAAGTTTTACAATACTTGGAAGCACAGTTCTTTAAATTTTAAAAAGTTAATTTCTGTATTGGCATAGTTAAGTTTCTTTCAGTCGTGTGAAATCCTAATTCAAGAATAACGTGGGTGGGGGATGGGCTAGATGGGTGATGGGGATCAAGGAGGGCACTTGTTGTGATGAGCAATGGCTGTTGTATGTAAGCGATGAATCACTGAATTCTACTCCTGAAACCAATATTGCACTGTATGTTAACTAACTAGAATTTAAATAAAAATGTGAAAAGGAATTTTAAAAAATAACAGATAATTGCTTATAGAAAACAAGGTAAATACAATGCCCACATCTTGGTTAACAATACAAGCAATGTGTGCCATTGTGGTTTTTTTGTTGTTGTTGTTCTGTAGGTATATTCAATTCTGGGGCTTTATGAAGAGTATAGTATGATAATTTGATTCTAACTCTAAAACTCAAGCTCTTTCTGATATGCTAAAACAATTCTTTAAAATGTGTATGAGGGAATTCAACAAGATAGGAATACTTCTTTGATATAGGTTAAATTTCCCTGAAAAGATAAATAGGACTCCTATCTGCTAAATGGGCATAACACTTTTAATAAGTATTCCAACCTAGAGGCTTAAAAAGTACATGAATACGTAAATACAAGCAACATCGTGAAAGGGACCCCATATTTCTTTATTCCTCTATCAACAGGAATCGTAATCTTTCCTTTGCAAAAGGATGAGCAACTCTTTGAAAAACTGGTCAGAGAAATCAGTTGTTAAAAGTATAAACGAAGACTTTAATCATGCATAGTCAGAAACCATATTTGAGGATCATGCATTTCCATGTGACCTAATTTTAGATGTCCTAAAAAGCTGTAGTTGTACTATTATTAAAGCTTTAAAGGGTTTTAAAATTTTCTGACTTAGCTGGAGATCAATAAAATTAATCAGACTTTTCCCAAGCAATTAGGTGTTGATAAGAGACTGTCATCCCATTCTATTTGTTGAGGCATCACTTGAATTTCATTTGGACTATTTGCTTCCTGCATACTTCTTTAAAATAAAAATTTTGTACTGGTTATAAAGTTATAACCAGTTTTTATTCATATAAAACAACAACAAAAAAGAACAGTCATACCCATCACCCAGAATCAATAACTCTTAACAAATCAGTGTAATTTAGGTTAGTTCTGATCATATTACATATATACAATTTTAAATACTGGGGTTTTATTTTCACTGAAAATATCTTAAATAATATTTCCCCATGAAGTCTTTTGTTAATATCATTTTAAATGCTGCATATCATTCTATCTAATATCCAATTTACCGAATTTATGTTGTTTCCAAATATACCACAAACTTCACAGCTCCTATGAGAAACATGAATAGTGTTAAATGAGATATCAATAAAAGCTTTCAACCGATGTGGAGGCATTAGCTGATCAATCGATCACCGTGTATGTGTTTAGCATCTGTTTTGTGTCTCACGCTGAACTAGGAGTTATAAAGATGACTTGGTTCAGAAGTAGGAGGATGCAAGGTCAGTGGGAATGAGAGGGCAGGGCTGTGGTCCTAAGAAAGAACCCCCACCTGAGTCCTGGGTTGTCATCCCAACCACATCTCCCCAGTGCCCTGTAACTAACTCTAGGCAAGAGATCAAATTGCCCTGAGCCCATTTCCTCTACCTTTAAATGAGAATTAACTGACATAATCCACATAATCCTCTTAGCTATGTCCCTGACTCACAGAAAATGTTCACTAATTGCTAGTACTGTTTTCATAGTCACTTGCTATGTGATCTTGGTCAAATTCTGAGATTCATAGAGTGTAGGTTTCCTTAAAGCTCCCATAATGGCCACTAGGAAATGTGGGATAATTCCCAGGACAGGAAGGTAAGTGAAACTTTGTATCTTATAGGAAGAAAACACATGAATTAACACATTAACACAAGGGACTGTCACTGTGGTACATACACCCTTTATATGTGTACTTACTTATACTCTTGAATACCCCTGGGGAACGGATCATTTTAATACATGTTATGAGGTAAGGAAACTAAAGTTAGAAAGCTAAAGTAACTTCCCCAACCTTAGTTAACTTGTGAGTAGCCAGCCATGGTTCAAATCTAGTGGACTGACTTCACAGCACGTCCTGGGACTCTGTACTCCCTTGCTGTTAAAAAAGTTAAACAGGAAGGAAGGAACAAATGAAGAAAACAAATATTTTTATAAAACAGGAAGTACTTTCAATAAATAGAAAGTTGCACTTAATTTATTCTATTTGCAACTTTAATATTCAAATAATATGTTTGCTTTATGATTAGGGTTAATTTACTTAAAAAATGTATTAAGGGATGGGGCGCCTGGGTGGCTCAGTCGATTAAGTGGCCGACTTCGGCTCAGGTCACGATCTCGCGGTCTGTGAGTTCGAGCCCCGCGTCAGGCTCTGTGCTGACAGCTCAGAGCCTGGAGCCTGTTTCAGATTCTGTGTCTTCCTCTCTCTGACCCTCCCCCGTTCATGCTCTGTCTCTCTCTGTCTCAAAAATAAATAAACGTTAAAAAAAAAAATGTATTAAGGGATACTATACATCAGTAACTGTGTTAGATGCTGGAGTTACAAATATTCCCATGATGTGTGAATATCATTATATTATATGGTAACATAAGGTTGCAAGTGAAATTAACATCCCTATTCCGCTGACCTTGAAATAGGAGGATTGTTCTGGATTATCTGGATGGGCCCAATGTAATACCAACGGTTCTTTAAAGTGAAAGCAGAGACCTGTGAACAGGACAGAGTGGCAGGATATGAGAACGAAGTCTACTGGCCAGTGTAGGCTTTGATGATGGAAGGGGAGGCCACCAGCCAAAGAATGCAGGCAGCCTCTAGCAGTTGTGAGAGCCAAACAAAAGGAATTCTCTCCTAGAACCTCAAGAAAGGAACAAAGCCCTGCTGACACCTTGATTTTAGCCCTGTGAGACCCATTTCAGATTTCTGACCTCCAGAACTGTCAGATATAAATGTGTTTTGTTAAGTCACTAAGTCTGTGGTCATTTGTTATAGCAGTAATAGAAAACGAACACAACAGCTTAAAAACCGTTGCTGAATTGGTATAGGGAGACTAAAACATCTGGGGGAGAACTCATGAAAGTCTGCACTCAAATTCCTTTGCATTTGTCTTGTTTCCCTTTGAAGACAGTATATTTGTAAACTGGGAAAGATGCATTATTCGTGTGCTTTATGCAAGAAGGAAAACAAGGCACTGCATTGAGTATAACTATACTCAGAGAAAATGTATCGAAGGACAGGAAAATAAATGAAAACATATCCTTTTGATTAATATAAAACAACATTTCTATGTATACTTTTGTAAGATTCTCTACTTTGACTTCTGGATTAGCCAATCCCTCCCTCCCTCACCTATTTATTTAACAACACCGGTGAGTAAACTACTCTGTGCCAGCCAGCATAGAATGCCAGGTACACAGATGAACAGGGCATAACCCTATCTGCTTCAGAAAACCAATGCTAGAAATGTTTTAAAAATACCAGGGAAATTCGGGGGCGGCTGGGTGGTTCAGTCAGTTAAGCCTCTGACTCCAGCTCATGTCATGATCTCATGGTTCAAGAGTTCAAGCCCCCTGTTGGGCTCTGTGCTGACAACTCAGAGTCTGGAGCCTGCTTTGGATTCTGTGTCTCCCTCTGTCTCCACTAACACTCCCCCATTTGTGTTCTCTCTCTTTCTCCTTCTCCCTCCCTCTCTCTCAAATAAAAAAATAAAACATTAACAAAATACCAGAGATGGGGAGCTCAAGTGCTTAACCAGAAAAGAGAAATACTGTAGCATCCCATGCCTGCCACCCACTACTGAATGATGTTAACAATTTGTGCTGCAAGTGATTTATATCACAGGGAAAATTGTAATAGAGCTTTTTTCTTATGTTTCTTTCCAAAAATATTACCTGTGTTGTTTAAAATGCACACCATCACATTTGAAAACGGCTATCACATGCTAACTGCAAAGAGAATAAAACTGTTTTGTTGGGCTTAGCACTTTCCAAAGCTCTGGGAGTTTATCATCAAAATAAAAACCCATTGTTCAGGGAGAAGTGAATAGCAAGAACATCAAGAATCGTAGAGAAGATTATTCATTTGCAGTCCTATTTGGCAGGATGTCAAATCTGTGAGCTTTGTTGTGCCCTGAATTGCTGAAGTCACAATGCTTGGTCTGGCCAATTTTCACCTCCTTGGCCTCTCTTCACCAGTTGGGCCAATTTACCATATTGGACCTGCCTCCAGGCTCTGCTAGCATTTTTAATGAGGATTTTGCCTCCTTCCCCCTTGCCTCTGAGATATCTTCACTATGCTTGAGTGGATTCAAGATCGTGTAGAAGTAATGGAATTAGGCTGTCAGCACAGCTCTGCTTAATATGTTTTTAGTCCGCTTTTGTTTGAGGGATTCATCTTTCTTAAATTCTCAGTGCTCTTCAGCACCACCGAACAGAATAACATTAGCGTGCTCTTGTCATTATATCACTAGTTAGACATACCCTTCTTTTGCAGGAGAAAACTCAGAGCAATAGCACTCATTAGCTACTTACATTAAAGCCTTGACAAAACCCAGGTTGGAGTGTGAAAACTCATTTACACCTGCTGGAAGGGGATCATTAGCCAGCTGAATGATTAGAGCAACTGCATGCCCAGGACTGGGAAGGACAAGAGGGTCCCAGGGTTCGAAGTCTCAAAGCTTTTAATGCCAATGGTGTTGAGCACTTAAGAATTCTGATACCAGAATCAGAATTAGTTCTATGACAAGCCTAAAGTGACACAGCCCTGCATTACTTCAGGGATTTTTCTTCACCCTAAGAAGGGCAAGGTCAAGAACACGCTGTTGATTAGAAAGTGCCAAGTATGGTGATCAGCAAGCCCTTCTTAAATTTAGCATGCTTTGCTTCAAGAGTCTTCATAGTATGGGGTTATTTTTTTTCTCTTTACTGTTTCTTTTTTGTCCCCCTGAGGAGTGGAGTTGGAAGATAATATGGCTATACTGTTTTGTTTTAATGGAACTAAGACATGCACAATTAAAGACAATTCAACACACAAAATTAGAGACCATCTAGTCCAATGCTCCAGGTAGGTAGTGGCCTGCAAGAAACTCATGCATCCTTGCCATTGAAACAGGAAGTGCACAGGCTGCTCCTCCACTGTTCCTCTCCTCTCCCTCTTTCGTCATTCAAATACTCACCTTCCCCTCTACAAACGTGCAGAGAGCAGATGTGCAAGTCCTGTGTCAACACTGTTCATCCACGCAGTGTGATGCCAGTTTTCCCTTCTTACAGGTACCCACCCCCAACCTCTCTAAAGAACTCTTAAGTTTCTCCCACCATTTGTCTTTAAAGCAAGAAGGACCTATGCACTCCCATAAGTTTCCTGCTCTTCCTATCTTATACAACCCTAAAGCAGAAAAGGAGGAGATTGTGGGTTCTTACCAAAGCCTTATAGGCATGTATGGCCCCAGGTCCTGTGGCTCCTTCTTACTTCCCTACTTAGAATGTTGAGTAGTTAGTGCATCTTCACCCAAGTTTTGGACACCTGTTAGCATCCTGATGAAAGAGGTACATTCCACTTATCATTACTTCCATCAATCTGACTCTATAATATAAAGTCCTGCCCTCCTTGTTGGCCGGTTTAATAATACAATTTTCCTTCTGCCTCAGCAACAGCTCAGCTCAAATCTTGACTGAACAAAGTTGCTGAACAAGTGGGGTGGGGGGGGGGTGCTGAAAGCAGGAGAAGAGCTCCCTAGGGGGACTCTGGAAGAGCTAACTCCTTCCCCAAGCCCAGCAAACATCTGCTCCTGACACTATTTCTCAGAAATCACAACAATCCCTGTTGAAGAAAAGGGAGGGAGGGAGGGTTTGCCAGGTCTGCATTTCCTTTGGTTGAATAGTCACCACTGAGCTAACTTTTAGAAAACAAAAGCAAAGACTCCCTTTCAAAGTGAAGTAGAAAAGTTACCTTCTCTGAAAAATATGCCTCCCACCCCCCACCAGAGTTTTTGGGTTGTCAACACAATCACTAAGATTTTGATAAAAGGGAAGTTGAGAGCTGAGGATTGAGGACAATTGAGTTTATCAGCAAAATTTCTCTGAAGGAGTTTTGCCAAGGTGCTGCTTCTAACTCGGGCTGGGAACAACTACAGATACATGACAGACAAAGGAAGGAAAGGGAGCCTGGGTGAACTTTATTTTGGTTATGAATGTGAGTCTTCAAATGAAAAGCATATAGTTCACTTGTGTTAGAGGGGACAAAATATATTGAATCAGCCTTGCAAAGAGAGATTTCAACATTGCTTTAACATAATCAGTGCTCTCCCCAAAGCTCAAAAAAAAAAAAAAAAAAAAAAATTGTAAGCTGAATCCCAATGTTGTTACTATTTTTTTAATTTCTTGTCCCAAATAACTTTTTGCCCAGAGAAAAGAGGCCTTACAGAAAACACATGTGGTGATGCGTAGGACAGAAGAAAACCCTGTAAATCAGGAACTCTGATATTCTCTCTTGGCTTGGACTGTGGGTAAGTTAAAATAATGCTCTGAATACTTTCTAGAATTACCATAACTATTCACACTTTATAAAACACTTTCCATCATATGATCTCACTTAGACCTTGGAAGGATCTCATAAAATTTCTACTTGCTACCTCTAATTTTATAAATTAGAAAGCAAACACATTAAGTGTAAGGGTCCTGCTTAACGTCACAGAGCCAGACAATGTTAAAGTTGGATCTCAAAACAAAGTTTCATGGTTCCATTTCCTCATACTGTCTTTTTCCCCTGAACTAGCTCCAAGAATTGTCCAATACCTTTCCTACCTATTTGACTTTATTTTGTAGTACTCTGACAAAGAGACCCCACTTAAGTCAGGGTACTGACTTCACTATTCCCTCAACAGTGGCCAACTCAAGTGTTAGACCTTAAATAAATGTTTGTCTGATGAACGAATCCATATACCATTTATTGAGAAGATATTTCAAGTACCTTACCTGATGTTCTTATATCCACAATTTTGTCTGGTCCTTAAAACACATCTATAAGGTGTCACGCCCATTTTATAGGTGAGAATGCTAAGACTCAGAAAAGTTAATTTTCCCAGATCATTCAACTTGAATGTGTACTTCAACCTGCACTCTGTTGATCCTGTATCTCTCCTCTCCTCCCCACATCTTTCCTCACCCAATCTGCACTATCCAATACAAGAATCACTAGTGATGTGGGGCTAATGAACACGTGATATGTGACTAGTCCAAACTGAGATTTGCTAGTAACTATACAAAATGCATCAGATTTCAAAGACTTAATATGAAAAAATGCAAAAAAATATTTTCATGTTGATCACGTTATAAATCATATTTTGGGTAGATAAATATACCATTAAAATTTATTTCTTTTATCTCTTTTTATTTTTTTGTTCATGGCTACTAAAAAATTTTAAATTACATAACCGGCTCACCTTTGTGACTTGGGTTGTATTTCTATTAGATGGTGTTGGTCTAAATATTCCCTATGATCTTTCAAGCCTCACCTTCTCAAATATTAAACCAAACAGCCCTTCTTTAGATTTCTAAGTCACTTGAGGGGCGCCTGGGTGGCTCAGTTGGTTAAGCGTCCGACTTCAGCTCAGGTCATGATCTTGCAGTTTGTGAGTTCGAGCCCCACGTCAGGTTCTGTGCTGACAGCTCGGAGCCTGGAGCCTGCTTTGGATTCTGTCTCCTTCTATTTCTGCCCCTCCCCTACTTGTGCTATGTCTCTATCAAAAATAGATAAACGTAAAAATAAATTTAAAAAATTCATTTCTAAGTCAGTTGAAATAAATATATACCATGAAATGCAGTACTTCCTTAAATTCTTTCCTAACTCTTCTGTGGGGAAGGAGTCAAGGAACAAAAACATTTTCTAATCTGCTCCCTTAATATATGATTCAATTTTGGTGTGAATTCAAGTTCTCATTCTTTTCCCTTATCCCTCCTCTCCTGCATCTCTGTCTAATAATAAGTGCCATTTTTAAAGTGTCTACTATTATATTAGTATATGCTAGAATATGCTCCAATAATCAATGAGCCTAAAAGCTTAACAACGAAAGTTCATTTTTTCACTGGTATAAAATCACTGGCAGGTATGGGCTTCTCCTTAAGTATTGGCTTATACTCCAGGTCACTTTGATTTCATGGTACCTCCATATGAGCACAGCTTTCATTATCACACTAAGAGGAAGAGCACATCAAATTAATACTTCCACTCAGAAGTGATATGTGTTACTCCCACAACATTTCACTGGCTATAGAAAGCCTTATGGCTAGGCTTAACTTCAAAGGAATGTGTAAGAACAATTCTATGTATTTCAAGTGACGATAATGGAATATTAGTGAACAGTGGTAATGTCTACCATAACACCTTGCTGAGTGTTACAGTAGGTGACCTTGTGCTATTTCTAACTCTTATAACAATATTCTAAAGTGTATACTAACACCATTAAACAGAGGAATAAGACAGAGATTAAATAAGAGGAATAAGAGGGAGATTAAATAAGTTGCCCAAATTCACAGTGAATCAGTAGCTGAGTTAGGGTTTAGCCAGAACTCAAATCTTTCTGGTTATAAAACCTGAAAATTCCCAAATTTCTCCCTTATGCTTACTCTAAGAGAATCATTCATTTCTGTCATGGGTCCTTTTTAGCACTTGGTTCAAATTTATAACCTTTTATAATTCATTCTTTGTGATTATCTATGTGGCTGACTTTTCAGCTATACTGTGAGCTACTAAAGGGAGATGATTATCTACCTTCTATGCCTAAAAGAGTACACAGTACAGAACTGTGGTTTAGGAAATGCTTTTTAATTGAATGACTCACTGATCCATTTTCCAGGGAATACTATGGAACCACTCAAATGTGTAAAGGTTATTCTATAGACCTTATGTAATTTAAAGTTCTATAAAAAGGGCATTTTTATATGATAGCCATAAGGGGAGAAGTTTTTACAGAGTAATAATGTTCTAGTTAAGGAAACAAAGGTAACTGAGAGAAAAGCTATTCAGGAAAAACAAGTCAATGTGATTCTCAAGTCGACCCAATCACAGTCAAACCCAGGGATCCAAAAACAAGCATCTAGCAAACCAAATCCATCCTCACTTGTTTGTTTAAATATTGACTATGCTGCCTTTGTGCTCCAATGGCAGAGATGAGTATTTCCAAAGTAACAACTATCTGGCCCCTTCCAGGAAAAAAAAAAAAGGCGGGGGGAGAGGGGGAAGCCCCTGGTCAAACCAAAACTCTTTTCTTGAGAGTTAAACTGAATCAAAGCAATACGTGAATTCAAGGGTTTCATTACAGAAAGAACTTTTCAGTGCTCTCCCACCAAGGACAAAACAATATACTTGCAATAAAGAAAGCTGGTTTTACTGGCTCATTGTAACAAGAAGGAGCACTCCATGGGGAACTGTAAGGTGTATCTGAAAGAGTATTGGGGGAGGGGGTTGTAGCATCATACACGTGTTAGGTGATTTGGGGGAGGGTTTAAGACAGTATAGTGGGTACTGCCAAAAAGTTGGGGAAAATTCTGACCAGGTGTCTGCATTAGACAGAGTTCTCCCAAGAAATAAAACCAGTAGGAAATACATTATGTATACATACATAAAACATATCTATAGATGATAGGTAAAAATAGATATAAGGAGATTTATTATGAGGAATTGGCTGACAATGTTATGGGGGCCAAGAAATCTCACAATTTATTGTCTGCAAGCTAGAGACCCAGGAAAGCTGGTGGAATGATTACATGTGAACGTAAAGTCCTGGTAACCAGTGAATCAATGGTGTAAATCCAAATCCAAGGGTAGGAAAGGATGAAATGAGATGAGAGGAGATGACCCAGCACAACCAGTGAAGCAGGGAAAAAAGGACAAATTTCTCCTTCCTCTGACTTTTGTTATATTCATGCCCTCAACAGACTGGATGGTGTCCACCCACACTGGGGAGGTCAATCTGCTTTACAGTGTCCACCAATTCAGATGCTGGTCTCATCCATAAACATCTTCAGAGACATACGCAGAAATAATGTTTATTCTGGGCACTTGTGTCCAGTGAAGATGACACACAAAATTAACCATGACAGTATTTTAACACTTTTTATCTAAAAGGGAAGAGGAATGGAGCAGGGTTAAACCACACAGAAGCAGCAGTCACTCCTATTAGCTGTGGGATGGAGATGTTTGATCATTGCTTGGTTTGGACAGTGTTCTTGTTTTTATGCCTCAAATTACAGAGTGGTATTGTTTTGACTTGTTCCATCATGGTCACAGAGTGACCTTGTCTGATACTGAGCTGTGAAATTATTTATGTTCATTAGAAGAACACCATGACCCAGCTAAGAGTAATCAAAGAACTAATTTTTTTCTCTCTCAGCACCTTGCCATAAGCTCCTCACAGGAACACAACAAAAGCGACCCCTCCCCCCTTTAAATTAGGTAGAGACCTTAGTGTGTTACAAAGAGTACAAGGTTTACAAGCAGACAGATCAGAGTTTAAAATACAAGCTCCAACATTTTCAACTACGTCATTTCTGAAAAATCTTAGAATAACATTGTTTTTCTTATAAACCTTATAAAGCTTAAATAAATAGGCCTATTTTTCCTATATGTAAGACAATGAAGTTGTTATAAGGATTATGTAAAATAATGTTTGTATTAACACAAAGTATAGTGTCTGTCACACAGGAAGGATTTGATAAATGATAGCTACTGTTAATACCAAATAATGATGGGCATCTCTTGCATCAAATATTTCATTTTAATGAACATGAACAATAAAGCAACAAGTATGATGTTGTTAATTGATAGGTAACAAATTTACCATTTTTTGTGGTAGACTATTCAGTGACCTAGAAAAAATATTGCAAAATAGCATTAAATGCATGCTCCCAATTTTCATGAATAAACTATCTTCAGATATTGGCAAAGTTAACTATTTTTATATACCAATAAGTGATTTATATTTCTCCTTCTATATGTTGAATATTCATATTTGGCCATTTTTACAGGTTGTTGAATATTTTTTGTACATTACCACGTCCAAAATAAATAACTGATCACCTTTCTTTTAAAAAGGTCCCTGCACGGCTATACTGACGAGGAGAATCACATTATCTGGCTATTCGGCTTTCACTTTACAATTCATGTCATCATGTTGAAAAATGATACGAAAATGAAATAAAATTATAATTTAAAAAAAGATTTTATAGGACTAAAAGGAGCTAATTTTGACTGAGCTGCAGAATTGAGGTAGGTTGAGCCAACAAAAGGGGAATACTATGGGCCATCTGGTTCTCACCAAATTGTTCTTAGAGCTGACAAATATGTTATGAGCCATTAACAACTCTTTAGTTGGCCATACATAAATTACCACCCTAATTAGTTGGTTCAGTTTTGATATGGTGGTTTACAAGGCACCAGACAGAAAAGACCAGCTCCTGCCTGACTTTAGAATGAGTTCATGTTAAAATGTTGGCAATAGGGTAGATACATCTCAATTATACGTTCTAGTAATATCAGAAGAATGTGGTATGAATTCCATATGGTGGACAAATAGGCCAAAGAGTTTTGGGTGACATCAGAGCACATGGAAACCTACTGGAATCTTGGTATTTTACCAAGTGCTCAATAACAGATGGGATGTAAAAAAACAAACAAATAACAACAACAAAAAACACATGTTTAGTTTTAATGGTTGCCATGGGACACAGTTAATATCTATTTTAATACAATGAACTGTAGCTAAGAGTTAAAAAAAATAAAATGTGAAACATTACAAGTAAAGTTGTCTACCCAAGTTCAGAGACTTCACAGGACAGACATCTTTAGGGATTTAAAATTTGAGGTAAAAATTAACATAGTACTAGGAATTTGGAATTCCTGGGAGAATAAATAAGAAAGAAAATATTTTTCTCCAAAAAAGAACACTTGTGTTCAATTCTGGGGCACAAGATTGAAACAGCAAATTTTCTTATGTAAGGCTATGACAGCAGAGGCATAATTGAACAGATCCAAAATTTTGTGACAAGAACTAAATTATATATAGGGCTATATTTATAGAAGTAAAGCACAAAATAGGCAATGATCACTGGGAAAGACTAGTCAGAGAAATGGATGCTATTGAGACCCCACCAAAATCCCCTTTACCAGCTGGTGCACCCCAAGCCTTGCTGTAAATGCTGGCTGATGACTTTTTATAGCTCCCCTCTTCTCTGGGGGTTTACCTTTGTCCAAAGGTGAACTGCCTTCTTGATACATTCTGCATATACCTACAAATCTTGGCCAGTCACTGACTGGGTACTAGCAAAAGGCTATTCTCCTTGTCTCATGATGGAACATACTCTCGGGTACAATTTGTGCTCCAGATTTTCCCCAGGGATCAAACGGAAACTAGTCTCCAGCTGATACCACATTCTTGCTGAAATCATTTTGCCCCTTGCCTTTCCCTACTCTCTTATTCCCCTTCTCCTGTGAACACTCCTTCAATAATTCCTTTGTACAGGAATTCTTCTCTCAGATGCTGTTTCTCAATAGCATTTTTTGTGGTCCAACAGACCAAGTTAAGTGTTAAGGTATATGCATCTTTTCCATCTGATAATAAATTCAGTTACAGGGATGGAAATATATTTTTTCCATCAACATTTTCCCCTTCACCATGTACAAAGGAAAAAATGCCTGTAGTGCATTCAAAGTCATTCATTTCTTTATATATGCTTGATCCTCTGTTCCCCACGGTGTCTCACTATAGAACGTCTACTTAGTTCTTCGTATTTAATTTGCCTTTTTGGCCCAGGCTTATGAATTTAATCTCAAGTAGATGATGACTCTTATGTTCAGAAGGTCATGCATGCCTACACTTATGAAGAGGCTTCCTTATAATCCAAGAGCTCTGGATTTCTAGGACACTAAGTAAGTGAATAACAGCATCACGAAATTATACTTTAGCTGTAGTCTGAAGTCCTAAATAATTGATGAGAGAAAGTTCTGTTGACACTCCCAGAGGCTGCTCTAAGCAGTTGCTGTTTGCTTCCCACCCACCCACCCCCCGCCCGTGACTCCAGTTCTCTGTCCCCTTTCAAAGGGGAGAAGAGACTTCAGCAATCATTTAAGTCTGAATCCCTACTACATGCTTGAGTCCCTAGTTGAACATCTTGACTTGTTAATTCAAATTATGCACGAACATCCTAGGGGCAGGAAACTCACCCAAAATAATCCTCTCCATCCTAAAAGTATATTTTAAACTAGAGAATTCTAGAGACTAATAAATCTAGGTTCTTCATTTGATGAGGAAGTTGGAAGATCAGAGATGGGGAATTCCTTCAGTGCTATACAGATACTATTTATGATTTTTCATATGGTGCCACCAATGTATCTTTTCCTGGAGTTTCAGCTTTTTGTCCTTGTTCTATCTTACTCAAAACAAAAATGAAACAACCAAAAACTGACAATCTAATTGCAGCAGATGACTAGCTAGAAACCTGGTAGCCAAACTCATTAATACTATAAGCTCTCAGACTGTATACGCAAACCTTGGCTATGCAGATTAAGAATATCTGCCCAATTTATTAGGCAAGCTTCTCATGTTGTGAAGCTCCACTTCTGCTTTACTACAATGCTTAATAATTAACTTGCCTCACCTGATACATTAGAAAGTAGCCAGACAAAATGATCTCAGAGCTTAAATTCCAATCTGTATTTGATGTTATTTCTCAAGAGATTCTAGTATAAGCTGTGAATCTTGCAGTTTTAAGGTTGAATATGGAATTTCTAATCCCCTCTAATGCAGCTAAGGAAACAGCATCCCAAGGACACTTCACATATTTTAATGCACAGCCCTTAAAATACATTTATTCATTCATTGAACAAATATTAATGAGTACTTATTAGGTATCAAGCACTGTGCTGAGTCCTGGGATTTAGGAATAAAAGTATTCCCAACGTAGGAGGAGGATTGATGAGTAAATAGTTACAATACTCATTGTGCATGTAGGCTTTTATGGATGCATGTACGGGGTCCCAGGGCACTCCCATCTCAAGACAATCCCTGGAACTGAAGAGCGTTATGTATGTATACCTGTGAGTGGTAGGTTCAAAAAAAAAAGTAATTGCATTGACAATTTGCTAAGTGAAAAGGGGGAAATCAATAAAGCTGTGTAAGTGGGTTTCAAAGAGAAGAGAGACTTGAACCAAGACTCAAAAAATAGACAGGAATATGCTCACTGTACAATATGCCAAAAGGATCAAGCACTCCAGGCATGGTAATGGCATGCAAATAGGTGTAGAGGTGTAAAACAGCAAGACAAGTTCAAGACCTACACACTGTTTTGTCCCCACCCCCCCAACTGAAGTATATGAAGTATAAGAAAGAAGGAATCAAATAGAGGAACTACTTCCACTGCTGGGAAATTTTGTCTTTTATTTTATTTTATTTTTTAATTTTTTTTTTTAACATTTATTTTTGAGACAGAGAGAGACAGAGCATGAACGGGGGAGGGTCAGAGAGAGGGAGACACAGAATCGGAAACAGGCTCCAGGCTCTGAGCTGTCAGCACAGAGTCCGACGCGGGGCTCGAACTCACGGACCGCAAGATCATGACCTGAGCCGAAGTCGGCCGCTTAACCAACTGAGCCACCCAGGCGCCCCAAGGAAATTTTGTCTTTTAAACAAGAAGGAAGCTAGTGAAGAATTTTAAAAACATGATAGGTTTAGGTTCCATGCATCTATCTACACACATATATACACAGATGTGCACATATGCATACATATTGTAAGTATATATATATATATATATACTATAAATGTATACTGACATATACATATATGTATGTATTATATATATTTCAAATATATATTTCATAGCATCATCATCATAACTATGCTTTAGAGTGTTTGGGAAGAAAGTGTGAATTTTTTAACAGACTGTGTTTGAATAATTGGTTAATCAAGTAGGAAAGGAAGAAACTTGGATTCCCATTAATATTTAAACAAAAATACATTCCAGATAAAGACATAAGTAGGAAAAGCAAAAATTTTAAATGCCCAAAGAATATGTAGGAGAACACATTTAAGATCTCAGGAAAAAAAAATTATTTTTTAAGAAAAAAGACTGATTTATTTGAGTACATTACAATAACAAACTTCGGTTCAAACAAAAACACTAAAAATAAAACCAAAAGATAAGGCAGAGTCTGTGCAAGATAGCTGAGATACAGGTAACTGACAAAGAAATAGTACCCAGGATGCCTGGATGGCTCAGTCGGGTAAGTGTCCGACCGTCTCTTCATTTCAGCACAGGTCATGATCTCACAGTTAGTGGGATCGAGCTCCATGTCAGGCTCTGCCTGGACAGCACAGATTTTCTCTCTGTCTTTCTCAATCTAAACAAACAAACAAACAAACAAACATAAAAGAATAAGCTAGTATCCAGAATTATAAAGAAATACGAATCAGTAAGAAGACAATCCAAGAGACAAATGGGCAAAGGATTAGACAATTCACAGAATAGGATGCCTAAATGACCAATAAACATTTAAAGAGACTCTCATCTTCACCAGTAATTTGGCAAATGCAAATGAAAACCACAATGAAATACATCTCATACCCATTCTAATGGACAAAATTTTTAAAGTTGAACAACTGCCTCACACATGGAATGAATGCTCACTTGGAGTGAAAGTTGGTACAACTACCATCAAGGACAAGTTGGTCACATTAGTAAAGCTGAAGCTATGTGTGTCCCCTTACCCAGCAACACTTGTGGGTATAGTCCCTAAGAAATTTTCAAACATAGAATAAAGGCTTGGCAACAAATGGTAGCCTTATTTGTATCAGCAAACAGATCAGAGGACAACAGATAAATTGTGGTGCATTTATACAATGTCCTAAGCACTGTAACACAGTTAAAACAAATGAACTGAAAATGCATTTAACTACATGGATAAATCTCAAAAACCTAATGTTGTATAAAATAAGTATGCTATAAAATGATACATATATGTGATACCAATTATGTAGTTTTAAAACATGCATATCATTACAGTGTAGGATAAAGATGTAATGGTTTGCAAAAACATGCATAGAAATGATAAATATCAAGATTCATATCAGCTAAGTAATTACAGTATTATCAGTAAATAATTATACCCTTTTTTTTGAGAGCTGAATCAGTGTCATGTGCTGCTTCATGTGATTTACAGATATTTAATTCTATCATTAAATCAGTATAGCAACTTTACAAGATATACACCATTATTTCAAGTTTATAGATAAGGAAATTGAGGCACAGAGAGATTAAGTAATTTGTCCTTGTTATATAGCTAGGAAACGAGAATGCTGGAATTTTAACCCTGCTCTTAACCAGAACATGATATATTTACCTCTGACAGAGGGAGGAGAAAGGGATCCAGGAAGGCATACAGAAGCCTTCAGTGAAAACATTTCATTTCATTTGAAATCCAGAAGAAAGTATAGTGAAATGTTAAGACTTGATAAAACTAAATAGAAGAATACAAATATTCATTGTATTATTCTCTTTAACTATGTATTTATATTAGGAGGAGGAGGAGATGATGATGATGATAATGGTACAGAAGGGAAGGAAGGATGAGAAGGAGGAGGAAATAAAGACCACCCTGGCAGCAGGGTAAGAGATGAGCTGGAAGAAGGAAAGGAGCAAGTGAGAGATTCTCTTCTAGGCAACAGATTACAAATGTAATCAAGACGTTTACTACCACTTGGGGATGGTGTACCTAAAATGACTCAAACCACTGTATTCATGAAAAATCTAAATAATATGCACTACAGTTTATAAAATACTGTCTCTCTATATATTACCATGTAAACATTCGCCATAACCCTGTAAAGCACACAATATTATTATCCCCCCAGAAACCTGAGGCGGAAAGAAGCCTAACAACTTGTCCGATAGACCTGCAGTTACCATGTGTTGGGATTAGGACTTAAGACTCCTGCCCATGGACTTGAGAACTCCTCTGCCTCTCAAACATGAATAGTTCACAGTCTCACAGTATCCATGTCTACACTAAATTAACCGAATGACTTTAAAAATGTATGGTCCTTGTATGGTTCTTAGTAACAGTTGTCTTCTTCAAATATAAAACCTTCATCTCAGACATCATTTTCTGTAATCCATATCTTCAGTACTTTGTGGTTGCAGAAATATCAATATTAATTCCAGCTTTAAAGTGGGAGCTAAATAGGAGGTTTCATTTCATTCTCATATGCTATAAAGTTTTGACTTTAAAGTTGACATAATTACCAAATACTCAGTTCCCCTTTTGCCAGATTCTGTCATTCCTGGCAATCTGAAAGTATAGGTAATATTTTTTAAAGTTTTTTTTTACATGTTTATATTTGAGAGAGAGAGAGCAAGTAAGGTGAGAAGCAGAGAGGGAGACACAGAATCTGAAACAGGCTCCAGGCTTTGAGCTGTCAGCACAGAGCCCAACATGGGGCTGGAACTCACAAACTGTGAGATCATGACTTGAGCTGAAGTCAGACACTTAACTGAGTGAGCCACCCAGGCAACCCTGAAATATAGGTAATAATATTCTGCCTCGGAATACAAGTAAAGAAAGAACTGGAGGAGGGGAAAAGTCTAAATGATAAATGTTTGCTTCACTCTGGGTCACTGAAGGTGATGATGTTTCCACTGTGAATATACTGATTGTTTATAGCCTCTCCATTGTGGGGAGAAGCTTCCCCAGGTTCAAGTACACTTTCTTTTTGAAAGTGGCCAAGGCTGCAATTTGGCATCACTGAAAAAAGTGACAGATTCCTGCACTACAGTAACTTTCTTGGAGCAGAGCCAATAGATTTGTACATAAAAAATTCTGCACAATGACTTTGCTTTATGAAAAGGCTGCCCTTTGAAATAGATTACATTTGAATATCTTGATATCTTACATATTTCAAGAAAATGCAAAATGTGATTAGACTGATCAAAATTTAGTTAATTCCTAAATTTTCCACAACTACTGAATAATACTGAAACAAGCCACACCTGTGCACACTTTGTACAGTCTGATTATTTTTAGGAGCCACTGCTTTATGCTCCATCTGCCAGAACATGGCCACAAGCACCACCACCCCCTCACTGTTTCTGTTTCTACCACAGCAAACCAGAAACAACGTTCATTCATTTTACTGAGAGGAAGGCAACTCTCAACTTGTCAAAACTGGAATTATGGAATTATTTAAAATTTTTTTTGTTTGTTTATTTTTGAGACAGAGAGACAGAGCGTGAGTGGGGGAGAGGCAGAGCAAGAGGGAGCCACAGAATCCAAAGCAGGCTTCACGCCCTGAGCTATCAACGCGGGGCTCAGACTCACAGATTACAAGATCACGACCTGAGCCGAAGTCGGATGCTTAACCAACTGAGCCACCCAGGTGACTCTGGAATTATTTTTAAATACAGTTGCATTACTTCATTTCTATTATAAGCCACTCCCATACTTTTCTGTATGTTTCTGTATATTCACCTTAAAATTAAAATTAAGGTGGAATGAGGATACAGTTTGGGATTCTACTCTGTCATTCTCTTCCCTTCTATGATAGCTTTGTGTAAATGGCCTTAAGCTGAAGATCTATAGATTCGAATGTGAAAAATAGAACCAATTTGTTTAACAGATATTAAAACCCAATTAACACCCTGGTTGATTCAGCATTATCAGTGGCTTTTCTTCTAAAATCTGAGACCATAGCAAGAACTCCCTCAGCAAAGGGATTTATAACTAGAAAGTGGGAGAAAAACTCTCTTCTTTCTCCCTAACGTCCTATATACACTACTGTTTTTAGGATGCAGAAAAACGCAGGCCACAACATAAACAAGGCACTGAGGTAGAAATAAGAAAAGCACACTCAGACAATGGTGGAAAGAAAAAACAACCCAGATGGAATAGAGGAGAGGGTTCCTTGTGGAGCCATACAAAGTAAGGTTGATGAAATAACTGAAGACCAGACAATGAGGAAAATCAAATGCCAGAATACAGAGCCTGTATTGTCCAGAATATAGAGCCATTAAAAGATGGTTTTTATTTTATATGTGATAGGATAATGACTGAAAAGAATAAATGAATATGAAATAAATTTTAAATATGTACTCAACAGAACCTGGAAACTAATTAGATACCAGAATTACAAGGGTATGAAGGAAACTAACACTGGTTAAGTGGCTATATTTCAACTTTTTTTTAAACCAAGTACTTCAAAAAATATTGTCTGATTAATTTGATCTTAAAGCTGGGATAATTAGTTGTAGTTAACAGATAATGAACCTGAAGTTTATGGAGGTTAACTTGAAGTCAGACAACATCAGAGTGATGGAGCCAGATTTTTATTCAAGTCAACCAAGACCGTAGGTCTTGCCACCTGATCTTTCCAATGCACTAAGTGGTCTTCCAAGGTGATTTCCAGTTTTAAGAATTCATGTAATAGACTGGCAAGCATGTGTCTGGAGTAAACCTGCTGGGTTCATATCTCAGGTCCATCATTTAATACATGTGCTATTTAGGGTATATATATATCACTTCAACTTAAATGTAATTTGTAGAGTAGGGACAAAAATAGTCCCTACCTCAAGGGTATGAATTAACCACTTATAACAGTGTCTGGAAAAGAGCATGACTTTATTAAGTGCTCACTGTTCTTGTTAGTACTACTATTCATACTTTGTTTAAGAAAAGAATGGCAGTACCATAGGCAGGGAGAAGTGATGCAGAGATGTTTTGGGGAAAAAATCGATGAATTCGATGTTAGATATGATGAGACTGTGATACTGGCAATGCATCTATTTTAGATTTTCCACCAAATTAGGGAGGAGTCTCTAGTGAGCTAGACAAAATTCACATTCTTTTAGTTACGTTGAAAAAAAGTTTTCAGATTTTAACCTTTTAAATTGACATGCCTTTTTATTCCCTATTGAATACAATGCAGAAAGCTTTATCAGTCCCTATTAAACATAATGTAAAAACTGTATTTTTTTTACACATTGCTGTGACCTCCTGACTGAAACTGAATACTTCTACAATCCTGAACTACCTACATTCTAAACTGGAGGCTCAACAAAAGGATATTCCCACAGCCTGCATCTGAGACTCGGCAGGAATTTCTAGGTCATGTGCTCCAAAAGTTGATGTAATTGCCTTTATAATCTTTTCAGGGGGGAAAAAAGCATCTTTAGATAAAACCTAATCCTGTTAGACCATTGATAAACTAATATATTACGAACAGCAAGGTCTCAAAACAAAATAATTTCAGCCAGGTAATTTATCTTACATTTACCCCTGCAGTGCAAACATGCAAATATCATGCAAATAAAAGGGTTATATCAATATTTTTACTATCTTGTTCAGGAACCAAGGACCTAATTTCAATATCCACCATTCCAGTAAAAAAATTAAGGGGTTAGGGAGATGTCACATGACTGGTATCAGGCATAAGAGAGGGACTTGAACCAAACAGTCTTCTGTAACAGTAGTAATGGAAATTTCCAAGAACCTGAAATACAGGAGTATAGTCTACGCAAAAGGAGTACTATCAATATAGAGTGCTTGAAATATCTGATATTTGCTGAAATATCTGATATTTGCGAGGACAAGAGCAAGAGAAGAATACTTGAAGAATACTCAGCTAGACTGTAGGAGAAAGAAAGGAGTCCACAGAAGGAGACATTGAATTGATAAAATAATGGAGCATGTTGGTTGTAAGAGGTGAAGGTGGCAAAAACTTCAAGGACGCTGCAGAGATGTCCAGGAAAATGAAAATTTAAAAAAAAAAGGTTAATAAATGTAATAAGTGTGTAAATAAGAAGTCTATAAAATGGCCTTCTTTAGAGGAGTTTTAATAGAAAAGTGGGAATAGAAACTACTTTTCAGGAGCTTAAAAGGAATAAAGAAAATAAGGCAGCAAAAAATGTGTCTCTTTTTTAAGAGGACTGGCAATGTAGCCAAGGAAAATACCACAGAATTGTCGATGCAATAAAAGACAAATGTACCTAGATTTGTAAACACACAAACATTCCCCTGCCAAGTTACTTTCATACGTAGCCAATATTGATTTCATTAAACTGGTCTCAGAATTTTCCAAAAAGTCAATTAGTTAAGTGCTAATTAACAAGTTTTTAAAAGTTTGTATTTTTAGGCTCACAATCCAGATTTCTATTTTATTTAGGCAATCTCAAAGAATCTTGTAACATAATGTTTTACAGAATAAGAAAATAACAATAATTATATAGATATTGATTTTTAAACAAAGTATCAAAAAATGGTATTTTTCAAATAATACTTGGTATTGCTGAGTCCTAAATTAGCTGCTAGAAAAGTCATTGCAAACTGAAGTTTTACAAATGTAATCATAATTTATATGAAGAAAGTTTATTTAAAGCAAGTCTATTTTTCTAGCTCCATGAAAATTTAACATTAATTTTAAACAAATTTATATTTTCTCATGCATATTTAGAAGCAACCAGCTGCTGGTATCTACCCAACATTTACAAATGCAACTTGAATGTTCCTTAAACAGCTGGACCATGTCAGCAACACAAAAACTAACCCACTCTGACCTCTTGTACTCCTCTTTCTCTCCAGCCACTAGGACAATAGCTTTTTCTCCTTGGGTTATGTTTTCAGGAGAGAGAAGTCCAACAACAAATTTGTTTCAAACCTTTCTGATACATTTTGTTAGTGTTACCTTGCAACGTTTTTCTCCTTAGAATCCACAGGCACTTCCATGAAGCCAGACCAGAAATGGTTCTTTCATAAGTGGTTGCAAAGGTAAGTGCCAACTGTGGCTAGGCATATTAAACAACTCAGAGGTGGCAAACTATGCCTTCAGACTTGTTTTTGTAAGTAAAATTTTATCGGAACACAGCCACACTCACTCACCTATGAATTATCTATTGCTATTTTCCTGCTACAACAGCAGAGCTGAGTAGATGAGACAGTGACCATATGGTCCTCAAAGCCAAAAATATTTACTACTTGACCCCTGAAGATTATGAGCTAGCCAGATGTAAACAATAGCAAATGGCAGGGACTGTGATAAACCAATAAAAGTGCACTACATCTGAAGCACCTAACAGTTATTACTACATAGTAAAAAGCAGACCCAGCTTCACCAAATTCAGTACTTCTAAAAAGCCAGAAATTCAGATTTTATATGAAATTTCAATTTTTTAAATGTTAGCTACTAATCCAATTTTTTAAAGATTTGAGTTAGCACTGTAAACCAAACAAAATTAATCTACTGCCTAGATCTACCTTCTACAGACTCTGAAATAATCCTTAATAGCTGTGTGGTATTCCGTAAATTTCTCCGTGTGTCTCAATGTCTCATTTGCAAGCTGTTTACTGCCAACTCTCCAAAATACCAACAAAATAAATCCTGCTGATAAGCAGAGCTGGGATTTTTGCTTACCTTCAGTAAAGGAAGCAAAGACAGAAT
Organism: Panthera pardus; assembly: GCF_024362965.1. Classification (NCBI taxonomy): domain Eukaryota; kingdom Metazoa; phylum Chordata; class Mammalia; order Carnivora; family Felidae; genus Panthera; species Panthera pardus. The sequence continues at coordinate 42,338,987 of NW_026526876.1, forward strand.
CTTAGTTCTGTTTAGAAGTGTAGATGGGGGAAAGACAAGACATTTACAAGATTGGGGTCTGCCTTCCATTGTGAGGACTGATGTGGATGGTGCAATTATGTGATAAAACAGTTTAGAATTGGTAGACCCAGCCAGGGCAGGTTTTGGAAACAAGTCTTAAAGAGTAGAAGTTGTTTGATAAACCTAGTTGAACTACCTGTCCTTCTCAAGAGTGATTATTTACTCTGATAAGAGCTTGATGAATAAATAGTCTATTATTTGGTTAATGGATTTGTAGTAAGTTCCTGAAGCAAACAATAAAGTTATTTTCATCTTTATCTTCCTAGGCAAAATTCTCCTGGGTTAGTAAAATCCTATTACTATACAGTTAGCTCTGTCCTTGCAGATGGCTTCTGTTCTCAGATGCCCTTGTAGTTACTCGTTGGGCTAAACTGAATAATACACCATTAAACAGAGAACAAGAGTAAGTGAAATTTCACTGCTATGTGAATTGTCATGACTGCACATGAAGTTTTAGTAGATGGCCATTTCAACTTCTAAGAAGTATTAGATTTTCCCATACTCATGTGTTGGCTCATTGGGTGAGACAGTGACTGGGGGACAGCATTATGCTTCAGCGTTTAAGACTGGAGATCAGAGAATGGAGCATAGCAAACAAATACTAAGAGAAGGGTTATGGTCAGACTCTGTATGTAGTACAGTTCTCAACCAGGAGACAAGAATGCTCAAGTATGCCAAGAGTATATCCTGGCCCCAGTTTGAAGAAACCACAGCCCAGGAATGGGGTTATTAGCCATATTCCATAATTATATGTGTGATTTCTCTAGTATTTGCTTCTTGGGGCATTTTCATGATATTAAAGATCCCAGAGAGGTCACAAGAGATATAAGCATAATATTCTTCCTTTAAAATAGCATATTGTTATGCCCAGAATTCGTGATCCCCAAAGACCACTAGGGAGCCGAGTCCGATGCAAAAGCAAAAGAACCTTTATTCGAGCTAGCTCGAGCTCAATCCCCTACCTGCACCGACGCAGCGGTGAGATACCAGGGAGAGAGAGCGAGTTTCAAAAGCACAAAGGTTTTATAGGGGTCTAGGGGCAGTTGGTGAGGTAATGGCTGTGGCCTCAGCCGATTGGCTGGGGAAGGGTCGTGGCCTCAGCCGATTGGTTGGGGAAGGGTCGGAGTCCTGTTACGCAGGTCGCTGGGCGTGTTTTGATCAGAAAGTTTGAACGGGTGAGCGGGAGGTTACTCAAGGGGAGGAGGCGCAGTCTGAGGTTTCTGTGAATTTCCCGGAAAAGGGGTCATGTCGGGGACATAGTCACTCAAGGTGGAGAACACAGAACAAGATGGAGTCGGCCGGCGTAGGCCCGCCCTTTCACATATGTTCCTCCATGAGAGGCTAAATTATTTCCAATGAGGTTCTGTTCTAAACTACCATCTGTCAAATTTGATGAACCTCTCTAGTGAGGAGGTTTATAGTCTTGGGAGCATTGTCTTGTTCATCACCTACTCTTTAAAACTTGTACATAGAAGTACCCCACATTTTGGGCCATTTATAAAGCATGAAGTAATAAAAAAGCTTGATGGCAGAAGAAAGCTATCCAAAATTCTCCTTTGCTGGCTGGTATTTCAGTCTTCAAAATAAGGCTCTTGGGGCACCTGGGTGGCTCAATCGGTTGGGCGTCCGACTTCGGCTCAGGTCATGATCTCGCAGTTTGTGAGTTCAAGCCCCACGACGGGCTATGGGCTGACAGCTCAGAGCCTGGAGCCTGCTTTGGATTCTGTGTCTCCTTCTCTCTCTGGCCCTCCTCCACTTGTGCTCTGTCTCTCAAAAATGAATAAATGTAAAAAAAAAAAAAATTAAAAAAAAAACAAAAACAAAATAAGGCTCAGCTTACTCCCCCCACCCTACCCCCGCCTTTTTGAATTAAGAATCTAATTATCTCCTCTTCAGCAAAGGGCAACTGAAGGATCAAAAAGAAACCTGGATGCAAACCATGAAAGAGAGAAAGAAAGGAAAGGTTCAGGGAAAAACTACCAAAAAAAACCAAAACACAAAACAACTAGCAAAATGTCAATAAATACATGTCTGTCAATAATTACTTTGAATTTAAATGTATTAAAGGCTCCAATCAAAAGACATAGGGTGACAGACCAGGGAAAAAAACAAGACCCATCTATATGTTGCCTACAAGAGATTCATTTCAGTCCTAAAGACACTTGTAGGTTGAAAGTGAAAGGATGGAATAACATTTATCACACAAATGGATGTCAAAAGAAAGTCAGAGTAGCCATACTTATATCAGACAAAATAGACTTTAAAACAAAGACTGTAACAAGAAACAAGGAAGGAAACTAATAATAATAAAAGGAACAATCCCACAAGAAGATCTAACAATTGTACATTGTAAAGGAAAACTCCCAAATACATTCTGTAAGGCCAGCATTACCCTGATACCAAAACCAGATAAAGATGCTACTAAAAGAGGGAACTACAGGCCAGCATCTCTGATGAATGTAGAATCAAAAACCCTCAACAAAATACTAGCAAACCAAATCCAACAATACATTAAAAAAATCATCACCATGATCAGGTGGGATTTATTCCCAGGATGCAAGCGTGGTTCAATATTTGCAAAACAATCAATGTGATACATCACATCAATAAGAGAAAGGATAAAAACCATATGCTCAGTTCAACAGATGTGGAAAAAGCATTTGACAAAGTATAATATCCATTTATGATAAAAAAAAAAACTCAACAAACTAGGATTAGAAGGAACACAGCTCAACATAATAACGACCATATATGAAAAACCCACAGCAAGCATCATACTCAGTAGTAAAAACTGACAGCTTTCCCACTAAGATCAGGAACAAGATAAGGATATCCACTCTTACCACTTTTCTTCAACATAGTACTGAAAGTCCTTACCACAGCGATCAGACAACAAAATAATAAAAGGCTCCCAAATTGGTATAGAAGAAGTAAAACATTCACTATTTGCAAATGACATGATACTTGATGTAAAAAACTTTAAAGACTTCACCAAACAAGTACTAGAACTGATAAATGAACTCAGTAAAATCGCAAGATTCTAAATCAATGCACAGAAATCTGTTGCATTTCTATACACTAATAATAAAGCAGCACAAAGAGAAAATAAGAAAATAATCTCATTTACAATTGCACCAAGAATAATAAAATACCGAGGAATAAATTTAACCAGAGGTGAAAAGCCTCTGAAAATGATAAAACAATGAAATAAATTGCAGATGACACAAAGAAATTAAAGACATTCCATGATCATGGATTAGAAAAAAATTGTTAAAATGTCTATACTACTCAAAGCAATCTACATACTTAATACAATCCTTATAAAAATACCACCAACATTTTTCAATAAAACTATAATAAACAACCCCTAAAATTTGAATGGGACCATAAAAGACCCCAAGTGGCCAAAAAAAATCTTGAAAAAAGAAAAATAAAACTAGAGGTATCACAATTCCAGACTTCAAGTTATATTATAAAGCTTGAGTTACCAAACCAGTATGGTACTGGCACAAAAACAGACACATAGATCAACAGAACAGAATAGAAAACACAGAAATAAACCCAAAATTATGTGGTCAATTAATCTTTGACAAAAGAGGAAAGAATATGCAACGGGAAAAAGACAGTTTCTTCAACAGTGTCGGGAAGACTGGAGAGCTACGTATAAAAGAATGAAACTGGACCACTTACTTATACCACACACAAAAATAAACTCAAAATGGATTAAGGACCTAAATGTAAGACCCGAAACCATAAAAATCCTAGAAGAAAGCACAGGCAGCCATTTCTCTGACATCAGCTATGGCAACATTTTTCTAGATAGGTCTTCTGAGGCAAGGGAAAAATAAAAGCAAAAATAAACTATTGTGACTACATCAAAATAAAAAGTTTCTGCACAGTGAAGGAAACATCAACAAAACTAAAAGATAATCTAGTGAATGGAAAAAGATATTTGCAAATGACATATCCTGATAAAGGGTTAGTATCAAAAATATATAAAAACCTTATATAACTCAACAGCCCAAAACCAAATAATCCAATTAAAAGTGGGCAGGAGATATAAACAGACATTTCTCCAAAGACGAAATACAGATGGCCAACGGACACATGAAAAGATGCTCAATATCATTCATCATCAGGGAAATGCAAATCAAAACTATAATGTGGTATCACTTCACACCTGTCAGAATGGCTAAAATAAAAAAACACAAGGAATATCAGGAGCTGGTGAGGTTGTGGAGAAAAAGGAACCTTCTCGCTGTTGGTGGGAATCCAAACTGATGTGTCCATTGTGAAAAACAGTAGGAAGGGTCCTCAAAACATTTAAAATAGAACTACCCTATGATCCAGTAATTGCACTACTGGGTATTTACCCAAAGAATACAAAAGCACTATTTCTAAACGATATATATAACTCTATGTTTATTGCAGTATTATCTATAATAGACAAATTATGGAAGCAGCCCAAGTGTCCAATGGTAAATGAATGGATAAACAAGATGCGGCACATATATATACACACGCAATATAACATTACTCAGCCGTAAAAAAAAAAAAAAAAAAAAAAAAGAACGAAATGGTGCCATTTACAACAACATGGATGGAGCTAGAGAATACATTGCTAAGTGGAATAAGTCAGAGAAAGACAAATATCAATTGATATAACTCATATGTGAAATTTAAGAAACAAAACAAACTAGCAAAGAGAAAGGGAAAGAGACAGAGAAACTAAGAAACAAACTCTTAACTAGAAAGAACTGAGGGTTACCAGAGGGGAAGTGGCTGGAGGATGGGTGAAATAGGTGAAGGGGATTAAGAGCACACTTATCATGATGAGTACTGGGTGATGGATAGAACTGTTAAATCACTGTATCATATACCTGAAACTAATATAACACTGGATGTTAACAATACTGGAATTGAAATAAAAAACTAAGAAAAAAAAAAGCACCTGGGTAATATTAGGGACTATCCTGAAGGCAGATATTTAGTTTCTAAGGTTACAAAACCATTTTTGTTTGCAGGTAATTATAGCCAGTTGACTTCTGTGCCACAATCGAATGTCATCTAAGGTCAACTAAGAAGCTATTTCTCACCAAAATATACATATAAGGCTGCCAAATAGTTTTGCATGAAGTTTATCATGAAGAGATTAGATAAATCTAAATCAAAAGAACTTGGAGTTGAATTTAACCAATATGTCTGACTCCTGAGGTCCATGGAAGTAACCTCCAAAATAGGTAACTTCTATTCCCTAATTCTTTTCCAAGTCCTATGCTTGCAAAAGTTCAAAAACAGTACAAAGTTCAAAAAAGGTACAAAAGCTATCTTCCATGACAGGCCCCGTGTTGTTGGTAGAAACAGGGACGTCTTTCTGTAGGCATGAAAATTTTAGATTTCTAATTTTACATCTCTGTCTGGTCTGTTGTGTATGCAATCTAAAAAGCCACGTAATGGCCAAGTCCAGTGATTCAGGAAACCAACAGATTCATATCAAGAAAGTGATAGGGAAGGAAGCTAAATGGCTCCCAAAGGAAAATGTATACAAACCCAAGTGCGGGTTAATTTCATTCTTTTATCAACAGAGAATTAAAATGTAGTCGGGTATTATACTGACAGCAAACATGACTAAAGATGAAAAAACCAACATTAAGAATAGGAGCCTTATAGATAATATAACTGAAACTGTTCTCACTAAAGCAGAACAACTTGGGAGTCCACATTGTCATCGGATTTTGTCCCATGAATTTGGGTTGGAAGATTCAGTCTACCCTTATTACTTGAAGATTTCATTTTTGCAAATCTGCCTATTCACTAACATTTATTTATAACTTCTAAATCAACATCCACAGTGCTTTTGTGGTCACTGGGGACATGACCAGTGCAGTTTTCCAATATGCACCTTCCCAGCTGTGGTTGGGCAAGATGACACTCTGCCTTCCTGTTTCAACTCGCATACTGTAAACAATGGTCTTTCTTGTGTTCTATTCAGTGCCATTTTGTTTTTGTTTGCATTTTTGTGCTTTTTGTTGGCAAATCTGCTATTTAAGATGGCACAGTGCTCAAGTGCTAGAGTTCCTAAATCCAAGAAGGTTTTACATGTGCCTTATGAAGAAAATGCATACATTAGATAAGACAGATGTCAGAGCACTGCTGACCTCGAGTTCAATGTTTATGAATCAACAGTATACATTAAATAAGGTTTATTGACATAGAAACACATACAAAACCAATTTATGCATTGATAAATTGACAAAACTAGGATCAGAGACTGGCAGGAACTTAATCCTATATTTCAATATCGGAACAATGGTTTAGTATCAATTAATTCAGTACTTACGGCAACTTTATAGAACTTAATTACCACAAAGTATGAAAATCTACTATATCAACATCACATACCACCATCTATTTGTTCAAAAGGTCGCAGACAAAAGTTGTCTTCCTTCAAAGACTGATTCTTAGAAATATGCTTGGGACTTCTGACTCAAAGGAAATCAAATAGATAAACACAGTATCATTTGTTTAAAGTCTTTCCATTGCTGGAAAACTTTTAGTCAACAACAATTTATAATGCTATTTAAACCTCAAGGTACATCAACTATTTGGATAGGATTTTTGCTGTACTTAATTCACAGGATTTATAAAAATGATACCACTGTTTATTTATTACCATGATTCCTTCTCCTCAAAAGTCTATCCTCTCCGGCATCTATTTGTTGCCTGCCTTAATGAACAAGAAAATCTATCCAATTCATTTTGATATGCTCCTTCATAAATTGAAACACCAACTTTCCTAAAATCCCATTAAGTTATGTTCCCTTCCAAACAATAATAGACATATGTGAAATTCAATATTTCTACTATTTGCAAATCCTTTATTTTTTAATTAAGACTTACTAAATTATGCTAGGCATTGTCAGAATGGTTAAACTGAGTTTATTTTTCTACTAAGAGGCAGTAATTTTTAATAAAACTTGCATTCTGCTAAATTTAATGGAACCCTTTCATTTCTCTGTTTCCTTAATAGTTAGTAGCACTTGGCATCACTGATCACTCCCAGATTTTTAAAAAATATTTTCAATGCATTGCTTTTACCATAAAGCTAATATATGCTATTATATGGAAATGCAAGTACCTTAGAAATATAGAAGATAAAAATAAAATTCCTATTAACTACTCTATTTTCATTCCTCAGAGGAAATGCATGCATGGTGAAGTTTTGAGAATGAATATATCCACTTCATCTATCAATAAGCAAAAAGCATGTGTCTGTGTATATGTTCATGTAAGTTTAGACTTCCCTTGGATGGGAATCCTCCTATAAAGTTGTGTTTCCTTGATATATACGTCTAACTCCTTTCCAAACTTGTACATTAAAAAACTGTCTTTTTTGTAATAAATATCCTCACCTTTGTACTAAATATCCCTCTGAATGAACGTGCCATGATTCAATGGTTATTGTTTATATATCCCGTAAGACCACAACCTTAGGGTAAAAATGTTCTTATTTTCCAGTGAATCACTAGCCATCATTGCCCATCTTGATAGGAAATCTCTATCTCCCTCTTGAAGTTTCCCCACTGAAATATCTAAGAATCCAGGTAGGTTTATTTAGAAATATGTTTTCCCTTAAGATGCCAAGTGGAGGTAAACTAGAGTACAATCAGCCCCCTCCAGGCATTGTTTTTGCTTCGTCAGCATGCCACTTTTGTCAAAAGCTGGTCCAACTGATGTGTATCTATCAGTTGTACAACACTTGCTCAGGCTCCAAGTAAAACCTCAAAACTGGGTTCCACATTTATATTTACCTCAGTTGTTCCCAAATCAGGGCTACTCTGGTCTGATTACTGGGTCATCTTAGGGTTTTTAGTCTCAGCTCCTTGGTTTACTGGAAGCAGACTTAAAGAGACTCTAGTCTAGACCCTGGTGTCACCCTGACCTCTGCTCTAGACCCTTTCTCAAAGTTATACCCACACTGAGCTGGACTGTCATCTCCAGCCAGAATTTACATGAATCTGATGCCATCAGCAAGCTCTAATATATCTATGCTTCAAAAGGAAAAAAATTGGGATCTCAGTATAATTGGGGTCCTCCCAAGAGGTTACATGACTGCTATGGAAATGTACCCAGCTTCTTCCCATAAAGCAGTCTTCAGGATGGAGTAGTCAGGGAACCCTTTGCCAATTTATAAGTCTTGCTGGGGTGCCTGGGTGGCTCAGTCAGTTAAGGGTCTGACTTCGGCTCCAGTCATGATCTCGTGATTCTTGAGTTCGAACCCCACATTGGGCTCTGTACTGACAGCTCAGAGCCTGGAGCCTGCTTCAGGTTCTGTGTCTCCTTCTCTCTGCACCCCTCCCCCGCTGGTGCTCTGTCTCTGCCTCTCTCAAAAATAAACAAACATTAAAGAAAATTAAAAAAAAAAAAAAGATTAAAAAAAAAAAAGAGTCCTGCTACAGATTTATTCAGGGGTAAAGAGTACTTGCTTAATATGGGTAACCAAGGGGGAGGGTCCTCCTCTTAAGTGTTTCAAGAAGACGTTAAAAAAAAGCATATTTCAAAAATCCATCTGCCATTTCCATTAGATAAGAACAAGAAATGAGATACGAATAGTGGCAAAGAAGAAGTGAAACTTTTATTTGCAGCTGATAAAACCAAGGAGAATTTATTTAAAACAATTTAGAAACAAGCCACATGGAATGACCACATGGAAGAACAAGGAAGTATTCTAGTTGGTACTTCCAGCTTATTTCTCAGCCAGGAATCAGTGCCAGCCTCCAGTCATACAATGAACCGTCCCAGACACTGTAGCTTAAATTAAGCCCCCAGATGAATGCAGTACCAAATGACATCACTTCAAGCAGAAGAACTACACAGCTGATCCCAGTCAGCCTACATAATCATAAAAGATAACTGAATGGATGATCTCACTCATATGTGGAATTTAAGAAACAAAACAGGGGCGCCTGGGTGGCTCAGTCAGTTAAGCGTCCAACTTCAGCTCAGGTCACGATCTCACGGTCTGCGAGTTCGAGCCCCGCGTCGGGCTCTGGGCTGATGGCTCAGAGCCTGGAGCCTGCTTCCAATTCTGTGTCTCCCTCTCTCTCTGCCCCTCCCCCGTTCATGCTGTGTCTCTCTCTGTCTCAAAAATAAATACACATTAAAAAAAAAATTAAGAAACGAAACAAATAAGCAAAGGAGAAAATAAAAAAGAAACCAAGGAAGGGACTCTTAACTATAAAGAACAAACTGATGGTTACCAAAGGGGAACTGGGTGAGGGAATGGGTCAAATAAGTGATGGTGATAAAGGTATACACTTATCATGATTTAAAAAATCAATTCTTTAAAAGATAACTGAATGGCTATTTTAAACCGTTAAATTTTGGATTGCTTTGTAATATACAAATAAATTATCAAAAACAATCATGTTTACAGAAATAGAGTATAAGTATTTAAGAAAGTATTCAACATAATATTGGAAGTCCTAGCCAGAACAATTAGGAAATAAAATAAATTTAAAGTATCCAAATTTTTGGGGCGCCTGGGTGGCTCAGTCAGTTAAGTGTCCGACTTCGGCTCAGGTCACGATCTCACAGTCTGTGAGTTCGAGCCCCGCGTCGGGCTCTGGGCTGATGGCTCAGAGCCTGGAGCCTGCTTCTGATTCTGTGTCTCCCTCTCTCTCTGCCCCTCCCCCATTCATGCTCTCTCTGTCTCAAAAATAAATTAAAACGTTAAAAAAATTTTAAAGTATCCAAATTTTTAAGAAAAAAGTAAAATGATCTGTTTGCAGATATTTTATATGAAAGCAACCATCAAGACTCCACACAAGTAAACAAACAAAAACTGTTAGAATAAACTCAGCAAAGCTTTATGATACAAAATCAAACACAAAAATCAGTTGCATTTTCATACACTAACAACGACCAATCCAAAAAGGAAATTAAGAAACCAATTCTATTTATAATAACAAAAATAATAAAATACTTATGAAGAAGCTAAACCAAGAATGTAAGACTCATATATTGAAAATTACAAAATACTGCTGAAAGTAGATAAGACAGAAATAAATGGGAAGACATCCCATGTTCATGGAGCAGAATACATTATTATTAAGATACCAATATTACCCATAGCAATCTATAGATTCAATGCAATCTTTATCAAAATCCCCAATTTTTTTTTTTCTTTTTTGCTGGAAAAGAAAAATCCATCCTAAAACCCATATGAAATTCCAAATAGCCCAAACAATCTTGAAAAAGAACAAAGTTAGGGGTTTCATGCTTCCTGATTTCAAAACTTAATTCAAAGCTAAAATAATCAAAACAAGTTTGGTAATGACATAAAGACAGACATACAGACCAATGGTATAAAGCTTTTGAGAAAGCTCAAAAAATACCTTATACATAGTCAAATGCCTTTTCCAGTGGCTATCAAGATCATACAAAAATTAAGTTGGATCCCTACCTTACACCATACACAAAAATTAACTCTAAATGGATCAGAGACCTAAATATAAGAGCCCAAACTAAAAATTCTCAGAAGAAAACATAGGAGAAAAGCTTCATGATATTGTATTTGGTGATGACTTCTAAATATAGCACCAAAAGCACAGGCAACAAAAGAAAAAATAGATAAATTAGACTACATCAAACTTTAAAAATTCTGTGCAGCAAAGGACACAATCAACAGAGTGAAAAAAGAAACTATGGGATGGGAGGAACTATTTGCAAATCTGGTAAGGGGTCAATATCCAGAATATACAAAGAACTCCTACAGCCTAACAACACAAATCAAACAATTTTATTTTTTTTAACTTTGTTTTAAATGTTTGTCTATTTTTCAGAAAGAGAGAGAGACAGAGAGAGAACACAGAGCATGTGTTGGAGAAGAGAAGACAGAAAGGGAGACATGGAATCCAAAGCAGGCCCCAGGCTCTGAGCTGTCAGCAGACAGCCCGACATGGGGCTCAAACCCACAAACTGTGAGATCATGACCTAAGCCAAAGTCAGATGCTTAACCAACTGAGCCACCAAGGCACCCCAAAAATCAAACAATTTAAAAACGGACAAAAGATATGAATAGTCCAGAAGAGAGTAATATTTTTAAAGTGTTGAAAGAAAAAAAAAAAAAAAAAAAAAAAAAACCTGCCCATGACGAAACCTATACTCAGCAAAATTATCCATGAAAAGTGAAGGGGAAATTATAAAGCATCTCTAAGTAAACAAAGGCTGAGAGAAGTCATCACTAGTGGACTAGAGAAGTCATCACTAGGATAAATATTAATAGACGTCCTCTAGGCTGAAATAAAAGAACACTACACAGTAACTCAAACTCACATGAAGAAATAAAGAACTCCAGTAAAGGTAACTCTACAAGTAAATATAAAAGCCAGTATTATTATACTTCATATTCACAACTCCTCCTTTTATTTCCTACATGATTTAAAAGACAAATGTGCAAAATAATTATGTCTAGATTAATAAGCATACAATGTATAAAGATGTAATTTGTGATAATAAACAGTATTAAAAAAGGAATAGAGCTGTAAATTTTTTATATGCTATTGAAGCAAAGATAGTATCAATTCAAAATAAATTGTTATAAATTTAGTATGTTAAATGCAACCACTGAGAGAATAACTAAAAAATGTACATAGGAGAATGAATCAAAGTGGAACACACAAAGTATCAATTAAACACAAAAGGAGACAGTAATGGAGGAAATGAAAGTCCAGTAAGCTATGACGTACTGGAAACAAATATCAAAATGGCAGAAGTGTGTCCTTCCTGTAATTAAAAGCAAATGGATTAAATCCTCCAATCAAATGTCAGATTAGTAGGATGGATTTAAGAAAAAAAATCATCCAATTACATGTTGTCTTTAAGAGACTCATTTTAGATCCAATGATGGAAGTAGATTGAAAGTAAAAGTATGGAAAAAGCTATTCCAAGCAAACTCTAAACAAGACAGCTGGGTGACTGGCTATACTAATATCAGACAAATTAGACTTTAAGTCAAAAATCATTATGAAAGACAAAGAAGGACATTATATACTGAAGGACATTACATTACATTCAGTTCATTAAGAAGACAGAATAATTATAAACACAAGTCCCAAACAACAGGGCTCCAAAATATATGAAGCAAACATGACAGGACTGAAGGAAGAAATAGACAGTTTTACATTAAAAGATGGAGAGTTCATTACCCCTTTCCAAAAATGGAAAGATCATAAGAAAGACCAAAGATCAATAAGAAAATAGAGGACTAGAACAACATTATAAACCAACTAGACCTCACAGACATGTAGACTACTCCACCCAATAGTAGCAGAATGTATATTCTTCTCAAGGGCAAAATGTTTGAAAAGTTCTGTGTCAGATTTTTAAAAATTTTCTTAGTAAGTGTTGCTATTTATGACCAATTAGGCTGAGACTTGCCATTAATAACAACTGGTAATGAAGTTTTGGAAGCTGCTTTTATCTACCATGTCTAACTACTTTGGAAGCTACTTTTCTGCAATAAAAAGAAGCAAACTCTCTTAGGTCAGTTTATAACAGGTCAGACAGTAGTTTACCTATCTTTCCATGCAAATAACCAGATTTTAGATTTAGTTATTTGTTTTTTCTTTTTGTTTGTTTGTTTTCTATCTCATTTACTTCTTTTTCTTTATTTCCTCTTTCAGTTTTCCTTAAGTTTAAAAATAATTTCCCAACTCATGTTTTAGTTAATACTTAATTCTTTTTAGAATATTTAGTAACACAACAAATGCCTAAGCAATGAATTTCTCTGAGTACAATTTTAACAACATATATTGTGATATATATGTTTTATTATTTTTACTTTTTAGAATATTTTAATTCACATTTTAACTGAATGTCACTTAGTTTATTTTGTGTGCCTTCTAAGTAGTTGTTTTTGCATTGCTTTTTCTATTTTTATTAGTAATTTCTAGTTTCAATACCCTCAGCTTGGAGAAGGTAACCTTTATGAGGACAACTTTTGGAAATTATTATGTATTTTAGGATATAGATGTCTATGTATATCCTAAAGAGAACAATGAGTTACATGTGCATATATGTATATAGAGAGAAATATGCATGTTGATCTTTCAAAACAGCAAAATATTTGTGTATGTGTGCTTCTGTATGCACTCACACACTCTGGGGTTGATTAAATTGGAAGGGCAATTGTCTGTTAGCAAGTCAGTGTGGAATATAGATATATACGATAAACTTATTTATCCTCAATTGTATTTGTTTTTATTTTTATTTTTGTCTGTGTGTCTATTTTATGTCGCTGCTGAGAGATAGGTCTATGTCAATTTCTCTATTTTCTTTCTTCTATTTTTGCTTTATGTAGTGTGATGGTATTTTAGTAGCTATATAAAGACTTATGATACTCATATGTTCCTTGTGGATTACATCTTTTTTCCATCAGAAAGTGCCCCAGTTTGTCTCCTTTCAAGCTATACCTTGCATTCAGTCTTGTTTGAAGCTAGCATTTCAAACCTGATTATCTCTGACCACATTTGGCTTTTATCTTTTTAATGTCAACTCTTGTGAATATGGGGCAGTTCACACTTGTCTTTGTGATCATGACCCTCAATTCTCCACACTACCACACAAAGATACACAGGTGCATCCGATTTGAGCAGCTATTCAGCTATTTGACAGTAAACAAATGAGTTTATAATGTCAGAAAAGAAAATGAAAAACAAACACTAGAGAGTGGTTATCACTGTCCTTGGGAAAAGTGAAACTCCAGGATAAAAAGTAAAACTCAATATTGTGCCCTCTGACCAACATTTCTCAACTCCTCCGGATAAACCCCCCTTTCACATGCCTGCATCCTACCTCAGGATACTGCTTTCCACCGCAAATCTGAGAAACCCCACATTCTTTCCTCCTTTCATTTTTGCCTCCCTACACAATCTGATCCACTCTATTTTCCATGCCATCTACATGCGTATGGTCCCCAAATGTACCTCCCCAGACCCCAAGTGGCCTCTGAGCTCTAGACTCATCGATGTGAATTCTTGTTTCCCAGTCCTCAAATCTGTCTCCCTTCTGTCTTCCTCATTTCAGCAACTGGCCCAGAAACCTAAGATTCACTCCTCACTTCTACTGACTCACCAAATCCAGACAGGCCCACTTCTAAAGAGCTCAAAACCCACCCACCTCTTTACTTTGCTGCTGCCATTCCCTTTGGGAAATCATTAATCTTTTCCGAGGCAATTAAAGGGATCTTTTTAAATGCAAATCTTGTCATGCCTACCATTTCCCCTCCCCCACTACACACACACACACACACACACACACACACACACACACACACACACACGTGCTTAAAATTATTCAATGGTTTTGGATCAAATAACATGGTTCCTTGATTTCTGGTAACTCCTCCAGTTTTATCTGATATACTGACTATTTTATGCAGTTACCCTGGACATTTCTGTGATCTGGAATAAGGGAAGTTCTCTCCTGCCTCAGGAAAAATGTGCAAGTTTCTCTTCCTTTCTCTCCAGCCTCTGTTCTTCATTCCTTGAAACTTCAGTAAAATTTAATTTTTCAAGGAAATCTTCATAGACCAACCTAGATGGCAGTCATCGTTGTGTGTCTTTCTTATCCTTTAAGCTCCAAGAAGACAGAGAGAAACCCTGACCTGGACATTACTATGTTCCCAGCACCTGTCACACTTCCTGGGCTGTAACAGGTCATAATAAATACTTACTAACCACACAGATTGTACATATACTTATGTATTGTTTCCATTTTAAAATTAATGAAAAGGTTATTTACCCCAACACACAGAAACCCATTTGCTCACATCATGAAAATAATTTCATCTACTCTAAATTGGAGAATTACTGCAAATGTCAGAAGCACCTATAATTATAAGCTCTTTTTTCCTTGGCTCCTTCTTTTCTATCAAATAATCTGATAGACTCCTAGAATGCTGGCAAGTAATTGTGTCGTGTTGTCTAATGATTTCTAACGATTTCACACTTATGCATGTTTCTGGTTGACATGCTTTGGGTCTTACAAGAGATCTGCACCCTTCACAGCTGTATAAAATTAAACATATTTTTAAATAGACACCTTAATGACAAATAGCTTTTTCAAAGAGACAGAGTTATACTTTAAACAATTTTAATGGGTATAGAAATTAAATAGCAACATTTCCACCCATTTTTTATCTAGAAGTTAAAAAAGAAGCTGATATTTAGATGATGTATAAAAGAGCAAACTCCGCTGATGGATTTTTTTTTTATTCTTATTAAGTGAAGGAAGTGCACAAAAATGTGAGATGAGCTTATTTATAGAAATGTCAAAAATAACTTTCAACACATGCTGGAAACCCTTTTCTTTGCAACTACTTGAGCTGGCTTTATACTGTGGTTTGACACTTTCCCCTGAAGCTTTCTCTATTTTGGATATAAAGGGAGTAGAAGAGAATTAGATATTCTTTTTAAAAAATAGATAGCATATAAAGTTTTTGTCACTGGCCATGTCTGTGGACTTAATTTAAAGGTTTAATACTCTTCAATAGTTTCCAAGCTTTCCAGAATTCTAGGAATGTGAATTGAGAATGTCTATGTAAAATAATGTTGCCAAACTCTAGCACTCAACTAGGCTAAAAATGGCAAAGTCATTAAATAACAAAAACTAAGTTTATTTTTAAAGTATAAGCACTTTAATATTTGTTAGGTTTGAGAATTCTAGGAGACTAAGCTGCCATCTTCACCTAGCCAAAAATCCTTTGCTGATAATAGCTGTGGTTTTCAAATAAGTCTCTCAATCTTAGAATTCTACAGACCTATTCCAACAGCTGGCACAGGTGAAGAGGGGGTCAGGACTTCGATACATGAATTTCAGGGGCCACATTCAGTCTATAACATCTATCTTCATAGGGATAGTTGGATATACAAATCTGATGTCTGGAGGAAAGGTATGAACTAGAAACACAAATTTAGGAGTCATGCATATGTAGATAATATTAAAAGCCAAGAAAATAAGTGAAATTAAGTGGTAAGTATAGAAAGAAAAAGAAGTTAGGAATGCAAACTGGTATAGCCACTCTGGAAAACAGTATGGAGTTTCCTCAAAAAATTAAAAATAAAACTACCCTACAACCCAGCAACTGTACTACTAGGTATTTACTCAAAGGATACAAAAATACTGATTTGAAGGGGCACATGCACCCCAAGGTTTATAGCACTGCTATCGACAATAGCCAAAGTATGGAAAGAGTCCAAATGCCCATACACACACACACACACACACACACACACACACACACACACACACACAATGGAGTATTACTCAGCAGTCAAAAAGAATGAAATCTTGCCTTTTGCAACAATGTGGATAGAACTAGAGTTCATTATGCTAGGCAAAAGAAGTCAGAGAAAAACAAATATATGATTTCACTCATATGTAGAATTTAAGATATAAAACAGATGAACACAAGGGAAGGAAGCAAAAAATATATAAAAACAGAGGGAGACAAACCGTAAGACACTCTTAAATACAGAGAACAAACTGAGGGGTGCTGGTGGGGTGTTGGGTGGGGGGGAAGGGCTAAAGAGGTAAGAGGGATTAAGGAAGACACCGGTTGGGATGAGCACTGGGTGTGATATGTAAGTGATGAATCACTAACTTCTATTCCTGAAAAAAATCTATATATTTTGATTAAAAAATGAAAAAAAGAAAAGGTTTACCTGAAATACTGGTTTTGTATATTAAAGAAAGGAGAAAATAAAAATTAAACATAAAGTTGTAAAACCATTTAAAAAAGAAAAAGATCCTTTTTGCCCACGTTAATCTAATTATTCTGTAAAAAAGCAACAACTCCTGAATAATGGAGAACTTTTCTACTAGTATTAGTCTGTTATTTAGATAGCTAGAATAAAATAGATAAGTTTTTAAAATACTTTTTTTTTTCCGACTGAATTTTTCACTCTGAATAAAGCATAAAATAAAGAAAAAGAAAAGAAAAAGAAGAGATCTGAAGATTATAGCTCTGGACACTATAATAGAGAACAAAGAAATTAACTGAAACTGGTAAGGGAGACTAAAAAGGAATGGCCAAAGGGTGTGCGGAAGTAGAGAAATTGTCCTTGACTAGGAATGTGGAGTAGTCATCTGCCAGGACAGAAGAGGCAGAGGATATGATGCAGGCGGCTGAGCTGTGGTGGTGGAAGCTTGGTCATTTCTCTTCTGAATACTTCTATTTTCTCAGTCAAGTATGATACAAGGTCTTTAGCTGAGAGTAAGAATGTATCAAAAGCTCTGGGGGGATTTGAGGAGAGAATGAATAAAAGGTATTTCAGGCCGCAGGGGACTGAATAGATCAAGGAAAAATAGTCTGACAGATAGGCAGCATTAAGTGCCCACATGAGATCACAATCATGAATTTCAAGGAAAACCATTAGAATGGGTGTGTGCTTCCTCCAGGTGGGTTCCACCCTGTTCAAGGGCAGAGTACATGGCGACTTGGGGTTCACGAGGTTTAGGACGGGAGCGACTACGATGTTTGGGTAAGAATATGCCTTGCATATGTGAGTACTGAAACAGGGTGAGAGATGGTGAAGAGACAGATGAGTCATAGATTTTAGGCATGAGTAAAGGTTGTTAGGGATGGGGCACTAGAGGGGATGAGCTAAAAAGATAGTAGGTGATAACAGAGGAGTGTAATGTTTAAAGTAAGGTACGAAGGGATCTCTATTATTGGTACTGACAAGGCTAGCAAATGGTTATAGAAAGGACTGGTTTAGAGCACCAGAGAAGAATCCAGAAACTGAGAAGTGAGGATCTTAATCGTTCCTTACAACGCTGCTGTTGTGGAGACAACAAGGACCAGTACATGACTGTGGGAATTAGTGGGACAGTGTGAAAGACCAGGTCACTGTGGTCGTGAGACCTGGTCTTGAGGTTTGAGAAGAAAAGGGTCCTTGTGGATTTAGCAGTCACTCCGGTTGCTTGTGGAGGATGCATAATGAAGTGAAGAGGAGATCCATTGAAAAGGCAAGGAGAGTATGGCAACAGTCCAGGAAAACTATGAGAACTACTTGATCTGAGATGGTTTCCATGAAGGTTATGGCAAGTAGTCAGATCTGGATATCGTGCCAGATATAGTCCTTTTACCTCTCCTGATGGGCCTCCACCATTTGCCTCTCTTTGATGACTTGTTTGAACTGCCTCTACTCATTACACCCTAGTAGCGGGTTGAAAGGGGAGAGGAGGTGATGTTGAGCTATCTATTCCCCCTGGTTCCCTCCCTGGCCAACTACTGCATCCATCCACCAAAAGTGCTTCTAAAGCCCCCTCCCCCAAACATCTCCTCCTAGGTGCCAGGAACTGTTCCTTCCTTGCCTCTTCAATGCTGGGGTTGGTGTTCATCCCAAGGTGCTGCACTGTCTCTGTGGTTCACAAACAACCTGCCCACACCCTTGTAAAAAAGCCTTTTTATTAAATACTCCCTCAAAACATTCTGATCTAAATGCCCTGTGTCCTTGGAAGACCACAACTGATATACATATTTAGCACAGAAAGCCACAGGATTTAGTGATACATTTGAATGGAGTATGAGAGAAAGAAATCAAGCAAATACCCACCTACATACTACTTTACCTGCATTTTCATAAAGAAAGGGGTCTACTATCATATAATAACTATCAAATTATTTTCTATGATCTTTAAAATTATGTATATTTATATATTATATACATAGAATTTTTAAAAATTGTGATCATTAGAATCTCATACACTAGAAAAGCAATTAAACTTGATACACTGGAAGCTAAAAAAACACAGGGTCCCCCAAAATGTTATGAAGTGTCATTGAGGCAATATTTTTATGAATATTAGCCCACTTAGCTGGAGAATTAAAGCATAGAAATAAATTCAACTCTCCAAAAATTATTATCATACTGAAGCTATTAATAACACTTGCAGGGGTGCCTAGGTGGCTCAGTCTGTTAAACGTCTGACTTCAGCTCAGGTCATGATCTCACAGTTCTTGAGTCCAGTGCTGCGTCTGGCTCTGTGCTGACATCTCAGAACCTGGAGCCTGCTGTGGATTCTGTGTCTCCCTCTCTCTCTGCACCTCCCCCACTCGTACTCTGTCTCTCCCTCTCTCTCAAAAGTAAATAAACATTAAAAAAAAAAAAAAACACTTGCAAAGGATGGCATTTACACTAAATGCAAACATGCTGAGTGCAAGGGATGATCAGGTTAACCATAAGCAGAATTAAGAATTAAACTGAGAAATCTTTAGAAGAATGTGATCTAGTTTTTGGAAATGGTGAATAGTATAAAATGGTAGAAATGAAAGTGAGGAACTAGTGTCTCTATGAATATAAAAATTAATGGTGATTCCTAGAAGGCTCCATAAACCTTCAAAGTAAAACCAACTAATGGGAAGGAGAGGAAATCTATGAACATAGAACATACTGCATATGTTCACAGGGCGTGAGTTCTGTTTCCCATCCAACGAGAATCCTATAACTTTTCAAATTTATTACTTAATATCTCTAACCTTTCAATGCATCCTTAATAATGTTCATGCTATTTAATTCAGAACTATTTTGAGAACTAAAAGATAGAAGGCTTTTATAGTACTGAGAAAGTTCAAACAAGTCAGACTGTGTCTTCTATGCGTGTAACTATTACTAAAATTATTTCTACAGTTTGCGTTTATACATCTTTTCAGGGTGTCATCATTTCCTGGGACACATCTCTGTTGAGCATCCTGAGCCAACAGTTTGGTGGAATCACTTATCAATCAAAACGTGATTCTTACATTCTTCATAGCATAGATTTGCCCTTCTTATATTCCCCTAGGACATCTCTACACGTCCCAGGGGACAAAACAGACTCTGGTGATGAGGCAGAAAAGGGATTATGAGAAGGACGGTAGGTAGCCCACATAACGGTCAAGAGGACTGGAGAATCCAATTCCTAGCTAAGCTGCCAAGAATAAAGGCTGAAACCTTACTGCAGAACTGGCTCCACTGCCCTTGTCTCCCCCCGGTTCCAGATGCTACAGTTTGCACTGCCAGTTGGGAACAGAATTTACTATCAACACAACTGCTAACAGCATCAATGCCACTTTTGTGCCAAGAACTTGACCTTACACCCACTACCTCTGTAAAAGTTGTGTCCCTCTCCCCACTCACACAAAACAAATTCTGTATGGAGAGCAGGTTGCTCATTTCCAAACAGAAGAACGGGGCAGCGTATTAGTCCGCTCGGTCTGCCATATAGTTGACCATGGTATGGCTAAATATCACAGACTGTGTGTCCTAAACAAAAGAAACTTATTTTCCCACAGTTCTGGAGACTAGACAGATCAAGATTCTGCCAAGGTTCAGTTTCTGGTGAGAGCGTTCTTCTGGCTTCTTGTATATGGCTTCTTTTTACTATGTGCTCAAATGCCCTTTCTACATACTTGCAGAAAGCAGGAGGGAGAGACAGGACACTTAGGTTGGTGAGAAACGCAGGTAAATTTTCTTCCTCATAATAAAAGTTTTTTGCCAAAAAATTTAGAAAGGATTTTGTAAGCAGTGTTGAATGGCAAGATGTAATGGGGTCCTTTTATATTCCATATAAACCTTTTTTCAAGTGATTTTTCTTAATTAGAAAATATGTGAACTCAGGCATAAAACACATGCAATATTTTTTTAACGTAGATCTCAAAGCTCAATTTTGATTTCTCCATTTTCAAAGTTCCAGATGAAAGAAATTCATCAGTGCAATGAATAAAACTTTAAATTATCACCTGAAACCAGCAAAAGAACACAGCTATGTGTCTGAAAATTTATATGTTTCAGCAGGAAGTAATTTGTCCCAAAGCAAAGTGATGGCATTCATGGACTGTGCCATTCAGGAAATGTGCCAGTGCACACTGCCTGCAGTAAAGAGGAACTAACACAGTGTTCCAGGGATCATCCTTCAGCTATCTCACTGGATCACTGTGAACTGCTCTCTCTTGAAAATGAACCAATAGCAAACCACTGGACATCTGAAAAGACCCAGGAGTTCAAGCACAGACCACTGTGAGGATGGAGAGCAATGGCACCTTGTAAAACAGATCCTGTGGGAAACTGACACACCCACCTCGTGTTTCCATACCAGAGACAGATGGCAAATGTTAGCCGATAATTCAATTGACAAGTATCGCAGTGTGTGTGATTTGCTTAATTTTCTGTGCCTGGCATATTTCAAACATGAAATCGAAACATGTTGATTGTATTTTTTCCAGTGTTCCCAGGGGCAAAACAAAACTATCCTAATTTAGTTGAGGCCACTTTTAACCTTCCTATTTCAGATCACAGCAGGAAATAAAATAAGAGCTGAGCTTTTCTACCCTTTTGGCATAATGGAAATCATGAAACCATTTCAATCTCATTTTTATCAGTTAGATTGGTAACCTCTATTAACTCTTCCAGTTTTCTGTAATCTACGGTTCTAGTCTCCACCCTACCCACCCTTCATAAAGGGGCTACACAACCTCGGGGCATGTACCTGGAAGCAAAGAAAGGTGTTTGCCTGCTCAAAGTGAGTGGTGGTGAAGGACTGAAGGGTGTTGCTGAGAAGTCACTTTGCATTCTCTGGGGCCTGAGCTTCCCTACCACCAGATATCCAATTTTTTTTTAAATATATGAAATTTATTGTCAAATTGGTTTCCATACAACACCCAGTGCTCATCCCAAAAGATGCCTTCTTCAATACCCATCCCAGATATCCAAATTAACGTGACTGTATTTTAATATGGATGAAGACATGGCTGCCATTAGACAACACAAACTCACCTGAGCCAAAGAGCTTAATCTAATTCCTAAATCTTTCCCCATGTGGGTTTTGGCGGTTTTTGACTCTAGAGTTTGGCAGTGGTTGTTTTGTTTTCCAATCTCTATGCTACGTCATTGCTACTCAAAGTATGGACCAAGAACTAGAAGCTTTGGCATCACTCAGGAGCTCGTTAAAATGCAGGCAGGATCTGGGGTCTCAATCAAGACTAATAAATCAGAATCTGTGTTTTTAACGTTTATTTATTATTGAGAGACAGAGCATGAGCACAGGAGGGTCAGACAGAGGTAGAGAAACAGAATCCAAAGCAAGTTCCAGGCTCTGAGTTGTCAGCACAGAGCCCGACGCAGGGCTCAAACTCATGAACCGAGAAATCATGACCTGAGCCGAAGTTGGTCAGTCAACCAACTGAGCCACCCAGGCACCCCAATCAGAACCTGTTTTTAAACAGATCTTCAGGTGATTCTGTGTTCATTATAATCTGAGGAGTACTAGGCCAACAAACCTGTGTGCAAAGCTTACAAAGCACTTGTGAATAACACAACATTAGCTGAAAATACAACTGTGGCTGAAACATGAGTTAACATAAGAGCAAACTGTCAAATTAAAGTGACTCACACAGGTAATCCATCGGTCAGTAAAAGACTACATTTAGCATTTTGGGCTTAGGAACAAATATTCTGTTATAAATTTGAATAATTCTGTTTTGTTCTTTACTTAGCTAAGACTCAATAAGCAACATCTAGTTTCTACCTTCCCTTATACAATGTAGCCTGAGAGATAAGGGTTGGGCTGGTTATAAAACCCATTATACCAGGGACGCCTGGGTGGCTCAGTCGGTTAAGTGTCTGACTTCGGCTCAGGTCATGATCTCACAGTTCGTGAGTTCGAGCCCTGCGTCGGGCTCCGTGCTGACAGCTCAGAGCCTGGAGCCTGCTTCACTGTGTCTCCCTCTCTCTCTGCCCCTTCCCTGCTCATCCTCTGTCTCTCTCTGTCTGAAAAATAAATAAACATTAAAAAAAATAAATAATAAAACACATTATACCCAATGGAGTACTACGTGGCAATGAGAAAGAATGAAATATGGCCCTTTGTAGCAACGTGGATGGAACTGGAGAGTGTGATGCTAAGTGAAATAAGCCATACAGAGAAAGACAGATACCATATGTTTTCACTCTTATGTGGATCCTGAGAAACTTAACAGAAACCCATGGGGGAGGGGAAGGAAAAAAAAAAAAAGAGGTTAGAGTGGGAGAGAGCCAAAGCATAAGAGACTCTTAAAAACTGAGAACAAACTGAGGGTTGATGGGGGGTGGGAGGGAGGGGAGGGTAGGTGACGGGTATTGAGGAGGGCACCTTTTGGGATGAGCACTGGGTGTTGTATGGAAACCAATTTGACAATAAATTTCATATATTAAAAAAAAAAAAAACGCATTATACCTATTCCCATCAGCCAAGAATCACTGAGGGCCTACTGTGTTCAAGACATGATGCTTGGCTCTGTGGTACTCCAGCTGCACAAAGCTCCTGAATTGCAAGGGAGAGGGCCTAACCAATACTTGAAATCAGCAGCATCTACCCAACACCAAAGACCTGATCCAAAACTGAAAACTGAATTAAAAAGTATAGTTATCTTGCCTGTCCTTAAGAAATCATCTAGATGGTGGGAAATATTCCAATACTGATTATCTAGATTAAAAATAAATAAAAATAAAAACCAAAATGAAAAAAAAATGACAGCATCCAACTGCTCCAGTATGAAGTCTAACCTAGCAAAAACTTAAACAAACAAACAAAAAGAACGGCTATTCTCTATTAAGACATGCTTGAGCACTACTTGAGTAGAGTAATAAATTTATTTATTCCTTCTCTTTATAAGGGGCATTGTGGATGAACATACTGAAATTATTGTTGTTCATTATTCAGTAAAATGGAGGAGCAAGAAGTACAACAATTATGTTAAAATGTAAACACTTGCTTATAAATTTGTTACATTTTGTTCATTCTTTTAACAAACAACCATGACATATTAAGTTCCTTCTTTATCAATCACTAGATATATAACTGTGTAAGCCTGGGTTCCCCGAAAGAAAAGCCTGCATCCATAGCTTATATTCCACTCTAGGATTGGGATGTGCACTGCTGAATTGAGGAAGGAGAGAAAAGGGTTTGAAGAGAAGAGAGAAAATAAACAAGGAGCCATTACTAAGTTGCTCTGTCATCAAGTGCAAGAGATTCCTTGGTCTGGTGGGACCATCTTCCAAGCACTCATAAGAAATTCTGCATTGCAGGACTGTCCTCTCAGCCTTTTATCCACTTGCTCCCATCCTCCAACAGTCAAACTTTTGTTCCGTGCACACTAGCCTCCCCATACCTCCAGGTTACACACATGTGGAGAGAGCAGCCCCCAACCCCTGCATCTCTTCATTCCACGGCAACATGGGACCCCTAGCAGAAAGACAGGTGCTGTCAGTCTGTGCCTGCTCAAAGCTGGGTAATGCCCACACAGACCGGGTCACTGTGGCTACAGCTATAGCTCAAATAGGAATTCCTTTCCTTATCCTTCCATTCATACTCCAGGCTGTGTTCTCAGCATGGGATACAAAGATTAAAAGGCACAGTTCCTGCCCTAAAAGAACCGCAATGTAGTAGGGAAACAAACAGAAAAAATACTAATGTTACAGGGTGTCTAGTACCAAAGTGGGAAATATATACAAATAAAAGAAATCTCTAAGTCTGTCTGCTGGAATCAAGATATTTACTGCACAAAAATGTAATGGAGTAAAGATTCACCATACATAGTGTCTGGAGGGAAACTCTTTAGTCTGAATTTGTGAGATGGACTGTGGCATGTGCAGGGCAAATGGGAGCTTCATATATGTTAAGGGGAGGGTGGGTGATAAGGCTAGGCAGGTTCACGCAGACCAGATTATCACTGACATTTTATGTCCTATGAAGGTGAAATTTATGCTAAAGGTAATGGAGAGCCATTTAAAAAAAATAATTGAGCAGGAATAGAGTTGATGAAATGTACATGTTAGAAAGATGATTCTTAACTGAAGTGTGAAGCATAGACTAGAAATGAAACCAGAATTTAAGTAGACCAGAAAAAAAAAAAGACTAATAAAAGTCTCAAGCATCTATTCTCTCTGCTTTACATGATTGTTGAAAGGCTTAAATGAGACCAAAGATGTGGATGCCAGAGGTAAGTATAAAACATCAGGGGGCGCCTGGGTGGCTCAGTCGGTTAAGCATCCGACTTCGGCTCAGGTCATGATCTCGCGGTCCGTGAGTTCGAGCCCCGTGTCAGGCTCTGTGCTGACAGCTCAGAGCCTGGAGCCTGTTTCAGACTCTGTGTCTCCCTCACTCTGACCCTCCCCTGTTCATGCTCTGTCTCTCCCTGTCTCAAAAATTAAAAAAAAAAAGAAAAAAAATTCAGACAAAAGTGATAGGAAATAACAAGATGGTTACAATGTTGCTTTTGTTTCTGTTGTCCTTTTTCCAAAGAGGATCTATACCTGCTGGTCCCTTACTTCCAGAGATTCTGACCAAACACTGAGGTGGGCCATATTTTGAAAGCGCTCCCCCAATGGACTCTGATAAACACAGATCTATTTCTATGAAGATAAGACATTTATTACAAACCCCGACAGGGCAAACTCAACTTTGGATTTTTCTTCTCAGAATCAACTAATGATTTCTCCTAGAGATCATCTGATGTGCAGTCATCTACTTATTACCGATGTAGGGTGAGATCCTTGAAGTCCAACACGTGAGGTCACCATAAGCCTGGATGCACTTGGCCCAGGGTTCAACAAGAAAAGATGACACAAGGTTCACTTGCAAAACATGCCTCTTTCCTCTGGAGTCCAGTTAGAAGTATTCTGCCCAAGTTTTTCAGCAGTTGTGGCATAAAATCTTTTAGGTCTGCTGAGGGATAATGTCATTTTCCTCAAACCAGATGGATTCTATTCCTGAGAAACATGTACAATTTTATTTTCGTCAAAGGTCTAGAGGAATCAAGAAAATGGCAGGATAACAGCAATTAGTGTTCCCATTTCCACTCAGGTATGTTCATACATCTAAGAGGAATCAGAGGCACATTGTGCTAGCAGTCCTGATGGACTTCTACCTGACTTGATTTCACTGGACTGTTTTTTTTAATTCAGGGACTCCATTTTGATTTTCCACCCTTCTCTGGATAGGCTCCCATAGGTTTAGAGCTTAAACAAGAAAGCATCAGTTTCCAAATGGAAACTTGGCAATTCAAACTTAAGTGAGGCAAAATGTAGAGATAAACAAGCATTTAAAATTTTTTTTTCTAAAGATTCAAAATAAGGGGTATATTGAAATCTATAGGATCTCGGTCAATTTCAGCAAAGATATGCATAAATGAAACACCAGAAAATGCACATTTCACAAACATAGGATAACATATGGTGCAGCTCCATAATAATTTCAAGTCTTTTGTTTTAATAAATCTTCATCAAATTCTGCATATCTCTTGGGAAGGTAGAGATTTATACAGAGCTCTGGGCTGGGCAGAACCTCTCTAACAAGAACTCAGTAGAAAGGTATTAGCTGAGGGTGATTTACACACCCATTTGATACATACAAAGTAACTTCCACATCTCTGACAATCATGCCCATCTGCAAAAGCCACTATTAGTCAAGACCAAATGAAAATTTTGGTTAAAATGGTTCTGAAATACACCTACCTTTATATTCCTATTTCTTATCTACTTTTACAACAAATTTCAACTAAACAAAAAAACTCGGGAGTCATCAGAAGCTGAAAGAGAGATATTGTTGGGTGACAGGAAAATACTAGCCTGGAAATTAGACTATCTAGTCTTGGTTGTTCCAGTCTTGGTTGTCTAGAAGACACAAGTTGTGGCTGTACTGGAGAGTTGTCATGTCTAGGCAATCTTCACAGGTAAAAATTTCCACCTATAGGCAGAGAAACATTAAATCTCTTTTTCTTTTTTTTTTTTTTTTTTTTTAACATTTTCTCTACATCAAACTTAATTTTGATCTTAACCTCTTCTCTCATTGGACTGGTGGGAGGCAATCTCAGACAATCCTTAGTTACACCTAAGCTCAGGGATCAGTAACAGCAGTTCCAAGAAATGTGTTATTGGTTGGCTGTCCAGCCTAGCCCCGTTCTGAGACATTATCCCTGTTGTATAAGCCATTCAGTTCTGAGCATCTCATATTGTGACCTACTCCTGAAACACAGTTTTTTTGTTTGTGTTTTGTTGCAAAGTTGCTTGGGTTCTCACCCCCTCTACAGTCTCCCTGAGGCTCTGGGCTCTCCTTAAGTCCCCACAGCTTCACACACTGTTCTCTTCAGCCTGTGAAAATCTTCTTCAAAGCTGATATGCACAAAACTGCAAGTTTAATTTCTTGGAATTGCTTAGATTTTGCTCTTGAATTTCCATGTTGGTAAAAAAGGAAAAATCATGTTAAACTCATTAAGAGTAATTCAGTTTTCTCCATTCTGTATCTATTGACTAAAATGTTCATTCAGGGGTGCCTGGGTGGCTCAGTCAGTTAAGCATCTGACATCAGCTCAGGTCATGATCTCACAGTCTGTGAGTTTGAGACCCACGTTGGGCTCTGTGCTGACAGCTCCAAGCCTGGAGCCTGCTTCCAATTCTATGTCTCCTTCTCTCTCTGCCTGTCTCCCGCTTGCACTCTGTCTCTCTCTCAGAAATAAGTAAACATTAAAAAAAATTAATTAAAATGTTCATTCAAAGTTCAAATTTCCTGTCAGGGCCATTTTTATTTTCTCAAGGACTGTCTTCTGCCTTTTTCTTCTCAATGTAGCAGTGAGAGATTTATCTATAACCTGGCATTTTGTGGGGAGCTCACTTTCCTATGTGCTGCCCCCTGAGTTCTTGCCGACCTTCTCTGAGACATTTCAAACCCTGCCTGGTCACTAGGCATCTAATGCTAGTGTCCACTCAGGTGTGGCTGGTCCCATCTCATCATCTGAGCATCTGCTGGCACCAGCTGTTAAAACCCATAGCACCTGCCAAAACCTGCAGAACTGAGGTTCCCAAATTTGGCTTCTCTGTGTCAACTCTAGGCTTCTACCAAGCCACTAATTTCCTGTTAGTTTCCACAACCCCTTGGAGGTTTGGGCATTCTGGCTGTGTTCTTCACACCTTGCTGGAAAGTACAGAACTCTGTGAAGCTGCTTTCAGGTGCACGCATTTAGGCACCTTCTTGAACCAGAACCAGATTACCATAAAGGAAAACATTTCTGGAAGGATGTTAAAAATATTCTCCCTGTTAGAGTAATATCTGAAAATACCACCCAGCCATATACTTAACTTATTTGAACCTCAGTCTCCTCCTTTATACGAGGAGAAGCTTGTATACATCTACTCTGAACTCTCTTCCATTTCTAATATCCTCTATTCATAAGTTCTGTGCCCAGGTGGGGCCTAGGAGGAAGTCCAACAAATGGATATGTCAAGAAAAGGCCCACATGGAAACAGACAGCAGGTGGAAACAGAGAATAGCAATTGGTGTTAGGAACAATGAAAACTAACAAAAGTTACCGTAGAAATGTTGGCAGGGAAGGTATCAGGTAAAATACACGTAGATACTACCTTGAAACCTACTAAGATTAACTGTTGGATCAAGAGGGCATGTTAGGTGGTAGCAAGAGCTCAAAAACCAGACCAGCGTTTAGATAAATGATGTAAGTAGCTGGGGAAGCAGGAGAAAAGGAGAATAGACAGGCAGGGTGCCCATCTTACAAAGAATAGTGTAAGTGACAGGTCACAACGTCAGGAGTTAGATATAGTAAACAAGACAGAAGTAAAGCTTTCAAAACCAGGACACATTATCAGAGCTGAAGTAAAACAGCAAGAGTAACCAGAATCTGAATCCCAAAAGGTTGGGTTAAATCTCCTTAAATCCCTCCTGCTTAGGAATTAGTTCAAAAGACTTTGACAGACTGACATCAGGAAGCAAGGTCAAGTACCACAGCTGTGAGAACAAGCTTGCAGAGTCTGGAAAAGAAGCAGAATAAGACTTAATTTGAAATATGTTTAGGGGATTCCATTATGAACTCCAATACAAGAGATTTTTAAAGACCTGCGGCCTTTTTAAACTGAGAAATATCGGCCAAGGCATCTAAGAGACTGTATTGTTTCATATCACAATTATAATCCACATATGTGTAGAATAAACAGTATAAATTCCTGTTTTAAAAATTTACTCCTCTGCATTGCATTTTTACTTTATAACCTTTTAAAATTACAATTTAACACACATACAGAAGAGCGCATAAATCACAAGTGAATTATTGCAACGGGAACACACCTATGTAATCCTTACCCAGATCAAGAACAGCACATGCTCAGCAAATCAGAAGCTCTCCTCATGCATTATCCTAATCATCTTAAATGCGGTTTTGAAAGTGTGTTTTGGGAAAGACACTTGTTCCCTTTAAGAATCAGAAGGAAATGTGAAAATGCTTGAAGAGTGCAGAAATCAGTGAAGAAACTAACTGAAGGACCATTCCAGATGAACTGTTATATCAAATCCAACTTTCCAAAGGTAAATAGCTGGAGGCAGAGTGATTTGAGGTGGAAGGATGGTAATCTCTTAACAGGAAAGCGCCATTCAGTCATACTTTCTCTGCAGAACAAAGAAACAAGGATGTTATTGAGAAATGGACTTAGGTTTGTTAAAAATGTCTACTGTAAACTTTAGAACCACCATTAAAAAAAATTGTTAAAGAAGTATAACTGACACCCTAAGAGAGAACAGACATAAGATAAAATCATATAAAATGTTTAACTAAAACCAGAGAAGTGGGGGGGGGGGGGCAACAGAAACAAACAATAGATACAATGAAGACAAAACAGTTATGGTAGATATTAATTCAACTGTATCAAAAACCCCTTCAAATGTAAATACTCAAAACACACCAATTAAAAGAGACAGACTGAATTTTTTAAAAAGATCAATATGTTATCAATAAGAAATCTATTCTCTTATAGTGACTCACGTACATTAAATGAAAAATGTTGGAGAAAGATTTACCATGCAAACACTACCAGAAGATGAGTGATTGCTTACTAAGCAGACTTTAGAACAAGGAAAATCATCATAGATTTAAAAAAGGGTATTATATGATAAAGAGGTCAATTCTCCAAACAGACATAACAAACATAAGTGGGCATCTTCGTAACGATAGAGTCCCAAAATAAATAATAGAAGTGAAAAATAGAAAAATTCACTAGTATAGTTGGAGACTTCAACACCACTGTATCAATCAGTATTTGATAGATCAATTAGGCAAGAAATGAGTGCAGTCTGCAAGACCAAGGGGGAAAAAAAGGATCTGTACCTAGTATAAAAGCATTATTCCAGTTGATAAACTTGGTTCCCATGGAGGTATGGATTAGCAATTCTGAAGCCACTATACACATACACTTGAATTAAACAACGAAGCAAAGGGATGCCAGATGGAATCAGATTAATCAGTGTTGGAGTGGGGATTACAGATAAACAAGGGGAAAAGGCAAGAATAATCCACATGTTAATGATTTGGAGATTGAGACATCAATACAAACTCATATTTAGTTTCATATAGATACGGATGACTACATATAAAGATATTTATAGATTGTGCATATATACCAGTTAGTATATATACATATATATTTCCTTTCCCTGTCAACTAAGAGGACCTAAAAACTATGACTCCCTGGTAGCAACAAGAACACCTAGAATTCAGATCTTGATTTCTTTTTTTTTTTTCCTTTAAAAGTTTAATTTTTAAAAGACAGAGAGTGTGAGTGGGGCAGACTGAGAGGGAGACAAAAAATCTGAAACAGGCCCCAGGCTCTGTGCTATCAGCATAGAGCCCAATGCGGGGCTTGAACCCATGAACCACAAGATCATGACCTGAGCCGAAGTCAGAAGCTTAACTGACTGAGCCACCCAGGCACCCCTCCAGATCTTGCTTTCTAATGCCATCTCCAAAGAAAATAAACCAAGACTCTTTAGAGAAGGACTTGATTCTAGCACTGGAGCAGAAAATATATAAAATGAGCCTGGAGCATCCTGTAGTGCCAAAATGTAAAGTAGTATTGAATTAATAAACACATGCACGTGCGCACGCACACACGCATGCAGATACAGTGATAGGAATTATGTCAAAGGGACACAAGAGCCAACAGAAAGAGTGCTCAATTGCTAAAGCAGAATAATTTGAGCATCAAAGTACTAAATAATAAAGCAGTATTGGATTCTGACATAAAATATACCCATCAACCCATACTGAATGATTGAATATATAAATAAATGGAGGACAACAGACAAATCTTCCATGCAGAGACATTCCACATAATTTATGCACATACATATAATTCTTTACAAAGATGAAGCATAGGGGTGCCTGGGTGGCTCAGTTGGTCAAGCGTCTGACTTCGTCTCAGGTCATGATCTCACGGTTCGTGAGTTCGAGCCCCATGTCGGGCTCTGTGCTGACTGCTCAGAGGCTGAAGCCTGCTTCAGATTCTGTGTCTCCCTCTCTCCGCCCCTCCCCTGCTCACGCTCTGTCTCTCTCTGTCTCTCAATAATCAATAAATGTTAAAAAAAAATTTTAATTAAAAAAAGAAAAAGATGAAGCATAACTTTCCATTACTTCAGTGGGGGCTTTGTACAGTGAGTGCTTCCTAAGAGTACAGTATAAAAAAGGGTGAGGGGAGGGGAGAATAACTTTACAGTGGAGACACTTGTTACAAAACGCAACCTCATGCAGGCTTGATCAAGGTTAACCTCAGCAGGTTAAGCTACACAGATAGTATGTCCCCTTGATATGATGTGATGGGAATGGCACATTACCTCTGTGATTATTCCTCCCCAAAACTCATAATGCCAATCTAATCATGAGAAAAACATCAAATTCCAACTAAGAGACCTTCTACAAACCATCTGACTACTTCTCAAAACCCAAGGTTATCAAAACTAAGGAAAATTTGAAAGTATGACAGCCAAGAAGAGCCTGAGGAGAAATGACAATTAAATAGAATATGGTTTTCTGGATGGGTTCCTGGAATAGAAAATTAGGTAAAAACTGAGGAAATCTGAATAAAATATGGACTCCAGATAATAATAATGTATCAACACTGGTTCATTAATTGTAATAAATGTACCACATGAACGTAAGATATAAATATAAAGCAAAGTGGCTGTGGAATATACGGGAACTGTCTATACTATTATCACAATTTTTCTGCAACTCTAGACTATCTGAAAATAAAAAGTTTAAACAACTTTAAGCCTCTTTCTTTAGTGATAAAGAAAAGCATCCTCAGACTTTAAAATGAAAATCCCAACTCCACTCCTTCTACCCATCAAGATTTGAGAAAATCTCACCATTTAATCTTAGCCTGAACACAAGGTTACAGACTTCAAAAGATCGTTGGAAAGTCCATGTCGTGGGTGCTGAGGATGAATCAAGTTGATGTACCCTGTGTGGCTTATATGACAATAGGACTACATGGTAATTGGGATCCCATGCCTAAATCATTGACTGCCATGGTGTGGGTGCTTCAAACATGTTAGCTAGAGGAAAAACAAATACATGTATTCACAGCATCATTCCAATAATCCAGGGAAAAAAAAATAAATTCATTCCTAACAAATAGCAACCAGCCCCTCTGTCATAAAGCTAGAAATTAATCTTAATGTGTAATGAAGTAGACTACAGATCTTAAAGGGGAAAAAAAAGTGTGTGTGTGTGTATTTGTGCTACTTAAAGAGTAAACCTAATAGGCAATCAACATTAATTAAACTATTAGTTTAGTAGAGAGAGTCAGTTAATGGAGTCAGTTAGTTGCTATACTAGTGTCATTAAAATTAACTGACAAGACTCTGTAGAGGATGTTGTCAGCATCCTGTTTTGGCAGCCATTAACATTGGTTCTACTCCTGGACATAGCTGGAGCCCCACCTGTTCTTAACAAATAGGTACAAGCAAGAATTTAAATGCTTCTGACCCATAGGCCAGTAATTTTCTGCATGTATTTGGCTAATCATCGGCAAGGAAGCTGGAGGCCCTAAAACTTTCACAGAAAGGAAAATTTAAAATTTCCACTTAAATATGATAAAGAGAAAGCAAGACATGGATTAAAAAAGTATCTCAATTTCATCTTCATTCGATTTTTGTTTAATTGTAGCTCTACGGACACCAAGGTGGCTCAGTCAGTGAAGAGCCTAACTTTGGCTCAGGTTATGATCTCATGGTTCATGAGTTTGAACCCCATATCAGGCTCTGTGCTGATAGCTCAGAGCCTGGAGCCTGCTTCAAATTCTATGTCTCCCTATCTTTACAGTCTCCCTCTCTCTCTGCCCCTCCTCCTCTTGTGCTCTCTCTCTTAAAAATAAACAAACATTAAAAACTCTACTGTTGGTGACAGGTAATGATTTGTTAATTAAAAAGACTTAAAGTCCTTACAAGTATTTTCTATTCTTGTAGGTGTTCTAAAAATTGTTCATTTTTAAAAAATGAAACTATGGTGTTTTTATTTGTTTGTTTTGGTCTTTGTGTTATTTATTTATTTACTTGTTTGTTTAGACCACCAGCTAATAACTGATTTAATCCAGCTAACCAGCAAACATGACTTACTAAATTATACAAATTTATTACTTTTCTTAGATCAAAAATTTGAAGTAAAAGCATTATAGAACTTGTAAATATAGATGGCTACCATACACCATAATATATATTTTAAATCCAATGTCTGACACACATAGGAACACAATATTATTAATTTGTGTCATTTGTAGATTTTCACCTTTTATTAAATTTTGCAAGTACATAAACCTCTTGTGAAAAAGAAAAAAAAAAAAACATATCCTGCATGAGGATATGGTTTTCTCAGTTTGCACGTATCAAGTAATGGCAAATATTACACTATACACTCTATGTGCTGTCATGCGAATACACTCTCTGAACAGGAGCCACAAACAGGTCTCCAGGGGCTGAGCAGGGAAACGTGTGTCAAGCAGCAAGGATACCAGGCAAAAGGGCACACACACATACATACATCCTCATTGGTGTCATGGGGTATAAATGTAAATTAAACTTCAGTAGAGACAAATGTATAAGTAGAGGGCACATAATCATAAATTCCTATTATTCCAAAAGACAGTCTCTTCAGCAAGTGGTGCTGAGAAAACTGGACAGCAACATGCAGAAGAATGAACCTGGACCACTTTCTTACACCAGACACAAAAATAAACTCAAAATGGATGAAAGACCTAAATGTAAGACAGGAAGCCATCACAATCCTCGAGGAGAAAGCTGGCAAAAACCTCTTTGATCTTGGCCGCAGCAACTTCTTACTCAACATGTCTCTGGAGGCAAGGAAAACAAAAGCAAAAATTAACTATTGAGACCTCATCAAAATAAAAAGCTTCCGCACAGCAAAGAAAACAATCAGCAAAACGAAAAGGCAACTGACAGAATGGGAGAAGATATTTGCAAATAACATATCAGATAAAGGGTCAGTATCCAAAATCTATAAAGAACTTATCAAACTCAACACCCAAGAAACAAATAATCCAGTGAAGAAATGGGCAAAAGACATGAATAGACATTTCTCCAAGGAAGACACCCAGATGGCCAAACGACACATGAAAAAATGCTCAACATCACTCATTATCAGGGAAATACAAATCAAAACCACAATGAGATACCACCTTACACCTATCAGAATGGCTAACATTAACAACTCAGGCAATGACAGATGTTGGCGAGGATGTGGAGAAAGAGGATCTCTTTTGCATTGTTGGTGGCAATGCAAGCTGGTGCAGCCACTCTGGAAAACAGTATGGAGGTTCCTCAAAAAACTAAAAATAGAACTAACTATGACCCAGGAATTGTACTATTAGGCATTTATCCAAGGGATATAGGTGTGCTGTTTCGAAGGGACACATGCACCCCCATGTTTATAGCAGCACTATCAACAATAGCCAAAGTATGGAAAGAGCCCAAATGTCCATCGATAGATGAATGGATAAAGGGATAAAGAAGATGTGGGGTGTGTGTGTGTGTGTGTGTGTGTGTGTGTGTGTGTGTGATGGAGTATTACTCGGCAATCAAAAAGAATGAAATCTTGCCATTTGCAGCTACGTGCATAGAACTGGACAGTATTATGCTAAGCAAAATTAGACAAAGACAAAAATCATATTACTTCACTCATATGAAGACTTTAAGAGACAAAACAGATGAACATAAGGGAAGGGAAACAAAAATAATACAAAAACAGGGAGGGGGACAAAACAGAAGAGACTCATAAATATGGAGAACTGAGGGTTGCTGGAGGGGTTGTGGGAGGGGGGATAGGATAAATGGGTAAGGGGCACTAAGGAATCTACTCCTGAAATCATTGTTGCACTATATGCTAACTAATTTGGATATAAATTTTAAAAAGTAAAAAGTTAAAAAAAATCTACAAAAATGTTGAAACAGTATAATAAATACCCGTAAGCTGTTCAAAAATAAATAAATAAATAAAGCTGCTTATATGAGAAGAAAAAAAAAAGTTCCTATTACTCCAAAAAGAGAAGAGCTTGAGGTGGCATTGCTGGACTCTATGCACAATGTAAATACTTTGGCGGGGGGGGGGGGGGGGGGGGTGGCGCTGGGAGGGAGCTCTGCATTTCTAATGCTCCACATCTGTGGTTTTCAAAATGTGGTCCACCATTGCTCTGTTCCTACCCCTACCACGAACCAGCAACATCATTATCAACTGGAAACTTGTAAGAAATGCAAATTCTTGGACACATTCCAAATCTATTGATTTGATTTCCCTTGAGACTTCCTATTTGACCCATGGAATATTTAGAACTATGCTTTTTTTTTTTTTTTAATTTTTTTTTTCTTTTTTCTTTTTCAACGTTTTTTTTTAATTTATTTTAGGGACAGAGAGGGACAGAGCATGAACGGGGGAGGGGCAGAGAGAGAGGGAGACACAGAATCGGAAACAGGCTCCAGGCTCCGAGCCATCAGCCCAGAGCCTGACGCGGGGCTCGAACTCACGGACCGCGAGATCGTGACCTGGCTGAAGTCGGACGCTTAACCTACTGCACCACCCAGGCGCCCCAGAACTATGCTTTTTTAATTTCCAGATGTTTAGGGTTTTCCTGTTATCTTTCTGGTATAGATTTCCAATTTGATTCCATTATTGTAAAAGAGCATTTAAAAAAAAAATATTTCACTTCTTTAACTTTATTAAGGCTTTTTTTTTAATGGTCCAGGACATGGTCCATCTTGGTAAAATGTTCCATGAGTACTTGAAAAGAATGTGTATTCTGATTTTATTGGATAGCATGTGCTGTAAATGCTAATTAGATCCTGTTGTTGAGTGTTGAGCTCTTCTAGATCCCTGATTTTCTGTCAAATGTTTCTACCAGTGATTGACATAGGGATATTGAAGTCCTCAACTATAATTGTAGATTTGTGTATTTTTCCTTTGTTCTGTCACTTTGGCTTCATGAATTTTAAAATTCTGTTGTTTGGTATTCATATTTAAAATTATTGTATCCTCTTACTAAACTGAACTTTTGTTATTACTTGATGTCCCTCTTTATCCCAATAATTTTCTCTGCTCTGAAATCTACTTTGCAGTACATTATATGGTCATTCTAGTTTGCTTTTGACTAGTGTTTGCATTGTGTATCTTTTTCCGTTCTTTTATGTTCAACCTGCCTACATCATTGCATTCAAAGTCAGTTTCTTAAAATTATAACTGGGTCATGCTCAAAACAAAAACAAAAACAATTTTACCAATCTCTGCCCTCTCCCGTCTGCTACTGAGTCCATCCAGTGAATTTTTATTTCATGTATTATATTTTCAGTTTTAAAATTCCCACCTTGGAAGTGAACATTTCCCACCCCCCCCCCCGGGGGGGCCCCCCCCCCCACCCCAGTTTCAGCCATGTCTTCAGATAACAATCCCAGGTAGCTCTGGAGTGAACCTTATGAAATATCATTAATCTAAACCATTCCTGGATTCCTGACTTGGAATCTGTGAGAGAATAAATGTTTATTGTTTTAAGGCACTAAGCTTTGGTGGAACTTGACATGTATAAATAGATAATAAATACACCCTTTATGCTGTCTATGCCAAGAGTTTATGGAGACAGATATATTCACACAGGAAGACAACAGGAACTATTTCATTGTACCACTTTCATCAAATGGATTAGTCTTGAGGAATAGTATCCCCAAATTGTACGCAAATAATATCAACATCAACCTAAAGTTTTTGTCTTTTTTTTGATAGAGGAAGTCTACAACCCCAACATATCTGTTAGAAATTAGGTATATGCTAAGAACTTAAATTCTTTTCTGCCATGAACAGATACTTTTATCTGTTTCAGGTCCCTGTCCACTTGGAAAATTACCAAACTATTTCAACAAAGAAATCCCAAATAGCCGAAGCTCTTTTCAGACTGAGCTTTTCACCCCAAATCATCAATGGACACCTGAGACTGAAAACAGGAGGACTTAGTTGACTGGACAGTTACAATAACACAGCCATATCACAAATAATTACTGTTGCTCTTCTATCACAGCCCACCTGTCCATGCAGAGAAAATTAATAACAAAATGGCCAAATGTGCAGGCCAAAAAAAAAAAAAAATCTGTTTTGAGAAACCTCTGAGGAATCTGGAAATCAGGATTTCTAGTTTGAAGTGTCTGAAAGCACCTGTTCCTTGTATAAACCATCCAGATGTAAGATGATGTTATAGTTTATCCTGGGACTAAAAAGATAATATCTGATCATTCTATGTCTATGAAGTCTTGGTTATGCTTCTGTCATTCAAAGTCATACAAAGAAAATATAATTTGTGTGTATCCATGCGCTGCTTAGACAGATGGAAGCACAGCAGGTAGTAAATACTGACATTCTCTTCCATGAATACCTTCAAAAGAAAGGTCAAAGATAAGATACTAAGAAAAGTGAATGCAGATTAGGCAGAACATCTGTTTAAATAGGATAACAGAGGAAATATTCATTGTTTAGAATTTTCACTTCTAAGTTATCAATGAGCATCTGGTTAATTCTCCATTCCTTGCAGCCTACCACATTAGCTTTCTGATTAAAATTAATAGCTTGATAAAGTACAATTAGCCACAAGGAATAATTTGTGCCTTCCCTTTTTTTTTTTTATTAGAAATCGCTAATCTTGTAGGCATAATGGAATATTGTCTTTAGAGATGGCCTAACTCAGTTTGAGAAACAAAGGCATTTTAAGAAAAGCAATCTTTGAAATATCAAGCTATTCTTATAAATTCTCAATGGCAAATTAAAATTTCCATGGACTGAGTCCTAATTTTTTATAAACTCTACTTCTGGTTTACAAAAGAGGAGACTATTGGGGCATCTGTTAAGCATCCAACTTTGGCTCAGGTCATGATTTTGTGGTTTGTGGGTTTGAGCCCCATGTTGTACTCTGTTCAGACAGCTCGGAGCCTACAGCCCGCTTCAGATTCTGTCTTCCTCTCTCTGTAACCCTCCCCCACTCATTCTCTCTCTCTCTTTCTCTCTCTCTCTCAAAAATAAAATATTAAAAATTTTTAATTAAAAAAAACAGAAGAGGAGACTATTTTTTTACGAAATAAAGAAACCAACATGATTTTATCTTAGTTTATACCCTGCCTCATCTCCTATGCAATATTTCTCTTCCTTCCTCATTTCACCTTCCTAGCACTCATGACACAAAACAATCTTGTTTCTTTCACCTTTATTATGTTCCTTCTTTTCTTCACATGCAACCTCCTCCATTTAAGCACTTTCTTGCATATAGCAGTTCCACAGATTCTGATTTAGCTATTTCATGTGTGGCCCAGACCCAGGCTTACTTTATTCACATATCTTATGATTTTCATTGTATTCTGGACATTGTATATAAAAGCACAGTGATAACAGAACATTTTGTTTTGTTCCTTCTCTATGTCTGAAGGCTATGGCAGAAGGCTGAGCATTCCCATCACTAAACACTTGAGTTTGGGGAAGGGATGCAGTTTTAATCAGTCTGAGCTCACCCCATTAGCCCAACCTCCAACTTCCTGCAACACTATCAAAAATCAATCCTTTTGATCTTGACAGTATTTGAAATGGAAGTGGGATTGGGCCACATTTTTAGATAGTTTTGGTTCATCATTTAATCCAAATCCAAAAGAGTTATAGAATCTAAATAATGTGAGAATGTGCACATTTCTGTAAAAAAAAAAAAATTATCTGCCTTCTAGACCTTCCTCCACACATTCTTGGCAAAAATTGAGGTGGGAGGAGGGTACAGCAAAGGAATCCAATGTTTAGAATGAGTCTGATTATGTACAGATTCCAGTGTATTCCACTACACTATTATTTAAAGTCTCACCTGGTTTTTCCTCATCCCTGCAAAATTTTATGTAATGTCAGATCACCTGGAGATACCCAAACCGGGCACCTTCTCCATCATGTCTAAGGGACTGCTTGCTCGCTTACTCTCTCTCTCACACACACAGGAATTCAGTTCATCAAGCCTTCCTTGTTTACTTCATAGCCTGATTGAAAAGCACAATTTCTGTGTTATTTGTTTTGTTTCTTGTTTCATCTGGTATTGAAAAGCCACTCCTTCTAGAGATGCTCATTCATCAACTCATGGACCTTAATTTGAGAAATCTGCTAGGAAATGGCCTGGCACCATGGGCCACTTCTAGGGAAATCTGCTTTAGAGTCATAACTAGGAGTTTTATAATCCCTATAATAAGCCTGAGGCATACAAATAAGCCAAGTAACAAAAATGTTCTCATCCCATAAAGATATTAGAATTATCAGCCACTAAAATCTTTTATAAAACATTCCCTCTTTATTTGGGTAGACTTTACCTTCAGTTTTATTATTACTTATCCAGAGCCCAGCCCTCTTTGATTTCAAATATTAAGGGGTGCCTGAGTGGCTCAATCAGTTAAGCATCCAACTTCGGCTCAGGTCATGATCTCGCAGTTCTGAGTTCGAGCCCTGCATCGGGCTCAGCCTGGAGCCTGCTTCAGATTCTGTGCCTCCCTCTCTCTCTTCTCCTTCTCCCACTCACACTCTGTCTCTCTCAAAAATAATAAAATAACATTTTTTAAAAATTAATAGAAAGTCTTGTCTTCAAAAAGTGCACATTAATGACATCTATTTTCCCTCTCAAAGTTAAATGGATACTTTAAAAATTAATAAATTCTGTCTCTAATATATTCAATAAGGAGTAGGCATTGGGGCACTTAGTATTTACTCAGTAAATATTTTTAATGAATGAATGCTTTGTTACTCTGGCTTCTCCCATTTGTCTTTTTTTCTCTTTCCTTACTTACCAGTATCATCTCTCCAAATCCTAGCCAGAATAATCTTCTTATTCATTTCAACTTTCTATTAAAAAAAACCTTTAATAGCTCCCCTCCACACACTGAATTAAGTTGAATTCTCAATTTGACCATTAAGGTTTTCCAGAACAAACTTACTTCTTTGCATGTATCTTGCATTCCAATCAAACTAAGAGTAGTCTCTGGATTTTCTGGACATGTTCTTTGCTTTTCCATCTCTGCTTGGTTATGTGTGCTCCAGATAAAATTCTCTTTTTTCTCATTGCACTCTATACCTATCAAAATCCTTCAGTACCCATCTCAAATGTCACCATCACCTTGACATGCAGCCTGATCCATGAAGTTGGACAGGATTCTTTTCTCCTTAATCTTCCCGCAGCATGTGTCTGTACCTCTCTAAAATATTTGCTTACCTCTGTATCATAGTAGTAAATTGTTTCTGAAACTAGTGTAATATCCTTGAGAGCAGGGGCTATGCTAACTTCTATCTACATCCCACATCACTATATTCCCACCAGTAGCAATCACACTGCATCATGCCTACTATGTTTTATACAAATGTTGCTTTAAAATATGAGAATTTTAGGGGCGCCTGGGTGGCTCAGTTGGTTAAGCAGCCGACTTCAGCTCAGGTCATGACCTCACGGTTTGTGAGTTCAAGCCCCGCATCAGGCTCTGTGCTGACAGCTCAGAGCCTGGAGCCTGCTTTGGATTCTGTATCTCCCTCTCTCTCTGTCTCTCCCCTGCTCATGCTCTGTCTCTCTCTCAAAAATAAAAAATAAATAAACATTAAAAAAAATTTTTAATAAAATAAAATATGAGAATTTTATACATGGAAAGGTATAGGTCACCATGAACTTCTGTATTCTCACCTAGTTCATTTCATAGACAAAATACATGAGGCTCCAAAAAGTGTAATGAATCGAATTAAATTTCATCAAATTTAAACAAAATCAAATATAGACTACTAAAATGATTCTTAAATGATTTCATGTTGGATAAGACTAAGCATGGTGGATAAGACTAAGCATGACTAATATGCCCCACAAATTTTGATTTTTTTCCATGTAATATTTAAATTTACCATAGCAGAATGTTCCACTTTAATTTTACTCTGAATTAAATACTAGTCCTAACAGAGCCAATCAAGACTAATCTTTATTCATTTTAATGGGTCGAGTGGGGAAAAATGCAGTTTATAGAGCATTGATGTGGCTAAGACAGTTCAGGACATGCATTATTACCCAATGATGCATCCTGCAGTAATAAGAACTTTCATATATTCTTATTCTAGGCCTTTTGAACAGTATTAAAAACACGAATCAATTCATTAAAATTAATGCAAAATTTTAATTCTGAACATATTGTGTAATATTTTGACCTGTGTAACAGCTGCTTCCTTATAAGCAATCAGATGGTATTGTTAATACCATGAAACTTTGCATTAACATGCCTATGTGTGCACGGTTCCTTTAAAGGCACAGCAGTGCTTCTGTGCTGGGTCCTCAAGAGAAATCCAATGTGTGAAAAGGACTGGAGGAATGGTAAGTAGCCATAAACAAAAGGGTGTATGTATGTATATATGTGTGTGTGTGTGTGTGTGTGTATGAGACATATGTATATGTCTCACCTGTGACATATGAATCCATATAAGCTTGCTTCAGAAGTCGAAAGCATGGGGTACCTGGGTAGCTCAGTCGTTTAAGCGTCTGACTTCGGCTCAGGTCATGATGTCATGATGTCATGGTCTGTGGGTTCAAGCCCCATGTCAGGCTCTGTGCTGACAGCTCAGAGCCTGGAGCCTGCTTCTCTGATTCTGTGTGTGTCTCTCTCTCTCTGCCCCTCTCCCGCTTGTGCTCTGTCTCTTTCTCTCTCTCTCAAAAATAAACATTAAAAAAAAAAAGTAGAAAGCCCTATGAAGAAACATATAAATGATTCACCTTCCACTCTATTTTGTATTCAGTTTCAGCTGCTCTAAAGCTGTTCTTTAATTTTATAGAGCAGACTGGAATTCATCAGAGACAATGAAGGCCAGCACTGAAAAAAGTCAATACCCCTCTAGGTACCTGTTCCCTTGTCACCTCCAACTTCTGTGTGCCACTACACTGTCCTTCTAACAAGTAGAGTAGCATGTGAGGCATGTGTTTACATGTGTATCTGAGAGCAGATGTTGTCTCGTGGAATCAGAGGAGTTTGGACTAATTCGTTTGCCTGTGAAGTCAAAGTAAATCTCTAGCCTCAAACTTACAAGCAGTTACTCATATGGAATCACAATCAACCTTCTGGAGCCTGGGTAGAAACTTCTTTTAAACCAGGGCTCTCAATATAAGGGAAAGCTTGAAATATATATAAATATCTGTATTGTTGTTAGCCTGGCAATTATGGATGGGTACACAATTAGTGTTCAGAAAGAATTCTGAGAAAAATAAGAAGTTACATTTAGTCCTGGTAAATAACCAATATTTATTTGTTCCCCAAATAGAAAAAAAAAATTCAACACTGATTTTTCATGTTCAGGGAAATTTTTAACTATCCATTATTTGACTTTACAACTATTGTTTGGTATGGTGTAAATTA
This sequence comes from Panthera pardus, assembly GCF_024362965.1. Lineage (NCBI taxonomy): Eukaryota > Metazoa > Chordata > Mammalia > Carnivora > Felidae > Panthera > Panthera pardus. Next base: position 42,381,839 of record NW_026526876.1, read on the forward strand.
AAAGATCAGTAGTTAGAACACACACAGCTCCACGGACATGGCCACACTTAATGATGGGAAGGAGGAGGAGGAGTGAACAATGGACCTGGGCTTGCACATCAAGTAACACTGGAAAAAAGCCAGGGAGTTTGTCCTGGAAGTCAAATAAAGAAAATTCTTCAATTTAAATACTGCCAAGGAGAGGCCAATTGTATTATTACAATTGAAATATATATTGACCATTGGATATAACACTGAAGTCTTCAGAAGCCTTAACATGAGAAATCTGAGTGGAGTGAACTGAGAAACTATAGGAAAGTGAGACATGGCAAGCAGAGTAGGGGATCAGGGCAGGAGCTAAAGAGATACACAGAATTAAAAAAGGGCCTGGTTAAGAAGCAAGATATTCAAGTATGACTGTGTGGTGTATTAGTCATCTATTGTTGCATAGCAAATTATCTCAAAGTTTAGTAGCTTAAAGCAATACATTTATTCCCACACTGTTTCTATGAGACAGGAAACTGGGAGCAGTTTATCTGGGTAGTTCTGGCTCAGAGGTTGCAGTAAAAATGTTGGCTATGATTACAGTCATCTGAAGGTTTGACTGGTGCAGAGGATCTGCTTCCAGCTTACACGCACTGCTGTTGACCAGACGTATGAGTTCCTTACTGGGTGACATATGGGAAGAATGACAGCAAGCTTCCTCCAGAGTGAATGAGGAAAGAGACAGAAAGAAACCTCAGTGTCCTTTATAACCTAATTTTAGAACTAACATATTATCACTTAGGCTACTGATCATACAAACTCTTGTACAATGTAGAAAGAGACTACACTAAGGTCTGAATACCAGGAGACAAGAATCAAAGGGGGATCATCTTAGAGGCTACCTATCACAAAAATGAAGTAAGTGCATTTTGGCAGGGGGCGGGGAGGGGGGTGAGGATTCAGGAAAAAAAGGGAATGAATAAGTGCAGGATTAAAGTCCTTGAATGAGAAAGAATGTCATCTAGCACATAAGTGGAAGGATCAGTCTTACATACAGCAGGCAGCCAATGAAAGTGTAGCCATCTTAACAGGGAAGAGAAAAAATACATTAGATGAGGTAGTTCCTTATGACTCCTTTTATCTTACTGGTGACATCAACAAGGTCAAGTTAATAGTGAGAAGAAAAATTTGAGTAATGGTGTGAAATAGCCACTTCAAAAAGCAGGAAAGTTGAAACAGAATTGACTAGAAAAAAGTAACAGGATTTAAGGAGCAGTATGGGAAGGGAAAAACAATCTAGTAAATGAAACATAAGGGAAACACCTATCCCCTCTTCCAACCTCCATGGAACACAGGATACAGAAAGAAAAAAAAAGAAAGAAAAGAAAAGAAAGAAAAGAAAGAAAAGAAAGAAAAGAAAGAAAGAAAGAAAGAGCCCCCAAACAGTAGGATAGCAGAGAATCAAGGTCCTTAAGCATAGCAAAGTTTCAATTAGGATAAGAAAACCCATGAAGTATTCATACCACAGACTGAGGGTCTAATGTATCTTACTGATGGGTTCCAGGTGACTCTGTGGACTAAAGGAAGCGTGGAGGATTAGATCAGACTGGAGATAAACAGAGTAATAGTTCAGATGGGAGTCTTGGACTGCTGAGGTAATGGAAACTACAATGATGAAATCAAACCTGATGACCCTTTAAGGTAAGCTAGAAAGTCAAATTATAACCTTTCTTGGGATTAGGCAATTTACAGAAGTGAGGCAGAGAAGTAGACAGCATATCCCAATGAAGAATAAAGTAATGTGGCACTCTTATATCTTACTAAGAATAGTACTGAGCCTGTAAAGTGTAATCAACATGCTCAGTAATTCTGAATGTATATCGGAAACTTGGTTAACAATTTAGTCTCAGATATAGACTAAATATGTACCTACATGGTTGTTTTTTTTTTTAATTCATTGAAACTCTCTGGATTTATCATTGGACCTTGATTTGATTATGGAACTTCCCTACTTTGTAATTTGTGAAGTAGGAGAACTCAGTAGAAACCAACCTGATATGTCTTTGGTCAGATTTCCTCTAAGAAATAGAAAACAAGGAAAAACAAACCTCAATTGTCTTAAAGATCTAAAAGGATGGAAATATGATTAACTTTTCATGCATTAAAATGGAATTTTCAGGGTGCCTAGCTAGCTCAGTCGGTAGAGCAACAGACTCTTGATTTCGGGTCAGGTCATGATCTCACAATTCATGAATTCCAGCCCCACATCAGGCTCTGTGCTGATAGTGCTTGGGATTCTCTCTCTGCCCCTCCCCCACTTATGCTCTCTCTCTCTCTCTCTCTCTCTCTCTCTCTCTCAAAATAAATAAAAATAAACTTATTAACAAAATTTATTGATTAAATTTTATTAATTTATTAAAAATTTCAAGACGTAACATCAGAGCATAAAACCAAGTGTGGAGGCCTTCTAAGTGTGGGTCCCCACATGACTAGACAGGTCACACACCCAGAAGTTGGCCCTATCTGAGCTTCTTGTAAGAGTCAAGGTCTTAAAACTTAAGATTGAGGAACTGCTCCAAATTGAAGGTGAAAGAGACACGACATCTAAGTGCAATGCATTATTCTGCATCATATCCTTTTTCCAGAAAAGACATTATTAAGACTAATGGCAAATTTTGAAAAAAACATTTGAGAATGTGATGGCAGCAATGTATCAATGTTAAATTCCTCATTTTTATGATTGTATTTTAGTTCTATAGAAAGATGTCCTTGTTTGTAGGAAATACACGCTCAAGTATTTGGAAGTGATAGCAATTTGCTCTCAAATGGTTTGGAGAAAAAGGAAGTTCTTTAAACTATACTTGCAACTCTTCTATAAATTTGAGATTATTCCAAAAAGTGATTAGATTTTTGGATGAAGTGCTCTGTGGACCCATCCCTAAGTCTGACTTCCCACTGGACCCACATGAAAAAAAACAAAACAAAACAAAACACAACCTATTAGGTCATACATGATCATGAAGTTGCTGCAAGCCCTTTTGTAAAATCACAAAAGTCTTCATATAAGAAAAGCATAGATCTGATGACAAAGAAACACTATGGTCTCATTTCCCAGCTGCTTCAATGTCTAGGTTCAAAAGTCTCTGAAATCATACCACATCCTCACAAAGTGAATGTTTCATTGCAAGGCTGTCATCCCTTCCTCCACAACCCATACCTCAAAAACAGTGATTTAGTTAAACCTTCTGGGCTCACTGTAGCAAATGTTATGGGGTTTACTGAGTATCTGACAGAGTCAAGGCCAATAAGACCAAACCATTGTTTGGGACACCATGCCCCATATTCTTTCGGTTGCTAATTTTCTCTCACTCTCTCTTTCTCTCATTTTCTCTCTCTCTCTCACTTTCTCTCTCTCTCTCTCTCTCTCTCTCTCTCTCTCTCTCTCTCTCACACACACACACACACACACACCATAAGAGAACAAAATGACAATAAAAGTGAAATCAGAGAGAGTATAATCCAGACATGATGACAGAGACTTCTTTTTTCCCTGTTCTTCCACTATTAAATACCATTATAATCCCTGGAAATAAAGCCAGAGGTGATTAAAGGAGAACTCTGAAAGGTGGTTAGAGGAAGACAAACTTGTTTGCCAGGACTGAAGGAACAACACAGCAAAAGGTATTCTTAAGACACCCTACACCCTACTTACAATCCAGCAGGAAAAAGCAACCAGGCCTGCTATTTCCCGGTCACAGACCTAGCAACAGAAGGCAGCCCAGGTAGGCTTGTTCCTCTTCTGGGATCAAATGGGAGTCTCTGGACAACACCTGGAGAGCGTGCATCACTGGCGATGAACTTCCTTTTGTCCACAGACCCTTTTCCAACTAAGAGATAGCGAGGTGGCACAGCCTAGGGCAGTTCCTTCTGCCCTCCTCAGGCAACACCAGCAGAAAACAACAGAGTATAAAAACACAGGGTATAGCCTCTGAATATTAAACTCTTATTGGAAACACACCCCATAAAAGTTAGCCAAGACATGCATGCTAAACCTTAAACAGGGTGACTGCCTGCTAAAGTAGAAGATTTAAATAAAACCTAGAGTGTCCTAATGTAATAGGCAAAGTGTCCAGGATATAGATTAAAAACTCATCATACCACGAATCAGGAAAATCACAACTTGACACAGAAAAGACAATCAACTGACGCCAAGGCCAAGATAAATCAGATGTCAGAATGATGTGCCCAGAATATATAAAGCAGCTATCATAAAAAATGCTTCAACAATTATAAATTCTCTTGAAGCAAATTTAAAAAACAGCAAATCTCAGTGAAAAAAAAAAATAGGAAGAAACAAAAGGAAATTATACAACTAAAAAATAAAATAACAAATTTTTTAAAAACACAGGGAATGGACTAAGTAGTAGAGATGACAGAGGGTAGAATCCATAATCTGAAGATACATCAAAAAAATAGACCCAATCATAACAGAGAGAAAATGGGAGGGTGGGGAGGGGGAGTACAGCCTCAGAAACCTGTAGGACAGTAACATTTGGAAATATCCAGTATGTGTGTCATTGGAATCCCAGAAGGGGCTACAGGGTAGGGCTGAAAGAACATTTGAATAAATAAGCTTTGATACCTCATCCCTCTATTTCCAGGAAATAATTGGTTTAAAAACAATCAAGTCTCCTTAACTCCTATAAACGTCCAAGAAACAGAGAGATTTGGGTTAGTTTCGTTTCTTGGTCTGCACTAGCTCATGGCGTGATTATTAGGTAAGTCACCTTATAACCATGGCTTATGAGATTTCCACTTCTTCATGTTTAAAAAGAGAGGGGGGGTTGAGGGAGACAATCCCTAGGGTACCATCTAACCCTCCGAATCAATGGTAGTTTTTCATTTTGTCAATAGTTTCCAGAGCCCTGAAGGGTATATGTCCCTGAATCCTTCCTATTCAGTTCTTGGCTTCCCTTTGTCTATAGACTCAGAGCTGATAAAATGTTAGGTCTCTAAGATCTGGGTTACATCTGGACTATTTCAAATCCATACCTATCAACATCTTGACATTTGTAATCAGCAGTTAAGCATTCCCATAACCTCATGGATGTGGGGTAGAGGGGCACAAAAAACTGCCAGATGCCTACTGGGGAGTTTTGTGCATATAATGTCAGGACTCGCCTACATTAGATTTGCTAGAAAACTATAGAAAATCACTTAGCCTCTCCCTGCTTCATTTAAACACTGACGAATAGGACAACATTGGGAAGCATTCTAGGTCCTTGGTTAAATGAAAATCCACTTGGCACTGAAGACCATTATTATCCCATTTGTGAAGCCCTTCATCTCTCTGTCTGTAAGAGAGCTTCTGCCTGCACTGGATTTCAGCATGTCTACAAGCTGCCAATGCCCTGCATTAAGTATTTCCTGTCATCTGTGCTTGTTAGAGATTAGTTTGCAGACATTTTGCAAAAAGCATGCATAATACATACTGCTGAATACAATATTTATCATAAAACAGCTCCAGTGATTGAAAAGCATTACCCAACAGCATCCTCCACTGTGTGACTTGCCTTTCCATCAATGTACCCTAAGTAGGCAGTGTGTCCCTAACTGTTGAGTCATATCTAGTCTAACTCCAAAGCCAAGACTGGAATTGGCTCAATTTCACAAGAGCATCATGGTCTTGTCTGAACATATTTGTATGGTATGTGCTAAGGAAAAACTGAGGATGCCATATAATTTATTTTTCCCCATCAAAGAATACCCTGTTGCCCATTTCAATTGAAAGTCAACTCCTTTCTTATGGTCATGAGTTAGAATTAGGGGAAGAGATATACTTAGTTACAAGGAACATTAAGCAGCACCTCATTTTCCTTTTCCTAATATACATGCTCCTGGATAATAAGATTTTGAACAAATTACTCTCTTTATTTCATGAGTGCCATGAATTCTGGCAGGGTTTACTCTGACAGCTATTTTAACAGCACCGTTAACTCTAAACTCTGTCAGACCAAGCTTGTCTCCCCTCTACTAATGACATTCTTGCCAAGAGTCAAAGTAGGTTTTAGCAGGAGGGGAGGAGATGCTGGAACCAAACCAGCCATGGAAGCTGGAGGGACCTCACATAAAAGATGGAGTTATCTGCTGGCCAGTGTTCCTCACCTCTCTCCACTCTCCCACAGGAAAGACATTTCAGGCCTGTGTGTCAACAAGCAAAGGCCTCTTTTCTTGTTCTGCTCAACACACAAAATGGCAAGTATATACTAATCCTTTTATTGACTTGGACTTATAGTCATAATTTTTTTGAGTTTTTTAGTGTAGGGCATTCAGTTCTTTCCTGTGTTACCTCTCTGTTGAGGCCAGCAGGTAACAGGAACAGTATCATATTGGAGAAATATTCTGATTCCCAAATGGAAAATAAAACTTCAAGATAGATTAGAAAGAAGGCATGAGGCAGTTAACAGTGGAGAAGCAGGATGAACACCTCAGGAGTGAATGCAAGACAAAACTCTCCTTCCTAAAACATGAGTAGAAAGTGACTCTAAGAAAAAAGGGAGGAAGAGCCTTGGAATGTATCTATTTTTCCTCAAAAGTGTTTTGTAAACTGCCTGTGCCCCTCCCCAGACTATAAACAACATTTATGAGAATATTTCTACATCAGTTCACAGATACCTACTTCATCTTGTTTGACATTTGGATAACAGTAAGAATTCCTTCCCCCCATAACTTATTTAATCACCTGTTTAGGGGCATTTAGGCTATTTCTAGTCTTCACTGTTATAAACAATCCTACACATAATTACTTAGTTCCTCATAATTAATGTGTAAATAACAGAAGTAAAACTGACCAGTGGAAGGATTTGCACATAGTGCCAAAAACATTGAATACTTACAACTGGTCCTGAAAAAAAAAATGTGTATACAGAGTGTTTACCTCCCAACATCTATGTCAACACTGAGCATTAATAATTTTTAATTTTTAGTCTTAATCTTTACTTTTAAAACATAAAATACTTTTAAAACACTTCATAATTTAATATTTCTTTGATAATAAAGAGTAAACATTTTACCCCATGTTTCTTGGTCAGTAGCATTTTTGTGTGTGGATGTATGAGATACTTTTTTTCTAACCAATTTTTCCATTAAGGTATTAATATTTTTCTTAGTGATTTACAAGCATTTTTACTTACTAAGGATAGTAATGTTACTTATACAGTTATTTTTTCCAATTTGCCAATTATCTTTTTAATCTTGTTATGATGATTTTGCCATGCAGGCTTTAAAAAATTATATAGTAAGATCTTGCAATCTATTCTTCGATGGTTTCTGATTTTTGGCCTTCTCCAACTAAAATTATAGATAGCCCTTAACCTTCCCATGCTTAATTTTCACAAGGTGGGGGTGTCTATATTACAGTGCTCTTCTCAAACTGTCCTACCAATGATGAACACCAACATTCAGACATTCAATGTTTATGACAATTATTTTTCCAAATTAACTAATGTAGGCAATTGTCAAAATCCTTGACCAAAAAGTAACATATTAATTTGACTGAAATAGAATTAAATTTATATATTGACATAGGGAGAATTGGTATTTTTAAAACATTTTTTATGTTTATTTATTTATATTGAGAGAGAAAGTACAAGTCAAGGAGACACAGAGAGAGAGAGAAGAGAGACAAAATCCCAAGCAGGCCTGCACTGCCAGTGCAGAGCCTGATGTGGGGCTTGAACCCATGAGCTGTGAGATCATGAACTAAGCCGAAGTCAGACACTTAACCGACTCCTCCACCCAAGTATCCCCCATCTTTTTAAAACATTTTCCTTTTTTTAAGTTTATTTATTTATTTTGAGAGAGAAAGTGCAAGTCAGGGAGGGGCAGAGAGAGAGAATCCCAAGTAGGCTCCACAGGGAGAATTGGTATTTTTAAAAGTACTGGTCTTCCCATCTGGAAATACAGTACTTTTCTTAATCTGTTCATTTCTTCTTTCAGCACTAGTGGTAGCCAGCCTCCAACATGGTCTCTGGTGATACATATCCTGTTGTTAGTGCCCTAGTGCAGTCCTCTTGTACATTTTATCTGGGTTGTTCTGAGCGATTCCAGAATTCCAGATTCGAGTAGAAGTCACAATATAGAATTCCAAAAACTTTGCTCCTACTGTCTCTTGGATTACTCATTCTGGAGGGAGCCAGTCACCATGTTGTGACGACACTCCAGTAGCTCTTAGAAGAGAGGTCCGGTTAATGAGGAACTGTGGCCTCCTGTTGACAGTCAATACCAACTTGCCAGCCATGTAAGTGAGCCATCTTGGAATCCAATCCTTTAACCCCAGTCAAGCCTTTAGAAAACTATGACCCTAGCCAACATTTTAACTGCAACCTCTCAAGAAATCCCAAGCCAGAAACATCCAACTGAGCTTCTCCCAAACCCCTGACCCTCAGAAACTGTGTTAGATAATTAACGATTGTTACAGAATTAGTTGTTAAAATTTGGTGTAATTTTTTATAACAGTTACAGACAGCTAGAATGGTCCTTTAGTTTTATAGTTTCTTCATAATGTCTCCTATCTATTTTAGTAAATTCATCCCTTGGCATTTGACTGTTGTTGTGTACAATATCCTGAAGAGATAAAATGTATCTGTCATGTCATTTACAAAAATCACTCTAATATACATTTCAGATACTATATTTGTTGTAATGCTAATATAGATTTCAGATACTCTATTTATTGAGGACAGAGGAGCTGGGTCACCTCGATGTCATGAGGATAAACAGTGAAGACATAGAACACTCTATTATAGATTCTTAGTAGTGTCCACCATTTTAATAAAGGTAGATAATGGAATGAATAAGCTCAACTCAAAAGGAATGAACAAAGTATATTCACTGCAACATCTTTCTCAATCCCCAGTTCACTTTTTTCCTGCCACTATGCCACATTCCATATAAAGCAGCTGGGGCATTTGCTGAAAGAGTTGAGAACTGCAAACCTAGAAAGAGAGGGTTTCCCATGGGGTCTTATCCAGTGTTTTGTTTTAACTTTCTCACAATAGGTTCTTTAAAGTTTTATTTATTTAAGTAATCTCTACACCCCATGTGGGGCTCAACTGAACTCATGACCCAGAGATCAAGAGTCACATGCTCCTCCAACTGAGCCAGCCAGGTGCCCCAACTTCAAGACAGTTTTCTAATGTCTAAAAAATACGTAACACCCATTCATTAGTATCAAAAGGTCCTTCCACAAGACCAGGCATTCCTGGCATCTTGGTGACAAGGGTAGAATACAGAACTGACTATATGGGTTTTTCCCAATATCCTAAGCAATCCTAAGATCCTTGCTCAGACAAGTCTGTCACAGAAGAAAATTCTAGAAGTGCTCTGTATCTGTCAGAGTCCAGTCAGGAGACAGAAACTACATGAGCAATTTGCCAAGAAAAAAAAAAAATTTAAGAACTATTATCCAGTGAAAAGACACTAACTATTAAAAGGGGGTAAAGAGAACTCTAAACAATATATGAATAGCAAATATAGGGAAGTACAAAATACTCAAGATAGAAACAAACTGGGAAAGAGCCTCCCTCCCCAGGGCTGAGATTCAGATATCAATAGAAGAGGGTAAGGCTGTGGCCCATTGGTTTAGGAAGACTGAGGTGTCAATGGTGGAGGTTAGCAAGGAGGGAAAGGCTGCTGGGGTACTCCCTGGGAAGCCACCCACTGCGGTGGTGGTGGTGGTAGTGACATTCGTTGGGAAGCTGCCACCATTATGGGAGTAATGCCCTGCTATAGGAGTAAGAAAAACACTAGAATCAAGAAAAACTGGGTCCTCTTGCAGTGGTCCTCCAGCGCCCTCTACTGGCAAGGGCTAGCTAGCATTATTCCAGCCGGCAACGGAGAAAGAGTTTCTACTCCTCAATTCTAGAAATATGAAGGACAAAGAAAAGTGGATTTGGTACATACATACAATGGAACATTATTCAGCCATAAAAAGAATGAAGTCTTGCCATTTGCAAAAACGTGAAGCTAGAGAGTATTATGCTAATTGAAATAAGTTAGTCAGAGAAAGACAAATACCGTATGATTTCATTCATATGTGGAATTTAACAAAACAAATGAGCAAAGAGAAAAAAAGAGAGGCAAACCAAGAAACAGACTCTTAGCTGTAGAGAATTGATGGTTACCAGAAAAGGTGGGGGGGGGGGGAGTGGGGGGACGGGTGGATGAGTGAAATAAGTGACAGGGATTAAGAAGTGTACTTACTTGCTGTGATGAGTACTAGGTCATGTGTGGAAGTGTTCAATCATTGTATTGTACACCTGAAACTAATATTACACTGTATGTTAATTAAGTTTAACTTAAAAACTTTTAAAAGAGTGGATCTGGAACTGTGAGGCCATAAGTTGATGACTGGTATACACTCTAAAGCACAATAAAATACAGAATGTTAAGGATCATTAAAATTTTTTTTAGAAAAGAAATCATAGTGTAGCTGGCCTCAGATTCCACCTTAAAACCGGAAATTCAATACAGCTCATCCAAACGCTCCATCATAATCCTCCTCCAAGAGCCTTCTCTACACTAGTATTTTCCCTTTATGGACAAGGTATCTAGTAAGTCAAAGAATGTTCACAGTATATTTCCTTTTCCAGCCGTCAGTCACGTTCTCTGAGAGAGAGGCAATGAAGTTCAGGATTCTTGTGAGACCACAATTCTCTGAAAATAAAGACTCTCCTGAAATACCAAATTATTTTTATCACAATTTCTATTTTCCTTTCATCTCATTTCATTATGTGAAATTAAATACATCAGCATGGATGCAATAAAAAGAGAAATAATAATGAATTTCTGACCCATGGGGAGCGACCATGAGCCCATCACCTTCATTCTGCAGTTATTATCATGCAGGGGGAAAAAAAAAACCCAGCAATCTCTACTCTTGCTTGGAAAAAGCACTCAAGATATATATTGCACCTGGAGGATATAAGTCTATGATCAGACCTGCTTTGGGCAACAAATTCTTGCTTCTTTCTTACTTCTGTTGGCATCTTCAGCATAATAAGCAATTTAATCAGCTCAGCTTCATGAGAATGCTTCAGATATTTGCATTTTAGCACTACTTGTCTTCCTTTTTCCTTATTAAAATTGGCATCTACCATGTTATGACACAAACTGCAGAGCCAAGCACCCTGGGCCAATGACAGCACAAATACAGCTGTTTGTTCTACATCCTAAGCTTTGGTCTCTGCCACTTGTCCTTGAGACCTGCATTTTTCCAGATATAGAAGATCGATGCTGCCTCTGCCCTACCCAAAACAAATCTGCAGAGAGATGTATTTTATTATTGTTAATAAAACTGCTTAAATAAGAGTTCTTCAGCAAAAAAATATCTCTCTTGCATGTTAAAGCACTGACAAGGCAGGGAAAAGGTGAGAACATTACAAATAATTGCAGCAGTGATGTGACACTTGCAGAATTTATGTTACTATGTTTGTACACTGTATTCTACAGACAGTGAGAAAGTGTGCATATCAATAAATTAGATACTAGGTTGGAAGCACCACTAAAAAAAACATCAGGTTGCAGTATATTTGCAAAATGAAATCAAACAATCAAAGGGGCTTAGTTTTCAAGCAGCCATCTCCCTTAGCAACTAGCTTCTAGATATATCAATTCAGAATTACTATTAAAATGCTAACTTATTGATTTTTTTAAATCTCATATGTAAAGTGTGGGAGAGACCTCCTTGTGTTCATAAAATCCATTTTCCCACACAGTCCACCTTGCATCAATGGGTGGCCATTGAATAATTCTCATTAAAGGAATGGGGGGGGGGTGATTTATATCACTTTCCTGACAAAGCTTTTTGGAAATGGGTGTGGCTCTTTACCACTCTATTTCTCCTTCCATCAGCCGAATGCAAAAGAGACAATGGTCATAGGACCTGAAGAACCAGAGAACTGGAAGGAGCCTGGGTCCCTGAGTCACAAGAAGGTCAGACTCTCACTGACCAAACCTATTATATTTTCTTCATGAGTCAGACAAACTTTTATTGGGTTTGAGCCATTATAGATTTTGAGGTCTCTGAGTATTATATATTTATTTATATATTACCAAAAGAGAAGAATCATTTTTAGGTCAATTAAAATGTCTGGGAATCTGATCTCTTCTCAAATGATATTTTATCCTAGTCATCTATTCTTTCTAGCCCTAATTTTATCCATCAAGAGTGTAAATTTAATCGACATGCCCACAGAAACATCTTCAAAAACACTTAAAGTGCAGTTTTTAAAGTATGGCCAAAAAGTTGTTTTATCAATCAATATTTCATGTTTTGAGGCAGTCTGGGGATGCACCAGATGACAGAGAATTTTTATTACATTTGGGCTTTTGGCATGTGCCAGCACTTTCCCACTGACATTTATTCAAAGTGACCAGTGACCTACAAAGCCACCAAAATATCCGTCAAAGCAACTGAATCATGTTCCAAATCACAAACACTTTATGGCAACATGAATGATGCTTTTCAAAACTCAGTATTTTCCATATTGTGTTTCATGCTCAATACATATTATTGAATTTAATTGGTCAGATAGGAAAAGGCATCCATTTCTCTTAACTTAGATTCGATTGACTAAAATCATCATTCCAAATATGCTTTGTAGTTTTGATAATGGATTTCACATTCTTTTCTATACCTAATGCCACTTAACTTGGTTTTCAAGGTATAGGTATAGGTAATTACCTTATAGCTTTCCTAGTGTCAAATCCAATGACTTTTCTCTAACCTCATTTCCTCTTTTTTATTTGCTTTAATTTTGTTTTTGAACCTGCAGAACACCTCTTTCCAAAATTATATTTCCTCCTGGTTGTAGCAATTCTATGCAATAGTAGCACACTCCCACTACATCTACTTATTTTTCTCTTTGGTCACTGTTCCTCTTTCTTTTCTTACAGGCTTTTCTTGAAGCTATTTTTCTCTCTCCCACTCTTTAATCCATGGGCTGATGATGCCCAAATTTTTGTATCTAGTTATGCCAATTTTCCTGAGATCTCAAATGCCTGTTGTCAATCACTTAAAGAACGCACATTTTCCTGACCTTCTCTTCCATTTCTACATACCAACATCTTTTCTTCCTCAATATGGATATCTATTCCCTTACATACCTGTTCGCATTAGTCTGTGGCATCAAATTCTGCCAGTTTTGAACCCTTTGAATAATCACTGAATTAGCCGCCTTCATTTTCCATTTAATTTTTTGCCAAGTCTTTTCAGTGTTCCCTGCAAAGTGCCTATTGAATTCTCCTTTTATTGCTGTGAGCAGCATCTTTACAGATGCTCAATCCTCAAGTGTGGGCTTGATAATCTTACCTGAAGTGACTATAACTCCACAGGTCCTCCAGCCCCAACTCAAAATAGAGGTTACCAGTGGTTCTCAAATCTGGCTACATGTTGAAATCCCTGGGGAGCTCTTAAGAACAGACCAATGTCAGGGCTGAGCACTAGCATTTTTATTTCTCCCAGATGATTATAATATACAGACAAAACTAAGAACCACTTAAGTATTCCATTTCTAGGCTATGTTAATTCTTGGGGGTTTTAAATTTTCTGTGGATGTAGTATATCAGATTCATTCTTTCATTATATTTGCTAAGTAACTATTGTTGGTATATTAAAAAAAACTATTGATTTCCACATACTGATTTATAGGTACAAATCCTTTTGAATTTTTTTCATCTCTAAGAGACTTTAAGTGATAATTGTGGGCTTTCCAAAGAAATAAATCATATTTATTAGTTCCTTATTGCTCCTATAACAAGCTACAATAAACTTAGTGGCTTACAGTGGCACAAATTTTATTATTCTGGAGATCAGAAGTCTAGCATGGGTCAGCAGGGCTATATTCCTTCCTGAGGCTCTAGAGAAGAACTTGTTTCCATGACTTTTCGTGCTTCTAGAGGTCACCTATATTCCTTTGCCCATGGCCCTTCCTCCATCTTCAAATCCAGCAGCTTAGCCTCTTCCTTCTTCTCTGACCTCTGCTTCCATCCTTCCATCTTTTCTCCACTCTAATGTTTCCTTCTCATAAGGACCCTTGTGATTACTTGGGCCTACCTGGGTAACTTAAGATAATCTTTGTATCTCATGAGCCTTAACTTAATCCCACCTGCAAAGTCCCTTTGGCCATTTAAGGTAATATATTCACAGGTTCCTGGGATAGGATGTGGATTTCTTGGAGAGAGGGATGTCATTATTCTTCCTACCATATCATCTTAAGACATATTGCCTACTCTGATTATATTTTTATACCCCTCCTTTCTCTTGGCTTTGTCAGTCCTTCCCCCCTTACTGTTGATAGTAATGACAGAGATGATAGAGATAATAGAGATAGAGATAGAGATAGAGATAGAGATAGAGATAGAGAAAGGAAAGGAAAGGAAAGGAAAGGAAAGGAAAGGAAAGGAAAGGAAAGGAAAGGAAAGGAAAGGAGAAAGATTGATTTATGTATAGGTATATATTCAGCTCTTCCCTCTTTTTACAGTTTATAATAATGATATAGATTCCCATATTGTTTGTAGGTTATTGTTTATCCATGAACATAGCCATTTTTATCTGGTCCTACTATTTGCTAAAAATATTGTTAGGGTGAGTGGGGAACTTAGAATAGTGTCCTCTCTCTTGGGGGGACACCTTCCTCATTTCCAGAGTTCCCACTTTTGGAGTTAAGATTATTCAAAGATCCCAGGCCTTCTGTGTAGTTTAGTATTATTGATCTTTGCCCAGCTGAATCAGAAGAGGAGTTCAAAAGCCACCCCAGTCATGTGACTGGGCACCTCAATCTTCTTCCCAGTCCAATGGGCCACAGCCTTACCCTCTCCAATGATATCTGAATCTCAACCTTAGGGAGCGAGGCTGTCTCAGGAAAAGGAAAGATGGCATGCATTACTAATAGTATGAAACTGGGCTTCTAAGGATGGGTTTCTTATTTCTCTCGAGGCAGGCTCACACTCTGATCATCCTCAGTTTTACTAAAGGACTCTTTGTTTAGGACTTTTAGGACAAGTTCACTAATATTTAGAAATTTCTTACCCCTGTTTAGATTTTTGAAAATAGAAGTCTATGAAGGAGTCAAATGATTAACATCTAGATGCTCGTACTCCTTCTCAAGCACAAGTTCTCATTTTCTGTACTCTGAGTAAAGTCTGTTTCTTGCTAGACCACTTTCTAGACTTGTATGATGAGCAACTGAGAGAATAGACCAGACAGACTGAAAAAGGGGTAGGAGATGGGGGGAAAAAATGGGAGGAGAGAAATCAGCAGAGGTGATCTTACAAAGTGCCACATAGGATGTGTTATTCATCCATTTATTTGCTTGTCAAATGATCTATTGAGCATATTCAATATGTTAGACACTCTTCCAGGTCACGAGGACATAGCAGTAAACAAACCCATCAGGTTTCCTTTCTCTAGCTTACATCCCAGTTGGTGACGAGATAGTCAATAAATAAGCAAACATATAAACAAGATTAACTTCAGTGTGGTAAATTCTAACAAGGAAATAAGCAAGATACTAATATGGAAATGATGAGGCATGGGGCAGGTGAGGCGGTCAATGAGGTCCTCTTGGAAAAAAGCAACATTTCAACTTCTGCCTAAAGGATTAAATAGAGCTCCCCTTTGAAAATCCAGGGAAGGGGTATTCTGTCCAGGGGACATGAACCCTAAGACCAGATATAATTTGCCTCATCTGAGGCAAATGGAATGCCTCAGCACAGAAGGATGGGGGGAATATGTAGGAGAATCTAGTAATCCACAGGGTGAAGTTGGAGACAAAGGCAGGAGTCAGATGGTATACAAGCTCAAACTCATGTGGTCCAATCTTGGAGTAGTAGCTCAGTCTAGGAGCCAGAAACAATTAAGAATTAATTCAGTACTGAATGGGTATTTCCCCCCCCTCGGAAAAGTCTAGTTCATCCATTTGTAATCTGAATCTCTCTAACACCCTCTATTATCTTATTAGTCTTCAGTCCTACTGTTAACCTTCTCTTTCCGGCATCATGTATCCTGCTCTCTCATGGGATCAATCCAGTTAACATATAAACATATGTTCCAGTGAACTTTAAACAAAGAAAAGCCAAGGACTAGGTGGCTTTTCAGTGAATTCTACCAAATACATTAAAAATGATTTATCGCACTCCTCAAAATCTCCCCCAAAATTAAAGAGGCCAGCATTACTCTAATACTTTAGCCAGATAAGGGCACTAGAAGAGAGGAAAGCTAAAGGCCAATATCACTGATTAATAGAGACACAGAAATTTTCAACAAAATACTAGCAATCCAAATTTAATAGCACATTAAAAGAATCATACACCATGATCAAATGGGATTTATCCCTCCTAGATGAAAGGATGGTTCAATATATGTGAATCCACAAATGTGATATACCACATTCACAGAATAAAAGACAAAAATCGTATGATCACCTCAATAGATTCAGAGAAGGAGCGCCTGGGTGCCTCAGTCAGTTGAGCATCCGACTTCAGCTCAGGTCGCCATCTCGCAGTCCATGAGTTCGAGCCCCACGTCGGGCTCTGGGCTGATGGCTCAGAGCCTGGAGCCTGCTTCCAATTCTGTGTCTCCCTCTCTCCTTGCCCCTCCCCCGTTCATGCTCTGTCTCTCTCTGTCTCAAAAATAAATAAACGTTAAAAAAAATTAAAAAAAATAGATTCAGAGAAGCATTTACCAAATTTCAACATACCTTCATGATATAAACTTTCAAGAATTTGGACACAGAAGGGAACAAACCTCTACAGAATAAATGTCACATATGACAAGCCCACAGCTAACATCATACTCAACAGTGAAAGGTTGAAAGTTTTCCCTCTAAGATCAGAAGACAAGATTGTCCACTCTCACTACTCCTATTAAATAGAGTACTAGAAGTCCTAGCCAGAGCAATTAGGAAAGAAAAAGAAATAAAAAGCATTCAAATTAGAAACGAAGATGTAAAACTGTCTGCCGACATGATCATTTATATAGAAAATCCCAGTCGCCAACAAAAAACTGTTTAGACGTAATAAACTAATTCAGTACAGTTTGAGGACATAAAGTCAACATATAAAAATCAGGTCATTTTCTACACACTAAAAATGAACTGTCTGAAAAGGAAATATGTAAAAACAATCACAATCCCACTTATATCAAAAGCAATAAAATTCTCATAAATAAATTTAACCAAAGAAAGTCAAAGATCTACACACCAACAACTGTAGGGCATTAACGAAAGAAACTGAAGAAAACACAAATCAATGGAAAGATAGCTTTTGTTTATGGATCAGAAGGTTAATATTGTTAAAATGTCTGTACTACTAAAGCCATCTATATTCAATTCAATCCCCATCAAAATTCCAATGGCATTTTTCACAGATTTAGATCATAAAATTCATATGGAATAAAAAAAAAAACATAACGAAAGCAATCTCAAGAAAGAACAAAGCTGGAGGAATCACACTTCCTGATTCAAACTACATTACAAAACTTTAATAATCAAAATAGGATGCTACTAGCATAAAAACAGACATGTAAACCAATAGATCAGCATCAAGAGCCCAGAAATAAACCACACACATACAGTCGATTAACATTTGACAGGGGAAACCAGGAATATTCAGTGGGGAAAGGATAGTCTCTTCAATAAATGGTGATGAAAAAACTGGATATTCCCATGCAAAAGATGGAAATTGGACCTCTATCTTATACCACTCATAAAAATCAATTGAAAATAGATTAAGGACTTAAATATAAGACCTGAATCCATTGATATTCTTGGGAAAAACAGAACAGAAAAAGCTACATGACACTGATCTTGGCAATGATTTTTCGGGTATGACATCAAAAATATAAGCAACAAAAGCAAAAATCAACAAGTGGGACTACATCAAACTAAAACACTTCTGCAAAGCAAAAGAATCAACAAAATGAAAAGGCAACCTATGAAATGGGAAAACATATTTGCAAACTATCTACCTGATAAGGGATTAATATCCAAAATATATGAGAGACTCACATAACTCAATAGCAAGAGAAAAAAATCCAACTAAAAAACGGGCAGACTTGAATAGATATTTCTCCAAAGATGACATACAAATGACCAGCAGGTACATGAAAATATGTTCAACACAAAGTCATCAGGTAAATACAAATCAAAAAACCAATAAACTATCACCAAACCTGTTAGAATGGCTGTAATCAAAAAAATAAGAGATAGAAAATGCTAGCAAGGCTGTGGAAAAAAGGAAACCCTGGTGCACTGTTGGGCAGTAGGGAATGTAAATTGGTATAGCCACACAGAAAAAACAGTAGGGATTTTTTTCTTTTCTTTTCTTTGTAATATATGAAATTTATTGTCAAATTGGTTTCCATACAACACCCAGTGCTCATCCCAAAAGATGCCCTCTTCAATGCCCATCACCTACCCCCCCCCTCCCACCCCCCCATCAACCCTCAGTTTGTTCTCAGTTTTTAAGAGTCTCTTATGCTTTGACTCTCTCCCACTCTAACCTCTTTTTTTTTTTCCTTTCCCTCCCCTATGGGTTTCTGTTAAGTTTCTCAGGATCGACATAAGAGTGAAAACATATGGTATCTGTCTTTCTCTGTATGGCTTATTTCACTTAACATCACACTCTCCAGTTCCATCCACGTTGCCACAAGGGGATTTTTTTTTTTTTTCATTAAAAATAGAACTACCAAATGATCCAGTAATTTCACTTCTGGATACATTTCCAAGGAAAATGAAATCATTATCTTAAAGAGGTATCTGCACCCTAGGTTCACTGCAGCATTGTTTACATTAACCAAAACATGGAAACAAAACTAAGTACCTGTTGATAGATGAATGGACAAAGACATAAGACATAAATACAGATATATCATGGAACAGTATTCAGCCATGAAAAAAGAAAATCCTGCTGTTAGAAACGACATGGATAGACTTTGAGGGCATAATGCTAAGTGGAAATAAGACTGAAAAAAGGCAAATACTGTATGATCTCATTTATATGTGGAATCTAGAAAACCTGAACTCACAGAAGCAGAGAGTAGAATGGTGATTTCCAGATGATAAGAAATGGGGAAAAGGGAGCAATGTTGGTCAAATGGTATAAATTTTTCATTATAAGATGAGTAACTTCTGGGTGCAGCATGGCTACTACAATTAATGACACTTTATTATATACTTGTGAGTTGTCATGAGCATAGAGCTTTAGTGTTGCCACCATAACAACAACAAAATGGTAATTACGTGTGGTGAAGGATAAGCTAACCTTACTGTAGTAAACATTTCACAATATATACAGATATATCATTGCCTACAGTTTAAACTTGTACAGTGTTCTATGTCAATTATACCTCAGTAAAGCTGAGGTGAGGAGAAGAACTAAAAAAACATTTCTGGGGAAAGACAGTCAAGAAATGAAGTGCAGTTAGAGAGGATTGTGGGATCAAGGGCATGTTATGATGTTGGCACTAACTTGTTCATATGCTCACTGACTTGATCCCATTAGAGAGGGGGATGCATGAAGCAGGAAAGAGGGGCTGTGTTAACTATAGGACTGAATTCTTCTAAGAAGATAGAGAGGATTGGAGAAATTCAGATTACAAATGGAGAAGCTAGGCTTTCCAGAGAAAGTGTAGCACCGACTTCTTAATTGTTTCTAACTGCTAGATTGAGATACTACTCCAAGGCTGGACCAAATCACTTTGAGTGTACATTTGAATCACATACTGGTTTTAAGTTGCTACATCCATTATTGGCAAATGCCCTTCAGAGTTAGTGAATTTGTAGCTATTTCTTAATTTTATTGTGGAGAGAGATTACAGTTTTATTCTTTTACTGTTTCAGGCTGAAGATAGGAGAAAAGAAAAAAACGCCACCCGTTCTCAATAATATTTGCACAGAAATTCTTTACAATTTTAAAGTAAGACCAATGGCACTATTATTTAGTTTTATGGTTTTCTCCAGAAACTCAGTTTTAAGCATCTATATCATACTGGCATCATGGATTATGAATTTTAAAACTAAAAATTCTCTCTCCCTCTCTTCATCTCCTTCTCCCTGCCCTGCCTTCCCCACCCCAACATCCCCCCCCCCCGCCCCCTGACACCTCTCTGTCTCCCTTCCTCAAAGACAACACAGTTTAAATACTATTGGCTTGAAAACCAGAGAGCATTTTCCTCCTCTCAGTGTTTTCTCTAAGGGTATCCTAGGAAGATGCTTAATTAGAAAATATAGCGATTTAAATGTTTAATTCTTTTAACTAGGTCCAAAACAACATGACTATATTGCTGTAATTTATTTTTTACCAACATTTTCAAGCTAATTTTCTAATTAGTAGGACTGAGTTGAGATATTATCGACTAATTAATGAAATTAACTTATTATTTTCATAATAATATCATATAATCATCAATCACACTTGAATATGGGTTAAGAATTTTATGCTGGTTTATTAACAGGCAGTGTAGGATGCTTTGTTGTATCATATAAAAGCCCAAAGAACAAAGATGGCTTCTGTGCATGTGTATTAAAAAGCCTAACTTTTTAATCCAGACAAATGGACTCCATCTTCTTCTCAGAACTGTTCCTTAAAATTCAAGGGATAATTCATACCTCTCTCATATCATTTATCCAAATTCAACCTCAGAATATAGGAGAAATAACAAAGTGTAAAATTAATAAACCCAGGTTTATATCCTAGCTCTGCTTCCTAAGAGCTTGGAACCATGGATAAATCAATTCTCAATTATCCCTAAGAATACCTGCCCCACCAAATTATTGTAAGAACTAAATGTGAAAATGTTTGTAAAAGCATTTTAAACCATCAAGTCATATAAAAATATATTGTCTGTTATATTTATCATGTCTTTATCATCATCATCATTTGGACACATCCCAGAACTTGAGCCCTCATTTAAAATCATTAAAAATAATGCCTTATATAATGATTATTTATGTATATATTTATACAACTCCAGATAGCAAGCAGCTTGGTATTAAGTTAAAACCAGGTCTTATTTTTATTCTCTCCCATACACACATTCCCATAAATGTGTGTTGAAATGTTTATTAAGTGTTTTATAAGCTTGTTCCCACATTTTTAAAATGCTTCCTATCCACACAGCCCTCAATTTTAAAGTAACTCACACTTACAGAGCTCTTACTTCCAGCTAGAAACTGTCCTGAGCATTTTAGATGCAAAACCTCACTTAATCATCCTAACAGCTCTGCAAGGTATGGTACTGTGGTAATCTCTTCCTTCAAAATGAGACTTTGCTATGGTAGACAATTTCAACTTCTGAAAACATTGTGCTTACCTTAAGACACTAGAAAGACAAATGGATCAGCTGGTGGTCCCAGTCTTGGGGAATGTGTCAGGAGAAGAGATCTGTATCACATCTTTGACATCCATTACAGTTAACACAGGAAACTTCAACTTCCTTGCCTAGCAGATTTTGTGACATTTTCACTAACCTCTTAACTGAGAAAAAGCTGAGCCATTGGTTTGTCAATTTAGATAATTTTAAAGATGAGAGGATAATTCGTGTCAACTTCACTCCAAAAGCAGCATGACAGGGATACAGGTTTCCACCAACACAAGCTTTGGAAAACATGCCCCATAGGGGCCTAGTTTGTACCTCTCACAGGGCCTAAGACAGTGTAAACAACATGGGCTCTCAATGCCTAATGAATGTAAATGAATCAAGATTGCTAAGTTAGATGTAATAATAGCAGAAAAGTCAAAGCAAAAAATGACAAGCAGGTTATTGGAGAAATAAAGAAGATAGAAGGCAAAATGCCTTTCATTTCAGAAGTAACAAGTGTGGTAAATTGACATGGGGTACACTCTGGGAATGTGCTTAATGACAGATAATTTGAGTTATTTCAAAACTTGCCAAGACAAGAGAAAGATGAGACAGCACTCAGAATAAATTTGAACAAAAAAATGTGAACAAAAAAGTCTCTATTTGATCAAACCACAAGCTTTGTTAAATGGGAAAATTGGGTGAAAATACCTCTCAGTTTTAAAATATTCATCAAATGTAAAACATTAATAGTTTACAGCATTTGGCCTCTCACCTTTGCCAAATCATTCCTTCTGTGAGAAGGTGGGACTACCATAAGTGGGGGGAGAAAAACATGGGATTTCAAGTCAGACCAAGTTCACATGGGATCGCTCCTACTCTGACCTTGAATAATTTACTAATCCTCTCTCATGGTGCTTCTCAAATTGTAGGGGAGTTATAAGAACCATGTAGGATGCTTGTTAACATATGGATTCCCAGGTGCAACTCACAGAGATTAGTGATTAATAAGTATACGGTGGGATTGGGAGGGAAGATGGCAGCGTAGGAGGACGCTGGGCTCACCACACGTCCTGCTGATCACTTAGATTCCACCTACACCTGCCTAAATAACCCAGAAAGCCACCAGAGGATTAGCAGAACCAAGGAGCCAAGCGCAGAGGAGAGGCCCACGGAAGAGGGTAGGAAGGGCGGCAAGGCGGTGCGCACTCCACGGATTGGCGGGAGGGAGCCGGAGCGGAGGGGCAGCTCGCGGGCCAAGCAGAGCCCCCGAGTCTGGCTGGCAAAAGCGGAGGGGCCGGACGGAGTGTGTTCCGACAGCAAGCGTGACTTAGCGTCTGGGAGGTCATAAGTTAACAGCTCTGCTCAGAAAGCGGGGAAGGCTGGAGGACAAAGGGAGGGAGAGTTGCCGAGCCCCCGCACGACAGAGCTCAGTTTGGTGGGGAACAAAGGCGCTCGCCAGCGCCATCTCCCCCGCCCATCCCCCAGCCAAAATCCCAAAGGGAACCAGTTCCTGCCAGGGAACTTGCTCGCTCCGCTCAAACACCCAACTCTGTGCTTCTGCGGAGCCAAACCTCCGGCAGCGGATCTGACTCCCTCCCGCTGCCACAGGGCTCCTCCTGAAGTGGATCACCTAAGGAGAAGCGAGCTAAGCCTGCCCCTCCAGCCCCCGTGCACCTTGCCTACCCACCCCAGCTAATACGCCAGATCCCCAGCAACACAAGCCTGGCAGTGTGCAAGTAGCCCAGACGGGACACGCCACCCCACAGTGAATCCCGCCCCTAGGAGAGGGGAAGAGAAGGCACACACCAGTCTGACTGTGGCCCCAGTAGTGGGCTGGGGGCAGACATCGGGTCGGACTGCGGCCCCGCCCACTAACTCCAGTTATACACCACAGCACAGGGGAAGTGCACTGCAGGTCCTCACCACGCCAGGGACTCTCCAAAATGACCAAACGGAAGAATTCCCCTCAGAAGAATCTCCAGGAAATAACAACAGCTAATGAACTGATCAAAAAGGATTTAAATAATATAACAGAAAGTGAATTTAGAATAATAGTCATAAAATTAATCACTGGGCTTGAAAACAGTATACAGGACAGCAGAGAATCTCTTGCCACAGAGATCAAGGGACTAAGGAACAGTCACGAGGAGCTGAAAAGTGCTTTAAACGAAATGCAAAACAAAATGGAAAAGACGACAGCTCGGATTGAAGAGGCAGAGGAGAGAACAGGTGAACTAGAAGATACAGTTATGGAAAAAGAGGAAGCTGAGAGAAAGAGAGATTAAAAAATCCAGGAGTATGAGGGGAAAATTAGAGAACTAAGTGATACACTAAAAAGAAATAATATACGCATAATTGGTATCCCAGAGGAGGAAGAGAGAGGGAAAGGTGCTGAAGGGGTACTTGAAGAAATTATAGCTGAGAACTTCCCTGAACTGGGGAAGGAAAAAGGCATTGAAGTCCAAGAGGCACAGAGAACTCCCTTCAGACGTAACTTGAATCGATCTTCTGCACGACATATCATAGTCAAACTGGCAAAATACAAGGATAAAGAGAATTCTGAAAGCAGCAAGGGATAAACGTGCCCTCACATATAAAGGGAAACCTATAAGACTCGTGACTGATCTCTCTTTTGAAACTTGGCAGGCCAGAAAGGCTTGGCACGATATCTTCAGTGTGCTAAACAGAAAAAATATGCAGCCGAGAATCCTTTATCCAGCAAGTCTGTCATTTAGAATAGAAGGAGAGATAAAGGTCTTCCCAAACAAACAAAAACTGAAGGAATTTGTCACCACGAAACCAGCCCTACAAGAGATCCTAAGGGGGATCCTGTGAGACAAAGTACCAGAGACATCACTACAAGCATAAAACATACAGACATCACAATGACTCTAAACCCGCATCTTTCTATAATAACACTGAATGTAAATGGATTAAATGCGCCAACCAAAAGACATAGGGTATCAGAATGGATAAAAAAACAAGACCCATCTATTTGCTGTCTACAAGAGACTCATTTTAGATCTGAGGACACCTTTAGATTGAGAGTGAGGGGATGGAGAACTATTTATCATGCTACTGGAAGCCAAAAGAAAGCTGGAGTAGCCATACTTATATCAGACAAACTAGACTTTAAATTAAAGGCTGTAACAAGAGATGAAGAAGGGCATTATATAATAATTACAGGGTCTATCCATCAGGAAGAGCTAACAATTATAAATGTCTATGCGCCGAATACCGGAGCCCCCAGATATATAAAACAATTACTCATAAACATAAGCAACCTTATGGATAAGAATGTGGTCATTGCAGGGGACTTTAACACCCCACTTACAGAAATGGATAGATCATCTAGACACACAGTCAATAAAGAAACAAGGGTCCTGAATGATACATTGGATCAGATGGACTTGACAGATATATTTAGAACTCTGCATCCCAAAGCAACAGAATATACTTTCTTCTCAAGTGCACATGGAACATTCTCCAAGATAGATCATATACTAGGTCACAAAACAGCCCTTCATAAGTTTACAAGAATTGAAATTATACCATGCATACTTTCAGACCACAATGCTATGAAGCTTGAAATCAACCACAGGAAAAAGTCTGGAAAACCTCCAAAAGCATGGAGGTTAAAGAACACCCTACTAACGAATGAGTGGGTCAACCAGGCAATTAGAGAAGAAATTAAAACATATATGGAAACAAACGAAAATGAAAATACAACAATCCAAACGCTTTGGGACACAGCGAAGGCAGTCCTGAGAGGAAAATACATTGCAATCCAGGCCTATCTCAAGAAACAAGAAAAATCCCAAATACAAAATCTAACAGGACACCTAAAGGAAATAGAAGCAGAACAGCAAAGGCAGCCTAAACCCAGCAGAAGAAGAGAAATAATAAAGATCAGAGCAGAAATAAACAATATAGAATCTAAAAAAAACTGTAGAGCAGATCAACGAAACCAAGAGTTGGTTTTTTGAAAAAATAAACAAAATTGACAAACCTCTAGCCAGGCTTCTCAAAAAGAAAAGGGAGATGACCCAAATAGATAAAATCATGAATGAAAATGGGATTATTACAACCAATCCCTCAGAGATACAAACAATTATCAGGGAATACTATGAAAAATTATATGCCAACAAATTGGACAACCTGGAAGAAATGGACAAATTCCTAAACACCCACACTCTTCCAAAACTCAATCAGGAGGAAATAGAAAGCTTGAACAGACCCATAACCAGCGAAGAAATTGAATCGGTTATCAAACATCTCCCAACAAATAAGAGTCCAGGACCAGATGGCTTCCCAGGGGAGTTCTACCAGACGTTTAAAGCAGAGATAATACCTATCCTTCTCAAGCTATTCCAAGAAATAGAAAGGGAAGGAAAACTTCCAGACGCATTCTATGAAGCCAGTATTACTTTGATTCCTAAACCAGACAGAGACCCAGTAAAAAAAGAGAACTACAGGCCAATATCCCTGATGAATATGGATGCAAAATTCTTAATAAGATACTAGCAAATCCAATTCAATGGCATATAAAAAGAATTATTCACCATGATCAAGTGGGATTCATTCCTGGGATGCAGGGCTGGTTCAACATTCGCAAATCGATCAACGTGATACATCACATTAACAAAAAAAAAAGAGAAGAACCATATGATCCTGTCAATCGATGCAGAAAAGGCCTTTGACAAAATCCAGCACCCTCTCTTAATAAAAACCCTTGAGAAAGTCGGGATAGAAGGAACATACTTAAAGATCATAAAAGCCATTTATGAAAAGCCCACAGCTAACATCATCCTCAGTGGGGAAAAACTGAGAGCTTTTTCCCTGAGATCAGGAACACGACAGGGATGCCCACTCTCACCGTTGTTGTTTAACATAGTGCTGGAAGTTCTAGCATCAGCAATCAGACAACAAAAGGAAATCAAAGGCATCAAAATTGGCAAAGATGAAGTCAAGCTTTCGCTTTTTGCAGATGACATGATATTATACATGGAAAATCCTATAGACTCCACCAAAAGTCTGCTAGAACTGATACATGAATTCAGCAAAGTTGCAGGATACAAAATCAATGTACAGAAATCAGTTGCATTCTTATACACTAACAATGAAGCAACAGAAAGACAAAGAAACTGATCCCATTCACAATTGCACCAAGAAGCATAAAATACCTAGGAATAAATCTAACCAAAGATGTAAAAGATCTGTATGCTGAAAACTATAGAAAGCTTATGCAGGTAATTGAAGAAGATTTAAAGAAATGGAAAGACATTCCCTGCTCATGGATTGGAAGAATAAATATTGTCAAAAATCAATACTACCCAAAGCTATCTACACATTCAATGCAATCCCAATCAAAATTGCACCAGCATTCTTCTCAAAACTAGAACAAGCAATCCTAAAATTCATATGGAACCACAAAAGGCCCCGAATAGCCAAAGTAATTTTGAAGAAGAAGACCAAAGCAGGAGGCATCACAATCCCAGACTTTAGCCTCTACTACAAAGCTGTCATCATCAAGACAGCATGGTATTGGCATAAAAACAGACACATAGACCAATGGAATAGAATAGAAACCCCAGAACTAGACCCACAAACGTATGGCCAACTCATCTTTGACAAAGCAGGAAAGAACATCCAATGGAAAAAAGACAGTCTCCCTAACAAATGGTGCTGGGAGAACTGGACAGCAACATGCAGAAGGTTGAAACTAGACCACTTTCTCACACCATTCACAAAAATAAAC
The DNA here is from genome assembly GCF_024362965.1 of Panthera pardus. Classification (NCBI taxonomy): domain Eukaryota; kingdom Metazoa; phylum Chordata; class Mammalia; order Carnivora; family Felidae; genus Panthera; species Panthera pardus. The sequence continues at coordinate 42,408,925 of NW_026526876.1, forward strand.
TCAAAATGGATAAAGGACCTGAATGTGAGACAGGAAACCATCAAAACCTTAGAGGAGAAAGCAGGAAAAGACCTCTCTGACCTCAGCCGCAGCAATCTCTTACTCGGCACATCCCCAAAGGCAAGGGAATTAAAAGCAAAAGTGAATTACTGGGACCTTATGAAGATAAAAAGCTTCTGCACAGCAAAGGAAACAACCAACAAAACTAAAAGGCAACCAACGGAATGGGAAAAGATATTTGCAAATGACATATCGGACAAAGGGCTAGTATCCAAAATCTATAAAGAGCTCATCAAACTCCACACCTGAAAAACAAATAACCCAGTGAAGAAATGGGCAGAAAACATGAATAGACACTTCTCTAAAGAAGACATCCGGATGGCCAACAGGCACATGAAAAGATGTTCAACGTCGCTCCTCATCAGGGAAATACAAATCAAAACCACACTCAGATATCACCTCACGCCAGTCAGAGTGGCCAAAATGAACAAATCAGGAGACTATAGATGCTGGAGAGGATGTGGAGAAACGGGAACCCTCTTGCACTGTTGGTGGGAATGCAAATTGGTGCAGCCGCTCTGGAAAGCAGTGTGGAGGTTCCTCAGAAAATTAAAAATAGACCTACCCTATGACCCAGCAATAGCACTGCTAGGAATTTATCCAAGGGATACAGGAGTACTGATGCATAGGGGCACCTGTACCCCAATGTTTATAGCAGCACTCTCAACAATAGCCAAATTATGGAAAGAGCCTAAATGTCCATCAACTGATGAATGGATAAAGAAGTTGTGGTTTATATACACAATGGAATACTACGTGGCCATGAGAAAGAATGAAATATGGCCTTTTGTAGCAACGTGGATGGAACTGGAGAGTGTGATGCTAAGTGAAATAAGCCATACAGAGAAAGACAGATACCATATGGTTTCACTCTTATGTGGATCCTGAGAAACTTAACAGAAACCCATGGGGGAGGGGAAGGAAAAAAAAAAAAAAAAGAGGTTAGAGTGGGAGAGAGCCAAAGCATAGGAGACTGTTAAAAACTGAGAACAAACTGAGGGTTGATGGGGGGTGGGAGGGAGGGCAGGGTGGGTGATGGGTATTGAGGAGGGCACCTTTTGGGATGAGCACTGGGTGTTGTATGGAAACCAATTTGACAGTAAATTTCATATATTAAAAAATTAAGAAAATAAATTTTAAAAAAAAAATAAGTATACGGTAAGGTCCTGGAATCTGATTTTTAGTAGGCACCCTAAAATATTCTAATAATGATGGTGGCCAGTGATTCTCACTTAAATAGTGCTCTAGGCATCAATAATTTCTTATCTCCGTGGAAGAAATGATAATACCCACAGGAGCAGGGGTTTTATTGTTGTTTTTTTTTTTTTGGGGGGGGGTGGACAGATTACCGAGATAACCAATGTGAAATTCTATAGTTTAGTGTTGGCACTTGGAGGTGCCACATAAATGTTATCAGGAGTACCCCAAAGGTACATAGGTGTCATCTAACAAATCCATCCCCACTGCTTCTGCTGCCCCCAAGCATTAAAGCTTTCCTGACAGTCCATACCGTTGCTGCCATCAGCAGAAAATGCATCAGAAAATTATCTAAATGAGTGAACCAAATTTCAATGTCTTAAACATATCTGAAGAGGCAATTCATGAAGAAAAATGTACAGAATTGTACCTAAAACCTGCTGTCCTAAACCCAGTTACATACAAATGCTCAAACTCACCTATACCTCAGTATCTAGTCAAAATAACAGAAATGGCTTCAGTTATTTTAAGTAGGGAGAATTTAATACTGTTTCTCCAAAGTGCTGGAATGACTGCAGGAAAAATTAAGAGAATAGTTTTTTCAGTTATCAATAATGACAGAAGCCTCTCTTTTCTAATAGGATTGCAGGAGTGAATGGGAAAATTATGTTACTCAAAGCCTGTAATTGCTGTGTCCTTGATGTTGGAAGCATCCACTGTTGTTGTTGGAATGACAGTTCTGCTACTTGGTAGAAAGCTAAGATACCACCCCTCTACCGATACTGCTGGAAGTCCACAGACACACTCCACTGTTGCCCACCATCACCGATTCTGCCGGAGCCTGAGCCCATAAGAGCGATGCTGCTGAAGCACTGAGGTGTCTGCTCCTGCTGCCATATTGCCCTACCACAGCCACAGCAGGCAGACACGATGCTGCTGACGTTGCTGGACTGTCTGCTGCCACTGCACTTCACGGAACCCTCTACCCAAGCAGGACCTCAGGAGCTCATTCTTCTTCCGAGGAATCACCAACACAGGAGTATCTGCTTCTTTTTTCCTATATCTTCCTTTTTCCTACTTTCCAATATCTCTTTAGTGTCCCCCACTGGAAGAACCTAACCAGAAGTCAGCTGGCCAGGAATTCTGAGAACTGTGGTTTGTAGGCTTTTAACCTCTCCTGATAAAGAGGAAAGCACAGAAGGGACAGAACGTTGCTGAGATCCAACAAGACATCAGAACAACCTGCCATGTATCTCTTACTGGATAGGAAATAAGTCCATTTGTGGGAACTGCCCAGGTATCAAATGATCACAAGACTCTCTTTTTCATTCTTTCTTTAGCTGACCAGAGGAAGGATAATAGAAAATCTTAGGAATAAGGCCAATACATTTGGGATTTTGCAGTATGAGTTCATCAGAATTTAGGTTTTAGAGATTTTACCATGACGGTGAATATTTTTTAGTTGGAGTTTTCCAGCATAGTACATGGTGGTTACTTCCTTCAGGACTCACTTACTATCTGCAACCTATCAAATTAGTTCAGCCCAGGAAATTTTCTTCTCCCCGGAACTCTTACCATACCTACTTAGCATCTAAAATACACTATTTGGGAAATATTTGCTATGCAAATATATGCCTTCTGGAAAACTGGATCCCATGTCTTATGACTTTTTAAGATCTAATAGCCAACAAAGGTCCTTAAACATGGTAGTCATGTGATAAATGTTTGCAAGAATGATATTACAAAACAAATACAACTTAAATAAGGAATTTAAATAAAGAAAAATTTGGAATATTAGCTTTTCTGCGACATTTTCCTACTCCCCTCTCCTTTCTGAACTATGTGCAGTATATAACAGATATAATATTTCACCCCTAAATACCTGAGCATGTACCTCCCATGAACAAGTACATTCTCCTAGATAACCACAAGATCATTACAAAGTCAAAAAATTTAATACGGACTCAATAACATTATATAAAAATTCCATACTCAGGGCTCCTGGGTGGCTCAGTTGGTTAAGTGTCCAACTTCGGCTCAAGTCATGATTTCCTGGTTCATGGGTTTGAGCCCTGCATTGGGCTCTGTGATGACAGCTCAGAGCCTGGAGCCTGCTTTGGATTTTGTGTCTCCCTCTCTCTCTCTCTGCTCATCCCCTGCTCATGCTCTCTCTCTCAAAAATTAACATTAAAAAAATTTTAAATCCTGTTCAATTTTTCCCAAATGTCCTTTATATCTGTTTTTCCCTCATCCAATGCAGAATCTCATCAAAGTTCATACATTTCATTGGTTATATATTTCCAGTTCCCCATAAACCAAAAGAATCTCTTTTAATCTAAAACTAGCTTTCATGATATTGACATTTTTAATAGTTTAGGTCACTGGACTATTGGACTGTCCCATATTTTGGATTTGTCTCATTACTTCCTCATGATTAAACACAGATTAAACATTTTTGGCAAAAATACTGCATAGGTAATGTGTAATTTCTTCTGAATCACATATGAAGGTACATATTGTCAATTTGTTCTACTAACGGGCTAAGCTCGACGATTTGATTAAGGTGGTATCTGCCAGATCATTTCATTAGAAAGTATCCTTTCCCTGTCATTTAATAAGCAATCAGTTGGGGGATAATTTGAGACCATGAAATATCCTGTTCCTTAACAATCTCTTATCAAGTAATTTTAGCATCCTTGATGATTCTTGCCTGAATTACCACATAGGTAGTACCAAATTGCTTATTATTCTAATACTATCATTTCTTCTATATATATTAACTGGCATTCTTCTATAAAGGAAAGTATTTCAGGATGCCTGGGTAGCTCAGTCAGTTAAGCGTCTGACTCTTGATTTCGGCTCAGGTGATCTCACTCGGTTTGTGAGTTCGAGCCCTGTGCTGGGCTCTGTGCTGACAGCACTGAGCCTGCTTTGGATTCTCTCTCCCCTTCTTTCTCTGTCCCTCTCAGGCTCAGGTGCGCTCACACTCACTCTCTCAAAATAAATAAACTTAAAAAAAAATATTTCAATTCTCCTCCCTCATTTTTTGTTATCATCGTAGGTTCATATATTTTTAATCATATCATATTCCATAACCATCATTTTTCATGCTCAAAGTGTCCCAAATTTAGCCAGTGGGAGACTCAAAATTTGGGTTTGCATCCATGTCACATGTTCTCAATACTTTCTGAACACTTCCCTATCTTCAGGCACCAAAATATTCCTAGATTTACCTTATACTTTCTCTGCCTCCATTCTGGAATTATCCATTCTCAAAAGAGACCTGCTCCCTTTGAGTATTTAGGGGCCCAATTTTCTTAATGAAGCCCTTTAATTCAAGCTTTCAAACCCAATTTTGAGAAAGAATTTCTCATTAGCCACTTCACTGTCTTCACATAATTTCAAGATAGTATTGATTTGAAACTCAAACACTGACTGAAATGGTTCAAGAATGGTGGATGTTCTCAAATTTTCCCAGTCTGTGCTCTAAAAGGTCAGCAATCCAAATACAGGATAGAAAAGCAGAATTCCACTGTTACCTGAGAAGATATTATTAATTGTATCTACCTAAATTATGCCATGTGCATTCCATAAATAACAGTGTTTTATGGGTTCTTCCCCCCCTAATACCTCCAGTATGTCTTCAAATTGTGCTCAGATTCAGTTCGGTATACTATTCTAAGTATACTATTCTTCAGTATACTATTCTAAAGCAGGGATCAACAAAGTTTTTCTATAAAAAGCCAGTCAATAAGTATATCACGTTTTCAATCTCTGTTACAACCACTCAACTCTTCAATTGTAGCCAAATCAGCCAGACAATATGAAATGAACTGGCATGGATGGCTATGTGACCAGTAAAACTTTTTTTTTTTTTTGGCAAAAACAGATTTGAGTTGTTTGCCAACCCTAGTTCTAAACAAAAGTAACAATAATTATAACATATAATAATATATAATTATATCTTACTTCTATTACTACAATTATAAAATTTTTTTTTCAACGTTTTTTATTTATTTTTGGGACAGAGAGAGACAGAGCATGAACGGGGGAGGGGCAGAGAGAGAGGGAGACACAGAATCGGAAACAGGCTCCAGGCTCCGAGCCATCAGCCCAGAGCCTGACGCGGGGCTCGAACTCACGGACCGCGAGATCGTGACCTGGCTGAAGTCGGACGCTTAACCGACTGCGCCACCCAGGCGCCCCAACTACAATTATAAATAAAATGTGATAGTCCTAGAACCCAAGATATTCACTTCTAATGTTTTGCTCTGCTTCCTTCCAATCTTTGATGACTGTTTTTGTTTTTTTACATAATAGTGATTGTCTCCATAGTTTTTCTCAGTATTTTCCACTGAATTTTATCATCAAGACATTTCTCCCTCATAGCAAATACTGATTTTCCTCTGCCCCATATCACTTCCACCCTCTGACTCCACCTGCAGTGGCATGGACAGCTTCCCATCTTGATTAGTATTTCTCTGCTTTTCCGAAGACTCTCTCCAAGCTCATAGGAGCTTGCAGAGACACCTCAAAGCCCATGATTCAACCCTCCTAAGGGCAAACTTCAATCAGAGAAAGACTAGAACTTGTGCGTAAGTGATCCTCCAGTTTCCCTGTTCTTTAATGTCCATTTTTACAATGTATCACGTTATATTCTCGGCATATTTTCTCCAGTTTATTAATATATCTCCATTTTGTTCATTAATGTTTTATATGTATTTAAGTATTTTATTGATATTGATGGATCTTCACTGCTTTGTTGGCTTTAAGTTGATAAAATCCTCTCCCGGACAGTGATTTTATATATATTCATTTTAACTTCGGGATCACTTAGTCAAGTTAACCAAAAACTATATATATGAATGCATGTATCTTTGCTACATTAGAAAAAGTTGAACTTTTATATAAATGAGAATTTAAATATATATGATGCTACAACTTTATCATACTGAAACTTCCTATCAAATTTAGGTGGACTTCCCAATGTTTAGTCTCTCTCTCTTTTTTTTTTTTTTTGGTCTTTCTTTAACGTCTCTCAGAAACATTTATAGATTTTCTTGATATAGAGGCCATGTGGTCTGGGTTAAGGTTATTGCTGGGTTTTTAATCTTCTTTATTGCAATTGCGAAATAAGGACTTTTTCTCATCCATTATATTCTGTAAATTGTTTCGTTCACAATTAGTACCAACTTTGTAGGTTTACCTTGTATCTAGCTAAATTTCCACATTCATTCTGATACTATATAGAAGTACATGCACATAATTGTGTTTTGTTGAGATGCTATCAACTATATACAAGGACTATATAGGGACAAGCTTTCTGAAAATCATTATTATAATGATTTAAATATTTTAAGAAGGCCATTCATGACCCATTTACAACAATATAATATTTTTTTGGTCTGCATTTTTTTTAAATTTCTGGTTTCATTTAATATGCTTAGACTCTATGTTAGCTTTCTGTATTTTATATGCTCTTATAAGTCACCCTAAGTAATTTCTAGAGGTTGATTTCTTTATTTTCTAACTATGAAAAAGAAACAGAAATTGGTATCTTTTTCAATACAAATCAAACATTAAAATGCACTTTTCTCCTTTACAAAATATATTCCCAAACAGCGCAGTGGCTTTTTTTCACTATTTGTTGATATTCCAATTTTGTTTATAATTTTTTATGACTATAGGCTTTAAGTGTTTATGTATTTATATCAGCTTATTTTTACTGCCTTATCAGCTTCAGACTTATAAGACCCTTTCTTGGGTAATAAAGATTTGACTCTTAGAACAAATGCCAGCTCTACAACTTGGATGAGTTACCAAGCTTCTTTGTGCCTCAGTTCCCTGATCTGTAAAATGGGGTCATGAGGTCATTAAGATGGCATATGCTAATGTGCATGCTACACATTCACATTATTTCTTATTTTTAGGCTCTTCTTTATTTTATATTGAGTACTTAAAATACAAATACTACCTACCCTATGTAAAAGAAAAAATTTAAGTGATGACAAGGTTTACAAACATTTACTATGGGAACCAAGAGGAACCACCATATTTTATTAAAGCTAACATATAAAATTATTTTATGTACCATTATGAATAAAGACAAAATGTAAACTATTCATCTATGATATCCTCTCAAGTAACAGATATATGCCAAGTTCTAAGGTGTAAAAATGGAGGAGGCTGCATCTTAAAATGAATGATAAGCAGTAAGTTCAAATGTGTTTTCCTGCTGGCCAAGCACCATGTTAGCATTTTACATATGTTAGTTATTCTGCTACATCTCTCAGCATTGGCATCACTTCACAGTTGAAGAAACTCAAGTTTCTCTAAGGTTAAGCCCTTCATTAAAAATTTTTAATTGAAAAATCTATCAGATATGAACTACTATGCTAGATGCTGAAGATACAGTGATGAAAAAGAAGAACAAAATCTTTTCCCTCATTTATGAATGATGCGTGTTACTAAAGGGTGCTATGGGAGGCCTTCCCTATGGGAGTGGGAAGATTTAAGCCAGACCAGGGGCTCAGGGAAGGGATCTCAGAAGAAGTGGTGTTTAAGCTGAGATCCAATGGTTGAGTAGCCATCATCTAGAAAAATGTAGCAAGAGTGTTCCTGGCACTGAAAAATAAAAAAAAGTAAGTAGCCCAAGGAAGCAAAGAGTGGAGCTAGGATTTAAATCCAAATCTGAATGACACTAAATCATGTTGCAAGTTCACTTACTATCTATAAAAGCAAATCACACTCTGCCCCTGCACACTCCTACCTGCCCCTTGCCCAACATTTTCATACAGATTAATTAATATCTAAGACAGCTTTCAAGGGGAAAGGTATAGGGCAGTCTAAGAGTTGGATTAGCTTCCTTTTTTTTTTTTTTTTTAAAAGGAAGGAACCAGGGGAGTTACCTATCTCGTCCCCTGCCACCACCTCTTCTACATCCTTAATATGCTACCAAACTATTCAAGGATGCCCAAAATGCAGCACCAAAAGCAATCAGCCCAACTAACTGGCTAAGAGAAGACTCTGCACCTATCTGGTTGGTATCCCTACAGGATTCAATAGAGACTCCTTGATCCTCATATAAAGCCCTAAAAGAGAGAGCAATTTGAGAGGATTCAGAGCTGCTGAAAGAATGCAGAAGACCAAGACTGCTCTCCAAGGAGCTATTCTTCCAGAAGAATGGGTGTTCACCTCAGAGAGCAAGAAGAAAGAGGGATGCAGGAACTCAGAGAACTAAGCCTGCACTTTAAACATGTGCCTTTGGTTGTGACACACAGATTAAAAAATCTTGTGTTTACCTAGTTAGGAGAACAGATGAATCAAAGACAATAGGCAGACACATTTACACATGCATTAGTACTTTTTTGTATTAAAAAAGTGAAATGTTGACATTCATAGCTTGATAAAATTTTACATACCTTCCCACATCTTCCCTATCTGTCTCCACCTTTCCCTTTCTCTATTGAATTTGCCATTTCCTACACAGGTGCATTACAAAGGATGCCAAGCATAAGCCAACAGATGTTGCAGAAAAAAAAAAAAAACAAAACAAACAAACAAGTAGAAAAAAAAGCGTACCGCTTCTCAAAAACAAAGATATGCTTTTTAAGTGGACTGGGTCATGTGTATTAGACTCCACATTGATATTTGAATTTATTTGTACATCACCACCTCTCAATGGGGGATAAGTTTGTTGCTTTTTCCAACAATGAAGGGAAAGTTAATATATTTGATTAGATGTATCACTGGAGGTGATTAAAGGCATCAATGGTAGCAGAGAAAGCCCTGGACATGTGTAGTCCAATCCATCTTGGAGAAGGCAGTTATGCCAAACAGTGGAGCCCAGGTGTGATGGGCAGACTTTCCTATGATCTCAAATATCTTCAAGACAACAAAACTACAGGGACTTGGATGACTCATATCACCCACATAAGACAGAGAATTTTGACTCACCTTTCTATGTTTATCTGATTCCATTCTTCAATTTCGAATACATGAGATCTTTTGTGCCCATGTTTGTCACTGTGCACTATACTGGTTGAAAACTCCAGAAATAGATTTCTTTGAAGCAACTTCTCAGTTACTTTGAAGTTTACAAAATAGAAGTATATGATTGTTTCCATTCTCACTGACTTGCTGTCCTATGACAAAACTGACCAGTGGGCAACATTCCCTGATCATTGTATACTGAAGTTAGATTGATCCCGCCACGTTTTCTTCATGTTTCACTGCAATATGCTTTGAATTCATTGTTTAAAATACCCTGACAGACCTGTCTGTCATTTTAGACTAAGTGAAATCATACATATCATTTATCCCAAAGAGTACATAATACTAAGATCTAAGGAAAAAAGCAAATACCTGTAGAACTATACAAGGACTCACTACTGTGTGATAAAACCTTCTTAGGTTGAAAGAATAAAAGTTATAGGTGGAATATAAGGGGAATCCCAGTAGCTGATCCCGCTGACATGGCCGGTTCTACTGCTACAGATGGAGATGCATTTCCCCTCAAATAAATGACTAACTGAATTTATGCCAAACAACAGATTTCATTCTAAGCAATTGTGAAACAAATGCGTTTTGATTCTTTTCATTAGTTCAATACAATCTTTTCCCTGGTTGCAGAGAGAAATAACAATTAATTTCTTTGGGCAGAAGCTGAGAGGTAAGGGTTTCTTTCTCCCGCTAATCCCTTCATAATAATTACAGATGCATAGAAATATAAGTGAGGTAGAACTGCTTGCTTGGAACATCTGGATAATGTGAAGAAGTCATGGAAATTCTTTTCCTAAAGATGTTTAAAAGCAGAAATACCCATGTGACCTGTATGTTATAACTCATCATAAAAGGCACTGTAATCTATTCATCCTGAAATGCTTCTGCAATTACCAGGGTCTGATATATGATAAAACCTCATTAAGGTTTTTGTTTTGTTTTGAGTGTAGAACATGATGTTCTGGACAGGGGACTAGATTAAATGGTCCCCCAAATTCACTCCTATTTCTACAATTTTAAAACAGTGGTAAGGAAAGTAAATTGTCATGTTCATTAGGACCAAAAAAAAAAAAAAAACAAAAAAAAAACAGTAAAAATGGATTTGTGACCTAATTTAGATTGTCTGATTAGATTCATCCAGTTTATCACACAGTCACATGTGGGGTCCATTTTGTCTGGGTAAACTTTCTCACCAATGAGAATTTTAATTTTCTTTCAGACACCTTACAGTCTCAGCATCCTTGAATTATTTGAAGATGCACGTATACCAACAGATCCCTGGAACTAAAGGAAGTGTTTTCCTTTGCATTGTTAAGAAAACAATGGACGTTTTTCTAATGCCAGCATTCACTATTGCAGTAAGGTATTTGCTGGAAAGAAAACATTAAGCAACCGCTTTGATCAAAACTGGTATTTGTTGCAGGAATCATGGAACAAAATCAACAACAGTTCATTTGATTTATTTATTGCAGATGTGCAGAGCATTAAACTTCTTATTCCAAACGGCAATTTTACTGCTCAGGGCACTGTCGTTATTCGCAGTATAATAGTGCACTCTGCAGGATTTCGTTTCTAAATGCAAGATGTGTTAATTATGCCTTTGAGAGAGACAAAGATGGAAAAAGGAGAGAGAGAGTAAATCCTAAGAGTGTTAGAGAGGCTGAGGAAAAGAAGGCACAGTCAAAAAAGGACATTTGAGATAATGGTCTAGAAGCCCTGAATATTACCTAGCCCAGTTTACCAGGATAGGAAATAACTTAATTTGAGAGAGAAGAAGAGTTCTTTTGACTGCAAAGTACCCTGTGCCATACATTTTAAGAGGCTGAGTTTGGCAGAGTACAGTTCTATCCTCTAGGAAGAAAATGACCAATGACCTGTACACGAAGTTATCTGGGGAAAAAAAGTAGATATAATTCAGTTCAAGGACTTCAAATTGGTATCTTCTTTCTTTCCAGCTTTACTGAGGTTTAATGGACAAATAAAATTACAGGACATTTAAAGTGCATATTGTGATGATTTGATATATGTATATCATGAAAGGACTCCTCCTATCTAGTTAATTAACACATCCCATCACCCTCATATATATGTTTTGGTGACAACATTTCAAAACCTACTCACTTGGCAAATTTCAATTATGCAACTATAGTCACCATGTTGTACATCAGATGCTCTGAATTGATTCATCTTACAGCTGAGGCTTATAATCTTTTACCAACTTCTCCCTATTTCCCCTACACCCCAGTCCCTGGCAATGAGTTTTCTACTCTCTAATTTTCTGAAGTTTTTTTTTGTGTTGTTTTTTTTTTTTTTTGGTTCCACATATAAGTGATACCATGCAATATTAGTCTTTTTCTATCTGGATTATTTCACTTAGCATAATGCACTCAGAGTTCATCCATGTGACCACAAATAGCAGCATTTCCTTCTTTCTCATGGCTAATATTCCTGTGTCTCTGTGTGTGTGTGTCTGTGATACATCACATCTTCTATATCCATTCATCCATCAATAAGCATATAGGTTGTTTCCATGTCTTGGCTACTGTGAATAATGCTGCAGTGAACATGGTAGTGCAGACATCTCTTTGAGAGAGTGATTTCATTTCCTTTGGATATATACCTAAGAAGTGGAATTGCTGGATCATAGGGTAGTTCTATTTTTAACTTTTTGAGCAACCTCCCTACTGTTTCCCATAGTGGCTGTGCCAATTTAGATTTCCAACAGTGATGCACCAAGGTCCTCTTTTCTCCACAGCCTCACCAACACGTGTTATTTATCTTTACGATGACACACATTCTAACATGTGTGAGGTGATATTTCATTGCACTTCTGATTTGCATTTCCCTGATGATTACTGTTGTTGACCACCTTTCCATGGACCTGTTGGCCATTTGTTGGTTTTCTTTGGAAAAAAAAAAAAGTCTGTTGAAGTCCTCTGCCCATTTTTTAAAGGGATTGTTTGTTTTTGCTATTGATCTGTGAGGGTTGTATTAACTCCTGATCAGGTAGATGCTTTGCAAATACTTTCTCCCATTCAATAGGTTGCCTTTTCATTGTGTTGATAATTTCTTTTGCTGTGCAGAAGCTTCCTAGTTTGTTATCATCATGCTTATTTTTGCTTTTGTTGCTTTTGCTTTTGGTGTCAAATCCAAAAGATCATTTCCAAGACCAACGTCAGGACGCTTACTCTGTACGTTTTCTTCTAGAATTGTTGTGGCTTCAGATCTTACCTTCAAGTCCTTAATCCATTTCCAGTTAATTGTTATGAGTGGTGTAACATACAAGTCCAATTTTCTTTTTTGCGTGTGAATATCCAGTTTTCCCAACACCATTTATTGAAGAGACTATCCTTTCCCTATTGTGTATTTTAAACAGGTTTCATCTTAAGTGTTAACTGATCAATTAGTGCTATCTGCCAGGGACATTGGGGGAAATGGAGTGGCATCCCATGTGCTATGCATAGGTAAAAAGAGTAATGAACTGGTAGTCAGAGGTTCCATATTCAAGTTTCAATCCTATTATTTTGTTATAACTCCATGCCCTGGAAAAGTGTTCTAAACTTAATAAATATATGCTAGAATAAAAACTAACTTAATACTGAGAGGGCTTCAACTTAGAATGGCAGTCAAGTCTGCAGAGTACCTTGCCAGCACTGGTCTCATCAAATTCTACCACCACCTCTGTGGAGAAAGAGGTACTACAGCATGGCAGCGTGGAAAGAAAAGCAGGGAGAAGATAATATAGATATGGATATTAATTCTGGCTTTTCCATTTAGCTTCCTCATTTTTAAAATGAAGTTTATAATAATAACAACCTCCCAATGAATGTAAGAATGTCCACTTTGGAATGTGGCACTGCTGCTCCCTTTATCAGAGCTGGCCTTGTGACTTACCTTGGCCAACAGAGAGAAATAATAGTTATGAATATGAAGCCTAAGCATTAAGACAACTTGCAATTTCCATCCTCACTGTCTTGGACTCCTGAGACCATCATGCTATGAAAGTCCATCTAGCCTAGTAAAGGTTAAAAAATCACAGAGAGGAGAAATGAAGTGCCATAATTGGCTTCAGCTGACAAATACATGATTGATGTCCTCTTGGAATCACCTGCTCCATTGGAGCCACCAGATGACAGTAACTGCATGAATGATTCCCAGTGAGACCACGCAAAGAAGCACTGAGATTGTACATCTACAGAATCACAAGAAATAATAAACTGGTATTGTTTTATACCACTAAGTTTTGCATAGCAATAGGTAACTGATACAAGCACAATGCCTACCTTCTAAAATTGTAAGGAGGACTAAATAAGATAATTATGTAAAATGACAAAAACACAAGAAACTGACTAAAGGGTGGAGAGCATTATTAGCCTCCTGCTTCATAGGTGAAATATCAGGCTTACCACAACTAAGCAGATTATTCAAGGTCACACTGCCTTTGACTGTGAAGCAATGCCATACACAAATTAAAATCCAGAGAAAACTCAGAGGTCATACTTTGTGGCTCACCACTCATTAGTGTGACACCTCTGTTAGGCTGTTTTTCTGTAAAATGGGGCAGTAATCACACTTGCCTGATAGGATTTATGTGAGGGTTGATAGAGGTAATGAATGTGTATCAATTAGCCCAGTGCCTGGTACGTAAGAAGCATTTAAAAATTAATATACAATTATTTTAGTGAAGGTTTCCACTTTAAAACATCAATGAAGTTTTTAATTGCTCCTTTTAACAAATATTACCACTGAGTAGAAATTTTATGGGCCCTGAGGCCAACATAGGGTTTCATCCCAGTCAAGGACACAAACAAGATTAAGAGCATGTGACAGCTTGCAGTTAGGAAGTTCACACCACAGAGTGGTGAGTTTAGGGTGTCATATACAGAGTCAGTGTACAGATGACCCAATAGACAGACCTGGGTAGACATGGTTTTCTAGAGTACAGCTATGACTCAGAGTTAGAATTTAAAGGGGTGAAAAGCAATAGATTAAAAAATCATCTTAAACTAAGAAAGTGGGGCTTATCACTCAGTGAGTTGCCAACAGTTTATCTGAGGTAGGACAAAGGCTGTTGGCTTGATGCCTTCTTTTCAAGCATAGTTGTGAGCATGTGCTATTAAGAGTTAGGTTCTGTGTTAGTTCAGAATATCAAAGAACCAGACGCCAAGATGTGATTAAATTTGCAAGGAATTATTAGGGAAATACTTTCAGAGAGAAAATATGGAGAGTTACAGGGAATGCTGGGAAAGCCATCAGACCATGATACAAGTCTGACCCCAAGAGATGGAGAGAAAAGGTTTGGTAGTAGAAGCATTCTAGACTACCATGCTCTCTAAGTAAAGTTTGACAAGATCTTCAGAGAGTCCTTGGGCCAAGGTTGTCCATCAGAGAAGTTCCAGGTCTCCCAGGAACAGGTTTGCCTTAGAATCCCTGCCAAGCTCAGTCATTGGCTGGAAGCAACCATGGGAAGCATGACATCTGTACAATGTAGCAAGAGATTTCAGAACACAGCATCTGGGGCTCTGTTCAATTACGTCTTCCATAATTGGAAGCCCGCAAGGAGTATTCCAATGGCTGCCACAGCCCACTAGGGAAAAACTGGGTTGAACAGGTGCTGTGTCCACCAGGAAGTCACTGACATTGCAGCACGAGAATGTGCTTTGATTGCAAATATAAGGATGATAAACAAGTGACAAACCTACTCAGAGACCTGTTCTTAGTTTCACTGAAGGAGAGAAGGTGTCAGGGACTACAAGCAGTTTGTCTCTAAGATATTGGTTTTACTTCAAGTGACATGTCTTTTTGCAAAATTGATAGAGATCTTTCCAGAGTTGGGTGAATAGAGTGTTAAAAAGGTATCAGTAAAATTCAAATGGATCCTCTGACATCTCTGCTAATAAGAATAACTGCTGCTCCACAGAGAAAAGTGAAAAGAAGCTGAATAGGTGTTTGAAATCAAAGAATCTTTATCATCACCCATACTTCAAAGAATGCTATTATGATATGCAGGGGATTTGGATCTCTGAAAGCAATCAAAGAGTTACTGTGTTCTCCAAATGAAATTATATAGTATTTTAATATTGACAACACAAATCCATTTATAATTTAATTCATCAAGTAAGTATACTTGCTCCTTCTTCCCCACCTCTCTCATTCTCTATTTTTTATATTCCCCTTTCAGCCCAAGTGAAAAGCTCCGCAACAACCAGCTAAAAGCTGGTGAAAACCACGTGCTAATTTCAAGAGTATACTATCCTGTTATTTCTACCAATTTGGACGTTTCATTTCTCTAAGTATTTATCAAGAACTTACTATGTGTTCAAGCCCTTCCTCTAGATACAGGTGGGAATAAAGATCAAACCACAGTCCATCTCCTCAGAATATTTTCAATAGGTACTGAAGATCCTCGAGTGCAAAAGGAAATGCTTTTTATCTCTAGAACTGTCATATAATGTGGTACAGGTTGTTCACTGCTCAAAGGTGCCCAGCAAGTGGAGTGAGTGGAGGTCTGAAATTACCCATGTTCAGTTCATCAAGCTATGCAACCTTACACACAGCTAGGTCTTACAAGAGAAAGTGTGCATTTGTCTAATTAGCACAAAGTTGCCATTTGACTAATGATACCCTGAAAATAGTTCTGAATCTTAAATGAGCTCAGTCTGCTGCATTTAATAGGAACACAATATTGAATGAGTGAAACGATTATGCATCAGAGAATGCAGTGTATATTCTAGTACCCAAATTCATGGTATAGAAAATAGTTTCTTAGATACCAAAATATGGAGAAACTGCCATAAGATATATTATTCTTGCAAGACTATCTTCCTAGCAGAATCAATTCTCAAATATATACATGGATGATTCACAATACAGTTCACTGAAAAGGTCAGAACAAAAGACACTGAGTTTTGAATGGAAATTGGATGACTTCTGGGATTTGGCAAAATTACCATCATAGTACACTTTGCTCTTTCTCATATTCAAACAGATATGTACACTCTAATAGTCACTGACTGGTAGCCAGAAAAGCAAGTCCTAGATTAGGAAGATGAAGTCTAACCAGGGAGAAATGCTTGTCAAAAATCAATCTACCAAAGAAATAGATCACTGACTAATAATCACATGTAGTAAAATGGGAAAGAAAAATGTATTCCCACAGAACTCCAGGGAAAGGGTGACTGGCTACATTGAACTCTCTCCAAATAGAAGCAGGTAGAGCTGGAGACTGAGTGGGATGAGTCCCCAGGTGAGAGAGATCAATGACAGCAAAGCATGAGATACGGAGCCCAACAATGGTAGATGTAGCAATAACAACATCCCATGTAGGGAAACCCTAATCAAGAATCTCTCAAATGAAACCAAATACAATGTAGGTGGTCATCACATTACCACATTTATTTGTTATATATACAATCTAGATGAAAGTAAACACGAAGGGTTCTGTAAGGACTGTGGCTTTTATTGTGAATGAAGATCGGAAGCCATCAGAGGATGTTAAGCAGAAAAATATTGTAAAGTGGACTTAGAATGTAAAAAGTCCTCTGGCCGCAATGTGAGCATTTAACTGTAATAGGGCAAGAGAAGATGTATTATATGAAGGCTGCTTCAGTAATCCAGGTGTGACATGGTGGCTTGGACCAGGATAGTGACCGTAGAGGCAGACATACTACATATAAATGTGGTATATTAGGTATAATGTCAACATAGATGCATTGAGTTAACAAAACCATATTTTAAATGAATTTATATGAAACTGTAGTTCTGAAACCACCTGTCTCTATGCTATCAATGCCTTTTCCCTTCACCCCTTATAACTGGAGAGGATTATTATCCTTTCCTGAGAATTTACTTGAGCCCTTAAAAAGTGATAGTTTCAAGGCTTATCCAGATTTTTCACACTTGAAAAATAGACAATGTAAAGCCACTGGTTTTTTTCTCAACAAGTCAGAAGAGGCATAATTTGGACAGGGTAAGGTGAGAGAACAAATGGAAATAAACCAGCACAGTTTTGCATTATGATTTATTGTCCAAACCAGGATACTCTCGAGGGATAATTTAAAGTTATATGTTTTTTTTAAGTGATTTACTGTAAAATTGGTTTCATTATATTGTTGGACCTTTAAAATATTTTTATTCAAAATTACTTTCAAAATATAATTCTTAAAATTAAAGTATCAACTTGGGGCACCTGGGTGGCTCAGTCAGTGAAGGATCTAGCTCTTGATTTCTGCTCAGGTCATGATCTCAGGGTTCATGAGATCAAGCCCCACATTGGGCTCTATGCTGACAGCACACAGCCTGCTTGGGATTCTTTCTCTCCCTCTCTCTCTCAAAATAAATCAATAAACATTTAAAAATAAAGAAAATTAAAATATCTACTCCTGTAAATGCAGATAAAACAGTATTTATTGTAAAACTTCACTGAATGATGTTGTAATCAAAAGAAGTAAAGATAACATGAGTAAAATAATTATTTTGGCGTAGATTAATTTAATCAGTTTCTTAGCCATAACAATCCCTAATTGTCTTGTCACTGGTATTTGTCTCAAAGTTGTTTTTTCAAGATGCTCTTATTTTTTAATTGTTTAAATTCAATTTCACACACCATTTCAATAGTGCATTTTATATGTATGATATTTAAAGTTGTTGACACTTTCAGTTGACTCTTCCCTGTAGACCATAATTTTTTTAATTGAGAAAATCACTCTCTGCAGACATTGAGGTATCTGTTAAGCTGAAAACAACTTCTCATAAGTAGATGTTATTCCCCATTCTAACTTATTATCTTATTGATCTGTAAATATCTCACAACAAATACTTTTATAAATAGTGTACTTTTGCTTCCATTTAGATACTTGTCTTCATCTAATCTCTATGATTTTTTTTAGGTATTTTGTATACTTTGCCAAATTTAGATATTACAACTTTGTAGCCCTTTTCAATTTCATATCATCAGCATCCTAGTGGAGAATGTAGATTTTTCCAATAAAAAAGTGTCAAAGTATTCTTACCATCTGTCAAAATATTACACATGTAATTATCAAATTTCCAAATGAAATAATTTACACCAGTACTTCTCAAATTTTAATGTAAATACAAATACCCCAGGGATCTTATTAAAACAAAGACTATGATTCAGGGTGTGTTGGAGCTACAGTTCTAACAAGCTCACAGGTGAGGCCAATGTTGCCTAGGACCACACTCTGAATAGCAAAACTGAAATTTGGGTTTTTATTGTTTTTTTTTTTTAACGTTTATTTATTTTTGAGACAGAGCATGAATGGGGGGAGGGTCAGAGAGAGAGGGAGAGACAGAATCGGAAGCAGGCTCCAGGCTCCGAGCTGTCAGCACAGAGCCCCACGCGGGGCTCGAACTCGTGAACCACGAGATCATGACCTGAACCGAAGTCGGACACTTAACCGACTGAGCCACCCAGGCGCCCCTGGGCTTTTATTGTTTTATCCATTCAGTTTTTCCTTTCCTTTTTTCAAAAAATTTTTTAAATGTTTATTTTTTTTTAATTTTTTTTTTAACGTTTATTTATTTTTGAGACACAGAGAGACAGAGCATGAACAGGGGAGGGGCAGAGAGAGAGGGAGACACAGAATCTGAAACAGGCTCCAGGCTCTGAGCAGTCAGCACAGAGCCTGACATGGGGCTCCAACTCACGGACCGTGAGATCATGACCTGAGCCGATGTCGGACGCTTAACCGACCAAGCCACCCAGATGCCCCGTAAATGTTTATTTTTATTTTTGAGAGAGAGCACGAGTTGGGGAGGGGCAGAGTGAGACGGAGACAGAGAATCTGAAGCAGACTCCGAGCTGTCAGCACAGAGCCCAACTCGAGGCTGGAACTCACAGACCAGGAGATCATGGCCTGAGCCGAAGTCAGATGCTCAACCCACTGAGCCACCAAGGCGGCCTTCCTTTCCTTTTTGAGAGATCAATTTCACAACGTCTTCTTCTCTGAAATTTGCCAAATACATAAAAAGCTACAGTGTTTTTTTTGGCATTCATGTGTTAAATGTTCTGATTAAAGATTTTCAATTAATTTTGAACAAAATGCAATCAATTTATTTTTTTAAAGCAGTTTAATACCATCACCATCATAAAACATTTAGTTTGTTTTCTAGTGCTATTCATTGAAAATTCAAACATCTCTGACTGATGGTGAGTAACTAAGAGAGGTAAGCATGCTGAAGAGTTTTTAAAAATTTAATACCATCTTCATTACAAAATAAAGTTGTAATTTGTTTATTCTAAGTGGATACATATGACATTATTTTGATATCTACAACTTCCATTTTGATTGGTTAAATAACACATTTTGTTTAGATGCGGTTATAAACTATGCATGCACCACAACCAATTTCAAGTACATTTCTGCTCCAGGGCCTCTTAATTTAATAACATTATTTTTACCACCACACTGTGTGCCAGTAAAATCTGTGTTTGTTCCTATTTTCTCCACAAAATATTTTAAATGATGACATGTTTAACTTTATACTAGTATTCACAATACTGTCAGATGTCATAATTTAGAATGATTTTGATCCCATTAATGGGAATTTAAAAATAAGCTATTATTGAATTTATCTACACTTGATCTTAGCCAAAAGGCCGAGAAGCGATATTACTGAATTTATCTAAGTTCGTGTTCTACTTGAAACACTTGACACTGAGGGGAAAAAAACATTGTTTAATTCTTTGCAAAGTTTTTCTGCTAGTGAAGCTATCCTATTAACAACTATCAATTTACTTTTAGTGTATTCACAGGAAAAGCTGGAATCAATGACAGAAGAAACTAATTTAGAACTGTCATTTGATCTAAATGAAAAGTCATGCTTCACAGAATAAAATGTAAGTGCTCTTTCTAAAGCTGTAGGTTTCCAATCATTGTTAACAGGGTAGTCTTCTTAAAGTAACTATTAAATTTTGAAGGAGAGGCTGATGCTTCTTTACCATACTTCTGACTCTTGGTTTTCACATGCTCATTAATATTATGACAACCCCCATAAATAATTTTCAACAAAGTCTCATGGAAGTTTCCCATTCATCAATATCTTAAGAAACAGAAATTCATATTTAATCTCTTTTAAATATACTTTTTTTGCTTTGGCACATTGCAGCCAACAATTAGAAAAAAATGTTTAAAGCATAATGAAAAAAATAAATTGTTGTAGAGTTCTCATGGAATAAATGACAAAAATCACTGTAGCAACACATTCCAACAATTATTTTCCATACATATTTCACATATATCTAACTTCTAATTTTTGCAGGTTTCCCAGTGTGTGCAACTAGTGGCCAGATGCTTTGTGTATCCAACATCCCAAAGCAGGACCACAGCAATTCACCAAACAGCCAGAAGAAACAACAGCAATAAGCAGTTCTTCCATCGCTACCTAAAAGTAGGTATTGGCGGTCTCTAGCTTCTCCTAATAAAGTGCAGTCTTGCTCACCAGCAAGCACTCTTAATGCTATCTTTCAAAGGAAGGAGATAGGGTGTTAGTTACTGGCCATGTGGAAACGGCCAGAAAAGAGAAATAGTGAATATGAAAAATGGACCAGTGATGATTTATGTGTTTAAGTAAGAACTCTGTTCACTACATATGCATTGCCCACTTAACATGACAGAAGCTGGAAGTAAACATGAAATCAACCAAATGCAGAGTGCTTATTTTAATGCAGTGATCAATAACACTATGCTTAAAAAAATAAAAACTCTAGGACAAACGCTAAATGAAACTGGATACCATGATTAGAGCCATAAACCATGACTGCCATAGGCAAACATGAGGTACGGTCATTCTAATTATAAAGTGAAGTACTATCCCTACAGGAAGAAAAACCGATCTCTCAACTTACTAGGGCAGTTAGGAAAATGTTTTTCTGGTGCCTTAAGGATTTAGATGGAATGCAGTATCTTTGTTTATAAGACAAATTTGGCCTGCAGACATTTTGTTGGCTTACACAGACTTGTTTTTCATTTGAGTTACTTGCAAAAAATTAAATTGGAAGATTTCACGTAGAATTGCAGTTGAGAGAAGAGAGAAATAGATAAAGATCTGACAACTCTGAGATTGTATTTTCACATACTCAAAATGAGATATAATGTCACAGAGCCAGGTTTTCTTATAAACTCAAAGAGCACCACTTAGCTTGTATCCAAAGTGAAATTAATACAAAAGAATTGTATATGAAGCGTCTGGGTGGCTCAGTCAGTTAAGCATCCAACTCTTCATCTCAGCTCAGGTCATGATCTTGCTGTTTGTGAGATCGAGCCCTACAACGGTCTCTGCACTGACAATGCGGAGCCTACTTGGGATTGATTCTCATATTCTCTCTCTCTCTTTCTCTCTCTCACCACTCCCTCAAAATAAACTTAAAAGAAAAATACAAATGAATTGTACCCATGTAATACAAATATGCCACCCCCTGGAATTGAGCAACTCCTAAGGTCCCAATATATACAAAAGACACCTTTAGAAGAAATAGATAGCCTTCAGTTTGCCATACCCCTACCCAATTCAACCAATCAACTTCATTACTTGGACATATGAACAACAGAGCTGGTTACCTCTGGTTTGGAGTATATTCTTCCTAAGAGTTCTTTCTGAAAAGTATTTGTCTGATTTTATAGTTAGCTACTGTACAACCAAAATAATGGAGAGATGAATCTGCAACTCTTAGTGGTGGAAAATACCTGCACTATCTTATGTGTTTTCAGTAATAAAACCACCCACACCCCATTGCTCTTCACCACATTATTCAGTAGGATTGAAGAGATGAGGGCCATTTATTCTGTCCTGATGGAGACTCTAGAGCCATTATTCCAAATATTACTTTAAGCCAAATAATTTAAGTGTTGGTATATGTGCTCCTTGTTGGTAGAGAATAGCATGGATGACCCGAAGCCCAGCAGTTATTACAAGAAAGTGGTGGTCCCAGAAAGACGCATACGTAATACACAGGGACTCAGACAGGAAGAGGAAACATTCCAAAGAAACCGCCCCCCCCCCCACTCAAAAATCAACCCTTATCCATCAAAAGTTGTATTTCCTAGATGTTTCCCACTATGGGAATAGCTGTATTTCACATTGACTGTGGTGTTTGGTTTGTTTTTTTTTTTTTTATCTCTTATATTGTAATTTCCTTTAGTTATTCCAGGTTTTCAGTAAAGTTCATTATACCCATAAAGACTTATATAACAATGTTATGGACAACAAAGCAGGAGTAAACGCTAATGTGATTTTCTGGTGCCTCGGAAGAGGGCCAAGCATACTACTGTTAATGGTGTATGGCAGATCCAGTGTGCTCAGCAGGGTGACACACAGAACACATGCCTTTAAAGAGCTGCAATCTCATGAATAACTCATGACTCAAGAGGAATATAAGCTAACCCTTCACTACTGAAAGTCAGAGGAGATGCAAAATTAGAACAGATAGCAGAAATACACAAATATTAACATACATACATACATAAATGTTAGATATATAGGTAGAAATAGTTTGTGTGCAAGTGATTCCTTTTGAAAGAAAAAACTGGTCAAAAAAAAGTTGGGGTCTTTACCTTTTCCTTGCGAAGTTTCTGGAGACTAAAAAGTTGCATCTTCCCAACACCTACATAGCCAATGAGTGACAGTGTATGCTCAAACTTTGACACCATAAGCACTGTAATAGTCCCTCTCATTGCCAGTTAAAAAGTACACCCTTGTTTAAATGGCTGGAATGCATCTTGGCAGATAATGTATATTGAATAATGTCAATACACAGCTTGTTAAAGCTGACAATGGATGCTCAGAAGATGTCAAACAGGAACAGAACTCAGCCTTTATCCCAATCCAGGTTGCTTAAAGCTGAAGTGTGGTAAATTGGGCATGTCTAAAAGGGAGCTGTCAAGCTTAAAAGGTTTAATATTAAATCTTTCCCTACAGATCTGAAACAGACTAATATAGCCAGGCACTTACACTTCTCTTGGGTTATAAAGCACTTGAAAAATAATACATATTAAGCTACTAAAAATGCCCTGTGAGGTTAGGGGGCAAGTGGAATTATTACATGATCCATTATTTCCTTCTACAAATGCCCATGTGATTCTATACAGGGTTTCCTTCCATGGTTTTATCCTAAGGATGAAAATAAGTTTCCCTCTGAAGATTAGCTTCCCCTGCTTAGTAACAGGCAGTCTCAAGCACTGTGTTGAAAAGGAGTCTGAGGCCACTCCTAGGCTAAAACTAGAGTATCACAATCCAAGCAGGTCAGGGAGGTATGGGTTGAAAATGCTGACACAGATTCCAGGTGTTGGCTGCACACTGAACTGAGTATGGCACAAATATGTTGTATCTCTCAGTTCAGGATCATGTTTAATATAGTTAATAAGCTGGTGGGCTGAGCACCAGGGCACCAAAGGATGCTCCAAATGAGAGAGAGCTGCCCATCCAACATGCAAAGCAGAAACCTTATCTGTACATGGAAGGGGTGTGAGGATTTTGTAATTTGAAAAAAAAAGAATAGCGTTTCTGAGGTCTACACGGCAAGATATTTCCATCTCAGAGAGTTTGTGTGAATTTTTCCTGTATTTCTTATGCTTATTTTTTTTCCAGCCTGGAAACCCTTTTTGTTCTAGACTTTGCAACCTACTTATCTTGTGTGCTTAGAAAAATCTCTTCATTCTGAGAAAGTAGTTTGGATGTCAGTTCCAGTTTTCCTGTGAATGGAAAGATTTTTTGGAGTTGAGTTACAAAGTACAGAGGTTGGTGAATACTAATCTGAACAACTAAGCAAGCAGTGAATTGTGCTTCCACAAATGATGGGTTGAGCCCTGGATCAAAGAAAAACTGTGCCTTCATGTATATAATAGGAGAAGCTGGGTAAGGAGAGAACCAAATGGGAAAAAAAAAATCAATCTCTTTTAATAGGCTCTGTATGTTTTTCTTAACAGAGACTATATTTATTCAAGAAACTGCATGGTTCTGGAAAGCATACCACCTCAATATGCACTGAAGCCTGATCTTATGACTGCAGTCAGCCTAGCACTAAATGCACACAAAAACAGACAAAATGTGTGAATCCCCACTATCCCACACAGCCTTGATGGTATATCTGGTTTTCTCTTTGCATACTCTAAAGTGCTAGCTGCCTTGCCAGCAGGCAGTGGACTTGTTGCAGAATTCAAGTCTATTTCTGGAGATTACAGATTGCTGGGATTAATATCAGTGTAGTCAGTACATAGCACCCAAATTTCCATGCTCTGATGGTATGTCAGAACTGGCACCCTACCTCTCTCCCATTATATTGCCAGGGGACAATGATGAGACAACTCAGGGATGAAGGAGAGGAGGGACTAAATAATGTTTCACAAAGTCAGTAATTGCCCAGCCTCTATCATGATTTGTACCAAAGACCTATACCAATAGCATTATCCTTTAAATACACTCACTTTGTTTACTTTATCCTAAGAACTACCACAACAGCATAGATTGAAGGGATAAATAACATTTTTAATGCTAATTCAAATCCGTAACTGATGCAACAACAACAACAACAAAAAGAATGTGTCCACCCAAAGTCCCTAAATCATCTTAAGGCGCCTCATAAAGTCACACTCTGGGAAATTGGCAACTGAAAGGAATCCCAGCTGAGAGCTGCTAGAATTTCAGACTAAGCCCAAAATACCCACACTAGAGCTGGATGAAAAAGGCTGGAGTGGAGAACTCTCATTGCAGACTTACTCTTCTCATCTAAATAGACAATCATTTCTACTTTTCCACATCCTTATCACCACCAGATACCATTCAAGTACTGGCAGCTGTTGGAAGAAATGTAAGAAGGGAAGAAACAGAAAGAAAAAAAAGAAAACGGATCTGACAAGTAAAAAGGAATCTGCTTGGTTTTCTGCTGTTGCTGCATTTTGTGGGTTGAAAGGCTAATATCAAAATATTGTGGTTATAAAAACATCATAATTATAGGATTCTGAATCATGTTTGTCATCACTCCATGCCTTTGTCTTTGTCTTTCTTTTAATCTCTTTAATGTACCATAATTATGTCTTCAGTATGGGTCAATTATCTCTGAACTAAAAAACAAATTACCATCATTACCTCTGATTATTCTTCCCTTTTCTTTGATCCTATTTTGTTCAACAACCAAAATTTTGTGTTCATTCAGCCCTTCTCTTCCCTAGTTGCATCACTGGCAGGGCTGAGATACAGTAGAAAATCATTCCCCTGCCATTTCCAATATTATCCTTTCCCTTCATCCCCTTCTTCAAACATTTCTGGTGCCTGCACATCATCAAAATATGTTCAAATGATCTTATTACAAACATAGCTCCTGGCTGACACCACCTTTCAGGCCCAGCACCCCTTTAATCTTTTACTTCCCCATCCTAACTACATTTACTAAATCCAAATTAGTACATGAAGGCCCATTCAGACTACATTAATGTCTTAAAAAGTGACTGCATCCTACTGTCAATAATCCTAAGACTAATGGGCCCCTGGACTTAGGTGACACAGAAAATTAGCAAGGCTGGACTGGAGCAAAGATCCATGAATTACAAAGGATCTCTCTACTGTGGTTACAGAAACTAATGAAAAATTAGCATTTCTTTTGGTTGGAAAAGGAAGAAAGCAAGAAGGAGGATGAAAGAAACGAACTTAAGAATAGTACTTAGAAAATAATACTTGAGAAATAAAAACATCCAAGTTGTCTTGATGATGCTTTTCTAGACAGGTGTCCAGAAGATTAAGAAGATGAAAGCAAAATTTGCTTTCTCTTTGTGGAAGTAGGATGGAAATAAAGGATGGAGGAGCCACAGTGATTATTCTTTCGGGCAGTCTTACTGGTTATGGAGCACCAGGCATCATGATGGTTTTCTTGCCCCGTATTGATAAGCTGATTTCCCAGAAATCCCTATAGTGAACTGGAAGAATATTCTTAACACCAACACATAGACTCTGTGCACCCAAGTAGAAGTGGGAAATTCAGCAACAATTTCCTCTAACTCATGCTAGCTGGACCCTGTATGTAATCAAAATCTTCACTTCTACCACATCTTTGTTTCCTGTCTGCATTTTTAGGAGGTGTTTCTCCTATGCTGATTATCCCCTTCCATTCCTGAATTCACTGAATCTAAAAGCGGGGGGGGGGGGGGAGCAGGGCCTAAAAATATAGCCCACTGGGGCACCTACTCTGCAAATAAGTACAGCTTGATGTGTTACAGATACCAGGATAGACAGAATCCTCTAAGTCTTTGTTTAATATAACCATTAGATTTGAGACAGGGCATGGAAAAACTATGGTACTGGAACAAAGCTAAAATACTTCACCTTTTAGAAGAACAGCATTATTTTCAAATAGAATCACTTGTTAATAAATTGAGGCCATGATGATAAAAACAGATCAGAAGCCCAAGCTAGGATTCTCATATGCCTTGCTCCAGCCAAATGACTTTGAGATCACATAAACTATTAAGGTCCCTACTCTAGCTATGTCAGAGGGTTTCTATGAGGATGCTCTGAAGTAATATACATGAAAATGCTCAACATTCATGCCATTTGCAGCAAAGTGGATGGAACTGGAAGGTACTATGCTGAGTGAACTAAGTCGGTCAGAGAAGGACAGATACCATGTTTTCACTCATATGTGTATCTTGAGAAACTTAACAAAAGACCAAGGGGAAGGGAAGAGGAGAAAAAATAGTTACAAACAGAGAGGCAAGGAGGTAAACCACAAGAGACTCTTAAATACAGAAAACAAACTGAGGGTGGACTGGGGGTGGGGGAGAGGGGAAAATGGGTGATGGGCACTGAGGAGGACACTGTTGGGATGAGCACTGGGTGTTGTATGTAAGCCAATTTGACAATAAATTATATTTTTAAAAAACATTGTATAAATACAAGATACTTGCTATAGACTGTTTCATATATTGAAACCTTAATGCCCAATATGATGCTATTGGTAGTTTTTTAAAGGTAATTGGGTCATGAGGGTGGAGCCTCATGATGGGATTAGTGCCCTTTTAAGAGACACCAAAGAGTTTGCTTCCTCTGTTCTCTGCCACTTGAAAGAAGATGGTGGTCTAGAAATCAGGAAGAGGTACCCTGCCAAAAATCCAAGCATGCTGGCACCCTTATCTCAGATGTCCAGTCTCCAGAACTGGGAGATATATATTTGTTGTTTAAGCCACATCCATGTAATTTGTTATAACAGCCCAAATGGACTAGGACCCTTTATAGAAAGAATTTGCTGACCACTATTCTAGGGGGTTGAGATACAGCAGTGATAAAAGTAGCAACACAAAAACAAAGATCTCTGCCCCCCTGGTGCTTACATTCTAATGGGAGAAGACAACTTACTTAATAAAAAAGTTAATCCCATAGTTAGAAAGTTGAATGTCATGGGAGAAATTAATCAGGGTAAGAGGAACTGGATGTGTGCAAGGGGAGGGGTTGCAAGTTTTAAGAGAACCTTCTAGGTAGTTCTCACAGAAGATTAAGAGTAAAGAATGCGACTTGGGGTTTTACAGGCCACTGCTACTAATCTTGGGTTTTACTCTGAGTAAAATGGAAAACCACAGGCAGTATTTAAGTGGAGAAATGTCAGGATCTAATTTGGTTTTTATTAATTTTTTTTAAGATTTATTCATTTTTTAGAGACAGAGACAGAGCATCAGTGGGGAAGGGGGAGAGAGAAAGGGAGACACAGAATCCGAAGCAGGCTCCAGGCTCTGAGCTGTCAGCACAGAGCTCGATGCAGGGCTCTAACCCACAAACTGTGAGATCATGACCTGAGATGAAGTCGGATGCTCAACCAACTGAGCCACCCAGGCGCCCCATCTAATTTGGTTTTTAAAGGACCACTCTTGCTATTCTGTTGAAAATAAAATGTAGTAAGACATGATCAAAGAAAGAAGATATGTTATAGGAGACTTTTCTAATATGGTAGGCAGGAGATAACGGTAGCCTGAATGATGACGATAGTAATGTGAACAATGAGAACTGACTCCTTGGAATATTTTGAAAATAGAGCAACAGGATTTGCTGATAAGTTAGATTAGAGGTATGGAAGAAGGAAAGAAGTCAAGAATAATCCCTAAGGTTTTTGGCATGAGCTAGAAGACTAGAGTTGCCATTATCTGAAGACTGGGACTGAAGCAGATTTAAGAGGTACATTAGTTTCCTAGGACTGCTGCACTAAATTACCACAAACTTGGTGGCTTAGAATAGAAATTTAGTCTCTCACAGTTCTAGAGGACAAAAGTCCGAAACCAGAGTGTCAAGCAGGACCACGCTCTCTCCAAAGGATCTAGGGGAGCATCCTCCCTTCCCTCTTGGGTTTCTGTGGCTCCAAGCATTCCTTGACTGAGAGCTGCATAACTGTAATCTCTGCCTCTGTCTGCTTTCTCCTCTTCTGTGTGCCTTCTTTGATAAGAACACTTATCATTTGATTTAAGGCTCACCCACATAATCCAGAATTATCTCAAGATCCGTTTCTTTTTTTTTTTTAATATGAAATTTATTGTGAAATTGGTTTCCATACAACACCCAGTGCTCATCCCAACAGATGCCCTCCTCAAGATCCGTTTCTTAATTACATCTGCAAAGACCCTTTTTCCATATAAAGTCACATTCATAGATTCCAGAATAACATATCTTTTTGGGAAGGGCATGTTCAACCCTCTACAAGGGGAAGATTGAAGTTCTATTTTAGACATTAAGTTTGAGACTTCTCTTAATTGAGTGGAGACATTGATTGGGTAGTTTAATACACAGACCTAGAATTCAACCACATGATGGTAGAAGCCAAGAGTTCAAACAAGCTCTTTACCCATGCTTGTTCACATGTCACAGGGGTCTCTCATATACAACAGGAGTGACTGGTAAATGGTCCTTTATATAAAGTAATATTCCCTGCCTATGCCATACCCAATGCTGATGCCCTTGGCTATAACACAAAGAGCCCCTCCCCTGCTTTCTCCTTTGAAAGGTGGTGTGGATTTGACTAATCAAGACGAGATTCTTAGGGTTCAAGGAAAGCAACATTGTTTTCCTAAATTTAGTGAAGAGATCAAACTTACCAATGTACAGAAAGCACTAGGAATGCCATGGTCCAACTGTCCCTGGCTCCTGCTTTGTGAAACACCGTAAACACACCATGGAGTTAAGGATCCAACCAATAGTTCAGAACAGCAACTTTCTCTACAGTACAGAAAATAAATGGCTTAGCTAGCAGCATTTTCTAACCCATGAAGCTAACTAGCTGAGAAGAAATTTCAGCATTAGGCCACTTAATATTGACTCAACACAGATATTCTGCCAAATCAGAAACTTCAAAGCTCAACATATTAATGAGTTCCTAGAGGCTCTGGAGACTGCTTGCTGGTCAGAGAAAAGATCTATCCAAGAATCTTCTCTTTAATTTAAAGTGAAAATTGATGCTATCTGGGTTTCAAGTGTAATCACACTAATTTATTGGGAAATATATAGGGGATTGCCAAAAGTAGAAATAATCCAATTATAGGTTTAAATGAATTGGTTTTCCTTGTTTTTGTCAGTCTGATTCATGAAGTACTTTTGCTTTCAAACAATCAGAAGTTATTTATATAGGTGTGGCTTTATTAATGTAGGTAAAAAGGCTCAAAGGTAGAATTACAGTTCTTTTCTGAAAAACAGTGAATTGATAACAAGAGAGTGAATCATTTAGGACAGGGTAACTCAGAAGAACACTGCTCAAATGTGGCTTCTTCCTCCAAAAGGTTTTTGGCTCCATTTTTTCAAAATCTGCTAAGACAGAAAATATCCTTATCTCATGGTTTGTCCATGGACATAAATAAGTTGGTGGCTTCCCTAAGCTCCTACCAGGAAGGGAACATTTGAGAGACTGGTTCATTGTCTGGAACTGAGCACCAAAACTGCATTGAAACTGCTACGCTTCCTTATTCTTCCAGGACATAAATGAATATAATTAGGAGAGGACTCAGAAGAGTTGGGCTCTTTCTCTTACAGAAAAAGGAAAAAGTAACATATTCTGCCTCATAGTCACTACCCCTTGTTCTAAGGGAGATAACACTGTTAAATTTTCAAAAGAATATTCTTTGGCATTAGGAGAACATCTGAACATCCTTTCTGCAGTATGTCTCTTCTGTCACTCTAGGCAAATCTAAAGAAGAGATCAGAATAGTCCATATTTCATACAGCTATCATGAGGGTTAAATGTAAAGAATACACACATTGTCTTGCACAAAGAAGAGTTAATTGTAGCTATATAGCAGGGCTATAGTTAAGTGCTACAAATTGCACACCTTTCTGTGTCAGGCAAATATTCTTTGATTAAATCTCAAACCCAATAACCCCAAACAAGAGACTGTGATAAAATGCCAACTCTTCTGAAAGTGTGATGAGAAGTTTGTTTTCCTATTAGTGAAAGTGGAAAAGTTGTTTTTATTCATTTTTGTGATCTGGCTGAGGATCCAAAGGCCCTAGAGCACCTGGCACAGAGAACTAAAAGTTATTACTGAAAACTAAAGTTTTTGATGAACCTAATACCCAAAGGCAGATCACATCCACATAGCACGAAGCCTAAAAGTAGGGCAATGAGAAAAGCAAGACTGAGATAATATTGAAGCCCCAACCCTGTGGCAATAAATAATGGAATGGGTCAGAGTGAGAGAGAAACAAATCAAGCCAGCAAAAATGTTGATGTGGGCCCCTTTTAAGAAGAAAATATCTATCAATAACCATTGATTTTGAAGTCATTCCTGTTACTGGAAAGTTCAAGGCCAATTATACCTGATTTAAGACCCCAGCTAGATAGGCAGCTTTGCCAGATTCCACTCATTGTTAATGTCTTACTCTGTCGTTTATCATAATTTTTTTATAAATATTTATAATAACGTTTATTAGTCTTCAAAAACACTAATTCAACGTTCAATCCTATGTTTACTGCAGCATTATTTACAATAGCCAATGTACGGAAGAAGCCTAAGTGTCCAATGATAGATGAATGGATAAAGAAGATGTGGTATATATATATACATTGGAATATTATTCAGCCACAAAAAAAGAATGAAGTCTTGCCATTTGCAACAACACAAATAGAGCCAGAGAGTATAACTGTAAGTGAAATAAGTTAGTCAGAAAATAGAAATACCATATGATCTCACTCATATGTGGAATTTAAGAAACAGAATAAAAAGTAAAGAAAAAAAAAAAAGAGACAAACCAGGAAATAGACTCTTAACTATAGAGCACTGATGGTTACCAGAGGAGAAGTGGGTGGGGAGAAGGGTGGAATAGGTGATGGGGATTAAACAGCACACTTACCAAGACCAAAAAAAAAAAAAAAAAAATAGAGAACATTGGTCTTCAAAAAAAAAAAAAATTGCTCTCACCTCTATCCCCTTGAAATGTCTTAACCAGCTTACCCCATACCTTCTTCTAAGGTAGAGCCCACCTTCCTCCACCTGAAGGGGTATTCACTGCCTTACTAGAGTAACCTCACCAGGAATTAAAAGGCAGTCTTTAGCAGCACCTGGGTGGCTCAGTCAGTTAAGCATCTGACTTCGGCTCAGGTCACGATTGGTTCATTAGTGCAGAGCCTGCTTGGGATTCTCTCTCTCCCTCACCCTCTGTCCCTGACCACTTTTGCATGCTCATGCATGCTCTCTCTCAAAATAGACAGGCTTAAAAAAAAAATAAGTAGTATTTAAAGCCTATGAATGGTGCATGTATTGATCTGTGAGGGAGACTCAAAGCTGTTTTTTTTTTTTTTTAATTTATTTATTCTCAGGGGGGAGAGGGAGAGAGACAGAGAGATGGTGAGCATGTACAAGAAGGGGAGGGGCAGAGAGAGAGAATCCCAGGCAGGCTGCATGCTCAGCAGTGAGCCAGACACGGGGCTCAAATCATGAACTGTGAGATCATGACCTGAGCTGAAACTAGAGTCAGATGCTCAACCAACGGAGTCACCCAGGCACCCCGAGACTTACAGCTATCCTAAATCCTGAGGATGCACATGAGTGAGATCACCTCCACACAGCCACCACAATAACAGAAAATCATATATTTATTCCTTTAGCAAAAATTTGAATTCCAATTGAATATGAATTCAGTTAATTCACATTATTTGAATGGCTACTCTTCTTGCCGGGTGAGGGAGTGGCAGGGGAACTTAGGTTATTATAATAACCCAAGTGAGCAAAAATATCATTTTAGGTAAAATAGGTAGCACTGGAAAAGTGACTAGATTCAAGATATATTTTAAAGGTACCACTGAAAGAATTTTCTAGTACAGTGATGTAGAAAATGAGAGGGAACTCAAGATGATTCCAAGATTCTTGGCCCAAGCAACTGGTGGGATGGAGTTGCCAATTATCAAGATAACCCTGTGGGAGGAGCAGATTGGGAGCTTCGAAATCTAGAGTTATGTTTTAGCCATATTAAGTCTGAGATAGCAACTTTATATGAAGGGGATGTGTTGAGTAGGCAGATGGATATATGAGAATACTTTCAGGAGACTGGTGTGGGTTGTAGATATAAATTTAGGCACTGTCAGAGTTCAGATGGCTTTTAAACCCCTGAAACCAGGAGAGCAGATAACCTAGGAAGTGAGTATAGAACCAGAGGAGAGCAGGTCTGAAGACTGGGCTTCAGGAAGATGAGAAAGAATGAACAGAGGAGACTCAGAAAGAGTGACAAGTAAAGTAGAAGGCAAACAGAGGATAGTTCCTGGAAGCAAAGTGAAAGGTGTTTTAAGAAGAGAATGATCAACTCTTCCTAATGTTGCTAGACCTAACTGTTTGAGGAATAATTACCGCCTTTGGATTTGATATTATGGCAATCATCCAGGACTATGGAAACACTCTTTCAATGGAGGTAGGAACAAAACACCAATTAATGTGGGTTCAAAAGAGAATGAGAATAAAAGAAATGGAAACAGCAAATATAGACATCTCTTTCTAGGAAATTTTCCTATAAGAGGGAGGGAAAAAAAGGTGGGGAGGATTAAACCACTGGCTAGTTTCCCTAGAAAGTACAAATGATTCAGGATCCCATTAGGTTCCAGAGAAAAATCCAAGTTGACAACACTTTAAAGATATGTTCAACCCCACCAGGATGGTGGAACAGGGAAGAAATAAGTAAGTACCCGTCCTTAGAAAGATTTTAGTCAAGCAAGGGAAATATTCATGATTGCAGGGTCAGATAAAAAAAAAAAAATGTAACTGCATTTAATTCTTGAAATAATCCTATTACCTCCATCTAGCAGATCCTAGGCATGTGCATATTTAACACTGGGGGATTTTTGAATATTCACAAAAGTCACTTTGAAGGTTCCAGATGTGTGGCCATCTGAGTTTTGTAGAGAAGACTGGAATGTGTGTACTGCCTGCTGTGGTAAAAGGAGCTCTTACCTCTGCCACCCAGCATCCGCATCTTGCTCCGGTTTGTGGTTACCGACTGTCATGTGAATGAACATGTATGTCAGGAGTCTCAGGTAGGTCCCTTAAGATTCTCTTTCATACTTCATGGTAAAGAAAATAATAGAGTATTTTTTATTATTTCCTGGTAGAGTAAAACAGTATGTTGAATGGAACATTTACTATTATCTCAGGATTTGGGCTAAAGACCTAATATTGAAAACAATAAAATATACCCCTAGATTCTTTTTTCTCTCTGCCCAGATAACTTTCCAAGCATCATCATGAATGACACAGTAATTATCTGGGCTAAGAAATTAATGATGAACTAAATTCTCCTGAATTAGGAGAAACCAGTGGTAACAGATACCACTCAACCTCAGAAGGCAACATACCTAACCTATAAATACAGAAAAATATAGCCAAAATACATACAACCATACAAGTTACTGTATTTTCTTTTTCAGAATTAGAACCACTTTGTTGATAGCAAAATAACAGATCTTCATGATATATATCTCTTGGGTTATGCAAAAGAAAATTAAATCCAAACAGACTTATAAGACATGGTTTGTAAGAAAAGTGAAAGGGTCCAAGCACATAACAAAACATAAAAACACTCAAGAATATGAATATAATGAAGAAAGGGGAACTGCAAAGATGAATTTTGTATGGGATTTTAAAATTTAAAATAAGTCTCTGAAATGGCTTGACCTATGGCAACTGTACAAAATTCTCATCAGAGTTATTGTATATGAAATGAATCCATGCTTCACTAAAAGATAAAAGAGCCAAAGCAGTAACAATAAAATATTCCATTGCTTTCTACTTCTGGTCTACATACAGCTAGGAATGCAAATGGTTATTGACTAGGACTGTTAAGAGAATTTTCATACAAGTGAAGAATTCTTTCTTTTTCCTCCTCCAACCACCTTTGGAAGAGATTTGTAAGGGTGGTGCCTTCAATCTATCACATCAAGAGAATGAGAGTTCAAAGATTGTGTTAATCTTTAATTTAAAGCTCACAGAGCAAGAAAAATTCACAGGCCTGCCCTGTGCTACGGAGATAGATATTTGAGGTGTCCATGTATCTCCAGGAGGTTGAAGATACAACCTATTAGTTACTGAAGAAGTCTGAAGGTGGTAGGCGGGCTGGATCAGCCCTTGCATACACATTTAACAGACAGCTATTAGAATCTGGGCAAACTGCTCTTCCATGATTTGGGTAAGGATATATGAGTGTCTTAAGGACCAAGAAACCGTATTTGAGCTGTCTTGATTAACTTCTGCCAAAAAGGATGCCCTGCTGGGATAGGACAATCAATCAGTAAAAAGCTGCAGGGGTTCTGCTATAGGCAAAAGCTGACTGGGGTGTTAGGAGGTTAGCCATAGACTGCATCCATACCAGGGACCTATGCATAAGAGATGTCCCCACATCATTAGAAAACTCACTGGAACATGCATAAAAGAGTCAGTATCTGGATGCCTGCCATGATACAGTGCATGTATAACCACAGAAGAAAACACAAGGAATTAAAAAGATTTTTTTTTCCTGCCATCCAGAACCCTCCTTTTCTCCAGACCTCAGAGGAACCAGAAGAAGGAGGTGATGTGAAAGTTCCAGAGGAACAGTGACAGAAATACTTCATGCTGTTTTTTTCCCTGTACAGCTCTGGCTTTCTAGGATACTGCCTCCTTATTATAGGAGAACAAGAATTGCATGTCATGAGAGATGCTAAAACAAGACTCCAAGAATACAGAGGATAGATGGCAAGTTAGTTGCCTTTTACGAGAGTCCCCTTTGTGATTTTTAATACAAGTACTGAGGAACAAATGCTGAAGCAACAGGACACTGTGTTCTACATCCCATCCCCATGAGATTACATGGAATCTAATTGGAAGAGCAGGGTCTAACACACTGGAGCAGTGGAGGAAAGCTTAGTCAACCTACGCAAATTCTCCTAAATCTGGATATTGATTTTGGATTACGAAATCATTGATAAATCGCATCACACAGCCAGCTTTAGTGTTTCCAAAAGAGTCTGAAGAAATGGGAAATCAGTGACAACAATCACAGTATTCCAAAGAGGCCAACCACACTGTTATTAACTGCTATGGCAGCATCTATTATTTTACAAACCCATCTATGCCCAGATTATTGATATTCAGTGAGGTGACATTTAGCAAGGGACCAGTTCACTTTTTTGGAACTTTAAATTTGTAAGTTCTAAATTTATAACTATAAATTTATAAGAAGACCTATTTGTAATTCCCAGTTAATACTAATGGTAACTATTGTATATCCAACACCAAATCAGATATTCATCTATTTTCTAAATGCATGCCATCCACAGATATCCAGTCACCACGCATTTGTCAAGAGCTCACACTGTTCTTCAATTCTGCCAGTGATCAGGGACTGTGGGCAGGATGTAATCCCTGTGTGACTTGGAAGGATTCCCAGCCTAATTAAAGAATCTAACAAGTAAATTGTAAGTATGATACATTGTGTTAAATGATAAAGATATACAAATGGTACCCAATGTTTTTAATTACTTCCAAAGTACCTGTGTGGAAGTGACATGTTTTCTATCAAAGATTCATGATCCTTTTCTGTAGGAAAAAGTCATTGCTGGAAAGAAGCTGTCCATGCAGGTACTCCATTTCTCACCCATAATCACTTAAGTAGGACCAAGTGATCTGGCCAAAGGAATTTGGGCAGAGTGAAGTACACCATGTCCAGGTCTGGACTGTAAAAATATTTCTAATATTCTCCATTAACCCTTCCCCAACTCCCCCATGCATATATCCCACCACTACCACCTGAGATGGATGGATGGATGGATGGATGGATGGATGGATGGATAACAGATCAATCAAGTTACATGTTGATTATGATGGCAGAGCTTCCAACAGCCTGGGCCCCTGAATTACTGTGGGAAACAGAGCCCACCCGCTCTCAATTATGGAGTGAAAAATAAACTTCTAGATTGTTAAAACAACTGAGATTTGGGGATTTATCAGTTAAAGCAGCTACTATTGCCATTACTAACATACTCAGAGCACTAGTTCTAAATTAATCTTTAGAAAAAAAGAATTTTTTAATGTTTATTTAAAGAGAGAGAGAGAGAGAGAGAGAGAGAGAGAGCGCCGGTGAAGGGCAGAGAGAGAGGGAGACACAGAATCCAAAGCAGGCTCCAGGCTCTGAGTTGTCAGCACAGAGCCTGATGCAGGGCTCAAACCCACGAACCATGAAATCATGACCTGAGCTAAAGTTTGATGCTTAACCAACTGAGCCACCCAGGTGCCTCTGTAATTAATCTTTTAAATCAATA
The DNA here is from genome assembly GCF_024362965.1 of Panthera pardus. Taxonomy (NCBI): domain Eukaryota; kingdom Metazoa; phylum Chordata; class Mammalia; order Carnivora; family Felidae; genus Panthera; species Panthera pardus. Next base: position 42,445,940 of record NW_026526876.1, read on the forward strand.
ACTTTATGAAATGGATATAGTAATTATGCACGTTTTACAGGGGAGGAAACTGAAGCTCAGAGAGAAGATGTCATTTGCTCAAGGTCACAGAGGTAATAAGTTATGAAGATACTTTATTAGTGGGTAATAATAAAGAATAAAGTCAGTATGGGCCCTGACCTTGAAGAGGTTTCAATCTCAAGGTACAGATAATATAGATGTACAAATTCCTAAATATAAAAACCTAAATATAAAAGATAAAATCTCATCTGCATATTTCCAGAATGAACCTCCCCAAGTAATTCGAAAATGCAATGATAATACAACAATAAAAAGTTAAAACGATTTATTTAAAAAAAAAATTTATGTTGTATTTTATATTTGAGAAAGAAACAGAGTGCAGGCAGTGGAGAGGCACAGAGACGGACACAGATTCTGAAGCAGGCTCCAGGTTCCAAGCTGTCAGCACAGAGCCCAACGCAGGACTTGAACTCACCAGGAGTGAGATCATGACCTGAGCCAAAGTTGGACACTTAACCGACTGAGCCACCCAGGCATCCCTGAAACAATTTGAAAATACCATGGATTGGAAAAAATTCGGAAGCATTTAAATAGTAGAAAAATATGTAAGTGTAAATTAACAGAACATACATTTTAAAAATAATTTTAATGCTAAGAGTTTAACAAAGCTATATAATCTATTAATTTCAATGTTATTCCAATAAAAGTATTTTAAACTAATTGAACTATTAAATGTAAAATTTATTTAATTACATATTCACTTTTTATATTTATCTCATTCAAACAAAAGGAGGAATTTGAGGAAGCTTATGGAAAACAAGTGAATATCATAAAACCTTGAAGTAAGTGAGATAATGGGTGTGAAAAGGCAATGAAGATAAAAAGAAGTCAAAGATAACTTTGGTACAAAGATTTATATCCTAACGTCTAATACATTTTCACAAAAGAAGGTACACACATCTGATTTTCAAATAAAAATAGTATTATTACTAGATTTACAGTATTACCAAGGGACTTGGGACATGATGGGAATTTATTCTATATCCTCACATAGAAAAAACTATGTAATAATAGACTAAAAGCCTCAATACCATGCCTACACGATATACAGTTGTAAGATTTATATGGCTGTCTTCTGTATAAAATTCCTCAGTACTAACCTTGGTGTCATTTCAAAATCTAGCTCAATAAAGACAGTCATAAAAAATCAAAAATGATGCAGTCCATATATACACTCCTCTAATGACCTGAATCTGACCTTCACATACTCCATTCCATCTTCTTTTTGGTAGATGGTTTAGCCCAGTGAAAGCATGGACAGAAGCACACAGGTAAGAAGTTATTGATGATGGGCTATACACAGGCAAGAGGTGTAATAGGAGAACAAACAGAGATTACAACCCCTGAAAAGAGAAATTAGGAAGGTGGAGTATTAAGAAAGAATTATGAAGAACCAGAAGATACTGTGAACCCTAAGGCTGGAAAGCAGTTATTTAAAGAAGACCAGGGCATTGCCTCTGGATGGAGTAAGGAGATGTGACTTCAAGTTGCCATCCCACTGAGAAAGCGATGAGCATGTTGTCACTGTACACAAGACAGACAGTTGTAGAGCTAGGAAAGTGCATCCTCAGAGCTGTATAACAATGAAGGGATTTGCGGACTGGAAAGTGCAATACACTGGACAAGAAGGCTCAAAAAAAAAATCATGCTAAGAAATGAATACTCAGGAAGTACTGTGTAGCAGGTGAAATCACGTGCTTCAAGTGAAAACAGTGTTGGTATCATTGTCACAATTGTCTGGGTTAGGAAAATTTCCCAATTTATGAACACCCAGGAAGAATGGTCCATTTTGGATGGTAGCCAATCAACCCAACTTACCTGGGGAGAATAAAGGTGAAAGGCAGAAAAGAAAGCAGACACTCCTGAAGGGACATCATAAGCCATTAACAAAAGAGCTAAGCATCAAACAGAGATGATGTTATATCCTCATGTTGCCCAGAATCAGTTATACAACTCTCAAACTACAGAAGCAAACTAACACAGTGGTATTTGAAAGGCAGGTGTTTTTAAGCCTCTTATCTACAGAACATATTAGGTGGTATAATAGTGTAAGCTCTGGATTTGGTGTCAGAAAACAGGTTGGAGAACTAGTTAAATCATTTAGTAAATTTGTGATACATTCCACGTAAATATCCTGCTCATTTTATTTATTAGGAAAACACCATCTCCCATTTCTTTCAAGACTCAGCACCATGTTAATTTTGATGTAATACTGTAAATTCTGAAAGATAAAAAATTATCAATGCCATGTACAAGCAAGAATAAACATTGCAATGTTGTTTTAAATGAGCATACAAAGTAATATGTTCAGGATGATTACCACTGTGGAAAATGGACATATGTGGAAAATAGAAAATACTCAAAAGTGGACATTATGATAGAGTGATGGAATTTTATACAATATTTCCCATTACTGGCTTATATTTTTGTATCAAAATTAGACTCCAACAGTGTGTGTGATAGTACAGGTGTGATAGTGAGGTTCTCCTACAGAAAAAAAAGTTAGGTGGTTAAATGCAAAATCCCTGTACAGCAGTGAACATGAGAGTATAATACTATAAACAGGGAACTTGAAGAGAGTCAACAAATTCTTGAAGGAAGCTGTTTTCAAGATGTATGTAACCTGAAACCTTTACTTTTCATCCCCACCTACTGCTTTAGCCCAGATGAGAGAAAAACCAGAGAAATGAATAGAGCTCAAAACAAGAGACCTTGGACACATGTTCAGTACGGCTTCTGTCAGTCACTGTACTTGGACCTACAAATATATACAGTAGCAAATCAATATTCTGATTCACACTGACCTTCTAGAAGTTGTGTGTGTGTGCACACAAACGCACTACATATATGAGAACAAGAAAACCTCCTTAACATCTTTATAAATAGGAATAGAGATGGCAACATCCAAGGATACAATCAGTGACAATTCTCTGAAGTCTGAACTTTGAGCAATTATGGACAGAACATTGAAAATTCTCTAGCTTTATACTAAGAACTCTAAAAATTATTAAAGAAAAGTCGGTATAGTGTATACATAGCACAGAATGCAGAAATCAATCAATAGAAATTGTAGAATGAGAATAATCAAAAAGAGTTTTCCAAAATACCAAGAAAGAGACATTAGCCTTTGCTGTTTCCTGCTTTTGGTTTAACCAATGACTCTGTAAGAATGAAATAAAAATTTATTCCAGAACCAAACTTTATATTATTTGCCATTTGTTTGTTATATAATTGTGCATAGATTAACTCTCTAATTAACTTCATATATTTTTCATCCCATTCAGCAATTTTCAGTTAATCCTTTGTTGTATTTTAAAATACTGAGTAAATTACTATTTAGATTTCATAAAGGAATATGCACCTGTATACTTTTTGTAGGAAATACTATATATATAATTGTTTTACCAAAAATTAAAACTGACAAAACCAAAACACAACAGACTTCATAGAACTTTACCTGAACAGAACTGCAAAATAATACCATTTGAGCAACAAAAGAAATTTGCATAATTTAAAAAAGCAGTTCACTGAGAAGATCTGACCTAGTGTCAGAAGACCTAGGATCAAATCCAAGTCCTATCATTTATAAGCCTCACAATGTACAATCTTTAACTTGACTTTAAATGTCTATTTATGAAAAATAGCAGAAATGATTATTTATTCAAAAAAATATTTGTTGATGGTTAATTAGGTACCAGCCTCCTAACTCTCAAGTGTTTGTCTTCAGAAAACCCTGATATCCTTGGCCAATCAGAACTAAGAACAACTCTTTCGATTAAAGCTTATCGACCTCACTGGCATCAGAGAAACTATTCAAAAATATAAAAGTTCTCCCCAGTGTCCCGATGCACATTTCAATAATTAAGACAAACCTAGCAAATACGAAAAGAATAAGGAATACACCTCTAACTTTAACTAGAATCCTCTGTTTAATATAAAAAACATTCTAAGTAGGAATTTACCCAAGGGATACAAGAGTGCTGATACATAGGGACACATGTACCCCAATGTTTATAGCAGCACTTTCAACAATACCCAAATTATGGAAAGAGCCTAAATGTCCATCAATTGATTAATAGATAAAGAAGATGTGGTTTATATATACAATGGAATACTACTTGGCAATGAGAAAGAATGAAATCCTGCCATTTGCAGCAATGTGGATGGAACTGGAGGGTATTATGCTAAGTGAAATAAGGCAGAGAAAGATATATACCATATATTTTCACTCATATGTGGATCTTGAGAAACTTAACACAAGACCATGGGGGAAGGAAAGGGGGGAAAAGTTACAAACAGAAAGGGAGGGAGGCAAACCATAAGACATTCTCAAATACAGAGAGCAAACTGAGGGTTGATGGGGGTGGGGGAGAGGGGAAAATGGGTGATGGGCATTCAGGAGGGCACTTGTTGGGATGAGCACTGGGTATTGTATGGAAGACAATTTAACAATAAATTATATTTAAAAAAAAGAATATATGAACAGCAAAAATAAATAAATAAATAAATAAATAACATTCTAAGATCAAGAGAATTCAGGATATAATGAAAAATGCAGAATACTAAGGCATGTACAAGGAAACAAAAAGAGATGTCAAGGCAATTCTGATGTCTCAGTTAAGACATTTGACCCTTAACCCTGTGTCTAATACAGCCCAACCCAGTTTATTTTGTGAACCCTTCCTCTTAATGCTCTCAACTGCAGTGTGGACCACAAATTGCATGGGATCAACAGTGGGAACAGAGACACAAGCTAGAACAATGTATAGCAATCTCTATACCCTACAACTACAAACGACATTCTTTCAAATTTTCTTAAAACACTTATTAAAATTAACACATACTAAATCAAAATAAACTTCAAAACATTTCAAACCAAAAAACCCCACAAAAATCAAGTGATCTTAATAATGCATTAAATATGAAAAAAACTGACAACCAAAAAAAAAAAAAAAAAAAAAAAAAAACAACAACAACAACAAAACTCAACTATTTAAAAAAAAGAAAAGACTTTTTAACATAACTTTTGGGCAAAAGAAGAAACTGAAGATTTTATAAGATGTATATAACAATAACAATGGGAACAGTTTATGTCAAAACTTATGAGATATGGACCAATTTATTGTGATGAAATTTTATACTATAATTGATGTTATCATTAAATAAGCAATAAAAATAAATTAAGCATTCAGCATAGTAATTTATAAAGACATCAAATTAGAAATGCAGGAAGACTAATAAAAATATAATCTGAAGAGAATATAAACCCCCAAAGTAGGAATACAGGAAGGAATATAAACATAATACAGAGATATTTTAGATAGTTGAATAAAATCTGTAATTCTGTGCTTATATATTTGAACATTACAAGAAAATGGACAATTTTTTAAGAAAATAAAAGCTACCAAAATTGTCCCCAAAAACTTAATAAAACGTACTGAATAATGAATACGGAATGAATTGAAAAGTATAGTCAAAACCCAATCCCCGTTTCAAAAATTTTAAGTGATTCCTTACAAATGTTTAATTATGATAAAATCCAAATGCCATTAAACTATTAAAGTACAAATAAAAAACTTGCAACTTTGCAACCCATTATACAAAGCCAGCATAAACTTGACAGCAAAAATGTAAGAAGACACAGAGAACTAAGACCATTATCTAAAAGCACAAGAAAATTCCAAATAGTAAATTGAATCCATAAACAACATTAAAAGTGTAATATAATATGACCAATAGGCTTTAGTATATAATGCAAAAGCAATTTAATAGGAAAATTTGTTAATTTATCATTATCAGTAGGTCAAAGTAGAGAAGTCATGTGACTATCTTGATATTCATCTTAGTACCTTAATCATGTAAAGAATGAGACATGGTGAAACTAGTAAATACCATTCCTAATTGTAAAATTCTAAAGTCATTCTCTTTATAGTGGCAAGGTAATGTTACATGTGATTATTACTACTATTTAAAACTATTCCATTGGTCTATGTGTCTGCTTTTGTGCCAATACCATGCTGTCTTGATGATTACAGCTTTGTAGTAGAGGCTAAATAAAGTCTGGGATTGTGATGCCTCCTGCTTTGGTCTTCTTCAATATTACTTTGGCTATTCGGGGTCTTTAGTGGTTCCATACAAATTTTAGGATTGCTTGTTCTAGCTTCGAGAAGAATGCAACATCACTCCTCATCAGGGAAATACAAATCAAAACCACACTGAGATATCACCTCACACCAGTCAGAGTGGCTAAAATGAACAAAATCAGGAGACTACAGATGCTGGCGAGGATGTGGAGAAACGGGAACCCTCTTGTACTGTTGGTGGGAATGCAAACTGGTGCAGCCGCTCTGGAAAACAGTGTGAAGGTTCCTCAAAAAATTAAAAATAGATCTACCCTATGACCCAGCAATAGCACTGCTAGGAATTTACCCAAGGGATACAAGAGTGCTGATGCATAGGGGCACTTGTACCCCAATGTTTATAGCAGCACTTTCAACAATAGCCAAATTATGGAAAGAGCCTAAATGTCCATCAACTGATGAATGGATAAAGAAATGTGGTTTATATACACAATGGAATACTACTTGGCAATGAGAAAGAATGAAATATGGCCTTTTGTAGCAACGTGGATGGAACTGGAGAGTGTTATGCTAAGTGAAATAAGTCATACAGAGAAAAACAGATACCATATGTTTTCACTCTTACATGGATCCTGAGAAACTTAACAGAAGTTAAGGGGGGAGGGGAGGAAAAAAAAAAAGAGAGAGAGGGAGGGAGCCAAACCATAAGAGACTCTTAAAAACTGAGAATAGCTGTTCTCCCGGATCAGCAATCGTGCACCTGTCCTCTGTCTTCAGCTCTCGTCCACTCTCCACTTTTTCACTCTCCGTGACCAGGCCCCAGGCAGTACCTCTCTCCCAAGTTTTGTCTCAGATGTGGCTGTTTTCCCCGGCCCCTTACTTCTGAAGGGCTGAGGCTTTGACCCCTTCTGCCCCTCTGCGGGAGGGTCTCACCAAGTAATGGCCGAATGAGCAATGGCCAAATATCGGCTGCACCCAGGAATGCCCCGCTGAACCCTGCTGCTCCAGGTGCCCCAAGACTGCGGCCAGGTGCCAGCCTGCCCCAGAGAAAGTTTGCGAGACAGTGTAGCAGCAGCGTTTCAGGGATTATGGAAAATCACAGCACACATCTGGCACCGGGCTTCACCTTTAATGACCTTGCCCCAGCACCAGTGAATGTGGCCGCCTTCCGGGGTCTGCTGGGACCGGGTGGCTTCAACAGTCTCTAGCAGATGTCCTTCCAGCAGTGGAACCGCTTTTCCCCGTGTGGCTCGAGAACCTCCTGGACCCCACTCTGTTCCTGGGGATTCGCCATTCCTACCAGAGCACCGCCAGAATCACCCTCCAGGCCACCAGAAAGCAAAAGGAGGACAAGGCGTTTTTTATGACGGTCTGTGAACAAAACACTAGAAAAACCAAGAAAAACAAAAAAAAAAAAGGGTAACTGTGGGAATTGAATATAGGTATTCCCTAAGCTTGCACCAATGGGTTAACAAAGCTAAAGATGAAAGCATCCAAGATTAGGTAAGCAGGGCAAAAACACCTGGAGCATAGAACAAAGACATAGGAATAGGAAGCCACAGGATGAAAGCATCCAAGATTAAGTAAACAGGGAGGAAGAGCCCCCAGCATAGTACAAAAGCAGAAATAGTGGTCCATGCAAATTGGTCATTGTACAAGGAGGCCCAAGTTATGTTAATAATGCTTTCACAGGATGGAAGGTCCAGAATAGGTATACAGGTAAACAGGGCTATAGACCCCCTCAGCAGGGTGAAATTACCTGGAGCAGAGGTAATTAACAAAAGAAACCTGCCTTGTTAATCCTGAGGTAGCATTCTCTGTCTTATCCCCTAGGCAAGTTGAGATATAAACAGCGCATCTCTAGCCTCCAGTAAACAGCCATCTGCTGGGTGCTGGGATTTTGTTTTGTATTGAACCAAACTCCTAACACTGCATACCATTGAACTCCCTTTCTCTCACACACATGAGTTAATAATCACTCTTTCATTGCCTCTTTCTACTCGTCCATTATGTTTGTAAGCCTTCTGATCCTAATAAATACACAGCAAGGACCCTTACTCAGGGTTCTTTTCTCCTCCTGGAAAAAAAAAAAAAAGACACAACTGAGAATAAACTGAGGATTGATGGGGGTGGGAGGGAGGGGAAAGTGAGTGATGGGCATTGAGGAGGGCACCTGTTGGGATGAGCACTGGGTGTTGTATGGAAACCAATTTGACAATAAATTTCACATTTAAAAAAAACACACAAAAAAACACAAAAAAATAAAACTATTATTATTTTCCTGTGTAAATAACATTTCTTTATAAGTTATTATATACAATTTATATAATTATATATAATTTATAATATAATATACAACATAATTATATATAATATATACATAAAATCAGAACTCTGAAAGTAAAAAATATTGTTTTCAATATAATCTTCCTGGAAAATCTAAAAGTCGTCACTAAAATCTATTCAAACTAAAAAGTGCTCTTAACATTGTCAGGTATAAAACAATATCTTGTTTCTTATAATAGAAACAAAAATATAAAGTGTAGAAGTATTGACTAAAGACCAGAGACATGTACATCAAATATGCTAAAGCTAGAGATAATCCTAATATTCAAAATTTTGAATATTTGGAGACAGAAATGATGCTCATGATTAGGAAGGCTTAATATTGGAAACTGTCAGTTCTCCTCTCCCTCCCTAACACCAATAACTCTAAATTGCATGGCAATATTAATTAAAATTAGACTGATATTTGAAGAGAGAACTCAAAATAATGTTAAAATTCATTAGGAAGAATAAATGTACACATAGATTTTTAAATCTTTTTGTGACAGTGTGACAACATTTCAATGTTTAGTGATTATCCACAAGTGGATCTTCTTTCCTTGTGGGTATGTGGGAGAATTACATTTCCCCAACCCTTGCAGTTAAGTTGAAGTCATGTGACCAGTTCTGGCCAATGAGTTGTGAGAAAACATAACTTGTGTCACTTTTGGACATAAGAACTTAATTTCCAATGCAAGATTTTCCAGCGCTCTCTACCACAGGAATTACTGAGAAGTATTTGTACTGAAAAGTAACAGCAACCTAGACTGCTGAGTGGTTGTATGGAGGAAAGCTTTCCTGAAGAGCCATCTGAAATCACAACAGACCCTCTATGGAAAAAAATAAATCTTTATTGCATTATGCCATTGAGATTTGGAGGTTTTTAATACAGCATAACCTGGTTTATGCTAACTGATGAACTTCTATGCAGGAAAAATAGAACTGCCATAAACAAACAAACAAAAAAAAAGACACAGGCTGACACAGGATCATAAAATTGAGCAAAGAATGTTATAACAGCGATTTACAAAGAAAAAACATAAATGGCTAATAAATGTAAGAAATATATCCCACTACCAACTGAGAAAATATGGATTTACAATGTGATACAATTCCACACATTCATTTAATTGGACAAAATTAACAAGATTCATGAAATTAAGTTTGGATAGGATATTGGAAACAGAAATATATTGCTTATACATTCCTACAATTTAATTTTGATACATCCCATACAGTTGAAAATTAATATAACCTCAACCCAGATATTCCACTTTCAGCTTTCTACAGATTTTTTTCTTTTTTACACATTCAAGGAAGTATACATACATATGTTCATTGCAATGCTGTTGATAATGAGTACAAAGGGGGAACAATCTGTCCTCTGGAAGGAGTATATAAATACGGGGTTGATTCCTTACATTGATCTATATATGCATACGCCATTACAAAAAAGTTCACAAATATGATACTAAGTGGAAGAAAAGTACACAAATATGCACACACACACACACACAGAACCCAGCTTCCTATTATTAAAAACAAAGCTATGAACTAACACAGACAGATTTGTTAACTCTAGCAAGAGCAACTCCACATGCTTTGAACTAAAAAAAAAAAAAAAAATCCTTGAAATTTCTTCATCATCTTCATTGAAAGCATTTCCTGAGCTCTCAGGAATCATGAATAGCACTATCTGATTGCTATAGGGTTACAGAGTATGTAGAAAGCAATTTGGTTTTGTCCTTTCAAGGTTATGATTTAAACAGCAAAGACCGATAAGGAATAACAATGGGGCTGATTTATGCCAATACATCAAATAAACGAGCAAATTACCAAGGAAATGGTGGTATATAGATTAAGACATTAGAGACATAGATAGTAACCATAGAGAGATTTGTGGACATGTACACAAATGCAAATATAGATGTATATGTACACAGGGGTGGGTATTTCTGTAGTTTATAGAAGATAAGGTTTGGAACAGTATTCACACTTTGCTCAAACAAATAAACAAAAAAGTACATAAACATAGTATGCTTATAGTCCAGAATTTGAGAGATAGAAAAGACATACCTCAAGAGATAATCTGGTCTAGTTTTTCTCAAAGTAAAATACATGTAATGTTACAAGATACAATTTTAGTTGATTGATGAACACTTTAATACTTATTTTTATAAATTCTATGTATGGCAAATTTATATTATACTACCTACCATCTTATAAAGTTAATTTTTTTAAGTTTATTTAAATTTAAAAGTGGATTGATCTGAACTGCCTGCTCAATTTTTCTATAAATATAAAAGTGTACAAAATAAAGAATATTAATTAAAAATGGTTTGGTTAAAAGAAAGATATTAAGTAAAAGTATAGTTACCCAAAGTTATGACAAACATCTTAAGGCAAAACACAAGGTACTTAGATTGGAAAATTACTATAGGTTCTGTAGTTGGGAGCTTTATCATATTGCCTTCACTTGTCACTGTGGTTAATATTTGTAACTTTGTATCTTCAGGTAAATGTAAACAATACCCTTCCTTACTGCTGCACAGAAGACTGTATTATCTGCTATATTTCTTCCAGAAATCTCACAACTGTGCTTGCATATCATATAGGGTCAAGTCAGGAGACAGGAACCACACAAGGAATTGAACAGGGTAAATATAATATAAAAATTATTAATGAGTAACAGACTGGCTAACTGCTAAACGGAGTAAAAAGATTCTAAAGCATAGTAGCAATCGAAGAGACAACTGCAGGATGCAGATGCTATTTGTAGGACTGAGGAAGAACACACATGAAAGGAATTTAGAAACTTATAGAAGCCCATTCCACTGGCTGAGATTCAGACCTCTGAGGAAAAGATCTGGCTACATTCATGGAAACTCAACTACTAAAGGTCAACCACTGTAGCTGCTGAATGGAGGAAAAACTTGCTGGAGGTTCAAGGCTTCAGCTGAGCCACGAGAGGTACAGAGGTGAGCATACCTCCCACTTCTAGCTGAGCGCACACGCATGCACGCGCGCACACACACACACACACACACACACACACATATACAAGCCAATATGCTGGATGCCACAGCACACTGGAGGAAGGAAAATAAATCCCTTCTTCCCACTCTTGAATTACAAAAAAATCACTCAGGCAAGAAAAAATGTGTACAGGGTCCAGCTCATGTCACAAAGCAAAGTAAAGAAGGGTAAATTTTGGGCCAAGAGGCAATAAATTAGTAACAGCCAATTTAAAGATGTGATTCATGAAGACATACTTAAAAAGAGAGAGAAAGAGAGAGAACAAAATGTGAGAAAATTATCCTTGTGCAATGAAAATGTAGCCTAAGACTTTTAATTCTGAATGAGTTCTCCAAGATAAGAGAAAGTGTAAGAACTTGCACCTAAAATCTTCTATTTAAAATATCCACCCTTTTAGAAGTTTTCTTAAGGAAAGCAGGAAACCTAGAAGCCTTTTTATAAAATTATTCAATTCCATAAAATTTTTTATGGCAAAAGATAAAAAGATAAATTTGGGAAAATATAAACTATTTGCAATAAACATGAAAGACCAAAAATTGTCATTAATTTACAAAGAGCTCCTTCAAACTGATTAGAAGAGATAAACCAATAAAAAGGGGCTAAGTATTTCAAGAAGCAATCACAGAAAATAAAATGCAAAATTCCAATAAATATATTAAAATATACTGAAACAGAAGAGTTAATACAAAATACAGAATGTTTACAAGTGAAATTTTTCCCCTCAACTGAAAAATTTTAGCATCTCATGAAGCAATTAAGAAAAAATAAATCAACTCACACATTGTTTTTTTTGTTTTTTAATATATGAAATTTATTGTCAAATTGGTTTCCATACAACACCCACTGCTCATCCCAAAAGATGCCCTCTTCAATACCCATCACCTACCCTCCCCTCCCTCCCACCCCCCATCAACCCTCAGCTTGTTCTCAGTTTTTAAGAGTCTCTTATGCTTTGGCTCTCTCCCACTCTAACCTCTTTTTTTTTTTCCTTCCCCTCCCCCATAGGTTTCTGTTAAGTTTCTCAGGATCCACATAACAGTGAAAACATATGGTATCTGTCTTTCTCTGTATGGCTTATTTCACTTAGCATCACACTCTCCAGTTCCTTCCACTTTGCTACAAAAGGCCATATTTCATTCTTTCTCATTGCCACGTAGTACTCCATTGAACTCACACATTGTTGAAAGGTTTAATTTTCAAAGGTTTTTGAATAGCCTTCTAGCAGCATGGATTAAACTGTATAATGCAGGGGCACCTGGGTGGCTCAGTCAGTTAAGCATACCACAGTTCATGAGTTTAAGCCCCACGTTGGGCTCCGTGCTAACAGCTCCGAGCCTGGAGCCTGCTTTGAATTCTGTGTCTCCCTCTCTCTGCCCTTCCCCCACTCACACTGTCTCTCTCAAAAATAAGTAAACATTAAAAAAAAATTTAATTGTAATGCAGATATCCTTGATCAAGCAATACAATCCAGGGAATTTTTAAAACAAAAATAATATATAGACATATAGACATGAATTTTTATGAAAGCATTATTCTGTTAGCAAAAAAATGGAATAATCAGAACAGTTCTCAATATGGAAATGGTTGACTATGGTACATTCTTAATATGAAATATAATACGTTCACTTTTAAAACTGAGCTATTAATTTTTTGTAATCTTTATTTCTTTTTGAGAGAGAGACAGAGTATGAGTAGGAGAGAAAAGAGAGAGAGGGAGACACAGAATCCGAAACAGGCTCCAGGTTCTGAGCTGTCAGCACAAAGCCTAATGTGGGGCTCAAACCCACGAACAGTGAGATCATGACCTGACCCAAAGTTGGATGCTTAACTGACTGAGTTACCCAGGCACCCCAAAATTGAGATACTTTTAAGTGTTCACTTGAAACTATTCATGAAATAGAAGTGAAAAAATTTTCAGAATAACATATTGTGATCTTGTTTTTACAATAAAATTACATATGCATATAACTGGTATAATCTTGTCTAAGTTAAAATTACATATATATGTAATTTAATGATATTTATGGATTCAATTAACTATTTAGAATTTTCCTGTGCTTTTAGATAATGGTCTAAACTTTAGACCAAAATTACATATATATGCTTACACAGAAAAAGAGAGAAAGAGAAAGAGAGAGAGAGAGAATGATAAGCATTACATTTTTTTTGACAGTGGATACACTCGAGGCCAGAATTGGAGCTTGAGAGAAAAAACTATTAATTTTAATCATGTATTACTTTAATGGCCCATATTTACATATAATACTTGCTCTAATACTAGTCTATGAACCCTTAATCTCTTTTCCTCACGGCTGAGGAAAACTGAGCCAATTTAATCTGAAAAATAATTTAAAAAATTAGACTTGATAAGAACCCTTCTTCCCCAGTATTATGTAAGGTGTGTGGGAGATGTGCAGTCAGATGGAAGGAGGGAGTATGGCTGCCTTACAGAGGAAGAGAGTGGGTTGTAAAGGTTTAAAGGATGGATACAGATGAGCAAAGCTGAAGGGGGCTTTTCTAAGCAGAAGTGGAGTAGGCAGTGAGTTCTATTTTCATGTTCTCCATTCACAAGAAATAGTATCATCAAAAAAGAAAAAATATGCAAACAACTTTCACCCTTCAGAGTATAGCAGAAGGATCAGAGGATGCCATCTGCCTCATGCATTGTCACAGGAAATTAGTTTCCTAAGGTGTGAGCAAATCCAGATTTCAACTTCAAACTATCCACTTGAAAAACAGAGGAAATTCTAGAAGTAACTGGTCAAGGTAACTATACACAGTACAAGTGAAACCCGACTAAGTTATCAAATCAGTGGCAGAGTTAGTTAGCCTGAAGAAGAGATGATGCCTCTGGACATAGGCAATCAAAACATGGTCAACTGGTTTTAGCAATGTGTAAGATGTGAGCATTCCTTTGGAAATAGCAAGGTGGAGAGTGGAATGCACTGAAGGATGCACACTGATTAAGCACTTCGTAGTACTATATACTCAACAAACCAGATCATTGAATGCCCATGACAATAAGTATTATGACATCTCTGTTTTATAGATGAGAAGCTTAGGAAGGGGATGGACTTGCTCTTTATAAAATGCTAGTAATTGGCAAGGCCAAAACCCAAATCCAATTCAGATACCAACCCCTATGATCTTTCTATTACAGTGGCTCCCAAACTGGCTGACTATCACAGACGGATGGTAGTCAACTGTAGGCTTCAAATTCAACATATTGATTGCATGCCAGCTATGCATCTAAAAGAATCCCCTTTGCCATGGAGAATCTGAGAAAAATGTGACAAGGAGGTTGCCTTCAGAAAATTTATTATGTTTTGTTGGAGTTTTAAACTCATATAGGTGACTGGCTTCCAGCAATGTAGCATATAAATGCCTACAGAATCCAGACAGCTAATATAAATAACAAGTAAGCCCAGTAGGGACTGTGTAATTAATAAGGCCCAATGTAAATTACAACTCATCACTCATCAGCTTTCAAAGATTGACACCATTATACAAGGTCTTTTTAAATAAGGGATGATTATCCCCCAGTGCTTCTCCACTCATCAGCTCAGTTTGACCTATTTTTTCTTAAGTAATCTCTATCCCCAGCATAGAGCTCAAACTCACAACCCCAAGATCACGAGTCATACGCTCTACTGACTGAGCCAGCAAGGTGCTCCCAATTTGGACTATTCTTAAACTTGGTAGGAATGAATGGCACCTCATGAAAGATTACTTCAAATTTAACGTCATGTTCCACCATTAAGGCATATTATTGAAATTATGGATTCCACCTAGTTGGGAGCTGGTTAAGTATTCACCATTATAGACTTGGCTCTATTCTGTTCAGTGCTTTTCAATATAGTTTCTCAATAGCAGTTTGTCATGACTTCTGAAGGGACAGGAAACCTAAATGTAGCTACCTGTGGAGTACTTCAATAGTTTCTAATCACATATAATCTTTGTAAGCAACATGTTAACTGCATTCAACTTTCTCCTGGAGCCTTACATTGATATGACATTACATTGAGGACATTCTCCTCTAAGCTCCATACAACTTCCCCAGGCAACATTTCAAGAAGGCAAATATTAGATCACTTCATAACCAGAATGAAGCACTGAACTGAATTGAAATGAATTCAAGGATCATTTGAGAATCACTGAATACACATGATCCTTTGCTAAGCCTTGGGAGGAACACAAGAAATCCAAATTAATTTTGTCTGTCCTCGGGGAGCTTACAATCTATTCATCCATCCCATAAACTTCCATTTTAAAATATTTTCATTACCATGTGGTAAGCTATAACTAGCTGGGGAGGCAGGCCACACAAATGGAAACTTTCTCTACCAGAAACAAATATATATATATATATATATATATATATATATATATATATATATATATATATAGTATTATAATATTAATATTAGCATTTTATTATTAAATATTAAAGGAGCACAAATTTAAGTGTCAAATGAGTGATAAAGGTCATAAGAACTATGGGAGTTCAGAGGCAAGAAAGGTCACAAGAAACTATATGGATCAGAAAAGGACTCCTTGTGAGGATAGTTCAGCTGGCATATTAAAAGGAGTTTATGGGGCTCCTAGGTGGCTCAGTCGATTAAGCATCTGACTTCAGCTCAGATGTTGATCTTGCAGTTCTTGAATTCAAGCCCTACATCAAGCTCTGTACTGACAGTGCAGAGCCTGCTTGGGATTCTCTATCTCCCTCTCTCTCTGTCCCGCTTGCACACACACACTCTCTCTCTCAAAATAAATAACTTTAAAAAAAGGAGTTTATAAGCATTCCTCAGAGATATCACAGGTACAGTTCCAGACCACTGCAACATAGCAAATATTTATTACAATAAAGTGAGTCAAATGACTTCTTTGTTTTCCCAGTACATATGAAAGTTATGTTTATACTATACTGAAGTCTATTAAGTGTGTGATGTCTACAAAAATAATGTACGTGCCCTGATTTTATAATACTTTATTGCTACAAAAATGCTAACCATCATCTGAGCTTTCAATGCATCCTAATCTTTCTCCTGGTGGAAAGCCTTGTCTCTATGTTGACAGCTGCTGATGAAGGTTGGGGTAGTTGTGCAAATTGCTTAAAATAAGACAATGAAGTTTGCTGCATTGATTGACTCATCCTTTCACAAAGGATTTCTCTGTAGCATGTAATGCTGCTTGAGAGCATACTACCCACAGTAGAACTTCTTTCAAAATAGGGAGTCAATCCTCTCAAACCCTGCTGCTGCTTTACCAACTTTATGCAAAGTTGGTAAGTTTATGCAATATTCCAAATCCTTTGTTGTCATTTCAACAATCTTCACAGCAGCATCTGCACCAGGAATAGAGTCCATCTCAAGAAACCACTTTCTTGGGGCACCTGGGTGGCTCAGTTGGTTAAGTGTCTGACTCTTGGTTTCAGCTCAGGTCATGATCTCACTGTTCACGAGTTCAAATCCCGCATCAGTGCAGAGCCTGCTTGGGATTCTTTCTTTCCCTCCTTCTTTCTGCCCCTCTCCTCCTCGTGCTCATTCACTTTCTCTCTTTCTTTCTCTCTCCCTCAAATGAAGAAATGAATGAATGCATAAGTGATTTTTTTTTTAAAGAAACCACTTTCTTTGCTCTTCCAGAAGAAGCATCTTCTTACCCATTCAAGTTTTTTCCTGAGCTTGCAGGGATTCAGTCACACCTTCAGACTCCACTTCTAATTCTAGTTTTCTTGCTATTTCCACCACATCTGCAGTTACTTCTTAAATCCCTCCAAGTCATCCATGAGGGTGGGAATCAACTTCTTCCAATTTCCTGTTAATATTGATATTTCGACCTCTTCTTGTGAATCATGAATATTCTCAATGGCATTTAGAATGATAAATCCTTTTCAGAAGGTTTTCAAGTTTGCTTAGATCCATCAGAGGATGATTTTTAAATAACAGGACTTGAAAGTCTAAATTATTCCTTGATCAGTGGGCTGCTGAATGGATGTGTTAGCAGGCATGGAAACAACATTAATCTTACTGTACATCTCCATCGGAGCTCTTGGGTGACCAGGTGTCAATGAGCAGTTATATGTTGAAAATATTTTTTTTAGCAGTAGGTCTCAACAGTGGCCTTAAAATATTCAGTAAACCATGTTGTAAAAATAGATATGATGTCCTCCAGATGTTGTTCCATTTACAGAGCACAGGCAGAGTAGATTTAGCACAATCCTAAATCCCCAGGATTTAGGAATGATAAAGGAGCAATGGCTTCAATTTAAATTCACCAGCTGCCTTAGCCCCTAACAGGAGAAGCCAGTCTTTTGAAGCCAGGCATTGACTACTGTTCTCTACTTATAAAGTCCTAGATGGCATCTTCTTCCAATAGAAGGCTGTTTCCTCTACACTGAAAGTCTGTTGCTTACTGTAGTCACCTTAATTACTTATCTTAGCTAGATCTTCTTGATAGCTTGCTGATTCACCTTTCATCTTTATGTTATGGAGATGGCTTCTCTCTTTAATCCTCAGGAACCAGCCTCTGCTAGCTTCAAACTTTCTTCTGCAGCTTCCTTACCTCTCTCAGGCTTCACAGAACTGAAGAGAGTTAGGGCCTTCCTGGAATTAGGCTTTGGTTGAAGGGAATGTTGTGGCTGGTTTAATCATCTATCCAGACCACTAAAAACTGTCTCCATCAGCAAGAAGGCTGTTTCGCTTTTTTACCATTTGTACATCCACTGGAGTAGCACTTGTAATTTCTTTTAAGAACAGTTTCTTTGCACTCACAACTTTGGCTAACTGTTTGGCACAAGAGGCCTGGCTTTCAGCCTACCTTGGCTTTCAATATGCATTCCTCACTAGGCTTAATCATTTCTAGCTTTTGATTTAAAGTGAGATGTGTGACTCCTCCCTTAACACTTAAAGGCCATTGTAAGGTCATTAAAGCCTAACTGTGATACTGTTGTGTCTCAGGGAATAGGGAGACCCAAGGAGAGGGAGAGAGACAAGGGAATGAGCAGTGGAGCAGTCAGAACACAGACAACATTTGTCAATCAACTTCACTGTCTTATACTGGTGCAATTTATGGTGCTTTGAAACAATTACAAAGTTAAATCAAAGATCACTGATCACAGAGCACCATAACAAACAATAATGTAAAAGTTTGGATATTGTGAGAACTACCAAAATGTGACCCAGAGACACAAAGTGAGCAAATGCTGTTGGAAAAATGGTATTGATCGCCTTGCCCAATGCAGGATTACCAAAAACCTTCAATCTATAAAAAGCGCGCACACACACACACACACACACACACACACAGAAGCACGACAAGATATACTTATAATGTGTCATTTTAAATTTTTTTTGGCCTCAACCCCTTTCTAGTGTAAATCTTTAAGTAAACTTCTCTCATCCTGGAAATTCACAGCGCTATATGTTTATTTCCCCTCCCTCCCATTCCCAGCTATAAGCCCTGATTGCAAAGAATACTATTCATAGAATTTTAGACTATGAAGAGATCTTTTGAACACAGAAAAGATAAAAGACCCACTGTTTACACTGAAAGTAGGAACGGGGTCCAGAGGCTGGTCCATTCAGCTTCTCCCTCGTTTTCCCCACAGCAAAACTATGACATCTCAAAAACAACATATCATCTACTTTTAAGCAAATGATTTAGACAAGAGTTTACCAGAGAGGATAAATGTTCAACTGCCAGTGGTTAAATTAGTATTTTGTGATGCCTGAAAGTGAGATTTTCCAGTCCAGTGCATCTGTTAACCACTCCCACTTTACCATCAAAATAAACACTACTTCTAATGTAGCCTCAGGAGGAACTACACACTTCACAAACAAAATGAAAACAAAAAAAACTGTTAAGTATTTTAAGAAGAGGGAGGAAGATCTCTCTCAAAAATAAACAAATTAAAAGAAAAAAGGCACCTGGGTGACTCAGTCGGTTAAGCATCTGACTTCTGCTCAGGCCATGATCTCACAGTTCGGGAGTTCAAGCCCCACGTCAGTCTCTGTGCTGACAGCTCAGAGCCTGGAGCCTGCTTCAGAATCTGTGTCTCCCACTCTCTCTCTCTCTGCCCCTCCCCGCTTGTGCTCTCTCTCTCTCAAAAATAAGTAAAACATTTAAAAAAATTTTTAAAAAGGACAGAAGAACATTACACAAGAGACCCTTCACAAGAGGACTCTGATGGCCCACCAAGTCAGCTTAACCCCCTCCCCTTATTTTAATCCTAAAGATAAAGACAACAGATGGATAACTAGATAAACGATCGATCTCCTGTGAAAGTCACTTTTATCATTTTCCATGTTTTCCATCTAGGAAATATGGGTGAGTCATTCAGACAGTGTATCTTTGGGGAGGAGTCTGATGGTGATAGTCTCATTGTAGCAAATTTCAAATCATAGCTCCTAAGACTTGAATTTTATCCTCTACAAAAACAAAACAAAAAGCCACAAAAACTCACAACTGCCCATCAGTGACTCATTTTGCCTCTTTTGCTTTAAGCTTTTCTGTTACAGATACTGTTTTTGACTCCTTTATGCGAAATTCTGAAGTTGGGAGGCAAGGTAAAACATTACAGTGGCCAAGGGAGGTTAGCCTGATTTTTTAGATGAAACAGATGGGCAATCAAGGGATTTGAGAGTTTTCTCTCTCACCGCATATTTGGAAGTTTTCCACTAAGTGCAGTGAGTAAACTAAGCCTTAGACAACCAGTTTGATGCAGGTTGACAAAACTCTTCCCTTTTACCAGCTTTCCCTACCCTTCCACCCTCACCAGGCCTCAGAGTTACCAAACCAACAAAAATTCTTCAGCACCTTCAAACAGCAGAAGCACTGCTAAAGAAATGCAGCTGTGAAGGGAGACACCTTATAGTTGGCTTATTTTATTGTGTCATGCCTGGCCAGAATCTAGAAGGCTGTCACTCTAAAGAGAAGGTAATCAACGCGAGAAAGAAAAAAAAAAAAAAAGCTTATTTTTTCCCCCATCCACTCCCCCACCAAAGAATCATTGGGATTTTATGTTTTAAAATAGTTGGAGGGTGGGGGAGAGAAATAAACATGTTGGGTTGGCCTAAATAATCATTAAAAGGCCAAATTCATAAACTCAGAAATTAGCACTTTGCAAGAGTTAATTCCCGGTCCTCTGAGGCTATTTAAATTATTTCTGACCTCATTTGTCTAAAAACTAGAAGGTCTCAGTGTCCCTTCAAGGCAGCTAACTGTGCATTCTCTCACAGGGGTATATTTTCCTAATTATATTGGCAGAAGTAAATATACATAAGATAGGCTGCCTCATGAGAAAAGCTACAGCATCCCAAAACTTTCTGAGGAGAAAGGGGTTATCAATTGGGATTTTAAAAGGTAGCTAATTAATTTATGAATAAAATTATTTAAAAATTCTCAGGATCAAATGACTGTTATGAATATGTTTTAATACTTTAAAAATCAAGAGATCCCTTCTTGAATTCCATTTCTGGAGATCAGAAGATGACTACAGACATGCCCAGAGGTGCATATATTTGGGTAAGGAGCATATGGTTTTCATCATTTTTTTTTAAAGGAACCAGGACCTAATATAGCATTGCTCTTTTTAATATCGACAGCACTGACACAGCCTTATTCAATCTTACCGACACTTTTAAATGTTCTCTGGCTAACAAGCTTGGAAATGGACTTTCCTGGTTTTTTAAGCACAGAGCCCAACACGGGGCTTGAACTCACAACCCTGAGATCAAGAGTCAGATGCTTAATTGACTGAGCCACTCAGGTGCCCTAAGTTTCCTGATTTTCTAGCTAATGAATAGATATTTACTTGTGAAACACAGGAAATGTTAAAAATGTACAACTATTTTGAAAAACTAAAACCACAAGGCTGATGGTCTACTTATACTCTGACTTATCAAATGAAATCCTGTTGGAACAAAGCAAAAAACAAAAAACAAAAAACAAACAAACAAACAAAAACATGGTCTCCTAGACCCCACCATCACCCCCAACTCAGACACCTGGGGTCACTACCCACCAGAAACTGAACATCCACCTCACTCCTCATCAGGTACTATATTTGAAGAAGACATCTTTTCGTACCCAAATTGGGGCTGATATCCTTTGGTGGAAATGGAGAAGGCAACAGAGCAAGAATTTGGAAGTTGAAAGGCAGTGGCCTTCTGATCACATTACATTCCCATAAGCACAACATCAGAGGCAGCAAGCGGTGGGGAAAACATTCAAGACTTTGCAAGCTAACGCCAGAGGATAAAGCTTTTTGTTTTTCTTTGGATTCGTTTTTGTTATTGTTATTATGTTCTCTATTAGTTCAGAGTATCATGAACAGCCACTGGGGAGTAAGGTAAGATCCCAGCTCAGTACAGCAAGACCAAACTAAATAAATCTCTGTGGGAAACGGGAAGCTGTGCACAAACTCTCCTTGAGCTGTAAATCGGAGAAAAAGATTCAATCACTATTCAAAGAGACAGCAGAACTAAAGAGATTTCCCACAAGGTCTCTGGATAGATTATCAAAATAGCAGCTACCCCATTCAAGAACAAGTGTTCTTGATTCTATAACTCTTTGAAAATATTATTATGAAGTATTAGAAAGGTCCAGTACATAACAGACCGGGTGGAAATTAAATATATGTAACAATTGTAACCTCCACTTCTTATTGCCACTTACCGGGCAGTAAGATCTAGTACTATTTTTTTTTTTTTTTTTTTTACTTGATGCTGAAATGTGTTTCTCTCCCAAAATTGTCAAAGCAGTGGGAAACCACTTGTCTCCCTCTTTTGCCCAGACGATTTATATTAAGAATAAATTTCCCCACATATGGTACTTCTAATATGTCTCACCATGGAGCACTTCAATTTCTAATTTTATCCAAACTTAAAATTAACAGAAGATGGATATAAATACTTGTCAATTCATCTCTTCGATCTTTGCAAGTAATGTAATAAAAGCTGATTCTAATTCTTTGGAGGTCGTGTACATCAGCCCTTTCCTTGCTTCCTTTGATGCTGTCTTATCCAGAATCTTTTGGTTGAATCTGTTAAAGAATCCCATCCACAGGGACTAACCTGTCAATCACAGTAGGTGTAAGATGTAAAATAATTTGTGTTTAGTATCTACAGCCTGTGCCATCACCACCACTGCCACCACCCCTCAACCCCATCCCACCACCACCACTATTTACCACCCTTTCTCCCCTCCACCACCCCCACCATCTCTCCTAATCTCCCCCACCATCATCACCATCTCTTCTCTGCCCCATCCTCCCCACCAATTCCCTCACAATTTCTCACCAACACCACTTCCAGGTCCTATTCCATACTTGACCAATACTCGCCATCTCCCTCCTCCATCCAGGCCTTTTGGAGCTTGGAGATAAGGCATGAGCTGAAAATCAGGATCTGGAAGCCCTTCCCTCCCAGGTTCTCTTTTCCATGCCGAGTTTCTATAGCTGCCAATAACTTTGCAAACTTGGGCTCTCTCACCCTAGACCTATAAGAAAGAGCCCATTGTAGAAAAGATGGTCTTCCTGAAATCTATACATGTGCCACTTCTTTCTAAATTAACTTCTGCTATTAATTCAGGTAACTAACCTCTGCTTGCTTGGATACTTGGCCACTATCTCTTTCATTCCTCTCTTCAAAGGACTATCAAAGAATCCAGAATCCAGATCCAGTCTTCAGATCCAAGTACATTATTCAGCCTTCATCCTTGCCATTCATTGTTCATCCCATTCTCAAATTTTTTGTGTCTAGACCCTACACACTATACCAAAGACATACAGAATTACAGTAAGTCATGCTCCTTTGTTTCTGACTTTCTTAGATTCTATTTCCCTCTAGGGTCATCTTACCTTGAAATGTACATCTTGTTTATAGCAATGGGTATCCCAAATCTAAACACATAAATATTAGGAGAACTAGCTTTTTGTGTTCAATTGTTATGAAGCATGGAACAGACACAGGCAAGATTTGTTGAGAATCAACCCAAAGTATTTTTTCACATTTCTTCTTGAGTGCTAGAAACCTGAATATCCCTAATATGACCCCCAAAAAGGAAGTATTGCTTAAAGTCTATAAGATTTCTGGAATTTGAGGTAAGATTCATGTGCCCTGTGTTCTTGCTGAAGAAGAAATAGCATGAACTGCATTCTTAATAAGGAAGTTCCATTATTCTCAAAAATGTGACTTAGGACAAGCTGACTGCCAAAGAGGAAACATGCTGAATCAGGTCATATGACAAAGAGCTAGTTCCATTTCAAAGAGTGTAAAAAACAAGAACTTGGATATAGCTCAAGGTTGCTGCCACCAGTTTGCTACCAAATCAACAATCGGTGTAAAAGGATACATAAAATTAAAATGCAAGGAGGCGAGGCAGCTTAGTAAGAATTTCTTCTTCGTCAGGGAGACCTCAAAGCTTCTTACCCAGAAACACATAAAGGTTGAAGGACGAGCAGTTATAAATTTAGGGAAAGGTCAAAGCAGAATTAGAGCGTCTACCAACTACCCTATCAAGAAATTCCTTGCTATGCCACAATGACTTATCTCCCTGTTTCATTCGTTTATGTATCAAAATTAGGAAAATGCTTTCAGTGTCCAAAAATACATATTCAAAAACAGACTACAAAATAGACTTGATTATAAGCAACAGCAGTTGGCATTTCTGCACACTTAGAGAACATGATTATTAGAAAGATTTTGGATATCTAACATAATCAATGGAACAGCTGCAGAACTAGGCTCTGTGAACTAGGCTCTGGGGAGCAGGACCACAGTAAGACATCTGACCTAAGTGTTCACACTAGAATGAAGAAGATCTAAAATTTTCCATGTTGTCACAGTACCACCAATATCAGAAGAAACTCAGTCAACATTATCATATGTTCTAATATGCCTACTCCTTGCAGAGGGAAGAGAAGACTACACTGAATCATAGTGCCACCTGGATAACATGTAATCACAAAGAAGTTGTTACTCAAAAGTTAACTGGAATGCTATTACAAAAACAGGGACACCTGAGTAGTTCAGTCAGTTTGAATCCAACTTCAGCTCAGGTTATAATCTCGTAGTTTGTGAGTTCGAGCCCCACATCAGACTCCCTGCTGTAAACCTGTCAGCACAGAGACGGGCTTCAGATCCTCTGTCCCCTTCTCTCTCTGCCCCTCCCCCACTCACGCTCGCTCTCTGAAGAAAGAAAGAAAGAAAGAAAGAAAGAAAGAAAGAAAGAAAGAAAGAAAGAAAGAAAGAAAAAAGTGGGCTGGGTACTGGATATTTACTTGCTGAATAAGAAATATCATCTACCTAGCCCAATATATTTATTTAGTTTCTTCCTCATTATTTTTCTGTTCAAATGCTCCTGGGATGGTCATTCAGCCCATTTGGAGGGGTCATCCTGTCTACACAGATAATCCATGGCATTCTTGCAACTGAGTATTCAGTACATGAGATGTGCTAATGTATCCAGTATGTTATGCCCTCGCCGACCATGACTCTGAAAGAAAACTGACTGGGTGACTGCTGTCCCTGGTAATAAATTCAGTACTCGTCAAATTTCATAAATGTTTTAGCTGAAGAGTTTGAAGAATCATTCTCCACCTCACAAGAGTCCTCCAGGAAAAGAAAGTCTTTAACCTCAACTACAAATACCTCCCACTGGCTGCACCAAATTCTCCCTAGGCAGTCTCCTGGAATTCAAGTCAACATTTTAAAATCTGTCTTGAGAGTATAAAGGATGAAAAAGAGAGATGGGGGAGGGACAAGAAACAATGAAGGAGAAAATACACATATATTATCCATTGGGTTCAATTATTTCACCTGCGCTAAGACAACCACAACAAAGTAAAAACAACAGTTCTTTTGTCCCACATAGTATGACACGTGACCAACATGACTGATTCCTTTAAATGAAATTAATGAACTAATTAGTGTTCTATTGACCAGTTTGAGGATTTATGGTGGAAAATGATAGAAATATTATGGAATTTAGAGAAAATCAGACTGAGATTTACATCCCTGTTTCTCTATTAACTAGACAAAGGAACATAACCCTCTGAACCTTATCTGATATCTATAAAGTGACTTTATTTTTGTCCCTATTCAGTGAGATGATATTTGTAAAGTGATTCACGCTTTATAGGTGCTCGGCAATTATCATTCTCTTCTCTATCTGTGGTATAATTAGAGGGATAAAATCTGGAACACACACAAATGTCTACTCTTCTACATTTCTTCACACATTAAATGAGCATTTATCTATCACAAATCTTCACTGTGCCAGATACTTTTCTAGAGACTGGGCATGTAGTGGCAAGCAAGACAAATGAAGTTACTTCCTAATGAAGCTTACAGGCTGGAGGAAAAGAGTAGCAAGTAAACAATTAAATACAAAATATAATAGAGAAAAATAGTGGTGTGTGCTCTGAAGAAGATGGCAATTTAAATATAATTTAAATAGGTATTAAATTGACTATATAGAGCAAAGATGCCTGCTCTGAAGAGGTAACATTTGGATACTATGGTTTTTTTTTAAAAGCTGACCTTGGATAGATATGGAGAAAGATCATCCAGATAGAGGAAATAGCAAGGAATAAGGCTCTAAGGTAGCAGAGAGCCTACTATTTTTGAATAACAAAAAGGCTAGCATGAGTGAAGTTTAGAGAAACTGGGGTGAGCCGTTAGGAGAGATTACAAAGCTGGCTGTGCCAGATCACACAGGGCCTCGTAGGCTCTTATGCAGAGTTTAGATTTTATTCTATTATAATGAAAAACCATGGCAGGGAGGGAGTCTTAAAAAAGTTAGTGAAGGCACAGGAGAGAGGGAAGATGGTGGCGTAGGAGGACGCTGGGCTCACCGCGCGTCCTGCTGATCACTTAGATTCCACCTACACCTGCCTAAATAACCCAGAAAACCTCCAGAGGATTAGCGGAACAGAGTCTCCGGAGCCAAGCACAGACGAGAGGCCCACAGAAGAGGGTAGGAAGGGCGGCGAGGCGGTGCGCACTCCACGGACTGGCGGGAGGGAGCCGGGGCGGAGGGGTGGCTCACCGGCCAAGCAGAGCCCCTAGTCTGGCTGGCAAAAGCGGAGGGGCCGGACAGAGTGTGTTCTGACAGCAAGCGTGACTTAGCGTCTGGGCGGTCATAAGTTAACAGCTCTGCTCAGAAAGTGGGAAGGCTGGAGGACAAAGGGAGGGAGAGTTGCCGAGCCCCCGCACGACAGAGCTCAGTTTGGTGGGGAACAAAGGCACTCGCCAGCACCATCTCCCCCGCCCATACCCCAGCCAAAATCCCAAAGGGAACCAGTTCCTGCCAGGGAACTTGCTCACTCCGCTCAAACACCCAACTCTGTGCTTCTGCGGAGCCAAACCTCCAGCAGCGGATCTGACTCCCTCCCGCTGCCACAGGGCCCCTCCTGAAGTGGATCACCTAAGGAGAAGCGAGCTAAGCCTGCCCCTCCTGCTCCCGTGCACCTTGCCTACCCACCCCAGCTAATACGCCAGATCCCCAGCACCACAAGCCTGGCAGTGTGCAAGTAGCCCAGACGGGCCACGCCACCCCACACTGAATCCCGCCCCTAGGAGAGGGGAAGAGAAGGCACACACCAGTCTGACTGTGGCCCCAGCGGTGGGCTGGGGGCACACATCAGGTCGGACTGCGGCCCCGCCCACCAACTCCAGTTATACACCACAGCACAGGGGAAGTGCCCTGCAGGTCCTCACCACTCCAGGGACTATCCAAAATGACCAAACGGAAGAATTCCCCTCAGAAGAATCTCCAGGAAATAACAACAGCTAATGAACTGATCAAAAAGGATTTAAATAATATAACAGAAAGTGAATTTAGAATAATAGTCATAAAATTAATCGCTGGGCTTGAAAACGTATAGAGGACAGCAGAGAATCTCTTGCCACAGAGATCAAGGGACTAAGGAACAGTCACGAGGAGCTGAAAAGCGCTTTAAACGAAATGCAAAACAAAATGGAAAAGACGACAGCTCGGATTGAAGAGGCAGAGGAGAGAACAGGTGAACTAGAAGATAAAGTTATGGAAAAAGAGGAAGCTGAGAGAAAGAGAGATTAAAAAATCCAGGAGTATGAGGGGAAAATTAGAGAACTAAGTGATACACTAAAAAGAAATAATATACGCATAATTGGTATCCCAGAGGAGGAAGAGAGAGGGAAAGGTGCTGAAGGGGTACTTGAAGAAATTATAGCTGAGAACTTCCCTGAACTGGGGAAGGAAAAAGGCATTGAAGTCCAAGAGGCACAGAGAACTCCCTTCAGACGTAACTTGAATCGATCTTCTGCACGACATATCATAGTCAAACTGGCAAAATACAAGGATAAAGAGAATTCTGAAAGCAGCAAGGGATAAACGTGCCCTCACATATAAAGGGAAACCTATAAGACTCGTGACTGATCTCTCTTTTGAAACTTGGCAGGCCAGAAAGGCTTGGCACGATATCTACAGTGTGCTAAACAGAAAAAATATGCAGCCGAGAATCCTTTATCCAGCAAGTCTGTCATTTAGAATAGAAGGAGAGATAAAGGTCTTCCCAAACAAACAAAAACTGAAGGAATTTGTCACCACGAAACCAGCCCTACAAGAGATCCTAAGGGGGATCCTGTGAGACAAAGTACCAGAGACATCACTACAAGCATAAAACATACAGACATCACAATGACTCTAAACCCGCATCTTTCTATAATAACACTGAATGTAAATGGATTAATGTGCCAACCAAAAGACATAGGGTATCAGAATGGATAAAAAAACAAGACCCATCTATTTGCTGTCTACAAGAGACTCATTTTAGATCTGAGGACACCTTTAGATTGAGAGTGAGAGGATGGAGAACTATTTATCATGCTACTGGAAGCCAAAAGAAAGCTGGAGTAGCCATACTTATATCAGACAAACTAGACTTTAAATTAAAGGCTGTAACAAGAGATGAAGAAGGGCATTATATAATAATTAAAGGGTCTATCCATCAGGAAGAGCTAACAATTATAAATGTCTATGCTCCGAATATGGAAGCCCCCAAATATATAAAACAATTACTCATAAACATAAGCAACCTTATTGATAAGAATGTGGTAATTGCAGGGGACTTTAACACCCCACTTACAGAAATGGATAGATCATCTAGACACACCGTCAATAAAGAAACAAGGACCCCGAATGATACATTGGATCGGATGGACTTGACAGATATATTTAGAACTCTGCATCCCAAAGCAACAGAATATACTTTCTTCTCGAGTGCACATGGAACATTCTCCAAGATAGATCATATACTGGGTCACAAAACAGCCCTTCATAAGTTTACAAGAATTGAAATTATACCATGCATACTTTCAGACCACAATGCTATGAAGCTTGAAATCAACCACAGGAAAAAGTCTGGAAAACCTCCAAAAGCATGGAGGTTAAAGAACACCCTACTAACGAATGAGTGGGTCAACCAGGCAATTAGAGAAGAAATTAAAACATATATGGAAACAAATGAAAATGAATACAACAATCCAAACGCTTTGGGATGCAGTGAAGGCAGTCCTGAGAGGAAAATACATTGCAATCCAGGCCTATCTCAAGAAACAAGAAAAATCCCAAATACAAAATCTAACAGCACACCTAAAGGAAATAGAAGCAGAACAGCAAAGGCAGCCTAAACCCAGCAGAAGAAGAGAAATCATAAAGATCAGAGCAGAAATAAACAATATAGAATCTAAAAAAACTGTAGAGCAGATCAACGAAACCAAGAGTTGGTTTTTTGAAAAAATAAACAAAATTGACAAACCTCTAGCCAGGCTTCTCAAAAAGAAAAGGGAGATGACCCAAATAGATAAAATCATGAATGAAAATGGGATTATTACAACCAATCCCTCAGAGATACAAACAATTATCAGGGAATACTATGAAAAATTATATGCCAACAAATTGGACAACCTGGAAGAAATGGACAAATTCCTAAACACCCACACTCTTCCAAAACTCAATCAGGAGGAAATAGAAAGCTTGAACAGACCCATAACCAGCGAAGAAATTGAATTGGTTCTCAAAAATCTCCCAACAAATAAGAGTCCAGGACCAGATGGCTTCCCAGGGGAGTTCTACCAGACGTTTAAAGCAGAGATAATACCTATCCTTCTCAAGCTATTCCAAGAAATAGAAAAGGAAGGAAAACTTCCAGACGCATTCTATGAAGCCAGTATTACTTTGATTCCTAAACCAGACAGAGACCCAGTAAAAAAAGAGAACTACAGGCCAATATCCCTGATGAATATGGATGCAAAAATTCTCAATAAGATACTAGCAAATCAAATTCAACGGCATATAAAAAGAATTATTCACCATGATCAAGTGGGATTCATTCCTGGGATGCAGGGCTGGTTCAACATTCGCAAATCAATCGTGATACATCACATTAACAAAAAAAAAAGAGAAGAACCATATGATCCTGTCAATCGATGCAGAAAAGGCCTTTGACAAAATCCAGCACCCTCTCTTAATAAAAACCCTTGAGAAAGTCGGGATAGAAGGAACATACTTAAAGATCATAAAAGCCATTTATGAAAAGCCCACAGCTAACATCATCCTCAGTGGGGAAAAACTGAGAGCTTTTTCCCTGAGATCAGGAACACGACAGGGATGCCCACTCTCACCGCTGTTGTTTAACATAGTGCTGGAAGTGCTAGCATCAGCAATCAGACAACAAAAGGAAATCAAAGGCATCAAAATTGGCAAAGATGAAGTCAAGCTTTTGCTTTTTGCAGATGACATGATATTATACCTGGAAAATCCAACAGACTCCACCAAAAGTCTGCTAGAACTGATACATGAATTCAGCAAAGTTGTAGGATACAAAATCAATGTACAGAAATCAGTTGCATTCTTATACACTAACAATGAAGCAACAGAAAGACAAAGAAACCGATCCCATTCACAATTGCACCAAGAAGCAAAAAATACCTAGGAATAAATCTAACCAAAGATGTAAAAGATCTGTATGCTGAAAACTATAGAAAGCTTATGCAGGTAATTGAAGAAGATTTAAAGAAATGGAAAGACATTCCCTGCTCATGGATTGGAAGAATAAATATTGTCAAAATGTCAATACTACCCAAAGCTATCTACACATTCAATGCAATCCCAATCAAAATTGCACCAGCATTCTTCTCGAAACTAGAACAAGCAATCCTAAAATTCATATGGAACCACAAAAGGCCCCGAATAGCCAAAGTAATTTTGAAGAAGAAGACCAAAGCAGGAGGCATCACAATCCCAGACTTTAGCCTCTACTACAAAGCTGTCATCATCAAGACAGCATGGTAGTGGCACAAAAACAGACACATAGACCAATGGAATAGAATAGAAACCCCAGAACTAGACCCACAAACGTATGGCCAACTCATCTTTGACAAAGCAGGAAAGAACATCCAATGGAAAAAAGACAGTCTCTTTAACAAATGGTGCTGGGAGAACTGGACAGCAACATGCAGAAGGTTGAAACTAGACCACTTTCTCACACCATTCACAAAAATAAACTCAAAATGGATAAAGGACCTGAATGTGAGACAGGAAACCATCAAAACCCTAGAGGAGAAAGCAGGAAAAGACCTCTCTGACCTCAGCCGTAGCAATCTCTTACTTGACACATCCCCAAAGGCAAGGGAATTAAAAGCAAAAGTGAATTACTGGGACCTTATGAAGATAAAAAGCTTCTGCACAGCAAAGGAAACAGCCAACAAAACTAAAAGGCAACCAACGGAATGGGAAAAGATATTTGCAAATGACATATCGGACAAAGGGCTAGTATCCAAAATCTATAAAGAGCTCACCAAACTCCACACCCGAAAAACAAGTAACCCAGTGAAGAAATGGGCAGAAAACAGGAATAGACACTTCTCTAAAGAAGACATCCGGATGGCCAACAGGCACATGAAAAGATGTTCAACGTCGCTCCTCATTAGGGAAATACAAATCAAAACCACACTCAGATATCACCTCACGCCAGTCAGAGTGGCCAAAATGAACAAATCAGGAGACTATAGATGCTGGAGAGGATGTGGAGAAACGGGAACCCTCTTGCACTGTTGGTGGGAATGCATATTGGTGCAGCCGCTTTGGAAAGCAGTGTGGAGGTTCCTCAGAAAATTAAAAATAGACCTACCCTATGACCCAGCAATAGCACTGCTAGGAATTTAACCAAGGGATACAGGAGTACTGATGCATAGGGGCACTTGTACCCCAATGTTTATAGCAGCACTCTCAACAATAGCCAAATTGTGGAAAGAGCCTAAATGTCCATCAACTGATGAATGGATAAAGAAATTGTGGTTTATATACACAATGGAATACTATGTGGCAATGAGAAAAAATGAAATATGGCCTTTTGTAGCAACGTGGATGGAATTGGAGAGTGTGATGCTAAGTGAAATAAGCCATACAGAGAAAGACAGATACCATATGTTTTCACTCTTATGTGGATCCTGAGAAACTTAACAGAAACCCATGGGGAGGGGAAGGGAAAAAAAAAAAAAAGAGGTTAGAGTGGGAGAGAGCCAAAGCATAAGAGACTGTTAAAAACTGAGAACAAACTGAGGGTTGATGGGGGGTGGGAGGGAGGGGAGGGTGGGTGATGGGTATTGAGGAGGGAACCTTTTGGGATGAGCACTGGGTGTTGTATTGAAACCAATTTGACAATAAATTTCATATATTAATAAATAAATAAATAAATAAATAAATAAATAAATAAATAAATAAATAAATTTGAATGGCAAAAAAAAAAAAAAGTGAAATGATTCGATTCCTGATTTAAAAGAATCACACTGACTGCTTTGTGGAGAATAAATTATTGAAGACCATTATCATCCTCCACATTTAGTATATTTCCATTTCCATTCTAATGACATTCTTCTGGCTACAGTCTAGGTTACCTGTGAATTTCTTCAAATGTATATAAACATAAAATTTTGAATGTTGCCTAACCAGTCCCAAGTATTATAAAACTATTTACCTCAGTTTCTCTGTACACTGTACATCTACCAACAAAATCTAAGGTCATATTCACTTTTTAAAATATAACTACATGTCAAGATGAAGAGCTACGGATTGCCCCCACTGGAAATAATTTTAAAAGTAGGCAAAAATATATAAGAAACAAAGATTTTCAGACACTGTATGTTAGGTAGTACAGGAAAATGATCTCTAAGAGAAGGAAGAAAACAACGTGCTCCAGCTTACTACCTGCAGAGTTTCCAGACCTCCTTGAGTCAAGGAGCTCAATTTGGGAGTTCAGTAAAGTCAAGGAAGCAAGAGTTCTCAGAGCAAAGTAATTGAGAAGTGAGAGAAGTTGCAGAGCAAGGACCCTGGAGATCCGTTGAGAGTTCCCCACGCAGTTTCAACTGAGAATTTAGTCCATGTAAGCAAGGAAACAGCGCAGGCTCAGAAAAGAACTATTTAAGAGAACTAGAGGGAATAGTCCCCAGAGTTCACATGGGACCAAGGACTGTTTGTTTTCCTACCACGCAGAGTGGAAGAACCACATGTAATTTATTAGACATTGGGTGGAGCACTCAGAAGGGTACTGGTCAGTGGTGGAGAAAGATTACCCCATAGACTAAAGGTTGCTCTCATTCCTCCTTAAAATTTTTAAAAAGCAAACCTAGAAAGGATTCAATAATTTCTATGTAAGTTACCTGCATTTCAGAATAAAGTCAAAAGAAGAAATCAAAAGGGAATTTAGAAAGTATTTAGAATGCAACGAAAATTTTTAAATATCAAAATTGGTGAGATGCAGCTAACAGTGCTTAGAGGAAAATTTATACACTTAGCATTTACACACAGAGGAAGGGCCCCAAATCAATAACCATAGCTTGACTCTAAAAAGTAAAAGTCGAAGACAAAATTAAACCCAAAGTGAACAGGAAAAAAAAAAAAGATCAAGCAGTAATCAATGAAATATAAAATAGAAAAGCAATAGTGAGAATCAGTAAAACCAAGATCTGGTTCTTTGAATAGATAAGTAATAAGAGTGACAAATGTCTAGCCAGATCAATCGGGGGCGGGGGGGGAGGCACGGAAGGCAGGGAGTCACAACCTGGAAGACAGAGAAGAATAATTACAGATCCTACAAATAGTAAAAGAATAAGAAAATGTTATGAATTTTATGCCTATAAATTTAAGGAACTAGATGAAATGGACAAATTTCTTGAAAGACACAATTAAAACTTATTCAAGAATTACATAATCTGTACAGCCCTATACCTATTAAAGACATTGAATTTGCAGTTTAAAAACATTTCCATAAAGGGAATTCAACGATTTCATGGTTTCACCAGTAAATGCTACAGACCATTTACAAAGAAAATAGTTCTACACAAACTCGTTCAGAAAACTGAATACATGGAAAAACTTCATACCTTATCAAGCCAGAATTATCTTTATACCAAAATTTTAAAAAAAGACACTAAAAGAAAGCTGCAAATATCCCTCGTGAAAGATGTAAAAAAAATCTTAAAGTGTTAGGAAATCAAATCTAATAACATTTAACGGAAAATGCACAATGACCAAGAGGGTTTATCTTGGAACTGTAAGGCTGTTTTAATATTTGTATAGTTAATGCAGTTAACCATATTGACAAATTAAAAACAAAGACCATGTGCCTGTTGGCCATCCGGATGTCTTCTTTAAAGAACAGGCACATGAAAAGATGCTCAACGTCACTCCTCATCAGGGAAATACAAATCAAAACCACACTTAGATATCACCTCACACCAGTCAGAGTGGCCAAAATGAACAAATCAGGAGACTGTAGATGCTGGAGAGGATGTGGAGAAACGGGAACCCTCTTGTACTGTTGGTGGGAATGCAAACTGGTGCAGCCACTCTGGAAAACAGTGTGGAGGTTCCTCAGAAAATTAAAAATAGATCTACCCTATGACCCAGCAATAGCACTGCTAGGAATTTAACCAAGGGATACAGGAGTACTGATGCATAGGGGCACTTGTACCCCAATGTTTATAGCAGCACTCTCAACAATAGCCAAATTGTGGAAAGAGCCTAAATGTCCATCAACTGATGAATAGATAAAGAAATTGTGGTTTATATACACAATGGAGTACTACGTGGCAATGAGAAAGAACGAAATATAGCCCTTTGTAGCAACGTGGATGGAACTGGAGAGTGTGATGCTAAGTGAAATAAGCCATACAGAGAAAGACAGATACCATATGTTTTCACTCTTATGTGGATCCTGAGAAACTTAACAGAAACCCATGGGGGAGGGGAAGGAAAAAAAAAGAGGTTAGAGTGGGAGAGAGCCAAAGCATAAGAGACTCCTAAAAACTGAGAACAAACTGAGGGTTGATGGGGGGTGGGAGGGAGGGGAGGGTGGGTGATGGGTATTGAGGAGGGCACCTTTTGGGATGAGCACTGGGTGTTGTATGGAAACCAATCTGACAATAAATTTCATATATTGAAAAAATAAAAAAAATTTAAAAAAAATAAAAAATAAAGAATAAAAAATAAAAAATAAAAACAAAGACCATGATCATCTAAATAAATGCATAAAAAGCACCTGACAAAATCTAACAGACATTCTATTAAAAACTCTCAGTAAACTAAGAACAAATGATATTTCTTCAACTTAGTAAAGGGAATCTACCAAAAAACAAAAAAAAACAAAAACAAAACATAGCTATCAACACACTTCCTGCTGAATACAGAATGTTTTCCCCATAAGATAAGCAACAGAGCAAATGGGTTTATACTCAGCCCTTTTACCATTTTATACTGAAGTTTCCAGTTGGTGCAGTAAGTCAAGAAAAGAAATAAAGGGCATCTAGACTGGAATGGTAGAACAGTCTTTATTTGTAGATGCCATGCTTACCTCAGTTGAAAATCATACAGAATCCACACAAACTATCAGAACTAATGAGGATAGCAAAATTTCAGGAAAAAGCCAAATAAAAATAATTCAGTTGTATTTGTATATGCTAACAAACAACCAGAAATTGAAAAATATCATTTTAAATAGCATAGGATATGGAATAAAAAACATGTATAAGACCTGAAAACTAGGAAACATTGCTGAGAAAAATCAAAGACCTAGAGAGATGGATGTATAATTCGTGTTCATAGATTGTATCACTCAGTTATTAGTAACACGTCCCTTCCCCCAAATTGATCAATTGATCTATCAACTCAATGCCAATCAATATCCCAGCAGGTTTTTGGTTGAAATTGACAAAATTATTCTAAAACTTACATGGAAATGAAAAAGGCATAGAATAGCCCAAACTTTGGGAAAAAAAACAAAACTGAAGGATGTACACTACCTGATTTCAAATCTTATTATGAAACTATAGCAATCAAGATTGTGTGTGCATTTGTGTGTTTGTAGCCACTGGAATTTTGACAAAGGTACAAAAGCAATTCAATGCAGAGAGAATAGTCTTTACAAAAAATGGTACTGGAACAACTGAACAGTCATAAGCAAAATATAAGCCTTTACCCTTACCTCCTACTTAACTAGAAATGAAACACACAACAAACTTTGAAAGCTAAAGCTTTAAAACTTCTAGGAGAAAATCTTAACACCTGCATGGAAAAGATATCTTAAAGGGCACAGAAAACACAAACTATAAAAGAAAAAATAAACTGCATTTCATTAGAATTCAAAAGTTCTGATCTTCCAAAGACTTTGCCATAAAAATGAAAAACCAAGCCACGGTGGGGGCGCAAATAAACCTACAAGTAAGAAATCTGTCCAACAATGACCTGTATTTAGAACATATAATGAACTCCTACCACTCAATAATGAACAACCCAATAAAAAATGGGCAAAGATTTAAATAGATGCTTTACTAAAAAATATTTAGAAATGAGCACATAAGATGCACATCATCATTAGTCACCAGGGAAATGCAAATTCAAAGCACAATGAAATACCACTACTAGAATGGCTAATATTAAAATATTCAGTGAGAATATAGAGCACCAGAAAGTCTCTACCTTGCTGGTAAGTAAAAGGATACAATCACTTTTTTTTTAATTTATTTTTTTTTTTACTTTAGAGAGAGCATGCACATGGGGCGGGGGAAGGGCCGAGGGAGAGAAACAATCCCAAGCAGGCTCTACAGTTGGCGAGGAGCCCAATGTGGGGGTCAGTCCCACAACCCTGGGATCATGACCTGAGCCAAAATAAAAAGTTAGACACTCAACCAACTGAGCCACCCAGGCACCCTGATAAAACTACTTTATGAAAACAGTTTGGTAGTTTTTTAAAAAGTTAAACATACCTCTACCATATGGCTCAGCCATTCCACTCCTAAATATTTATCCAATAGAAATGAGCATATATTTACATAAAAATTTGTACCTGAAACCTCATAGCAGCTTCACTTAGAAAAAGCAAAAATTGGAAAAACCCAATGTCCATTAACTGCTGAATAAAGAAATTATGGCATACTTAATGGGCAATAAAACTGAATGAAGTACTGATACATGCATCAATATGGATGAATCTCTAAATAATTATACTGAATGAGGAAGGCCACCTCTCCAAAAAAAAAGTATGTATTCTGTGATTTCACTTGCATAACATTCTAGGAAATGCAAACGAATTGCTAGAGACAAAGAGCAAGTAAGTCACTGCTTTGTGGCCTAGCACATTTTTGTAAATGTGCTTTAAGAGAACATGTACCCTCTACTTGTTGAATATATAATTCACTTATTTCCAATGAATTGTTAATTTGGTTATTCGATATCCATTTTTTTTCTTCTCACTCACCAATTACAAAGAGACATTTGTTAAAATACCCTTCCTTGTATGTTTGTCAGTTTGTTAACTTTTCCCTGTAATTCTGTTGATTTCTGTTTTATACGTTTTAGGTTATATTATTAATTGCGAATAAGTTTATAACTGCTACATCTTCCTAGTGAATTTTTTCTCCATTCAGTAAGTCAGAAAACATTATTAGAGATCATAAAGCCTATTTTAATATTAGTACAGCTACACCAGCTTTCTTTCTGTTAATACTTTCTATACATTTTCCCTTTTACTTCCAATTCTTTATATCCTTAAGTTTAAGTGGGTCCCTTGTAAACATGTATCTATATTCTCTTTTATTTCAATACGACAGGCTCTGTGCTTGCTATTAAACTCAGTTCATATACACTTATTGTGATAATTTGCACATTTTGTTTGCCGCTATCACTTTATCTTGTACTTTCTAGTTACTCTGATTTTTCTGTTCTTTCCCTATGTTTATTTTCTCTCCTCTTCAAATTTCCAATTTATTGATCAGGTTTCCTTTATTCTTTTATCCCCACTACTGGCTGAAAATTTAAACAGCTTACTTTTACTCATGTAGAGGTCATCCTCAAAATTTCACTTAAAGTCAAGAGTTAATACATTTCTGCACATTTTCTGAACAAGAACTGTGGAACACTTAAACTTTAATCATATATCTCCCAACTTAGTGTTACTTTTGTCCAGTATTTTAGTTCCACATTGTTCAGTAAACTCCTTCCCCATTAGAGATTATTTAGATGTATCTGTATCTTTACAAATTTCTTTGATCAGCATTTATTCTCAAAACTCCCTGTTTGTGGGTACAATTTTCTTTTTCCTAAAGTACATCTTACAGAAACCTTTTCAGTGAGAGGGAGTGGTAACAATCTTTTAGCTTTGGTTTCCTGAGGATAACAACATCTTCATCATAGATATGATGCTTCACAGTACATTCTCATAGTAACTCTATGAATAAGTATAATCTTTCTTTCTTTCTTTAGGTTACAGATGAGGACATATTACTCAAAAGGTTAGCTTACTTCTCCACCAGTGACTAACTAATGTAAGCAAGACTAAGTAGAGCAATTTGACTCCACAGCTCAAAATCCTAATTTCCCAATGCACTAGGAAGGGAAGTCAGAGCTGGGGTAGGGATGGGAGGGTTGGATGCGTAAGTCAAGTAGTTGTGATGCTCTAGGAGGGAGAGTGCTAAACAACGCTGTAGCCCCTAGAGGAGATTTACATTTCCTGTGCCTTGGTTTAAGTTTTTATTTATTTTTTTTAAGAGAGAAAAAAAGAAAAACTGAATGGCTATGCATTTTAAACTTGCACTTTCTAAGAGCTGGCTGGGTCTCAGACAATTCTATAAAACTCCCATTAGAACACAGAGCTCTAGCTTCCAAATGAACCCTCAGGGCAGGTGATAATTCCATAAACCTTTTTGGTAATTAAACAGCCTCCAAGCACTACCTTTCTTTCACCTTATCTGATTTTTCCTTTCTTTGGGCAGGAGGAACTTTTAACTTGCTTTGCTTCAATACCTCCTCTCTGGTTTTCCCAAGACACTGGCATTCCATTACATGCCTCTTAAGTGTCCTGATGAATTCCACTAACTATACTATAATCTGAGAAGAAATCAGACAAGAGGTATGGAAAGTGAAAGGAGCTCAGATACTGAAGTCACATATTCTAGGTTCTCTATTAACTCTGCTGACAGTGACATCTGGAGTATGTCCCTAATATTCATCCTTTCTAACCGTTGATATGAGCCACTTGTAGTCCCAGGCCCCAAACTTTTGTTCATGCAATTCTACCCATCCAGAATTCTTTGATGCTTCTTCCCCAGCTGGGTAAATGCCACCCACATTCTCAAAGTGGCCCAATACCTACCTCCAACTTAGCTTTCCTTTTTGAACCCACACTGCTCCCTCTCAAAGCTGCACAAATACAGTTCGAAGTACTGTCCATTGTTCCTACTATCTATCATCTCTTCCCCAATAGATTATGAGCTCTCCATGGGCAGTGAATTATCTCTTTGTAAGACCTTATGGTAACTGCACAAAAATGACAGCATAGAGGAGGCTCAACCAAATTTATTTATGCTGATTAAGTGACTATGTCCTTGTATAAAAGCTATAGCTAATACTGGTTACCTTCACAAGATATGTAAATATGTGGAACAGAGAAGGTAGGATTTTTGAATTTTGGATAAAACTCCTATTGAACCAATTTCATTATAATCAAGATTCTGGTACACCAAGTATACAAAACCTCTTCTTACAGAATTCTATTTTAAAAGCGATTATCTCTTCCTGGTTATGCTACATTTTACAAAAATATGCCTTATGTATCTTACATAAATGTACAGGCTATCACACTATTAAAGCATTTGGGGAAATAAATAGCCAAATGTTAGAAATATTCTAAATGTGTATCAGTAAAGGGATTGTTTATTGGTAGTCACATGATGAAATTCAATAATGTGAATTCACTAGATTATGCATCTATCAACATGGATCACTCTCTAAAACATTGTTAAATGAAACAAGTTTCTGAACATTCACATATATCTTTCAAAATACAACAGAGTATTACATATTGGTTTTATGTTTGTATATAGTGAAAATAACACATTGACTAGAAGGATTCATGCAAAATTTACAGTAAGGATTGACTCTAGGTAAGGAGAAAAAATGGAATTAATGAGGTACAGAGACGTCCATTTAAAAGAATGATCTAAAATAAAAAGAAATTTGTCGATTTCACATTTATTAATTTTCTATCATGTCTACATGGGTGTTAGTAATATTTTCCATGTTTGTTTTCTATTTAGGTTTTTTTTTTCCAAATTAGAAAAAATATAGTTATTTGAAGTTTTATGTCTCAAAACATTATGAGAGAAATAAAACAGCTATAAAGCAACAAGTGACAGATAATATAGCAACATAAAACAGCAGAAGAAAAAATATGAGTCAGCTGTGATTTCTGTAATTACACTGATTGAATTTTGTGGTTATTTGGTGGGGAAAGGAGGTTCCATTCCCACATGTAACAGGGTTGCAAAACAGCAGACTGACATTTCAGGGGCACCTTGTTTTTGATAGGCATGTCTTTTAAAGGGCTTTTGGGAACCACCTTTCCAAGACTCATCCCAGCTCCTAAAACGTTCAAATTACATACAAGCAGAGCCACCTGAACTTTACAATTACCCTGTCCAGCACCTTCTGGATAAAGTAATCCTCATCATTGAGGTCTAGCGCTTCGTAAACTAGGAGACAGCATTATCTTAAGAGATGTAACAATGAGCCCCTGTGATGTGCCATTTAGGGCACTGAGCATATTACATACATTATTTTAGTTCTCACTGCAGTAGTATTAGGTACATGTTACCATACCCATGTTACAGAAGAAAAAACGGATACTTGTGAGATGAAGACCCACAGCCAAAATGGGGTAGCTGCCAAGTGTAGTGTGCCTCTGAGTCCCCCACAGAAAACATTTCTTTTTCCTGCTAAGAGGGAAAGTGGGCAGGGTTAGGCAAGAGCAAAATAAATTATGTTTGAGGCAGAAGGGCAATTATTTCTGTCTTAAGTGGTGGGAATGTGGTTATTACCAAAACGTAGAAAGCAGATGGCCTTTGGATGGCTAATGGTAGAATTTCTATTGTTCTTAATTACTATTCAATTACATTCAAAATGTCTGCAGCAACAATAACAATGACTGGAAGCTAAGCAGAGGGTTCTGTCTTGATTGATTTTGCCTTCTTATCTGGGAGCCCCCAGCCCTAGACCTCACCTCCAGCTGGGCTCCAGGCAAAAGCTCACTGGGGTTCCTAATGGCCCCAGCCATGCATCTGCCATTTCTGCTCCTCATCTTTGGTAACCAGCCCCATAACCAGTGAGAGACAGAGAGGGGATCTGTACTCCCATCTTTCAACATTCCAAAGCCCATAGTCTTTTCTGCATACCAGCTGATTTTCCTTGTTCAAACAGTGGCAAATAGAAGAGAATCTTAATTAACATTTGTAGTGAGAAACTTTACGAAATAATCTTCTGGGATTAATCACAAACCTACTTCCTTTTATCTCATTCTGAATTCTCTATGGGATACTTAGAATGCAAGGGACTTCTGAAACCTTAGATAGGAAACAAACAGCCCACCTTGGTTTTCCCAGTCTCCGCATTTGCCCATGCATGACTGTCTCACTTCACAGGAGGCAGCTGAATGGATGCTCATTTCCTAATAAATTCTTAGAGATATAAAGACATGGAGAAACTCTGACACAGGAGCTTGAGGTAATCAGCTATGAAGGCTGCATTCTGTTAGCCCTTTAAGACTTTAACAGAGAGAAAGGCATTAACTCAAATTGGAGTCTTTAAATGGTTCTGGTCATGCTGCCTAACTTTGGGATTCCAAATACTACAAGGAAGCTTTGCCACTAAGTTTTGTCAATTAATTCCTCAAGCCCAAAGGGGATTTGAGAGAAGATTAAGCCATATGCTACTGATTCATTTACACTTAACTCAGCAATATGTTGTTTAGAAAGTAAGATTTGGTAGGGAGGGGAAGCAGAAAGAAATCTTGAAGTGCCTTTTTAATACCATTAAAGATTTATTTGCTTCATAATAGCAAAGTAGAGATTATTTTCCCAAACGTAATTCAAGTCTAATCTCAACACCTTCAAAGCAAGGTGAGGTTGGACACAGCTGGATTTCAGCTGACTCCTTGCTCCACACAGGCTTGAGAGAATCAGGTTTCTGAGTTGAGGAAAGGTAATCTATAGGATAAGGACTTAAGGGAAGGGCTGGTGGCATTATATTTCCTGCTCATTTCTCTCCAGGGTCCTCCCCCCCCCACCCCCCAGTTCTTGGTGAGTGTTAACCCATTTCTGATTTTTCCAGTTGTTATGGTCTAAGTATTGGGCAGAAGTCAACATGGAGGAGAAACTTTTCATTATATTCTCTTATTAAAAAAAAAGTCATGTGACTCAAGAACACAGTGCTGGCACAATACCCACCACTTTCCTTTGCTTCACTTCAGCTACCCCATCTCCCTCCACATTCCAAATGGTTCTCAAGCTTCTAAAGGCCTGTGGGGAACTGTTGACAAAGTGTGCCATGGCTGGAAGAAATTGTGCCATGAGAAGAAACCCTGCATTTCTTCACATTATGAAGCCTAATAGATTTCCAAGATATGACAAATTTTTATGTATAGGGCACTATAATGGGTAACATTTGGAAAGATTACAGCTCCATTGACCACCATCTTCCTGGAGGTTTGCTGTTAAGAAGGCAGAGGTAGCACATCACAACTCTTATTTATGTCTTTTCTCTATAGATAAGGGCTCTGAGGTGGCTCAGAAACACATACAAAAGATAGATTACAATGCACAGATGCCATGCTGGAATGACAGTGATGATGGTAACCATATAGTGTGATTCTCCCTGAATTCCCCCCATTAAAAGAAAGCAACAGGGATGCCTAGATGGCTCAGTTGGTTAAGCATCTGACTCTTGATTTTAGCTCATGTCATGATGTCATGGTTCGTGGGATTGAGCCCTGCATTGGGCTCTGTGCTGATAGTGTCGAGCCTGCTTGGGATTGATATTCTCTCTCTCTCTCTCTCTCTCTCTCTCTCTCTCTCTCTCTGCCCTTCCCAAACTTGTGCGCACACTCTCTCAAAATAAATAAAACCTTAAAGAAAAAAGTAAGCAAATAAAATAGCAAAAAAAAAAAAAAAAATCACCCAAATAACATCTACAACCAAACTCTGTAACAGAGGGATCTCTATGAACCCCAAAATATAAACAGGTGGGGCATGATCACATAGAATCCAAAGGCCCTTGTGATATCAGCATCTATACAGGATAAAGAAGAAAAAAGCCACCAGGCACCATATGCACCTGAGAAGAAGAACCCCAAGATGGTCAACAGGGAGCCTCTGGAGAACACACATCACAGGCAAGTTGAGGACAGCAGCAAACCCCAGGAGGAGTTAGCATGCCTCTTTACAGTCATCTGGGTAACAAGGGATCTGTGGAGAAGTCTGAAAGTACTGAAAAAAACATGACCCTATGAACTCTGGAAACTAATCAACCCTTTTTCCAGGACAAAGCCCCACACTGAGGAGAAACTGCCGGAAGGAGATGCCCAATTGAACAGGGGAGGGACTAAAGGTGTACAGGAGAAATTAGGCCCTGACAAAGGTAGGGGAACACCAGAGGAGGCAGCTATCAGAATAGACATAACTTCACTTTGAGAAAAAGGAACCAAACAAGCAGCTCTAGACACCTGAAACTAGAATAGCTACTTCAACCCAACACATCTGCCAGAATGTTCAGGAAAACCAGTTTCCTATAAAAGTGAGCAGTCAAAAGGAATGGAGGTAAAGCACTGTACAAAGCTCTCACAAGCAAATATAGAGGGGAATGGACAAAGTATCATCCTACAAATAATGAAAATACACCATAACAACAAGTCTACAACACAGATAGAAACTGTGACCTAGACTGTCAAATAAGTTAAAAGACATATAGCTCTCAGATATGGAAAAACAACATAAAAATAGGTGAAATAAGATGGCAGAACTCAAGAAAACTTTAAATGTAACTGCTAAAAATCACTGCAGAAATGAAAACTAAATTAGGAGGAACACAGAACTGAATAAAACACAAAAGTTAAAAAAAAGAAAGTTAAGAGGTATAGAAAAAAATTTTCAAGAATCAATACCCCAGTGTTACCTTTCCATTGCTGTGTATCAATTCACAAAACCTAGGAATTTAAACATTAACAATGATGTATGATCTCTCATGGTTTCTGAGCATCATATAACACATAAATGGGAAGTTTATTTTTTGCCCCATCAGTTCTACAGCCTCAGCTGGGGATATTTGAAGGCTGGGGGCTGGAATCATCTAAAAACAATTCTCTCAAATGCTGTCAATGCTGGTTATTTTCTGAGCGCCCGGCTGGATCTACTGGTTGAAATACCTGCATATGGCCTTTCCAGGTGACGTGCAAAGTGTTTCCTTGACACTCAAAGGCAGGATTTCAAGTGCAAGCCTCCCAAGACAGGACCAGGAAGAAGCTGCATTATTCCTATGACCTAGCCTCAGAAGTCCCGGAGTGCCACTTGTCATCCATTGGTCAGTGCAGCCACAAGACATGACCCTGATTCAAGGAAAAGAAATAGATTCCACTCCCTCCACTGCCTGAAAACTGTGTCAATCACACTATGAGGAAAACATATGGGATGGAATAAATATGCAGGCATGACCATCT
This sequence comes from Panthera pardus, assembly GCF_024362965.1. NCBI lineage: Eukaryota > Metazoa > Chordata > Mammalia > Carnivora > Felidae > Panthera > Panthera pardus. The sequence continues at coordinate 42,490,523 of NW_026526876.1, forward strand.
TTAGAAAAATAAAATCAGACACAAACCTTCTAACAGAATTTCTGAAGTTTTAAACCAACATGACAGGATGAAACAAACATCACAAACTTTAACTGAAGAAAACTTTCTTAAAAGTTTTACCACAGGGGCGGGCGCCTGGGTGGCTCAGTTGGTTGAGCGTCCGACTTCGGCTCAGGTCATGATCTCACAGCTCGTGAGTTCAAGCCCCACATCAGGCTCTGTGCTGACAGCTCAGAGCCTGGAGCCTGCTTCGGATTCTGTGTCTCCCTCTCTCTCTGCCCCAACCCACTCGCATTCTGTCTCTGTCTCTCTCAAAAATAAACAAACATTACAAAAAAAAAAGTTTTACCACAAAGGGGAAAAAAATAGTACTGACATTATGTTCCGTGAAGGTACACAACTAGCTGGGAAAATCAACCCAGAAGAACCCAAAGTGAGACATAATCTAATAAATCTACTGAACTGTAAAGAAAATAAAATCCTTTGGACATCCATGCAAAACAATCAACTCACTTATAAAGGAAATGAAATTATAAAGTGTCATATTTTTAGACTAGTACGTTATTCCAGATAACAATGGAATAATAGGTTGTGTTACTAAAGGAAAGAAAATTTGAGACAAGAATTTCACACACAAATGGACTTTTAATTATAAATCCCACAGATCAACTATTATGAAAATGTAAGGATTTGGACAATACAGTTCCTTTGTGCCTTTTCTGAGGAATTACTAGACAGTAAGACATTCTAAAGGAGCCAAGAGACTCTGACATAAAGACTGCTGTAAGACACAATCTTTAAAACACACATCATGGCTGTGACTTTGTCAGTCTATAACGGAATTAACTGTTGTGTTAATTGGCATAAATATAACTTTAGAAATATCAACTTCTATGCTTCCCAATAGGAGATGAAGAATCAGAATATGCCCTTGAACTTTGTGGCCTGAAAAGAATTATGAAAAATCCTGTAATGAAAGCACAGTTTCTTCATTATAATTATGACTGATCTGTACTGTGTGATTAAGATTCTAAAGCCAATATTTACCTAATTTATTAGGCTTTCTAATTAAAATGAGTGGTGCTTTCATAGGCATCCTGAGGATTTCAAATTGCGTAGGTCATAATGTGACTACTTAATGTGGTGCTGAGGTCTTGTCAATAGACTCAAATTGACAAGAGCAGCTAATTAATGTTCCTAAAAGACAGTAACACAACAGTGTTGGACTATTTTTTAGTTGATTCTCAAAAAAACTTTTCTCTATCCTTAGTTGAAATATACAAAAATATTACCCATTTCTTCAAATTATGCCAATATTATATTAAAAGATATAATTGTGCCTATTTTTATATAGGCTGTAAACATATGAAGATCTTTTAAGAAAAATTATGAGATGTTTATAACCAAATGTCCAATTCTATAAGCAACAAGATCAACAACAATGTCTAATTAAGTTCATAAACTTTTCAAATTTTGAGTAAGAAAAAGGAAACAGGTTTGTCCTGGCTGTTTCCTCTGTCCTGGAAACTCTTCCCTCAGGTATCCACCTGGCTCACTTCTTCAAGTAGGCTCCTTCTAAGTGGGAACATCTAGCAGAACCTCACTTAAAAGTGAATTCTCCATCCCTGCTGTTTGTCTCCATGCTGTCATTCTAATATAACATACATTTGTTTTGTTCATTACTGTATCCTCAGTGCCTAAAAAAGCAACTGGCACATAGAAAGCATTCAGTAATTTCAACATATTTGATATATATTCAATTCAATATATTTGAATGAAAGAAAAAATAGCCAGTAGGTCAGGGAAGGTTCTAGATGAACCTTGTGATCAAAAGGTTAAGAGTCATATGGCAATTTTTACCTTCCACGTCCTAGAACCTGACACCAAAACTAAAAACAAACTCCCTTATACTTCTTAGGTACATGAGAATATTCAAAGGTGTTCCGTTACTGAAGATCATACACACTGTAAGTGGGACACTTAATATGAGGCTAAGTGTTCAAGTACCAAATTCAGTGCTCTTGCCACATTAACAGTTCATTCTTAGCAATCTAAGAGTTGGCAGATGTTACAATGAACTTTATAATCTCAACTTAAGGTAAATGGTGAAAATAAAGTAACAATGAGGAAAAGAAAAGAAAAAAAAAACACAATAAGTGTATAATGGACCCAGTAGTTCCCAACTGGGGCAGTTTTGACTCCCATAGGACATTTGTCAATGACTAGAGACATTTTGTTGTCACAAAAGGGAAAGTACTACCGCCTTCTAACAGGACAAAGATGCTGCTAAACATCTTACAATGCATTGTACAGCCCCCACAACAAAGAATTATGAGGCTCCAGAGGTCAGTAGTGCCGAGGTGGAGAAGCTCTGATAACCTGAGACTTGTGTACACCCAAGCAAGACTAAGGTACTATGAAAATCAGTATAGGGATAAAATGATTCTTATCACATTACCTTAAACATTTAGTTCAGTGTTTTCGTTTTAAACGTTATTATTTAACCAATGTACTTTGCTCACATATAAAACCCTTTAATTGGCATTTAATTACCATTCAATTCTTTTTCTTCTAATTAACTCATTAAATGTCTCACTAAGTAAAAACAACACTAAGCAAATGAGCTAATTAGTGTCTAATTATCGGTTACTAAAGATTACTACAAATGACTTACAAATGGCTAGCTTCTTGACTACTACTGGGGATTTCAGTTGCTAACCTTAAGTAATTGACTGCAATTTATATAGCAGGGTGTATACATAAACTGCATGACTGTTAAAGCTGAAGCAGGAAACTTTCATCACTTCCTGGGGAAAGAAGAACATTAGCAAAAGGCTTTTTTGGATTCATGACTACATGCCTCCATCCTGCGGCAGAGCATAGAATGAGGAGTGGCATATTGGAGTCAGAAAAAAAAAAAAAAAAAAGGCAGACAGCAGCAGCACTAAACTAAGTAAGCATGGAGATTCTGGCTTATCCAGCAATGGAACACTGATAGGGAAGCTCTAATTTAAATCAGAGATCAAGAGTCTAACAACCCCAGAAGATAGGTTTTATTATTACAAACTGTTTCACTTATTATCACTTGTTTTTCAGGTGTAGAAACTGGATACAGAGTTCAGTCACCCAAGGACACATAACAAGCAAACAGGGATTCAAACTAGCAATCTAGCATCAGAGTTCTCTTTATCATTAGTAAATGATGCCTTCTTTCTACTACACTGAAATCCAATATACAAGACCTGCTATTGCACAATGAAGTGGACAGGTTTCACTGTTGAATTTACTTGAATTTGTAATCCCAAAGAATAATCAATTACACGGACATGCCCCCCCAGGCCTCAAGACACCATGCCATTGGACAGGCTTTAAATCATATGCCCAGGCTTTGGAATCAGGCAGATCTAGGTTTGGGTTTCCGCTCTGCATGTTACTCTTTGTGTGACATTCAGCAAGACACTGATTCGCCTCAGTTTTTTCATCTGTAAAATGGGGATAATAATGCTTATCCAAGAGATCATTATGATGAGTAAATGAAATCATATAAAATGTTTACACTAGAACCTGGCATACAGTAGGTTTCCCATTTATTTTTTATTGCTATAGCAAATAGCAATCCAGAAAATTTTTGTTGTAATTTTTTTCATTGTTGTGCTAAAATTAAGAAGTGTGCTTTACCCTGTAAGTCAAAGGCTACACAAGACAAATTTCTTGTTTTTGTGTAAGAGAAGATTTCTTTACAGTTCATAATTGTATGGGATACAATTTGTAATTAAAGGAGTGGCAAAAAATGAAAAGAAATATAGCTGCCATTTTAATGGAAGCTAATCTACTCCTATTTCGTATTAGAACCAAGAGCACATAAACTCATTTTCTCTTTCATCACTCAACATTTACTACCGTCTACTAGGGCTAGTAGAATACCTACTGTCTACTAGGGCTAAGATACTCACTAGAAATATAGAAATTTTGGGGGGCGCCTGGGTGTCTCAGTCCGTTGAGCGTCCGACTTTGGCTCAGGTCATGATCTCATGCCTCGTGAGTTCGAGCCCCGCATTGGGTTCTGTGCTGACAGCTAGGAGCCTGGAGCCTGCTTCTGATTCTGTGTCTCCCTCTCTCTCTGCCCCTAACCCACTCACATTCTGTCTCTGTCTCTCTCAAAAATAAACATTAAAAAAAAATATTAAAAAAAAAGAAATATAGAAATTTTTTAAACAAAGGAAATCATTTACAGTAGGAGACAACAAGTTTTTCTCCATTCCACAAATGTTTACAAAGCCCTAGGAATAAAAAGGCAGGAGAGATTGTCGAGATCCCGGTCTCTTCTGGAACTTAGCATGAGCAATGTTATGTGATATGTTATAAAAGCAGGGCAGGATACAAAGACTACCTTCCTCAGATCTGGAGTACCATAGGAGTTTCTCAGTGAAATACTCTCTAAATTTAATGTTGAAGGATAAGCAAATGCTTCCTGAGCCCTAGAGGCATTGTAGCACTACGGTGTTGAGTGTGTGGCTTGGAATCCGATCAGATCCTTATTTCTTGGGTAACTTCAGGCAAGTTACTTCACGGAGAATAAGAGCACCTACTTCATGCTATCGATGAAAGTACTGAATATAACAATAAATGTAAAACCCTCAGAATTGTATCTGACTCATAATTAAGTGCCCAATAAATTTTAGCTATCACTTTTCATCTTTCCAGGTTCACCTCAAATGAGAAGTGAATGGCACATACAAGGATCAGAGACGTAAGAACATGGAACCATTTGGAAAACTGCACATACATCGATCTGACTGGAGTACAGCATTCCTCTAGGGGTGCTGATAGGGCCCATATTCTGAGGTAGAAGCCTGAGTACTACTCTGACTAACCTGAATTTTATCATGATGGTTACAGGTTGTGGGAGACACAGAAGGATTTTTAAGCATGGGAGGCATTTCTAATTTCTATGACAGTAAGATCACTCTGTGAACAATGTGGAAAGTAGGCAGGTCAGGGGCAAAACCCACTGCAAGCAGTTACAGTGCCACTGCAATCAGCTTCCCAGGTGAAAACTTTAAGGGTTTTGACCTATGGCCGTGCAGTATGGATAGAGGACCTTCTTGTAGGTGAGACAAGTTGGGTTAAAGGTCTTGTTTTGACCTCCTATAAGACTGGTCATAAATCTCTTACTAATATACTGGGGTTCAAGGTGTAAGAAGAAAGGTGTTTCTGTGTTTTTCCTAGGGCTTGGATCATGCGGCTTTTCTTTCACCTTCTGTTCTTCAATAGACATGTCTTTTCTGAATAGTCCCAAGAATGATGCATTCTAAATGCCTGTAGACTTAGAAAGAATAAAGAATCATTAGTCTCCATGAGCAGGCCAACAGTCTACTTCTACATAGGGCTCCTGAATGGAATGCCAGGGTAAAAAGACATGCACCGATTTATATCCCCAAGCATGCTATATTACCAAGTCTACTTCCCCTGTGTTATAATATTTCCATGTAGTATATTTCATGACAAGAGGTAGGAGCAAATTTACTCTTAATCTCATCCATTGCACTGAATTAAATCATGCACTTTTCAAATATGCATCTTAAATTACTAACAATTTGGGTTAGTGCTGTTTCCATAAAATGTGCTAATAATGAATTATGTTTCAGAGAAAGAGCTAATTCATCAAGGCTAACTGAGCTGTTTTAGAACCTCCTAAAAAGTACAGATGAATGTGATTTCAGAATCATTTATTGTTAACGTGAAGAGCTAAATTTGTTGGCAAAATTCCGCTGGTATTCTTGGTGAATGACTCCAGGTGCAGTTATTAAGGTCAAATATTATGGTGTCACTGTCAAGATTTTTTTCTCCTATAAAAACTGAGGAAGGATTATGGATCTCTTAATGTAGAGGTCCCTAATGAACTATGCCCCACCTGCAGCTGTTAAGTCAAGATTCATCTCAATAAAAATGTGTGCTTATCAAAGTTCCAATTGTAGTCTTAACAAAATCAGAGCCTTATCGCTTATAAAATCATAAAATTATAGGCTTAGGAAGGAAGTTACATAGTTTATCCTCTATCCCCTTGGCTCCAGATGAGATAATATGTAAAATGCACCACTGCCTCTGGTTTGTGAAGGCCATCTGTTTGTAACACATCTCTTCTGAGGGTCAGGGTTGTTTCAGAAGATCTGGTGGGAAAGACAGCTACCCACCCCCATTTTTTTCACCATTCTACCTGACACATTTTACCTTCAGGCACCTGCCAAAGATGCACGTTTGGTCAAGAAGCACAACCTTCCAAACAGAAGGGCCATTTATCTTATCAAGGGCATTCAAGGATTTGTACTTTCCTGGTGCAAGTTCTAAATAGGTTTATTTAGGGCCAGCAGGAAGATGACATAAGACAGTAAATTTTCCAAGACTGCCTTTCTCGAAAAGCCTGTTCAAGAGATTGACAGCCCTCACAGTTCAGAATTTGAGTACAATCTGAATGTGTACTAATCTTTCTCCTTTTTTACAATTAACAAACCCAGTGATAGGAAATGACTCCCTCAGGGCACATGACTAGATAAAGGCCAACCAGGGATTAAGAACTCAATTATTGCACATTGTCCAAATAACGTGGCTTGTGTAATGGAATATACTCCTGCTTCTAGCTCTCATTTGGTGATTTTTATTTTCCCTTTCAATATTAGGGGGAAGGGGATATTTGGAGAATTTAACCTCTGGTTGCAGAATTATGGAGATTTGAGGTGACAGATGCTTACAAGTTGCAAGTGACTGCTGAAATTGTTTTATCACCTCAGAGGATATGGCCAAATGCCCCAAAAATAGTCATTTCTTGTTTAAAAAAGAAAATCTCAGCAATACAAAAGACAACTGCACTGAATTCCCCCATGCTTTCTGGGTAAGTACAGTGGGCACCTGGTGTCAGAAAGGAGGACAAGACTGAACATGCACAGCCAGGAAAGCATGGGCTCAGAACTTCTTACAACTCCTTAGGAATCTAGAGGGGCAACAAGGGAGAAGCAGCAATTACAGTTTCAAACCCCTGTGCCACCCTCTCTCCCCCAACCTTATAAAATAATCAAACGTACCAACCAGTCCTTTCCTAGCTCTGCTTGATATTTAATTTAGTAGGGACCTGTGCTAAGGGCTGCATGCTTAAAAGAATTTATGAGCAGCATGTTCGAAAGAAACAGTTTCAGGATTTCAACTCAAACCCACTAAAAAGAATGTTAGTTCCTTGCTGGAATCTCAGTTCCTGCAACCTGGAAAACTCCTGTGGAAATCAGAACTACTTTACCTAAAAGGGTCCTTTGTGTCCTCTGCATATTTCTGTCAGGACCACACATCATGACCACTAGAAATGTGGTTTAAAGTGCAGGTGGGAGAATGCAAGGTGAGCAGCAGCAGCTCAGTGGTTTAAAGTCACTGAGAAAAATCACTTGGAGATTTCTGCTGGGGTTGGCAGGTAGTGAGAAGACTTATAAAGCTAACCAAGTAGCCAAGAAACATCTTTTTTACCTTTCTATTGAAAGTATTCTGGGGTGCCTGGGTGGCTCAATCAGTTATGCATCCAACTTCAGCTCAGGTTGTGATCTCACCATTTGTGAGTGTTCAAGCCCTACTTGTGTTGACAGCTCAGAGCCTGGAGCGTGCTTCAGATTCTCTGTCTCCCTCTCTCTCTGCCCCTCCCCTGCTCACACTCTATCAAAAATAAACATTAAAAAAATAATTAAAAAAAAAGCATTCTAAAATGGGGGCTCCTAAGTGCCTCAGTCAGTTAAGCATCCAACTCTTGATTTCTGCTCAGGTCATGGTCTCACAGTTCATGGGTTCAAGCCCCGCATCCGTGTCTGCACTGACAGCAAAGAGCCTGCCTGGGATTCTCTCTCTCCCCTCTCTCTCTGCACCTCTCCCCCTCCCCCATTCTCTCTCTCAAAATAATTTTTTAAAAAAGTATTTAAAATGAGAAAAATGGGGAAACTGCAGACTGAGAAATGTCTGTCAGGTCTAATGGCCTTTTAAATATGAAGAATGGAATCTGGGCTACAGCATAATCAGATGAACTTTCAAATACTAGATATTTAATTGAAAAAAGAAAAAAATTTTCTATAAATGAAAGAATCAGGAGGGGGAAAAATCTTTTGCAGCCTTCAAACACAAGTCTGAATGGGGTTAGACCAGGGGTAAGCAAACTACTTATTTACAGGGCCAGATGGTAAATATTTTAGGGTTTTCAGGCTCAAACCATTCCAACTACTCAACTCTGCCACTGTGCTGTGAAAGCAGCCATAGACAACCTATAAGCAAATGGGCTTGGCTGTGTTCTAATAAAACTTTAGGAGTGCCTGGGTGGCTTAGTCAGTTGAGTATCTGACTCTCGATTTCACCTCAGGTCATGATCCCAGGGTTGTGGGATTGAGCCCTACGTTGGACTCCGTGCTGAGCATGGAGCCTGCTTAAGATTCTCTCTCTCCCTCTGCCCCTCTCCCCCACTTGCATGCAAACATTCTCTCTGAAGAAATCAGAAAATTAAAATTAAAAAAAAAAAACTTTATTCATAAAATCAGACAGTAGGCTAAAGTTGGCCTGCTGGCTAGCTGTCATTTACTAACCTCTGGACTAGACCTTGATGCCAGGTTGGCTACTTAATCCTAAAGGCATCAACATCAAGGGCCTGCTAGGCCATGTATGCACCCAAGAGCAAAGAATAGGAACCAGCTGCCCAGAGTGAGGCTGCTCAAAGTGATTGGTCTCAAAGAGGAGAAAGTGACTAATGATTTTCAATCTCACTATCCAAATATGGGAACTATATATTAGCCCCTGAGTGTTTTGTTTACATTAGCTTAACTGCTTACTCAAACAGCTCCAACATTTCAATGGTTCAATACAATTTATTAAAGGGTGCCTGGGTGGCTCAGTTGCTTAAGTGTCTGACTCTTGATCACGGCTCAAGTCAGGATCTCATGTTTCATGAGTTTGAGCCCCTCATCAGGCTCTGCACTGACAGTGTAGAGCCTGCTTGGAATTCTCTCTCTGCCCCTTCCCCAATTGTGCTCTTTCTCAAAATAAAATCAATAAACTTAAAAAAAAAATACAATTTATTTTAAAAAAGGATCCTAAGGGCAAATTTCAAATTGACAAATTTCCAAAGAAAAGGAAGATATGGTTGTGAAATGGAGATAACTGGGTTTCCATACATGCCTTGCTGACAGATGTGAAATAAAACTTTGAATATTCCTTGACTTTCTCTTAACTTGATCTTCTAGGTTTTCACCCATAAAATTCAAGTATTTATGGATTAAGGGTCTACTTCTGATGTGGTCTGCTTTAAAGCATCCTTATTTGTCAACAATAAAAATTGGATATCATATGATGGCAGAGAGAGATAAGCTAGTGATAAATCCAACCCACCTTAGTCTCCTAAAGGAAAAAAAAAAAATCACAATGCATTTTATAAACGTGAAGCATGGAAATGGTGAAGGAAGGCTGGCATTGAAATAAGAGACTAATAGACTTCACTAACTTTTCTCACTTCTCTTCCATGAATCGTCTTGTAAATTTGAAATGGAGGAATCACTAGCACATGCTCTAGAGTTTTTATTGGTGCAATTATGTCTTTAAAATTCACACACCATTTATCACTTTGTTTTATGCGGGGGAAAGGAACTGCCTAACGTCCATATGTGTTGCTGTTTGTTAAAGGCTTTCCTTAGATATGATGATAAATCAGTCTCCAGCTGTGTGTCAGCAACACTGTCAGGCCAAGAAAGGGAGCCCTGGCTGCTTCTCGTATTTTAGGCTTCTCTGAAAGTGAACAGATTTCATCTTCATAGAATCAAAAACCTTAAAGGGAGAAGAAGTTTTAGCAAGCTTCCTCCTCTATCACCTCAACTATGGCCGCTTCCACAAATTGGCCTTCTTTTCAATGCTATAAAAGTAACTTCTGACTGCTGCAGTAGTTTCTCTTAAGAAAACTCCTCCAACTTTTTTGTTTTGCTTTGCTAATCATAACCTCTGATTTAAAGAACTTCACGACTTTTCCTACTGACAGAATATTTAAATGATTTTTATTTTAACGTTTATTTGGAGAGAGAGAGATGGGGGGAGGGGTTAAGACAGGGAGCCTGAGCAGGGGAGAGGCAGAAAGAGGGAGAAAGGGGGGCAGAGACAGAGAGAGAATCCCAAGCAGACTCCATGCTGTTAGCACAGAGCCTGGCTCGGGGCTCGATCTCACGGTTTCTGAGATCATGATCTGAGCCTAAATCAAGAGTCGATGCCCAACCAACTGAGCCATCTAGACATCCCTAATTATAGATTTTCAAAATTTCAAATGAATAGAATATTTTCATGGAAAGGAATGCAGTTTGTTTTCCTCTATTTGTTAGGAATTCACCTAACTTGTGCCTTCTCTAAGTTACAGAAAAAAAAACCAGCCACTCTTTGCCCCATTGCTGGTCATTTGTTCTTCATCTGCAGCTTATTCTTGATCACTCATCTACAACAAGTGTCCTTGTATTTGACCTATACATAGATCCCCTTCTTATGTCTGGTCCCTCTTTAAGGGAATCATTTAACAGACCTGAACCCTACCATACTCACACAAAAGCCAATGTAGGGTGTTTCTATGTTAAGAAGGCACAAAAACTATACCCTTTTCTAGTGCAGCTAGGAGACATCAGGGCAAGAGATGGGATTCAGAGCTAGAAGATCTTAAATCAGATACAACTCTGGTTATGAATATTTAAATCTGGGCTTCATCTGGGAAGCGACATCATTACACCATGTTCCTCAGAGTCATGAGGATTAAAGGAAATAATGGATGTAGAAATGCTTTGTAGGCTCTAAGTGCTAATCTGTTATTTGTTGGCCTGACAACTTTCCTTTTCTGTAGTGGAGTCATCTCATGAACATAGCCTTACTCTCCTTTGAGCCAGATTGCCTTGGATAGGATCAGACATTAGTACTATGTATCACCCTCCAGGTTTTCTGACAAGTTTCTTGCCTTCCATAGCACTGTCTGCAGATCAGGTCCATGTATGCTTCCTAGCCTACACTGATGTTGACCTGAAATTCTTGGAGTAATAACACTCTACTTAGCCACACAGCCAGGGAGGAGGAAGAGGAAGGAGACAGGAGCAAAGTAAGGGGACCAAGAGGTTAGAGAACAAAGGGAGTATTAGATAATGCTGTACCAGAGTCAAATTATCTCTGCAGAAGGGAAGCTTTTCTCAAGCTATCCCACACTTAGAAATGGTTTTATTCAGTCCTATAGATCAGAGACCAGGCAGAAAACTGAAACACTGCACCAGGGAAAGGCATGCTAAAGCTAATGGCGGAAGGAAGTTCCTAAACTGGGGAGACAGTGATGAGGACTCCATGCTTCAACAGTGAAAGCTGAACAATGGTCAGTTCTGAGATGAACCTTGTGATTTTAATATTCTCTAACAGTAAGAAGTAACTAGCCGAGCATAAACTGTGTGGGTAGATCTGCCTAAGATCAGAAGAAACTTTTCCATAAGAATAGTGAAAGAAGGCCAAACAGGGACACCATACGCACAATAATTTCACCTTAGTGAAGAGGATTAAAACTTAACCTCAGAAACACCTTATAAAAAATAAACACACAAAACGGTGTATAGAATTTATGTAGAGATGCTTCTAAACTGAGTTTTTCTGTCTGCAGATATATTTTTATAACTTCCAAAAAAGTATTTTAGAAGATCACTTGATCTGCACCAATAGCAATCAATTGCCAATTCCAGACACCAGATTTTTGACTAAGGAAGGAGCCCTATCATTCTTAACTCAATTTGCCATCACCTATATTTCTATCTGGTTTAGCCACATTTTAATGTTTACCATGAAATAGTCTTCCACTCTTCCTTCCACATATGGTGAGCAAAACTATTACAGTTTGGAATTTTCAAATTCCAAACATTCATGGATTGGGGCAGGGTGGTGTGATCAAAGAACAATTTCTCAATAACCTAAACTCAAAAATCCTACAAATGAGAAGAGCTCTCAGAAAGAATTATTGAGAGGGAGAACAATTGTCCAAGGGGGTAGAGCCTCTCTGATGAGCACATCCCACTTTCAATCCTGATGTCAACCATATGCAATCCCCAAAGACACTGCTTTTGTTGGCACAGACTTGATTAAAACTAAAAAAATTAGCAAATCACAAATGAAGGCACACAAATGTAAAAGCAAAATCAGCTTAGAATCCAGTGAGTTTAACAGGCCCAGTACTACAGACAGAACAACAATAAAAAACTATTTAATTAGAACTGTATTAAAATACTGGCTCTGCTATTATTAGCCATATAATATTGGAAACATTCATTTCCATGAACATAATTACCTCAACTTTAAAAAGCGGTGATAGTATCTTTTTCATGTTGTATCACGTGGCTCAGTCTCCCAGCAACAGCTAAATCATCTGGAGGTTTACATTTGACCTAGGATAGGCTAATAAAATGCACTTTTCTAACAATTGGGAAATTTTTCATTGAGAGACAAAGGTTGAAAGTCTTTGGAGTGGAGTAACATTGATACCATTGAAAAGACCATAAACTACTACTTCTGAGATACTAGGGGCTGTTTTTCCCTTGTTCCTCTATAGGCATGCTTACTTCCTTTGATCTGTGAGATACCCAAAGACCCTTCCAGTAACTGTCTACAGATTTTCTGTGCGTGTATGTGCCCTTAGTAGCCATAACTTGCTTTCTGATTCCTTTGATTCTTGTAATAAGAAAAATTTTGAATAAAAAATAGGTATTAGGAAGGAGAATACTACAAGTAAAAATTTCTGAAGTGAGGAATTGCAGTAACCCTCCCGTGATCCTGAGCTGGGAAGCCTACTGTGCAATGCCATAGCAGTTGATTCAACAATTTTCTTGGTTATCCCCATCCATGTGGCTTGGGTGGCATGTGATCTAGGCTGGCTAACTGAATCATCAAATCTTAGAGATGCACTGAAGTAATTAATTCAGGATGGGCTCATGACCTAAGCTGATTCCATAATTCAACCCCAGGACCTTTCAATTTGGGGGAAGAAAGAATATCTCTATCGGTTAATGAGGGGATGGAATGTAACACTTGGAGTTACTAGTGGCAGTCTTGACACCTTAAATAGAGAACCTGCCTAAGAAGGAATCAACACAGAGAAAAGCATAACCAAGAATTAAGGGGAATGATCCTTTGCTTGAGAACTTGGATCCAACTGAGCCTGAAACATTATCTTGATACAAGTCTCTGGGGTCTTCCAAATTCTTTGTAAAAAGAATTTCTTCCTTTGATAGCCTAGATAATCCTATGGCCTAGATGATTCTATGACCTATTAAAAGCTTCTGGCCACTGATGCAATGCTGGCTGAAGAAACTTAACAGTACTATAGCAGTTTAAATTTATGTACAACTGCTATATTTGAAAACAATGTCTAGGAGGTTTTTAATTATATAGAGGATTTTTCCTTTTTTTTTTTTTTTTTTGCCTTCAGTCCCATTGCCTAAATTCCTTGGTAAAACTTGATGTACTTGACTTACCCAACTCTTACATAGGTGATTCCATAAAAAAGAAGGTCCATCGCTTCTGGACAACCCTAAGGTAAGAGGACATACACCAGCCTGTCTTTCTGCTAATATACTTGCTGGGAGTCACTCACTAGACAAGTGTTCTCTCACCTGGTCAGAACACTGACTTAACTTTTTTGAGGAATGAGGATCACAGACTGTCAGGACATCTTTACCATTTACTTGGTCATATTGGTGAGAATCTATTGACTTAATTGCCCTCTTGCTGGAATGCTTTATTTTGTTCCCTGTTTCTAACAAAGACAAGTGGTTGCCTTAAAGCTTGCTTATATTTTATCTGTATTAAGTGGTTCTATTTCTATTCTCCACTTATCTAGGAGAAAAAGAATCTGTTCCATTTCCCACCTCTGAAATTACAAAATTTGTTTCTAATTCTACTAATACAGACTTATGGCCTAGATTTTTCAGGCATAGAAGCCAATAAATTCCCTTTGGCTCAAACCAATTTGAACTGAATTTTCTATAACTTACTACCAAAAATGTCTCAACTGGGGCACCTGGGTGGCTTAGTCAGTTAAGCATCTGACTTCGGCTAAGGTCATGATCTCACATTTCGTGGGTTCAAGCCCTGCATGGGGCTCTGTGCTGACACCTTGGAGCCTGGAGCCTGCTTCAGATTCTGTCTCCGTCTCTCTGCCCTTCCCCCACTCATGCTCTGTATCTCTCTCTCAAAAATAAATGAACTTAAAAAAAAAAAAAAAAAAAACCTCAAAAAAAAAAAAAAAAAAAAGTCTCAGGGTGCCTGGGTGGCTCAGTCAGTTAAGCACCAACTTCAGCTCAGGTCACAATGTCACAGTTCATAAGTTCAAGCCCCGCATCAGGCTTTGTGCTGACAGCTCAAAGCCTGGATCCTGCTTCAGATTCTGTGTCTCCCTATCTCTTTCTCTAAAAAAAAAATAAATAAACAAACATTTAAAAAAAATTTTTTTAAAGTCTCAACACAGCATCTGACCCACACCATTAGCCTACTTTTTTTTTTTTTTTTTTTTAAATAAAATTTTGTCAGGTGCAGGTCTTTTTTTTTTTTTTTTTTAATGTATTGTCAAAGTGGCTAACATATAGTGTGTAAATTGTGCTCTTGGTTTTTGGAGTAGATTCCCGTGGTTCATCGCTTACATACAACACCCAGTGCTCATCCCAACAAATGCCCTCCTCAATGCCCATCATGCTATTTCCAACAACATCGATGGAACTGGAAGGTATTATGCTGAGTGAAACAGGTAATTCTTTTTTAATTCCAGTTTATCTCATGACTTTATCCAACTCTAAGTTCAAGAAGCCCTCTCCTTTCTACCAGCAGATGAAGAAATAGGGAAAGAACACCTGAGAAAACTTTATGGGCAGATATACAACATTTCTGCTCACATTCTACTATAAGAACTCAATCACGCTGTCATACCCAACTACAAAAGGATCTGGAAATGGTAACTATGTTGGTACCTAAGAGGAAAAGTAGAACATGGATTATTGTGAGCACGGACACTCAGCCAAGGTATTAATGAACTTTTAAGACATCATCCACCTTAGGGACGCCTGAGTGGCTTGGTTCGTTAAGTGTCTGACTTTGGTTCAGGTCACGATCTCAAGGTTCATAGGTTTGAGCCCCGTGTTGGGCTCTGTGCTGACAGCTTACAGCCTGGAGCCTGCTTTGGTTTCTGTGTCTCCCTCTCTCTTTGCCCCTCCCTCTGCTCACACTCTGTCTCTGTCTCAAAAATAAACAAACATTAAAAAACATTTTTAAGAAGAAAAAGAAATTCTCCATCTTCTGTTACATGAAAAGATCCTTCCCATCTATTCCCACAGCTTCTGGTTTAGAGACAAACTATAAATCCTAATTAAATACACTATAATCTACTTAAGTGCAGAAACTTTTTATAACTTTATTCTCATAATGTTTAAATATAGAGAGTACACGAAATATTCTAGTGAAATCACTGGACTAGTCAAGTCTCTAGTTCCACCTATCTTAAATTATTCAAGTCTAAAATTATCAGTGGTTTCTTAAACACCTCCCACAATGCCAAGTTGCTGGCAAGAAATGGTTACCTAGCCAGAAAAGTTATTCTAAAACTTAGGGCTTTCTCTTTTCCTCTTTCAAAACCAGAGGCTTTCATGACTAATACAGAGCTTAGTACATAGTAAGCACTAATTATAAATATGGTGAGTAAGCAAGTGAGTGAGTAATTGAGTGAACTAACGGGCTACAGACTCAGGAGTTTTATAAATCAAGCAAGTTTGCTATTCAATCATTCAAGCATTTGGAAATCAGTAACTTCAGGTGTTTTTTTGTTTGTTTTTGTTTTGCTTTGTTTTGTTTAACCTCTAATTCTCTTGTAGGTTTCTGGCCCTGATCCAAATGAGTCTAACTGACTCATATTGACCTATTTCATCTAACACCTAGTGTTTCCTGGTAACCTGGTAGATGATAAAGATTCCAGTTTTAGTCCTTGACAGAACACTAACTTACTCTATGCTTTTGAGCAATTCAGTACTTCCCAGGACTGCGACCTCCCCTTCCTTTGAGCCACAGCCCTTATGTGTCACTCAGTTGAGACTTTCCTAAACACTAGCTATACCAGCTCACTGTCTTGTGTTGGTGTCATCTTTCAAATGGTTACATAACCTCTTCCTCTGGGAAGGGCTTCTCTTCTCAAATTGGTTGAGAACAGTGTGAGAGTCCATATGTTCTTTGCTATTTCTAACAGTCACTTTTGCCATACACAAAGGAGAAGCAGATAAATATTCCTGAGATTCACCAATGAATCTGTTCCACATGCAGCAGACACTAGTTCTAACCATGTTTCAGGTAGAACGCTGAGCTACATTAAGTCATAGCCCCTGACATCAGAGAGCATCATCTAGTGGGGAAAGAATGATATTAAATATCTATTATGCAATGTAATAAGTGTTATAGAAGAATATAAAAAAATAAAGGAGTATATAAAAGAAATGAAAAAAATTAATAAACTGCATAGGTTTAACAAACCCAACTCCACCACTTATTGGCTGTGTGGCCTTGGCAGAGTGCTTAATCTCTCCTACCCTCAGCATCCTCATTTGTGAAATTTTAATAGTAACAATATTACCTCATAAGGTTGTAAAGAGGATTAAATGTATTAACATACATAAAATGCTTAGAACTGTGCCTGATCTCAGTAAATATCTAGTAAATGTCATCTATTACACTCATTAGTTATTATGACTGTTCCTTGTAAAGTACAATGAAGATATGGTAAGTGATGCATAAATTGAGGCATATTTGAAATGAATACATATTTTTAGATTCCAAAAGTGAAATGGCTCTGGGGATCCTGGGTGGCTCAGTTGGCTGAGCGTCTGACTCTTGATCTTGGCTAAGGTCATGATCTCAGTTTTGTGGGTTCAAGCCCCATATTGGGCTCTGCACTATCAGTACAGAGCCTGCTTGAGATTCTCTCTCTCTCTGCCCCTCCCCTCCCTGCTTACACTGTCTCTCTCAAAAAAACACTTTAAAAAAAAAAAAAGTGAGACACTTCTAGAAGTATTTTAAAAGGCCATTTGTATATCTCCAAGTATTATTATTTACTGAATTAGAATTCTGTTGCTCTATTCTTAGAACTCAAATGAATCCAGTATACACTATGAAAACTCAGTTTGTACTGACCAAGTACACTCCACTCATCTGTTTTTAAATGGATCTGGTAAGAAACAGAATTACTACTTTCTGAACTATTACTGCAGCATACTAACTCATGAAGCCTTCCAGTTACCAAGAGAGTGGACTGCTCTCTTTGCTGTTTCTTTGAGTTTCAGAGATTCAAAAGTGAGATTCAGAGCTGAGTTGTCTGTAGAACTGGCAGACTGGTGACACTGCTGGGTATCTATTCATATGATTTTATGGTATAAGGTTGCAGTTAGGGGAAGAATTTAGTGCAGGGAGGCTTGAGTCAATGGCAGAGGAGAGAATTAGATATGGAGGGAATTGCTTAGCATCTGTCTCCCTGCCAGCCAAAGGGACCAGTGTTAAAATCCTATAGAGAGAAACGGAGTTCAGAAGCCAGAAGATCTGATAAAGTATAGGTGATATTCTGGGAACAAAATGTGCTTCTTCAGATTTTATGAAGCAAGACAGAATTGGAGTAAGTGCCATCTTCATCCCACCAAGCCCAGCGCCAAACCCAGGTTCCATTGCCACACTCCCAGTGTACTTGGGAGTTCTCTCCTAGCACAGATAGCATCTAACCCCCTGAGCCACACTGTAATGAGAGTCAGGGTGGGACAACTGCAGAGCCAGTCAGAACCACAGCTAGAAAGCAGAGAAGGTCATGAGCATGTGTCTATGTGCTCAAACCCTGGGGACTCCCAGAGGAAACTAGGGGAAGCTTTAAAAGGGACTATAAATCTGTAAAATGGGAATAATCTACATTTACTGGGGGAGAAAACAACTTTAGTAGAAGTAGGCCATTTTTACTAGCTAGTAAGAAGCAAGAGTAGGATTCAAATTCACTTCTCAGTCCAAGAACCCATTCCCTTTCAGAATATCATACTGCCAAATTACTTTATATTGTGGCCATGGCACCATTATAGCTACTTCTGGGGAAGGCAACAGAAAAAATAAAGTTGTAGACCTTCAAGTTAATTACTACAATGTCTACTATTTCTGCTATTTTCAGGAGCACACAAACACATACCCAACACCCACCCCACAGCACTTCGTCTTTTTATACCAGAGGAAGTGTGCCTTAATCAGGTAATATTCAGTAAAAACCCAAGATAGAGGATCATTTCCAAACTACCCATTTAGCCAAGAGGAAGGCTAAGAAGTAAGCCACATTAAGACGAAAGTGGCTATGGTAGTGAAAAGACAGAAGTTACATCTTACGTGTGCTTCTCCAAATCTGAATCCCTCCATCCCCAAATGGTAGGGATGCTTAATTAAATCCATATTTTTTAAGCACTCCAATCTTTTTTAATGTCATTATTTTTCATCTTTTGCATCTGGGTAAATACTCCTATTTTGGCACAAGAAAGAAAAGGCGGGTTCCAGAAACCATTCTGCTGCTAGGAGACCTAACGGCCTGAAAATGAATTTTTGACAAATTGAAGAAGCCACCTTCTTGCCCTGCACCTAGACAGTAAGGCATTTCATAAAGTGGCTTTATCCCTTCCACCACCACCCCCAACCCCCGCCTGCTCCCCAGCCCAGCCCAGACCACATTGTTCAGTGCTCTCCCTGGAACATCTGATGCCCAGAACACCGCTATTTCAACGTGCCTTGGAATCATCCAGGACGGTTATTGTGACTAAAACAGATTTTTAAAGAGAAGGACTTCAGTTATTTAGATTTATATCCCCCAATGATCGGTGCTGCTTTGCTAGTGAAAGCTATTTCTCTGCTTTATTCAGCATCATTCTTTTATGCTGACTATACACACTGTGACTGAAAAGACTCCTTCCAAATATGGCTCCAAACAGTTGATTTAAAAGATTTAGCTATGGTCTTGCAAGGTTAAGTATTTCTATACACTCAGCTTTAATTTGGAATTATATCTTCATTTGACTCAAGAGATTCTCTTTAACTTCATGATTATAAAAGGCCTCCACTCTCCCATATGTGCCCAAATTAAGCCAGGAAGGCTTGAAATTCACCACCATATGGAATTAGTTTGTCCTTCCTCTGGGTTCCGACAACACTTCAAACTTGTCTTTGCTTTTATATTTACTAGGTATCATAATTATTTATACCTTTCTTTCCCTGTAGCAATACATACCTGAAATATATTTTAGGCATCTTTTTATCCCCAGAGCCTAAACAGTGCTCGGCAATTACCTAACAGGTATCCAGTATAGAGACTGTTGAATTGGAATTGTACGTGTCCATGATAACCACTTCAATGCCCTCAGGCACTGGTCATACTACCAGATCCTATTTCTTGTCCATTTATACCTCATGCCCACCCCTTCTCTTTACTCCATGAACTACTGCCTGAAACCATGAGAATCAGTTCTAAGAAGTACGACAGTGAGAAATGTTTACAAAGCTAATGGACATGTATTGAGATGTCCCTGCTTCTTTATCTATATATCCCATCTTTCCCCATGTTTATTCAAACTCAAGCTCTCCGTTACCTATACTAATAAAGGGAAGCTAAAGTACACATAATTTAAAACAGCATATCATCTAAATAATCCCCTTGTCCTTTTGGGAAAAGTGTCATACACAAGCAAGAGCTCTGACTTTAGAGACCTAAGGCTAACATCACATTCCTTATTTATAACATGACCCTGGATAAGTCACTGAACCTTTCTGAAACTCAGCTTCTTCACCCACAATGCTTACTTTTCCTAGCCACAGGACTAGCATCTATATTATACAAGTTTTTCTATATTCTTCAAATCCTAAAATGCAAAATACACATCTAAGACTGTGTGAATATTACACTTGAAAGATTATCTGATGGCAAGGAGTGATGAGTAAACTGGCATCAGATTACTAATTGGTGTCTGCCAAGTAAATGTTCAAATAAGTTTACAGTTCCCAAGACTAAACTAAGTGACGTGAAAAGGCAGTCCAGCTACTTATTAGGTACAGGGATAGCTGGTTAAGGTTATAAAAAAGCCATGATTGATCCACTATGTGGCTGGTTCCTCTGCAGATAATCAAGAGTTGACTAACTCACAGCAAGGGCACAAGATAGCACCTTGCACCACCGTTACCCATATGGTGGAAAACGAAGGGTGCTTGTGCCAAATGCAAATCCAATTAAAACTTGGAAAGGTTGCTCCGTTATCACATTTGCAGCCATAATTAAATTTGCGAACTGGGAAGAGCTGCCAAGCTTGCTTCTCTGTTTTGGAAGGTGGGACATCTGTTAACATTAGTACGGACATGGAGCATGGGGAGTAAGTCACAAAAATCCTGCTTCAAAATGAACATTCAAAATAAACGATTTTAAGATTCTGAATACTAAGTCTTCTATTGTTTTATGTGCCTCGGTTTCCCGGTTACCTCTTCTGTGATTTTTTTATATACAAATGACTCTCCCCCACCATTGCTCCTTTCCAAAGTCAAAAATTTTAAGGATTAGAATTCATATCTGACCACAATTTCAACAAGGAAGTTTATCTATGATCAGAATTAGGCATTTTTAAGGACCCATGATACTCCAATGGAGCCACTAGACACTGCTGTAATTACATGTGACTTGATTCAACCACCTATAGCAGGCAGCAAAACTGGAGGGCTCTGGAGCATGCAGTTAATATTAATGTATTTGCATAGTTTGTTATAGATGACATAAAAGTTCATATTCACAAATTATCTTAACCTGGACAGTAATTTTATATAGTAGTTGTACTCTCATTTTGCAGAAAAGATTCTGAAGCATTAAGAGAAATGCTGATAATCTCACAAATGGTAAGGAGGGATAGAATGGTTTAATAATCGTACTCTACATATATGTATTTCCTTTATAAGCTACATAAACATGTCAAGGAGCCATTCACCTCACCCCCCATAAAGAGCTAAATGTTTTCTTCCAAACAACTTTTCCAGGATTATGACACTCAAGTCCACTTTATATCTATCAGGATGAAACCCTAACCTGAATGAGAACCAAAGCAACCCTCTCAAAATCGCATCGACAAATTCTGGACTATGAAGAAAACCAGAAAGCACTTGGGCCCTGACATGTATCGTACCAAAAGGGGAAGGAGGAGAGTGTGGGAAAACGAGCTCTAAGCTGGGAGGCTTGAGTTCTCATCCTAATGGCACGCCCTTGGCTAACATACTTCATTTCAGTATTGTTTCCACAAGAGAAGGAAGACATGTAGCTGGAGGAGATTCCCCGTAAGCTCTTTTCCAGGCTTGAAAACTTCATGACTCCTGTGAAGGACATGGAGCTGGAGTTGCTGCCTTCTGTCTTCCTGATGTACTGACAGATCTGAGTTTGAATGATG
This sequence comes from Panthera pardus, assembly GCF_024362965.1. Taxonomy (NCBI): domain Eukaryota; kingdom Metazoa; phylum Chordata; class Mammalia; order Carnivora; family Felidae; genus Panthera; species Panthera pardus. The sequence goes on from NW_026526876.1 coordinate 42,512,044, forward strand.
CTAACCTCATGTACGTTTCACACACCAACATCTCCCCTATGGGAATTCAGCCCCTAGACTCTCTCACAAATCACAATGCATCTTAAGTGATCATCAACCTAGGTAAAGGAGCAAACAAATTGCCTTTGCAGTTAATGACGTGACAGCAAGAGACCTCAGAGCAGCAATTTATATAGAAGGATTTTCAAAAGAGAATGCTGTGTACTAGGGCTGTGCAGGGGATTTTAGTGGTCATTTTGATGCAGGCAGGCCAGCCGGGTCTGAGGACCCCAAAGGACCCTGGCTATGTACTGCATGGATATCAAACATGAGCCAGCAGGAGATGAAAGCAGAGTTTAATTAAGGTGTAGAGAGAGCACAGATACAGATGGTATCTGGGAGACTCAGAAAGGAGAGAAGAGTCCCATCTTTGTTTTGGGCCCAGAATTTTTACTGAGGATTGTGGTCTGGTGTACATGTCCTCTCAGGCATCCAGGAGCCTGTTAGAACAAGGACAGGGCCCAGGTGTCCTTCATAAGTCAATTATTCCTTGGACTCAGTGGCTCTTGGCATTGAGGTGTCTAGAGTCATTGGTCTAGAATGTGCATATGAGGTCATTCTCACCTGGTCCTTCCTGAGATGTTATCTCTTCTAAAAAGGTCATTAACTCCTTGCCCCTTACCAGAAGGACATATACTATATGCATTCTGAGGCAGGTGTAAAGTGGGGGTGCAGGTCCTTGCAAGAATGGAATCAGGAAAAGGAGCAAAAAGCAGGTTTTTATGGAGTCCTTCAGTTTCCCTGTCTCAATTGAATTTTATATGAAAGGTGGCTTAAATATAGAAAAAAAAATTCTGAGAACTTATAACTAAAATCTAGCCCTCCTGTATGTTTATAGACTGAATTCACTATATAAGATTAGTGAATTCTAGAATTTTGTATTTACATGCATTTGTGTGTGTGTGTGTGTGTGTGTGTGTATGTGTGTGTGTGTGTGTGTGTGTGTGTGTGTGTGTATAATGTAGGAAGATGGAAACTAGATACCAATAACACTGTGGGATAATTTGAAAAGCCAGAATTTTCCAGAGAGCTTAGTGTTTCGAACCTAAAAGTAGAATACTGTAAGAGTTTGTAGTCTGTGAAAGATCTTCACACACGGCTTTGTTTGATCCTGACTGCAACTCTGTGAAGAAGAAAGGGTATTTTCCCCATTTGATAGATAATGCTAGGGGAGGGTATTAAGGGTTGTGCCCAAAGTAACAATTAAAAAGTCTATTATGCATTTGAAGCCACCAGAGCACATGTCAAAAGCCCACAAAATATATAACTTCTTTTCATATGGCTGTTTCAGATAACCACCAAAACTTAGTAAGTCAAACAGCCCCATTACTCAAAAGGCAACCAGATAAAATAACTGAACGTTCAAGAACATAAGTATCAGTAGAGGTAGCATTCAGTTTTTCTGACTCCCTTGCAAGTAATCAGGACAATGTAATATGGTAGCATTTAGGTCAGAGTTTAGCTTATTAAAGGAAAAATTATTTCAAATATATGTGAAATAATCAAACTATATGATGAAATCATTTTTCCTTTTGAGTATTTTCTTCTTTCAGTTTATTATATATGTGTCAGTAACATTTATATAGAAATTATAGTCAAGTGCAATTTACCAAGAAACATTATTCCAATATTATATGAACTTAACCTTCTAAAAGCCTCATGATACATAATCTGTTGTCCTTTCAACATTTTACCTAGCTAACCTTACAAGGCATCAAAACTCACCTCAGTCCTGGAATCCTTTTCTGACCTCTGTTGTTTCCATCACAAATTTATTTGGTAATTTTCTGTCTACCCCCCTGGATTCCAAACTCCTTGAGGTAGGGGCCTATCGGTCTTTGTATCCTAGTCTCTTATTACTTTTAGGTGCGCAATAAGTGAGAATGACAAATGAAAGCAGGAAATGAGAGATATGATCCAGGTAACATACTGGAGAATGTGCAATACCACCACGTTATTATTTGAGCTTTTTGGCCGATATTGTAGAATGTCCAACAGAATGTCTACTTCACATTTAAATTAAACACAAACTGCTTTCTTGGGAGAGACCCTCAAAACCAGGGGCTGGACAGGGCCTCCAGGAACCAGCCGGTCCAACCCATGCACATAGACAAGTGAGTATCTAAATAATCTAGGGGGTTTGCTGTTTCATTTAAAGCCTCATATGTTTTTCTCTTGAAACAGGAAAATAAAGAGGGCAAAATCTGGATGTAGAACTGTTTCCCATCCAAAAGAATCCTGCTTCCTTGCCCTGATCCTTGAGAGTCCTTGGAAAACTGCCACTTACAGAAATTTGTTCCTGTTCATATTTTCTTCTCCAGTCTTCCATTAACATAATCTCTTCCTCCCTCACACACACTTTCAACTACAGAACAGAATGTCCATTTCACACTGTTCAAAATCTCTGTCTCATTTTTCAGTGCTAAAACGATACAGTACCCTGCAGCTTTTCAGACACTCATTCTTTTAAAGGCATTGGCTGAACCAAGTTCATTGGCTGTGGGTTTAATAAACTCTCCCGGGTGCTGATATCTTTCAGCCTGTCAATTTAAAAACCCTTTCTTGAGCACTATAGATCACTGCAGAGACAGAAGTGCACTCACAAAGAGAGACAGCAGGAAAACACCAGAAGGCAAAGAAAGCAAATGAATGGCTCAAAGGTTGCCACTGATGAAGATAATTAATAGCCCAGCTGTAAATAAAATCACTTTAAGAATGCAAAATGAGATACCACCATTAGAAAGAGGTTGTTTACTTTCTGGCACCTTCAGGGATAATGAATACAATATACATTAAGAATTACCCAAGATGTCCATTTAAAAATTCTTAGATATCCTCCTAAGCACTCAAACCACTGCCTAAAAGACAAAAGATACCAACAGCTAGCTCTATTAGTGCTCTTGTTATTTCATTTTAGGCTCACATAATATCCAGACCAGTTAAGTCCAATCTTCCTTAAAGATAACACGTTTCCTTCTCTTTTAAATTTGATCACATTCTCTATATAACATACTTGGCAAACTGCCCGCATATGGTCCTGCATTGCCTTTTAGTTGTGTATGTTTAAGTGTCTTGTCTCACCCAACAAAATCAAACTACTTGAGGATAGAAATAATGACTTCTATTTCTCTTGTCTAACCCACAACAGCTGGCATAGTAAAAAAGCACAACACAGGTGCTCTACATAAACTCTTTGATAGGAATAAAAAGAGAAACTTGGGAGATTGAGAAAGTTTGATTCTTTCATTCCTTCTGGACTTAACAGAAATGCTATCTCAGAGCTTTCTCAACTCATGCATTATTGATTTTTACAGGTGCCACCTTTTTCAAAGGAGATATGGGGCAATAACAGCCAAACACAGTGTGTTACTCTAATCAGCAACAATTTCGGCCCTATCCTAATCAGAAACCATTGTGCAGTTAGGATGGGTCCCATAAATGACAATCATCTCACCATTGTTAAATGGTGAATGCACCATAATATCATCAAAGCAGAAAACTGCCCCAAAGCATTCTCTTAAGTAATCGTACTGAAAGATTAGGCACCAGCAGGTAATTTGGCCTGATCTTTCTCTGGAAAAACTTAGAAGAGACTTGAAGTTGAATAAATCACCATGAGCAATTGTAAGAACAAATCACCCAGGGCAATTTGATATCTTTCTGTCTTCACACACATGAGGAAGATCATTTTATAGTCATGATTTTCCTATCATACTCTGGGCTCTGTAGTTCTGTTAGAGTGAATAATATTCTCCTTCCCCCATCAAAAACAGTGTGCTTGAATTGATTCAAACATAGGGTTTCCCAGAAATAAGAGAGATTTACACAGGATTAATTGCTTTCCCAGTCTCCTGAATGATATCGAGATTTTGGACCCATCCTGGAAATAGGTGTCCTGTCATGACAGCCAAAAAAAGAAATCAGAGTGTGATAAAAGACATTTTAGAAAAAGAGCAAGGCCAAGAACAGATAGAGTATGAGAATACTCTAATAATTTTTTTTTAATTCATCATTGGAGTTCCCTGGAGAACTGTATTATTAACTTATTAAATCTATATGAATTAAGCACCAAGATCTGCAAATAACTATGCTGAGAAATTCAAGGCATTCAGAGCTAAAAGATCCATCCATGCCCTTGGGGTGCCTGGGTGGCTCAGTCGGTTCAGCCTGACTTCGGCCCAGGTCATGCTCTCACAGCTCATGAGTTCAAGCCCCACGTCAGGCTCTGTGCTGACAGCTCAGAGCCTGGAGCCTGCTTCAGATTCTGTGTCTCCCTCTCTCTCTCTGCCCCTAATATATAATATATATATATATTGTTGCAGTAGGCTTATCCTATACTTCAGTGTATCTGTACAAAGCTCAGAAGATTCTTAATAATTAATCCAATTTGGAAGAGCCTCCATTAAATTGTAGGTTAGTTGAATGAGACAATCTGCACATGGAATGGCAAGTGCACAATTAGGAAACTCATGTTCATTCATCTGGTTTTGAGGAATAAGTAAGATTTCCACAGTGAGAAATATAAAGTGTGAGAATATTCCGAGGTAAGGGAACAATCTGAGCAAAGCACAAAGGCAAGAAGTCACAAAGCATATCAGGAGAGAGAGGGAAATCAGTCTAGGAAGGCATATGGAAGCTGGAATACAGGTCTTGATTGACCAGATAAGGAGTTTAGCCTTTAATCACCACTAGGTGAGACTAGGAAACAACTGATAATTTTCCAGAAGAATAGCATAATCCAAGTATTACTTATGAAGAATTATTTAGCAAACAGGAGTTTACAAAATGAATTGGATTAGTGTGGGGGGGGGGGAGTGGAAGCTTATAAACAAGGGAGTGGCTATTGTAATAGCTTAAGCAAAAATGAGGAACTAAACCAGAGAGTGGAGGGGGCGGGGACAGGGCAGGAAGGGCTCTAACAAAGTGGATCTTAGAGTGAAGAAACTTATAGAACTTGGTTACAAATCATGGATGGAGGGAAAGGGAGAGGAAGTAGGAAGGTGAAAGGCATTGCAAAGCCATATAGCCATGGAAGAATGAAGGTTAACTAGAAACAAGAGAATTCGAAAATGGAGCTAGTTTGTCAGTACAGGAGTAGGATTGCAGATGCTGATTTCATCTGTTGAGTTTAGATTTACTGAGTTTAAAGGATTTGAAGACTATCAGAGCAGAAATATCTGATATAGAGATGGGGTGCCAGGAAGGTAACCTAATTGAGTACAGCAGGCCATGGATAGGACAATCAAAAGTCTGCAGACACTCTTAACCATACTATCTAGCAGCTGTGCTCCTTGGTATTTAAAAAGTTGAAAACTTAAGTCCACACAAAAACCTGTACACAGATGTTTATAAAAGCTTTATTCATAATTTGCAAAACTTGGATACGACCAATATGTCCTTCAGTAAGTGAATGGATAAACTGTGGAACATCCAGACAATGATTATTCAACATTAGAAGGAAATAAGCTATCAAGAAATGAAAAGACATGGAGGAAACTTAAATGTACATTACTAAATAAAATCAGCCAATCTGAAAAGGCTACATTTATGACTCTATAAGATATTCTAGAGAAGCCAAAACTATGGAGAGACTAAAATGGATCAGTAGTTGCCAGAGCTTGGGAAAAGGGAAGGATGAACTGACAAACTATAGTGGGTTTTTAGGACAGTGAAACTACTCTGTAGGATACTATAATTGTGGATACACATCATTATACATTTGTCCAAACCCAAAGAATGCTCAACACTAAGTGTGAACCCTAACAGAAACTATGGACTTTCATTTTTCTTATGTTACCATTACCCCTAGTCCTCCACACAAATGCACATACTCCTGGGGAGTAGTACATCACATTTCTAATGAATTTTTCTAACAAAGAGCAGGAAAGAGTATGCAGACTGAGAAAAGGGAGGATTTAATTGAGAATCTTCTGAAAAGGAGGTAGGCAGGAAGGCAAGGGGCAGCAATGAGGAGATCCACTTCCACAAAGATTCTCCTATGTATGAAGATAAATACTTTCTTTGTTAGAATAGATCTTAGCTGTTGATGAAGTTGTGGACTGCTTGGGACTATCATAATTGCTGCCAGGGGTATAACTTAATACAGCTGCTTTGGAAAATTGCTATTATCTACTAATGCTAAATATATGGACACACTATCATAACTCAGCAATTCCACTCTTAAGTACACATCCAATAGAAATGTGTATGTGTGTGTGTTCACCAAAAATACACGTATGAGAATGTTCGTTGCAACACTGTACTAGCCAAAAACCAGAACTCAAATGCCTAACAACAGTGGCCTGCATAAATGCACTGTGGCACAGTAACAGATATGATGTAGTGATGAGAAAGAATGAACTACTACTATATACAGCAACCTAAATGCTTATGACAAGCCTAACAGTAAATGAAAGAATACAGATGCAAAAGATGCCATTTATATAAAGCTCAAAAACAGGTAAACATATTCTACAGGAATTAAAGTCAGGAGAGTGGTAGATGTTGGAAGGAGGAGTGGCTGAGACATAGCATAAAAAGTATTTCCAAGGTGCTGATAATACTCTCTTCATCTGGGTAATGATTACAAGAGTATGTTCACTTACTAAATGCACCAAGCTGTACATTTACGATTTGTGTTCTAAAATTGAACATATACATAAAGAAGCTTTACAAGTTGTATAGGATTGGAGGATTAGGGCTGATTTTTAATTCAGGATATCAGAAAATGCTCTATGGTAATTAGAAACAGATTTGATGGACTTCCTTGTTTAGTCTAAGTCCTACACATTTTAGTATTTACTTTGATCTATGACATAATTAAAATGTTCTGTTGATAAAGGGGAAAACATTTCGACTTTACAGAGAAGCTTCAATAAATTGATTCTGTTTTTAAGTTGGTAGAATCACTTTCTTTGATATTAACTCACTTATTCTAGGCATGTTCTGAGAACTGAGAGCTGAGGCTAAAACAAAATACAAGAACAAGACTAGCCTAGATTTAATGGGTTGGGGAATTGGGAAGAATGGATTTGGGTCACAAATGAAAGCTATCAGCCTGAAGGGAAGTGAAAAAATCACTAAATGTCAGTTCATTCCATGGTGGATTGTTTCCATAGCATGGCAGTTATCGTGTTCGCCTGACATGGTGGATATAGCTCAGAGTCTGAAATACACAGCCAGAGTCTCTGCAGGGAGCCCTCTCCTAGCACTCAGGGTATTTGGCATGCAAAAGATTTCATATGAGCCAGCATAATATAGGTTAGAGATGAGATAACCTCCCCTTCACCCTCCTCCCACACACCCACACACACACTTTGATCGGTAGTGGCTGCCTGGACCGTGGTGTCAGGGCAGATTCTGAGCCAATATGCAGTTTCAGCAGAAGAGAGTCCTACGATGGCTCATCTATGTTTATTATGACGGTAAAAGGAAGAAATATAAGGTGACCAGCTCATCTCAGTTTGCCTGAGATTCTCCTGATTTTAGTACTCTGCATTCCAGGGTACCAGGCAAACCAAGATAATTCTCTCTCTACCAGGAAATAGTTACCTGCTTGCCTTCCATGGTCTAGTTCAAAGAGCCTAGTATATGGAGAAAAACAACTTAAGCTGGTTACTTCTTTTACACAACTAATTTATTAGATACTTTGGAAACACCACTTTGTCTCTCAGAATCTCAGGTTTCTTGTATTAACTAAAGAAAAGAATATCTACAGGATGGTATGAGAGGGAGGACAAAAAGAAACAACAGTTAGAAGATAAAGAGAATTACAGGTCATAGTGTGGAATCTCAGTAAATATTACTAGCTCTTCTTTCTGGAACAGCAAATTTTAATCAGGGCTACAACTAGCACCCTTAATCAGGTGGAGCACCTGTTAATGGCACATCCAAATCAGTTTTCCAAATTATGTTCAGTGATGTCTAATTAACACCCAAAAGGGCACCAGGACAAAGTATGTTTCAGACACTCTGCATAAATAAAGGCAAAGAGCCTCTTTCCTGTGACTTTTCCCAGCTCTTCACTACACCAACATGTGAGGAAACCATCCAAGAGAGGGATATAGTGAGCTACTACTTCTCCCAAACTTAATTAGGAAATTTTTCCCTCTCATGAATCATCTCTTAAGATGAGCACTCTTCAGAATATACCCAATAAAATGTTGACCCACCCCTACTGAAGGAAAAGCAATGCAAACCAAGTTCATGTCTATATGAAAAATGAGTACAAAACGATTTGCTCCTAAAGAAAAATTTGTGAGTGAAAAGAAAAGCAGTGGTCTTGGAGTTAGAGACCAGAAAGCAAGCCCACATTTTTATCATTACTGAGCTTTAGGGCCCCAGTCCTTTCTGCATGCTGGAAAAAAAAAAATTCTAGAAAGTCTCTACTCCCTTCCCAGTATTCTTATTTTTTTTTAAATATTCCCTTGGAAGCAGCATTCTTCAAATACCTTGATATTAAAAAGTTAGCTACAGAATCCATTCGTCACTTGCTTTTTGCTTCCTTGGTTGTTATTTTTAGTTGTTACTTGTATTTCCTTATAAATGGCTTTTCTAGCACAACCTATCATTTATATATATAATATATATTATATATTACATATATATTTATATATGTATATAATATATGTTATATATGTTATATATATATAACATAATATATATATATATAACATATATAACATATATTATATATTATATATATAAATTATGCCACCAGTATCTGCTGACTCTACTTTCGCCTCCTTTGAGCAAGTTCTCTTCTACATCCCAGGACATGCTTTCCCCACTGAGAACATGAGTTTTCATAAAGTACCTCCACATACAGATTGCTTGAGAAAGAAAATATACCTCACAATTACAGGGACCAGTGGTTTCCAGGGCAGTGCAGATAATGCACTCCCAGGTCTTATTTTTACCCCCTGGTAAAACTGCAATGAGGACTCCCCCCCACACCCACCCAAAAAAAAAAAAAAAAAAAAAAAAAAAAAAGCACGATGTGAATCAATTCTTATGACAGTAATTGTAATGAGGAAGGGAAATGGTACAATTTAGGCATTTGACACCTGAAGCTCCACTTGGTAAAAATCTAATCTATTTTTCATTAGAGTGTCCTCACGGAAGATCCCACGAGACAGGCCAGAAGCCCCTGCTCCACTTGCAATCAGATTAGTCCATCTGGCCTCCTGCCATCTCTAAATGCTGTTCTCTGAACAACAGTCACATGCAGCAGACACTCGAGTGACTTTTTTTAGTTTTAGCCAGGGAAGAAAATATAGCCCATTGTGCTGAAATGTCATGCTAACAGTGCATGCAGAAAAGGTGTTGCTTCCATAAAAACTACGGGATGAGTTTGATGGTATCTAACTAAACAACCCCAGAATTCATGCCCTATTACCCTCTTACCAACAAGAGTTCCAAAGGAACTCAAAAGATATTACAGCATAAAATTAATAAAATCCCTCTTTATCTTCAGCAGAGCCTTACCCTACATTCCTTAAAAAGAAATTTTGATAATATTAGGTTATAACACACAGCTTAGTCTCAAGGCCTATGAAGGGTCATCTGCTTCTCACATGCAAGCTGGGATCCAACTGAACCACCCTCTGGGCCAGAGCCCTGACCAATATTCAGGTGCGGAAAGAAAAAGGATTATGGTAAGGTATGGTATGGTATGGATTATGGACCTCCTAACTGGTCCTTATCAGTTTACTAGTTTTAAGGCCTAGAGAAATGGTGGCCAGATTGAGCAGTCTGTCCTTATGTGCACAGCGACCCTACCCACCAGTAAACCTCATCCAATCATTATCTTGGGCTCAAAGTCATGGGTGAGCAAACTACAGCTTATAGGCCAAATTCAGCCCACCATCTTTTTTTGTGAATAAAGATTTGAACACTGCTATACCCATTCACTTACAGATTGTCTGTGTCTGTTCTCCCTTTACAGTAGAGTTGAATAGTTGCCACAAACCCCATGGTCTACAAAGCCTAAAGTATTTACATTCTGGCCTTTACCAAAAATGTTTGCTAATCCTGCTCTATCTAAGCAATTAGATTTACTAATTACACTCCCTGTGAAAAAGCAAGGAAGAGGCTAAGAAGCAAGCAGAGAAGCAAGGACACTTCCTTCCTATTCAACTATCTCATGCTTGTTTCCATTATAAATCAAGCCTAAATCCAATCAAGGGCATAGTTTCCCATTCAGGTCCTTCCATGGAACCACTGGATATACAGATATATGAGTCTTGGTTTACTCTTTTTCATAAGATATTTTTAGTGACACCACAGATATTTTTACATCTGTGATTTGTCTTTAGGACACAGACATGAATCATTGTTGTTTACAATAGACAAAATTGGAGAAATGTCTGTCTATACAATAGGCAAAGGGCAGATCCACATATTATAACATTAAGTGCAGTGTTTTCTTAAACATTAAAAAAAAAATTATTTATTTTTGAGACAGAGAAAGAGCATGAGCAAAGGAGGGGCAGAGAGAGAGGAAGACACAAAATCCGAAGCAGGCTCCAGGCTCTGAGCTGTCAGCACAGAGCCAGACATGGGGCTCAAACTTGTCAACAGCGAGATCATGACCTAAGCCAAAGTCAGACACTCAACTGACTGAGCCACCCAGGAGCCCCTAAGTGGAGTGTTTTCAAAGAACATATGTTATTTGTATTAAAATTTCAAAGAAGGCAGGCAAACCATAAGAGACTCTTAATTATAGAGAACAAACTGAGGGTTGCTGGAGGGAGGGGGGCGATGAGCTAAATGGGTGGCAGGTATTAAGGAAGGCACTTGTGGTGAGCACTGGGTATTATATGTAAGTGATAATCACTACACTCTACTCCTGAAACTGATAAAAAATAAAATTCCAAATAAAAGGTGGGATATGAAGTTAACATAATCCACATTTTCAAAATTTTAAAAACATACATACATATACACAAGTATATATACATGACATGTTAAAAGGTAGTTACTGAGTGATGTGATTTTTTTTGAACCTGCCAAATTTTCCATAATAAGCATGAGTTACCTTAAACATACTCAAATAGCTTTAAGGCATTGGTTCAAAGAGCTACTTGAAGGGCCAGATTGGAGTGACACAAGTGAGACATTAAGTTTCCACCCATTTCCACCAAGCTTTTGTAAACTTTAATTCTGCCAAAGGATCCCAGAGCTAAGAAAATGTTGAAAACCACTACTGTTTAGCATCTTCTCAAAACTTCTCTGTAGTAGTTTCCAGAGCCTCTTCTGTGCGTGGGTGGACAGAAATGCATTTGTTCCTGAATTCTTGGATTAATGATAAAGGAGGGTGCTGTGAGGTTCAGGCTCTGCTGCTCAAATATTTGAATCCCAAGAGAATGGGACTAGACTAGTATGGAATTCAGAAACTCTGGCATATTGAAATGACGGAATGGGATCACAAAAATACCTTTTCTTTGTGGCCATCTCAAGGGGGAAATGGAAGGAAAGAACAGAGCAACTCATTACTTTCTAACCCTGGAAACCCTTCCCAAGACAAACGAATGACCACTTGCAATAGGTGGTTATATCTGGAAAACTGGACTGCTCCAAAAACTTGGTTAGATTCCATTTTCTCCGTTTTTTTGTTTTTTTTTTTTTGTAATTCTTAAAGTTTTTGTTTTCACTTTTTGCTTTTAATTTTCTTTACAATAGGAAAATATATTTAAATAAATAAATAAATCTCTCAGTGTTGCTTTGATAGGCAGATCTGCCTCAATGAGCTGTCCAAACTAATCCCCAGCAAAGTCACAGATAATGAAATGCATCCTCTGGGTTGACAAGTCAGCGTCGCATAAAATTGAGAAGCAATTTGCCTCTACCACTGCTCTCCGTAGGTAACCATTGCCTCAGGAACATGCCAGCTATGCTAAATGCCATTTCCCAGCACTGGGCTCATAAGCTGACTTCAGAAAGTTTCTCTGCAGCAGCCTGGGGAGGAAGGTCTTTCGGTTTCATGGGTAAAGCAAATTAAATGTTGAGCATCAGGCCAATGCAAACTATTTTGCTGAAGTTCCCATTGTTCAATCATGATAAACACTATTTGTGTATACACACACACACACACACACACACACACACACACACACACACAGATATGCTTTTCCCCCAATCAAGTTTTAACAACCAGTTTTTTTACTCTTAGTGTAAATAATTTGTACTACACGTCAGGATTTCTCAATAGAACTCATCGCTATTTTCTGAGATCCTGACATACAGAAGTTCAATAAATATTTGTTCAAAGAACTCAGAAGTAGATTAACATAGGATGTTTGGTTTGGCTCACCAGCCTTCTTTAGTAGATTCTATTATCTCATTCCAGGTCAAAAGTTATCATGAACAAACTTGCCCAAGAGTGGATAGCACAGAGCAAGAAAGAACCCAAGGCAGACAAAACCCTTCAATCCAAACAAGTAGACAGAATTAAGACGTTCCACCTAAGAATAGCATGGCTACAACCACTAAATATTCAGAAGCAAGAATCTGGTTCCTAGGAGGACAACTAAGCTCAAAGATTAGCTCCTTGTCTTGCATGGTTTACAATAAAATGATTTGAAAGAAATGAAGATACAAGCACAATCTCAGTGCTGTGTGCCAATACATAGAAGAAATTATGCTGAGACTGTGGGCTTTGAGCTGGTTGATTCCTTCCGCCTTAGGTCAAACTTCTGGTACCAGATGTGGTGCTTAAACTCACAAATCATGATGATATGACCTGAGCCAAAATCAAGAGTCGCATGCTTAACTGACTGAGCCATCCAGGCATCCCAAGTATTATAGATTTGGAGGAGAGGAATGCAGAAGGCAACAGAATAGGCAAAGTGTGACCCCTGCTCTATTAACATGGAGTACACTGACTTTAGTTGGGAAGTGCTGAGCATCCAGAAAGAGCCCCCTCCACTTCAGAAGTAAAGACACATTCCAGGACTAAAATAGAGTAAGAAAGAAATAGATCTGGTCTTGCAAATCACAAAGCCAAGACTTCACAGGTTCAAGGTGATCCATCAGTAATTTAACTGCTTCCACAAACAAAACTTCACAGTCTCCAGTGAAAATAAAAGAATCCAGTCTGGTATCACTCAAAATATCCACTATTCAATAAAAAATTAACGTATGTGTGTGTGGGGGGGGGGGAACAATAACATGTAACCAATAGTCTAAAGAAATGTACTCAGAAGTAAACCAGGTATTGTTATTTTCAGACAGGACTTTTTAAATTTATTTATTGTTTAATTTACATCCAAGTTAGTTAGCATATGGTGGAACAATGATTTCAGGAGTAGATTCCTTAATGCCCTTTACCCATTTAGTCCATCCCCCTCCTACAACCCCTCCAGCAACCTTCTGTTCTCCATATTTAAGACTCTCTTATGTTTTGTCCCTTTCCCTGTTTTTATATTATTGCTTCCCTTCCCTTATGTTCATCTGTTTTGCATCTTAAATTCCTCATATAAGTGAAGTCACATATTTGTCTTTCTCTGACTAATTTCACTTAGCATAATACATTCTAGTTCCATCCACGTGGTTGCAAATGGCAAGATTTCATTCTTTTTGATTGCCAAGTAATACTCCATTGTGTATATAAACACCACATCTTCTTTATCCATTCATCCATAGATGAACATTTGGGCTCCTTCCATACTTTGGCTATTGTCGATAGCGCTGCTATAAACTTTGGGGTGCATGTACCCTTTCAAAACAGCACACCTGTATCCCCTGGATAACCTAGTAGTGCAATTGCTGGGTCATAGGGTAGTTCTATTTTTAATTTTTTGAGGAACCTCCATACTGTTTTCCAGAGGCTGCACCAGTTTGCATTCCCACCAGCTGTGCAAAAGAGATCCTCTTTCTCTGCATCCTCACCAACGTCTGTTGTTGCCTACGTTGTTAATGTTAGCCATTTTGACAGGTGTGAGTGGTAGCTCATTGTGGTTTTGACTTGTATTTCCCTGATGAGTGATGTTGAGCATTTTTTCATGTGTCAGAACTTTAAAATAAGTAAGATCAAAACGTTGAACAGTTCACAGGAAAAGAGAGATAAGTGAAGATATTGAGAATTTCTTAAGAGATTTGAACATTGTAAAAAATAAATCGATACTAAATAGAATATCTGAAATCAAAAAAATTTAAAAAGTCATTAGATGAGATTAACAGAAGATTACATACAACAAAAGATCCGTGACCTTGAACTCAGCTCAATGAAAATTATGCAACTGAAGCATAGGGAGAAAAAAGATTGGGGGGGGGGGGGGGGAAACACTAACAAAACCTCAGTTACATGTGAAACAATATCAAGCACTCTAAATTCATGCAACTGGCCAACTTTACTCTAAATTTGATCAAAAATGGCAACTCACAAATCCAGAAATATTAGTGTACTCTAACCAGGATAAATACAAAGAAATCACACCTATGTTGATCAGAGTTGAACTTCTAGAAAACAAAGATAAAGATCCTAAAAATCAACCCCAGGAGAAAAAAAATTCCATTACACACAGGGGAATAATGAAAAAGTGACAGTTGGTATTCTATCAGAAACACTGATGACCAGAAAATAACAGAGTTATAAATTTAGGGTCTGCAAGAATAAAATCCTCAACCAGGAGTTCTGTATCCAGTAAAAAATGTTCCTTAAAAGTACAGGTAAAGTATAGATGGTTTTTTTGGGGGGAGGGAAGGAAGCTAAGAGAATTTATTGCCAACAGACCTCCTAGAAATTATACCCCACCCCAAGTTTTCAGATCTATAGAAAGTTTATATATTAGACCTATTTTTCAAAAATATTTTGTTTGATGTTTCCCTTTAAGTTTTTGTGTATTACATTTTGTATTTTACATAGACCAATCTTTCCCTTCTTTGTTCCAATGTATGAATTAACAGTATTAGATAAGTAAGGATGTGGTTGTGAGACAGATACTAGGTTTCCATTTTCTCCTGGTAACAAGGTAGGTTTTATAATTATTATTCCAATAACTACATACTGTGAAAGTCTTTATTACATCACTACTATTTGAGATGAGGAAACATGTAACTTGCCCAAGATAGGTTTAATTGCCATTCCCATTTTACAGATTGCATAATTATAAATTTGGAAAAATTAGGCAACTTGACCAAGTGAGAAAGACAGTAAGTAAGCTGCTAGCTAAATTAGACTACAGGTTACTGACTCCAGAGCAATGCTGTTAAAGCATTCTATACTGCTTGCATTTATCCTACAAACTTTACTTCCCTCATCTCTAGACTGGAGTAATTACTGACAGTTTCTTACAATATTTGCATATTCATTACATTAAAATATAACACCCTGCCCCCCTCTCTTTTTGTACGTGACAGAAGACAAGGATTTAACTGTACACTAAGTTTTTACATATTTGAGGGTCTGGGTCATCTAGCCTGTTCACCAATCAATCTACCTCTGTGCCAGCAGCATACTTTAATTATAATGGCTTTATGGAAAAGAGTTTTGCCAGTGGAGCATCACAGAAATTGTTCAACTTTCCCTGTACTGTGACCTTTTGATACACTGATGACAAAACTCCATAGGCAGCCTGAGGAAGGTCACACAAAACTCAGCCCTAATAGTGCCAACTGAAGGAAACTGTGCTAGGAGTAGGAATTTGCAGATGTGTGGATTTGAATTCGGCCATTTGCTGTTTTGACCCGCCTCTGACATCTAATCTTCAACAAAGTGACATTTTGTTACTGCATTCAGATTGCTAATGTAGGAGAGATACGTTATCATCATTCAGCTCCCTGGGATAAGAGTAGCAATTGGGCAGCTTAGATTTATTAATGATAGCAAGAGCAAAAGCTCAGAACACATTGCTCAATTCTTGCCTCATAATTCTTGTAAATTTTCAGTCATTATTTCTTTTTCACTCATAAATTTGGTTTTAATAGAAGGGTCATGAATAAGCTTCTGCCTTTCTCTTATCATCCCATGAAAGACCATTTCCCAGGCTGGAATGTAAATGAGGGCATGCAAACCTTGCTCTCTTATAATGGGATTTCTTGACCAATATTTTCTACTCCCCTCTTTCAAAATTATGAACACTTTCCGTGTAAGACAGCCTTTACCCTTATACTTACAAACACTACAAATGGTACTGGGAAGTCAAGTTTACTTTCAGAGCTTTCTAATAAACATTTCATAAAAGCTCATCTTTCCATTAGAAGTCCACATACAGCATGTGGGGTCCCTAGCATGTTCTGACAACTTGGATGCTACTTCCGCTGATATGTCTCACTGTTCTTGTGGAAACAGGATTTTGGTAGTTAAAAATGACAGTTTCCCTGCACCCAAGGCTACCAGGAACAATTCACTTCCAACCTGCTTTTCCTACATCAAAATGATGCAAGATGTAGGATTCTTTTACATTACCACTCTGAGACGATGGAGAGCCCACTGCAAGAGTTAAAGTTGCTTCTCTAATCTCTAAAGTACCTACACATATTTGTAGTATTTATGCTCAGTGTTACAATCATCTTCCAGCTCCTTTTTCCTTTCTCTCCACTTTACCTTCCTTCTAAGCTCTAGGTCTTTTTCTTGTGATCGTGACGTCTTTGTTCCCTGGCCTCTATCAACTTCTTTTACAGTGTGTACCTCCATCCTGCTTCCTACTGTCAATCTTTATCTTTCTGCTTACTCAAATAGAATCCATCCTTCAAGGATGAGCTCCAATGAAGCCATCCTGACTGCTCTCACTCACACTGGCTGCAATTAAGTGTATAGCTTGAATGATGCTACTTGTCACTTAATTTTACCTACTGTACAATATAGAATGTTACAACTGGAAGGAATCTTGAAATCCTCTACTCAGAACAAAAAAAAAGCATAAGGAATAGCTAAAACCAATACATACAGATTTAAGAAGTTCTAATATATCAATAATTACAATGGACCTAAATGGTCAGTTAAAAGACAGATTGTCAGATTGGATATTTTTTCATTTCAAAAAGAAGACATAAAAAGGACAAAATATACACCAGAAAAAACACTTTAAAAGTTAATTTGCATAGAGATAACAAAATCAAAAATATTAAGAGTAAACCTTTATCACTTTGTCACTAACACTGATAAAATGTGAACTCACCTAGAGAGTATAACAGTTCTAAAGTTGTACCATCCTAATAAAAATGCCTCAAAATACCAGCAAAAAACAGTACGATTACAGAAACAAAATGAAAAAAAACATCTCCTTGTTGTGGAGTATTTCAACACATCTCTCACTCATTACTGACATGTCAAGTGTAGAAAAAAAAAAAAAAAACAAAGATACTGAAAATTTGAATACAAATAACATGATTGGCTAATGTACATATATAAATTAGCACCTATCAATTTTTAAGTATATATTATTTCAATGCATACTAGGAACATTTAAAAAAAATTAGCATTTATGAATACTGGCCCTAAGTCTCAAAAGATTTCAAAGAATTGGTATCATACAGATTATGCTTTCCTACCCCAGTGCAATTGAATTAGCAATCAATAAGAAGAAGAATAAAAAAAAAGAACTTCCACATATTGGAAATTTTAAAATACCTCTGTTAAGTAACTGAAAAGTTGAAAAGGAAATCATTATGGAAATGTTAAAAATACTTGGCAAATTATTTATCAAAAGCCTGGGGAATATGGCCAAAGTGGTATTTAGAAAGAAAATGTAGCTTTATATTAGGAAAGGAAAAGGCTGAAATTAGTGAGTAAAGGGTAATGAAATTAGAAAACAGTAATCAAGTTAAAAGAAGAAAACTAAATAGAAAACAAAGTCATCAGAAGCATTACCAAAGACAAACTTAACTCTTTTTAAAGAGATAATCTTGATAATTCTCTGGAAGATTTTTTTTTTTTTTTCATTTTATTTTAGAGAGAGAGTACACACAAGTTGGGGAGAGGGACAGAGGAGGAAAAAGAGAGAGAATCTTAACCAGGCTCCATGCTCAGTGTGGAGCCTGATGCGGGGCTCAATCTCACGATCCTGGGATCATGACCTGAGCCAAAATTAAGGGTCAGACGCTCAGCCAGCTAGGCCACCCAGGCATCCCAATAATTCCCTAGAAGATTAATGCAGGAAAAGAGACAGAAGGAACAAATTAAAATGTAATTTAAAAGGAGGCATGACTATAGTTACATTCTAGATTTTTTAAATGCTAAGAGCATTATGAAAAAAACATGTTGAAAACTTGGATGAAATAAAAATTATTTGTCTAGAATATAACAATTTACCAGAAGCGTGCAAAGTAGACTAGTTCCCTAACTATTCTCAAAGTCTTCACACAAAAGACCACACTCAAGTAATAACGCACAAGATTTTCACCAAACATGCAAGAAACACATGATTTCAAGATTATACATCATCTTCCAGAAAATAGAAAAATAGAAGACACTTTTATATGATTTTTTCACATGTTCAGTTTCTCAATTTATGTATATTATCCAAGCTATTCAAAAGTTTTAAATATTCACACTAAGAAATGGCAATATTGTGTTGACCTTAATATTCCCATCTCTGCTGGTTGTACTGGAAGGTTATATAACAATCTCTTGAATCTACTAAAAGAAATGTATTTTAAAGAAATAGAACAGGGATGCCCAGCTGGCTCACTTGGTAGAGCATAAGACTCTTGATCAGGAGTTTTGAGTTTGAGTCCCATGTTGGTTGTACAGATTACTAAAAAACAAACAAACAACAACAACAAAAAAAAACCTAAGGAAATAGAAAAAGTTATATCCATAAAGATAATGCATTAATATCTCAGCAAACATTTGAAAGCAATTTAAATGTCCATGTAAATAATAACACATTAATGTAATGGAATAATGAAATTTGGTAATAGCCCACATGTTATTAAGCAGCTATTAAAAGAGATAATGATGAACAACTATATACTATAAGAAGTGTTAATGACATAATGTTAAAAGATTATTAATTCAATCACTAACTACGAAACAATATAGCACATCATGGAGTTGAAAGGGCATCTGAAAACCAAGGAAACCAATGATTAGATTAGGATAATGTCATATTAAGTGATTTATATTTCATTGGTTAAACTCCCTTTAATTTTGTTGTGAAACTTCCTTTAATTTTTTTAAAAAGAAATTGTTTTAAGGAATGAGAGATGATGCAAGCTAGCCTTTCAAACCCAGGGACTTTAGTGTCAACATTTATCACAGTGAATGGACTTACTTCAAAGAGGACCACTAAACTTCAAACAAATTTATTAAAGTCAAAGCATTTGGCCACATTTCTATGCTTCTTAGAAGCTCGTCACTACAAATAATTTTCCAGAAATGTTTCCTCCCTTTTCATTTAATCAAATTCATATAAAAACCAAAGAAATAACAAAAGACTTAGTGCTAACTCCATAGGAGATATGACAGGACTAACAGAAGCTCTATGGTTCATAAAGGATAGCTACAGTTCCCCCAAAAAGAGGCTCTTTTACAATTTACCTGCACTCCAGACATTCCTGGAGATAAATTTTGAATTTAATATCTAGGTTACTTGATAAAACCTAGCTGCAGTTGGAAAGAACCAAGAATTGTCATTCAAGGGGATTTGGTCATTGGACTAATGGGCATAAAGACATGAGGGAAGCTGCTAAACATATCCTCACTGAACTAACTTGTTTTAAGAAAATGACAAATTCTTTTCCCAGTCCAGATCAAATTTCCCGGATGTAGAAATATATAGAGGCTGCTAAGTTATAGGGCTCTCTCCACTTGTATTGCTTCCTTCTCCCCACCTCTAAACCTCTTCATTAACTCATAGAAATCCTGTGACCCCTATGTTGAGATAAAACAAGGACAGTGAGATAGGATGAGAAGACATAAAAAGGTGCCCTTACAGTATGGGGCAACCTCTGTGTATGAAAAAGCTCCCCTTAGCTAATGTTTGACTTCGAGCTACTTCCATTATAAAACATCTGCTTCAAAATTGATTGAGAGTGGAAGAAGACTTTGGCTTCAGTGTTGGAAAGTAAATAACCACCCCCCCATGAAATAATCTGTTAAAACTAAGACACATAACAATAATAAAGAGCTAAGATTTGTAGCATTAATAACACTTTACAAAACACCTTTGTGTATATTATTTAATTCCTATAGCAATACGAATAACCATGCTGTAGTTATTCTATGGGATTTATATGTAAGTATCTTTATGTGGGAAAAAGAAATGAGTATTCCATAGTTTTGACTTATCTCAAATTAATGCATAGAAGAAGCTATACTGCCAGGATTCAAGCATAGATCTTCCGACTCCAAATCTCATGCTCTTGCAAACAGGCAGTGATACTCTTCCTAAAGAGGTACGCTTTCTTCTGGTTTCGGGAAATGAACATGTATGTGTGTTGAGATACATAGCAGGATAGACGAACTGTCATTTGAAACCCAAAGCTGACTTTAGCTGCTTCTGTATTTTGTGACAGAAATGAGGAAGTAGGGTAGACAGTATGGCTTGAATCATACCTTTTGAAAAATAAATTTCATGTATGCTTATAAAGACAATGGAGTAAGAAACTGAAATTTTGAAGTGTCTACAAGTTCTTCTGTTCTAAAGGGTTTAGATTACTCTTTTATTTTAGATTACTCTTTATTTTAGCAGAGCACATTAATGGACCTTTGGATATGCAAACTCAGTAGAAAATTAAAAAGAAATTATTCTGTACAATAACGTGAAGGAAACTGAATGGCGGGGGCAGGTCACATAGGAATATCATAGGCAGACTCTTAATATCATCTAATATTCAGTTTTAAGTTTTTGTCTGAAAGGTGATAACCCTCCATCATCCTAGACCTTCTCAAAGACCGCATACGCATGTACACATGCAGATCCACATCCACACATACACAAATGCCTCACATAAATGATTGGGGGAACAAAGAAAAGCTAAACTTCATGTTTGATTCCCTACACAGCAGAAAGAAGAGTCATAGAAGGTCAATTATAATTGAATTGAAATACCAACATGAAAAGATGACCTTGAGAATGTAAGCCCCTGAGAACCTGCAAAAATGTGTAGGAAAGTATCAGACTTAGAATTTAAATCTCAAAAGAAACATTGACTTCACAACATCTAGGTAAAAAGTATATGTCTGGGTGACCGGATCCTTTATATGTAGGTACCTATTTGTAGAAAAGATGTGAATGAACCTTTCGTAGTTTGGTTAATCCATTTATTCCAGAAATATTTATTTAGTGCCTGACAATTGCCAGGCCTTATTATTAGATGCCAAGAATGTGAAGAACAAGACCGATTTCCTTTTCTCAAGAATTGGATGGTTAAATGAAAGAGAAAGATAAGGAAATGGGCAATTTCAATTCAGTATAATAAGAACCAAGAAGGAAGTAAACTACAGTGCTATGAAAATGGAGAAGAGACACTTAACCCAGACTTAATATCAAAAAGACATGGTAAACATACTTCCTAGATTTTTTTCAATACAAACCCAATTTCAAATAGTTTGCTCCCAGAGATCTATTTAAAAGTCTCAAAACATGTACCCTGACCAATGATTCAAAAAATACAGCTGACATTTCCAGTGTCTACCAAGAGTTTACCCATATTTAAGATATGTTTTTCCACCTTTTAAAATTACCTTAGAAGTACCTGTGCATGCCAAAATGGAAAATGCTCACCACACAGCCTCTCTGCCACTGTTTACAACTACACACTCTGCACGGAATACAAAAAGCAAGCACCTGAGAATTTTGAAAAATAAACAATATCAGAAAACTTAAAGAACAACCAGTTCTGTGTCATGTTCCCTGTTTTGTTCCCTTTTTTTCCCCCTTCTTTGACCCCATGGCAGCGAGGCGTGGAAATGCACAGTGGGCTTAGACAGGTGAAACTCCAAAAGAAATATCCTTTTGCTGGCTATAGACTGAGAAAAAGGTCTCCTGCAGCTGGAGAATATTCAAGGTAATGCCCAGTGTTTTGGTTCTCTTTTCCTGCTCTCCTGGAAGTGCCTCAAAGCCAGCCTAAGTCACAGAGCACCACCAATGGGAATTGTGTGGGTACCTAAACCACTAAGAGCAAAATAGCCAGAGGAAATGGGAAAAGTGGTTGAGAAAGTGTAGGGAGTTATATCCCTGCTTAAACTTACCTAATTTTCCTCTTGCCTTATCACACTAAGGGCCAAGAGCAGCCCTAATTGTGTAGAACTAGGAGACAGTTCAAGGAGCTGAAATGAATTTTTCTGTCAGAATAAACTATGATAACAGATCCCAGGAAGGGGGAGGTTGGTGCTCAAACAGAGCTGGGACTACAGTGAAACAATATAGGCACCTAAGTAGAGAAATTTTGAGAGAGAACTGGCTCTCAGGATGTCCAAGTGCCAATACTGCACATGCACCACACTCTGAGTGAGTGCCCCTAAAACTCTGCACTCTGATTATCTCTCAAGAAAAAATCTTGAATGTATCAGAGAAAGCTGACATCTTCAATAAATAGAGAAAAGTGATCTAAGTATAGATTTCTTATCAGAAACTTGTAAAGCCAGAAGGCAGTGGAAGAACATCTTTAAAGTGTTGAAAGAAAAGAACTGTCAACCTAGAATTCTGTATCTAGTGAAAACATCCTTTAAAATGAAGACAAAATAAAGACATTTTCAGATGAAGGGAAAAGGTAAGAAGTTCCAGATGAAGAAAAATTTACCACTAGCAAATTTGTTCTAAAGCAAATGCAGTAAGAAGTTCTTCAGGTGGAAGAAAAATGGTATCAGAGAGAAACCTGGAACTTTAGGAATGAAGGAAAAGCAACAGCCATGGTATATATCTGGATAAACGATACTTGTTTTCTCAAGAGCAAAAATAAATGGAACTAAAATTGAAAATAAAACTGGGGATCCTGGGCAGCTCAGTTGGTTGAGTGTCCAACTTTGGCTCAGGTCATGATCTCATGGCTCGTGAGTTCGAGCCCCGTGTTGAACTCTGTGCTGACAACTCAGAGCCTGGAGCCTGCTTCAGATTGTCTCCCCCTCTGTATCTGCCCTTCCCCTGCTCACTCTCGCTCGTGCTCTCTTTCTCTCTCTCTCAAAATAAACAATTTTTTTTCATTTTTTTAAAAAATAACAGAAAACTTGGAAAGATTAATAAAATGTTGAAATCATGAAGACTGACCAAGGAAAAAGGTGAAGATACAATTTTCCATGATCAGGAATGAGAGCATTATATCACTACAGACAACGCAAACATTAAAATTAAGTAATACAAACATTAAACCCATAAATTCAACAACAAATAAAATAGTCCAAATTTCTTGAAAGACACAAACTACCAAAATTCATTCAAGAAAATTAGTTAACTGAACTATAGTCCTATAGTGACACAAGAAATTGAAATTCTGGTTTAAAATCTAACAACAACAACAACAACAACAACAACAACAACAAAAAAGTCAGTCCCAGAAGGATTCACTGGCCAATTCTACAAAAGATTTAAAGAATTACATAGTTTGCAGTTATTTCATAAACTAAAAGAGAATACAACCACAAGTCATTTTATGTGCCAGGATTACCTTGATATCAAACCCAAAGACATTACAAAAAGTAATACAGTACATGAATTCAAAAATTCATGAAAATAGAGTTAAAATATTAGCAAATCAAATCAAGTACTAAATAGAATTGATCATGACCACTTTGGGTTTATCCCAGAAACATAAGGTTGTTTCAACATTCAAAAGATCAATGTCATTCATCATTAGCACACTAAAAGAAGAAAAACCAAAATAATTTCAATAGATGCAGAAAATAGTTGAGAAAATTCATATCCATTAGTGATTAAAAGAAAAAAAACCTCTCCACAACTATGAATGTACCGTATCTTCCTTATCTTGATAAAAATCATCTACAAAGAACACTATAGATAACATCATACTTAATGGTGAAAGATTAAATGTTTTCCTCCTAAAATCAGAAGTATGGATATAGGCTTTCACCACTCCTATTCAATATTAGTGTGCTGAATAACCTAACCACCGCATGGAGGTGTTAAAAAAAAAAAAAAAAAAAAAAAAAAAAAAAAAGTATATAGATTAAAAAAAAAGAAATGACTTCCTGCTTGCAGATAAGATGATTGTCTATATAGAAACTCCAAAAAAATCTACAAATGAACTTCTAAAAATATTTGAGTTTCCAAGGCTTCAGGATTCAACGTCAGTCTACAAAAAAATATTTCTATGTATTACCAATAAATTGAAAATCAAAATTAGAACCAAACACAACACACACCAAAAAATACATAGGTGTAAATCTAATAAAATGTGTGCAGCACGTGTTGCAAAGTATAAAACACTGATGAAAGAAATAAAAAATGATCTAAAGAAATACCATATTCATGGATTGAAAGAGTCAATGTACCTGTCCATTCTCTCCAATTTTAATCTATAAAACTCAACACAGTCCCAGTCAAAACCCCACAGTCCTATTGTTGGTATTAACAATCATATTTTGAAATTTATAGGAGAAATCAAAGGTACTCAAATAATCAAATTCTGAAAGAGCAGAGCCAGAAGATTTATATTACCTAATTTCAAGACTTAATATAAAGCCACAGTAATTAAGACAGTATAGTACCAGTGAAAGGATTGCCACATAGATCAACAGGACAGAATATACAACCAATTTCTGACAAAACTGCCAAGGCAATTTAATGGAGAAAGGATAGTCTTTTCAGCAATGATGCTGGAACAACTGGATATCCATATGCAAAAATAAAAATGAATCACAACTTACATCTTTTTATACAAAAAATAGATCTAAAATGCAAAACTATAAAAATTTTAGAACACAGAAGATCTTTGAGACTTTAGATGGTATAAAGAGTTCGTAATAATGACACCATAAGTGTGGCCCACAAAAGGAAAATCACGATAAACTGAACATCGAAATGTAAAACCTTAGCCTTATGAAAGATACTATTGAGAGGAAAATACAAACCACAAATTAGGAGAAAATATTTCCAAGTCAAATATCTGACAAAACTTACAAACAAAATCCATGAAGAATCCTCAAAATTCAAGAAAACAGTGTAATTTAAAAGTGGACATAAGTTCTGAACAGACACCTCACCAAAGATCTATATATGGCAAACAAACACATGAAAAGATGAAAATTATCATTAAAAATACAATGGCAATGCCACTGTACCCCTATTAGAATGGCTAAAATATTTTTTAAAAATGGACAAAACAAAGTGCTGGTGAGGATGTGGAGCAAATGCAATCCTCAAACATTAGTGAGAAATCCAAAATGGTTCAGTCAGTTTGGAAAAGAGTCTGACAGTTTCTTCTAATTAAACATGTACTTACTGTGCTATGCTGCAATCTCACTTGTATTTGCCCAAGAAATACAAACATTTATGTTCACACAAATATATACATGCAAATATTTTTATAGCAGCTTCATTCACAATTGCCAAAAACTAGAAATAATGGAGGTTATTTGTGAATGGATAAACAATGTACATTGCAGCCACACGATGAAATATCACTCAACAATGAAAAATAATGATTATTGATTTACACAACATTGATGAACCTCAAATGTATCTTGCTAGGACAAAAAAGACTTAAGACTAGATAATGTATGATTTTATTATATGATATTCTGAGCAGGCAAAACCATAGACACAAATAAACTTTAAAAAAATATTAAAAATAAATCTCACAGAACATAAGCCAGTGAGGGACAGGGAGGATCAGAGGGAGAGGGAGACACAGAATCCCAAGCAGGCTCCAGGCTCTGAGCTGTCAGCACAGAGCCCCACGCGGGGCTTGAACTCACCGGCTCATGACCGGAGACGAAGTCAGACACCTGACTGAGCGAGTCACCCAGGCACCCCACAGATAACAGATCTGGCTGGCAAAAGTTGGGGCAAAGGTTGGAGCAAGGGAAAGGAGTCAACTACAAAGAAAAATACAAGAGAATTTTTGGGTAATGGAATGGCTCTGTGTGAGGACTGTGGTGGTAGATACACAACCTTATTTATCAAATGAATATACCATGAAGAGTGAATTTTACTGCATGTAATTGTTTTAAAGCACTTCACATATGCCTGAACACCTAGGAGAGTGAAAGACCATTGATACCTGACCTTTAGCAAGAGATAATAGCAAACATGCCAAAACATCAAGTACCTACCTCATTATGAGAAAGTTAACAACTGTATTGTAAAGGCTTTCATAATGGTATACATTAACAGCCAATGTTTCCATACCCAGTTTTCACCTTTAACTAAGAAATTATGTGATCTAATCAAACGATAAGGCTCATCATACAAAGGCCACATTATATATAACCCTCTTAGAGCCACGGTACATCTGAAAAAAGCATCTGGAGGCACTTAATGGAAAGGTGGCAAGTTCATTGACTTTGTTATTATTACCACAATTAAGTCGAAATATAGCTAGCTAAAAAGGTCTTGCCAAGATAATGAAGATTTCTTAATTACCCAAGTCTTTGTAGCAAGCCAACTTTATGTTAAACTCAATTTCCCCTTGTCACACTAAACACTTAACCAGAGAGAAACTCAAAGTGTAATCCTGGAATTTGAGAAATGGAAGAAGCTATAGGGATCATAGAACCAGACCAAGCCCCTCATTTACATCTTAACTTGTAGAATGCAGGATCCAAAATTTAAGCTCTTAGGATGTTTGCAGATGGTTTCAGACTAGAAAAGGAAGTTTAAACTATCTATACATAAGATAGGCAAAGAAAAAAAGGACCTTAGTAATTTTAAATTTATGAATCTAGATCCACTGATTTCTTGTGACTTTGCTTTTAAGAACGTGTAGATTTTACTGCAGGGTATTATAATTACCTCTGGTTTTGCAGAAGTCAGGGTGGTATCTTCTGCAGACATGCAAAGGAGATAACAAGTTCCACCAGCCTCACTGCCTCACCTCTCATCCCAGCCCCAGCCCATCTGCACCAAGGGGAGAAAAGATGCTATCTTGCCAGGGTCCATGGAAATAAAGCCACAGAAGAATGGCAGGGGATCTAAGAGCACAGGAGAAGATTCCATAGATTAATACTAATTTCCAACCTTTTCTTATCTCTCTAAGGAAGAGAAAAGTTCATCTGTATCTCCAGAAGAGGTAGGACACAGGCCAAAGAAGCCCACTTACAGATATAGAATTTCCTAAAACATTACCTTAAAAATCCACACAAAATTGCATGCTGCTCCATAACTTATTATGGATTATTTTAATATATAAATGTAAGTTTCCCCAAAACGCCAGATTACTCATCTCTAGGAAAGGACCCAAAACTTGCTGGATATGAGCAATGTTTATCTTTCAACTCTTTGTATCATTTCCCTCAAGCACACATCCTCCAAGATAAGCACAGAAAAGCGTCTTATAAACACCTATACTTACACACATATGGTCATCTGATAAAGTTGGAATTTTCCTGGACTATGGAAGTAGAGGTAGGTCTATGCTGGCACACATGTTCACACACAAGGTGTAACACAAACATTGTCCTTTTTCCTCAATGTTTAACCTTCTTCTTCCTTAAGGGAGCCCTTGAGTCTACCAGAGACAGGTTACCCTGCAGAAATTTTGACATACTATTCACACCACAAAATTATAAGTTACTTTTTCTGAAAAAAAGTGACTGAGAACCCAAAAATTTTGGCAATGTAGAAGTGACCCTGAATGTAGACACACCTTAAAGTCTCACCCATACATTTCAGGAAACAGAGGGTCAACATTAAGATAGGTTGACACTTTCCTCTTTGAACAGTGAGAACAATATTTAAGAAGCTACAATGTGCTGTGTTAGGCACTTTGCTAGGCACTTTATATCCCATACCTCATTCATTCTCTATTACATCTCTGTATCTGTGTTAACACGTTTTCCAGGTAATGAAACTGAACTTGAAAAGTCAATTCAGCAGAAGTTTGAATTCCCAGTTCTTTCTTACAGCCAGAGCCTATGTACCTATAACACTATGCATGCTTCCTCCCTAATGCTTCCATAAAGATCACATATGCTATCACTGGGCAAGTGAAATAATAAACTTCTGCCCTGAAACAGATTCTTTACCTTCAGAACTAGCTTAAAAAAAAAATCAAACTTTGGGGGTGCCTAGCACAGTCGGTTTAACATCTGACTCTTGATTTCAGCCCAGGGTGGTGGGATTGAGCCCCACGTCAGATTCTTGGGATTCACTCTCTCTGGCTCTAACAAAAAAATTAAAAATCAAGCTTTGACTAGAAATTGTTCAAAGCTCAAAGCTCCTCATTGTGATGGTCTTCATATTCTTGGTAGAAATCAGTTTGATATTGTCTATAAACATCAAAGATACACATACCATTGACCAGTAATTCCACTTTGGGGTATATACTCTAGAGAAATGCACACAGATGTTCACCAAGCTTTCTAATTAAGAATGTTGATAACGCCATTGTTTGCCATAGCCCTGAAGTGGAGACAGCCCAAAAATCCATCAGCAGTCGGAGAGAGAAGTCATTGTAATTCATGCAACTCCATTCATACAATGGCATATGTGCAAAAATAAAAATAAATTGATTAGACACAGCATGAATTCATCTTTCAGTGTTGAACCAAAGAAGCAAGACACAAAAGAATTCTTACCGTAGCATTCATACTACGTAAAGTTAAAAATGTGTAAAACTAACCTAGGTTATTTCAGAATGCTTGCATATGTGGTAAAACAAAAACAAACAACAACAAAACCCACACCCACACAGGGATTAGGTACCATGAGTAATAGGAGATACTCTGAAGGGAAAAAAGGTAGTCCAATGGAAGAGGGCCTCACAGAGGGTCTCTGAATGTTGGAACTGGGTTATTTCTTGACTTGGGTTATGATTACAAAATATTCACTCTATATAATGCACTTTGGTTTTATTTCAAAAGTTGTAAAACGTTTACAAAATTGAACATTAAAAAAAAAAAAAACTCCTGGGGAATCTCACTTTACAGTAAACTGACTTCTAAATTCCTCACTTTGATTTCCCAATTTTCAGATGCTGAGAAGGCTGAAGCTGCAGATGAGGAGGAAAAAAAAAAAAAGAATGAGGACAGTCAAGTGAAGCAGTTCCTGAAATTATTCAAACCAGAAAATATAAATGTAAGAATATATGTAGACTGGACACAGAATTCATGTTCACTGATTGCCAACTATATGCTAAGACACACACACACACCAACTTAGAACCAATAAAAACAACATATTAACCTTACACAGAAAACAAATCAATATTAAGGTCCCACTGTATGTTATGGATACTTACACACAAGGACCTCCAAGAGGCAAAATTTCATCTGAACTTTGAAGAAGCTGAGGGACACGGCTTGCCAACAACAGATTAAGACAATAAAGGCATTTTTCACCATAGAAATACATAGAGAGGTATGTGATATGTGTAGCAGGAGTTAGCAAGTTTTAGCCAAAGAAGACTGAGCACAGAAGACTGACTTGGCTGAAGTTGTGTAACTATAGTATAAAGAAAATAATCAAGTGATATTGCCAATATAATATACAAGAAAGTTAGTGAGAGGTATATAAACAATCACACACATAAACAGGTATACATATATGCATATATTTATGCAACAAAGAATTCTTGAAAGAAAAAAACCATAATCTCCAATTTAAAGATGTACAATAGACTTCAATATTTCAAAAAGGAGAAAAAAGGAGAGAGGGGGCGCCTGGGTAGCTCAGTCTGTTAGGCGTCTGACTTCAGCTCAGGTCGTGATCTCACGGTTTGTGGGTTCGAGCCCTGCATCAGGCTCTGTGCTGACAGCTTGGAGTCTTGAGCCTGCTTCAGATTCTGTGTCTCCCCCTCTCTCTGCCCCTCCCCTACTTATGCTCAGTCTCTATCTCTCAATAATGAATAAATGTTAAAAAATTTTTAAAAAAGAGAGAGATACCAATAAAGATATGAAAAAAATGTTCACCTAATTAGCAAAAACACAAAATAAAATCAAAATGAACTACCATATACCCACTGAATTCACTAAAATGGAAAAATCAACGATGTTAAAATACTGGCAAGAATATGGAACAATGGAACTTTCTTACCTTATTGGTAAGCTCGTAAATTGGAACTGTGGAAAATGTTTGATAGTTATCTACCAAAACTAAACATACATACCCTATGACCCTGTGAGGTCACTCCCAGATAGACACTCAACAGAAAGGAGTGCTAGATCCATAAAAGACTGGTGTAAGAATGTTGATAGTTTTGTTCATAATAGCCAAAAATTTTAAATGGCCTAAATGTCCATCCACAACACAATGAACAAATTGATATATGGTCATACAATACTGTACAGCAATCAAGAACAAGCTCAAATACATGAGCACATGGATGAATCTCAGATAAAATGTTAAATGACAGAAGTCAGATACTGAAGATTAATGTTTTACGATTCTATTTATTTGACATTTAGTAGGCAGAAACTTATCCATGATGACAGAAGTCACAATAGTGGTTAACCTTAGTGGAAGGAAAACCACTCAGAAAGGAGAAAAATTGATCCTTCGAGGACCCTGGGATATGTTCTGTGCCTTGATCTGGATTATAGTTACATGGGTTAACACACATAAAAACAATCATTAAGCTGTACAGCTACTATCTGCATATATACTACAGTTATAGCTCAAGAAAAATAAATTTAAAAAAGACTAAAAATTAAAATATCAAGCAAAGTAGAGAAGTGTAAGTCTGGCAAAAAGAGCATACATTCTTTGCTCATGAATTTTCCCCCAAATTTTATGGTCATAAGGTTATTAAAATTTTTAAGGTTTTTTTTTTTTTAAAGAAATATCACATTCATCTCCACTTATAACCAAACCCTAAAACATGAACGGTTTTCATTTATCCATATTCCCTTGTATATTCTTTCTCATAGCCTTGTACACACAGTTATATAAGAAATCATTCTGGATATAAATCCTACACAGAGAAAAAGTCAGAATTTGGAATCCAAAAACCTAATTTGAATCCTCGATGGGCTATTTATTAGCTGTGTGATTTTCACCAACAGTCTCTCTAAATCTTTGCTCACTTGAAAGAGGGAACACAAATATTATCTACCTCATAGAGCTGTTATGAGAATGAGTCAGATCATGTGCATTTATAAACACTACTCCCAAATTTGGTAATTTACATTTACTTAGGTGATCACAGTGTAGATACTATTCTTCACTGCTATTCTCATTTCCTCTATAATTAGCATCTCTACAATGACAAGCAATCTTCATAGTGGTCTTGCTTAATTTCCATTCCCCGTTCATTTCACCAACAGAAACTCAATTTTATTTGAGGTTGGCGATATGCCCAGCTGAGCGATCAATCATGATTGATCTAAACCAGTCAAAACAAACCTGTTCCCTACTTCCCAGCCTTCTAAGCAACCAGGGTGATAGGTTCATCTGACTGAGGTTCTGGCGATAAAACCGAAGGAGAAACCCACTGGGGGAGGAAGGGGTGCTCTGGTAAGGGAGCATCTTTGTCACTTTCCTGACAAAAGCGTGACCCGTGCTGTCCTCTTCCTCTTCACCCTCTTCTTCCTGTCTTGACCTGGATTCTACTTAGAGCTTTGGAAACCATTTTGTGAAAATAAGAGAAAGGCTTAAGAATTTTTCGGAGACATCAGCCATGGGACCATCAAGCCCCCACAACAGCCCATGCAGTCACCTACCTCTGAGCTTCTTGCCTTATGAGAAAAATAAACTCAAGTTTCTAGAAGCCAGTTAGAGTTTCTGTAATTACATTTGAGGACATTCCAAAACTAATACAGTTTTAATGCATTTGGAAAAGTTCATCAAATTGATATAATCAAATTAGTCATTTTCCTTTTGCCAGAAATTTAGATTTAGTTCAACAAACATTTACAGATGGTCTCCTATGCATTAGTTCTGTTATTGAATAAACTACATTCCCTCCCATGAAGGAACTGACAGTGCTTCCAATCTTACACTATTTAAAAAAAGGAAAACAAAACCCAAGCTGAAAACCACTGTGCATATATTTTTCTTCGGGGTTACTTCCATAAGCAATCATTCCCTCTCATTAAACTGTGCTCCCACTGACCTTTTTGGTTCCTGGAACATACCAAGCTTATCCCAACTTAGTAAATGTTGACAAGTAATGCTTTTTGCCCTGAATGTTCTTCTCCCACATCAGTGTCTAGCTGGATCTTTCTCATTAAGACCTCAATCTAAGTGCCACTTCCTCAGAGCGGTGTTTCACCCCAACCACACTAAGCAGTCATCCATCATAGCATTCTGTTTTAATTTTCTGCAGAACACTTACCACAATGTCCTATTTTTCTTGCCTCATGGTTTATTCCTTTATTGTCTGCTCCCCTACCCCTACCTCACTATCAGAATGTAAATTCTGTATAAGAATCTTGTTTGTTTTAACCACCTCTGTAATCCCACTATGAAAAACGGGGTTTGGCAAAATATAGCCTACAGCCAAAACCAGCCAGCTGCCAATCTTATAAAGTTTTACTAGAACACAGCCACTCCCACATGTTTACATATTATCTATGGCTATGTTTGTGCTACAAGAAGAGAGTAGAGTAGTTGCCAGAGACCAGATGGCCCACAAAATCTAAAATATTTGCTATTTGCCCTTTACAGAAAAGTTTACTGATCCCTAATCTAGAAATATGCTTAGCACAAAGTAGGCACTTAATAAATCCCCAAGAAGTGTTAAAATTTTATCTCAAAGGCTACTGAGAACCTTACTGGTTTTCTCATCCTATAGATACGTTTGTTTTTAACAATCTATCAGTCCTGTTTTGGAAGAATTAGTCTTTCCTGCAACTACTTCATAGAGGGTAATTCTGTACCAAACTTCCAAAAAGAACAACTCATCACCTTGGGATACAGGATTAAAATTTATTTTATTTTATTTTTTTTTACAGGATTAAAATTTAACTCAACATACTTCAAGATCATGAGGACATCTCAAAGGCAGAATCTAATGTCTTTCCCAGGTTAACAAGATAAATTGTGTTCCACCTGCACTTTCTCATAGAAGTGCTCCAGATCTGCATTTGCCAACCCAAATTACACTAACTTTCTATGGCAGCCAATTAAAACTGTGCCTTATATATTAACATTAAGGTTTTTCAAAAATTAGAGCATTTTTTAATTCCAATCTTTGTAATGCACTTCTTTAATTACTGAAATAAAATTGCTTTGAGACTAAGTTAGGGTACCAACACTCACGTCCATTAAAAGTCATTTGTTTTTGTTCCTAAGGAATATAACTTTTAGTAAATTTTGAAATTAAATAACAAAAGTTTGACACCCAGAGGATTTTAGGAATCTACTTCCCATGTTTTTACTTGCTGAGACCTTAGAGTCTTCTACCAGGTGTATCCAGGGATGTTCCAGCCAAATTTTGTCTTCAGCAGGACACAGGGGTAAAAGGGGTGAGGAAAAATGGTATGCAAAGAAGGTGTAGAGCCCTCTAATGGCTCCTATTCAACCACCACAAGACTTCTAAAAAAAAAGAATCCTTGTAATTATAGCTCAAGGTCTCCCCCCTTTGAGATCTAGCACTTATATCCCAAGACAAACCTACATATTCTGCGTATCTTTTTTCATAATCTGACTCATTGACATCTACCTGATTTACACCTTCACCTTCCAGATTGAGGTTTTGCTTGGTCTTTGACCTTCACCCCTAAGTGATGTCTCTGGGCCCATTTTAACTCCATGATCTGACGCCCTCAAGCTAGACTCACCCAATCCCCATATTCAGGAGGTTCCCAGTCTATGGGATTTGCTAAGGGGATTATAATAGACAAATATAAATATATGGAAGCCTGATTTAATCTCAAGGAACAATTTATTATAGGGGTTCATTGTCAAAGGGTAGAAATAATACACTCATGCTGCTCTTTCCAGAAGTATGAAGAAAACCAGTAGAGGAAAAATAACCAATGATTCATTTCAACCCCTGCTCTCTATGCCCACATAAGTCATACACAATTCCTGCCTGCCTAAGATGACATGTACCAGGTACTTTACTGGCACTTATAACGATCATCAAGGAACCCCTCTGACTTCATCTCTGGCTAGGTTTCTCTTCCATTCCAATTCTGCGCCCCGCCCCCCCCCCCCCCCCCCCCCCCCGGCCACACACACACACACATTCTTATTGTTAACTTGTCTCTCATTTTCAGCTCTACTTCCACCCTTTGGAACCACAGACCTCTGGAGTTCTCATAACCTAACTATCAGGACTCTTCAGAATCATAATTTTAATCCATTTCTCTGGTTCCTGCTATCCCTAATCTTAAGCAGCTTTACCACAAAAGGTTTGGCTTTCAGAATTGGGGGGGGGGGGGGGGGGGGGGGCGGGGACAGCACTGTTTCACTGATGCTTTGAATGACACCATCACAGACCTGCCAAGGCAAAGGTCAGAATCAGAGATTCTAAAGTGTTAGTGGATGGATGCTTTATGGAAGTATTTAAACACAGGCTTGAAGTTCTTGGGGGATCTGTAGGAGGGATGCCTTCTGGAATCACTGCCAACTTACAAATGATTTCTAAGGCTCTGTTGAATCTCAAGATTTTAAAAACTGAATTACTTAATAAGCTCAGATAAATTTCCTGTGTTGAAGCTAATCTCTGGGAGTAAAACAGAAAAATCTCAGTGAAACTGGAGCTACTATATAAAAATAAACATTCTTACAATTAAAAAAGGATGAGGAAAGAAAAAAAAAAGGGCAGGGGGAAAAAGGATGGAAAAAAGAGAAATAGAAAGGAAGAGGAAAGGAAAGGAAAAAAGAACTATAGAAAAGATAGTAGAAGGGTACCTGGCTGGCTCCGTCAATAGAGCATTTGACTCTTGATCTGGGGGTCATGAGTTCAAGCATCACATTGGATACAGAGATTATTTAAAAATAAAATCTTTAAAAAAAAAGAAAGGAATGAAGGGAGGGAGGAAGGAGAGTAGAAGAATCAAAAGATCAAAGCTTTCTTTAGTTGCCAAGTATGCATTTTCCAGTAAATTCACCCTGCCAATTTTTGACAAACAAATCCAATATAGGTTCATCTGATATCCTAACAATCAGAAAGACCTATCATTTGAATCACACACATTTGCCTATACAATGATAAATGACGTCCATGATTATGACCACAAGTCACAGAAAGACCTGAAAAACTGGAAAAACTATTAAAAAAAAATTTAGTAAATCATTCAACATGATTTAATTTACTTCCAGAATAGCTGAGTCATCTGAACCAGTATATACTGAGTTTTATCTGAAAGGAAACCAGTTAGCCTTTCATAGATGAAGGTGTTATAAATATTGCACTCATGAAAATAAAACGTAAAAAATAAGTTAATAAATCTAGGTAAGATATTCTCACTACAAAAAAGATCCTCTGATTTACCAGAGAATTCCCTGATTTTAACTTCATATAATGCCTTAAAATTATACTGAATTGAAAGAGAAATTGAAAGAGAAATTTTCAGGAGTGTCCTAAATGCATGGAGTCAGAAACAATCTGTTTCATGTAATAGTCAAAAAGATGGAATCTCTTGATGACTATCAACCCAGAATGAGCAATATTTTAAGAAATGTCATGTGAAGCTTCCAATTCATAAAGTGTAGAACAGTAGTTGCCAGTACACCAAAGAGGAGCACAGAGTACTGTACAGAATTGTTGAATCATTAGACTGTACACCCGAAACTAAAACAACACGATGCTAATTACACTTGAATTAAAATAAGTTCTTTACAGGAGGATGGGTGACAGAAGGAATTTTACAGGTGATGGAGGAGTTTTCTATCTTGGTTGCGGTAATGGTAACAGAATCTACAGGTGATAAAACTGCATTAAACTAGACACACACTAGAAGGAGTGCATGTGAACTGGTCAACTCTGAAGAAGCTCTGTGGATTGTACCAAGGCCAGTTTCCTGTGTTTGATAGTGTAATACATAGTTTGTAAGATGGTACTATTGAGGGAAATTGGATTAAGGGTAGACACAGCCTCTCTATTATTTTTACAATTTCCTGTAAATCTATAATTATTTAAAATGTACATATTTTTTTTTAAATTTTAAAATCTCCTGATCTTCATAGGGAACATTGTTGGGTTACCAGTGAGTGTGGCCGCCATAGCCACATCTTGGGCAAATCCACCCCACCCACCATCCCCAAAAGCCTGCTACCCCCCAAGAGAAGTGGCAGGGGCTCTCAGGGCTGCTGTCAAACATATCCCAAATATAACCAGGTTGCTTTTCTTCTGAAAACGCATCCGTACAATGAAGTTCTAATTCTTCACCTAGTGTGACATACAGGTTCACTGTAATCTGAATCCTGCTTACTTTTCTAACCTCATTATACGCCCTGCCCCTTTCCTGCCAAAAAGATACTTTCATGCTTGGGGTTCTGATTATACTCTTCCTTCTTTCTGGAATGCCTTTCTTCATGGTCATTCCAGAGGGACTCAGCTGTCAGTCCTCAGCAGCCCAGCAGCACTGCCCACAGCTGGGGATAGGAGTATCACAGGAGATGGCTGGCCTCCCTCTATAGATTCAATGTTTTTTTAAGACAGCCCAGCTCTGCTCTCAACAGACCTTGCAACTAAGCAGCAGCATACAGCAAGTTAAAAGCTCAACTCACCAACAGACCCTTTGGAGATTGCTCACAGCCTCTCACCAGTATTCCTAAGTGTTTGTCTTGGCCAAGACCTGCATCCACTCACCCATTGTTTACAGTTATCCTTCCGTGAGTCCTGAAGCAAAGCCTGACCTGTATTATGTTGCTTTTTCTCTCCCATCTCTGGTATTTACTACCCAAGATTTCAGAATCGACACGAGAGTGTAGCAATGATAAAAGGTAGCACGAAGAGTACGATATTGAAATAATAAATCAGCTAGACTCTGCCCACACAGGTTACCTCTGAGAGGTTGAGAACAAACAGCTTAATTTGCATCACACAACCTCAGGGTTTCAGGGGCATACATTAGAGAGAGGAAAATACAGCAGACCTGCAACTTAACCCAATGTAGGAGCAAGGATGACGAAGATAAGCCAAGAAAGCCCAGTGGCACCCTCAGAACCCAGGACTACAAAGCTGGTCCAGTCGCCCTGGTTTTTCCTGAGAATTTTTGACCACACTTGGTTCTTCTTTCCACTCCCATCTTTCCACCCCGGTGACTAATGCCACTGACAAGTAACAGCGCTCTTGAAGGAGGTGCGGCCCACATAAAATCATTTTTAAAGATCAGAGATGCAGCAGCATAAAGAGATGGAAATAGATTTGTGAGGTCAATTCTTGACCCACAGAGGACACGTTTTGATCTAGCCCTGAGCTGATTTGTAACTCAGAGGGACAGTCTGATTAACCTCCAAAATCTCAGCATAACTGCACCAAGCTAGCTGAATCACCAAGCGATGCGTATGGAGAAAATAAAGAACTGCCGACGCTTTTAAATAATTCAGCAGCATACTAGCCTTTGT
Organism: Panthera pardus; assembly: GCF_024362965.1. Lineage (NCBI taxonomy): Eukaryota > Metazoa > Chordata > Mammalia > Carnivora > Felidae > Panthera > Panthera pardus. The sequence continues at coordinate 42,549,603 of NW_026526876.1, forward strand.
CAACTTTTGGGGGTGGTGCTAACGCCAGCTTCGCGTTCGTTCTCTGGGACCACAGCGTGTTCGGAGCGCGTTTCTCAACTCAGGCCCAGAACTAGAGAGCTTCCAGTTCACAGTGACCACGTAGGAAAATCCTGAACACACCTCCTCCTCAGACACATGGACTCTACAGCTACATATGGAACAATTTTCTCAGGGGAAAAAAAAAAAAAAAAAAAAAAACACCAAAAACTAGCTGAGGGACTGCAACACGTGCGACAAATGAGGAGAAACCCACATCCAAGCGGGTAGGAGAGGCTGGGACACAATCCACCACAAACTGGTTCCACCTGGGCAAGACCCCTCACAACCCGGAGGGAACTCAGAATGCCGAGCTTTTCCCCCAGAGCCAAGGCCCTGAACCCAACGAGGAGGACCTCACATTTTAGGACCTGCACCTGAGAGACCAACACCAAAACACCTTTCTTTAAAAGCTAAAAGGGCTCCTATTGAAAGGGCGGGCCTACGCCGGCCGACTCCATCTTGTTCTGTGTTCTCCACCTTGAGTGACTATGTCCCCGACATGACCCCTTTTCCGGGAAATTCACAGAAACCTCAGACTGCGCCTCCTCCCCTTGAGTAACCTCCCGCTCACCCGTTCAAACTTTCTGATCAAAACACGCCCAGCGACCTGCGTAACAGGACTCCGACCCTTCCCCAACCAATCGGCTGAGGCCACGACCCTTCCCCAGCCAATCGGCTGAGGCCACAGCCATTACCTCACCAACTGCCCCTAGACCCCTATAAAACCTTTGTGCTTTTGAAACTCGCTCTCTCTCCCTGGTATCTCACCGCTGCGTCGGTGCAGGTAGGGGATTGAGCTCGAGCTAGCTCGAATAAAGGTTCTTTTGCTTTTGCATCGGACTCGGCTCCCTAGTGGTCTTTGGGGATCACGAATTCTGGGCATAACACTATCCAGGAGACCCGCGAAAGCCGAACGCAAACTGAGACATGATTCCAAACGGCTCGCGCATCTGGACTCACCGGCCCCAGGGTCCAGCGCAGAAGCAGCCGGTGGAAAAGTGCCTGGACTTTCTGTGACAGCGGGTGCATTTGCTTGCCTCAAGGTGGTGGTGGCCCAACACACGCCTAGAGGACTGCTGAAATACTCTCCAGGACAGCCGCTGGCGGGCGCCATTTTCCAACTCTCGCTCTACCTCACGCGAGCTCCCAACTATCGCGGTAAAGGAGCCTCTATCAGCCTCTGGAGCTTGGATTTCTGCGGCCGTTCCAGGGGGCACCTGTAGATCTCCTGGCACAGGTGGCCAGCATGACTTACATATTGGGGCTCTGCAGGAGTGTGACCAATGAAGAAAGATTTCATTTTTTTTTTTTTTTAATTTCTCTCTTCTTCTCTTCTTCTCTTCTTCTCTTCTTCTCTTCTTCTCTTCTCTTCTCTCTGTAGGAGCAGGGGAGGGGCAGAGAGAGGATCCCAAGCCGACTCCATGGTGTCAGCTCCCATCCCACCGTAAGATCATGACCTCAGCAGAATTCAAGAGTCTGAGGCTTAACAGACAGCCACCCAAGCACCCCATGAAGAAAGAATTCATAACCAGCTACTACCCCTAGGGCAAGAGGAGCCCAGGTGTTCTAGGAAGGAACTACAGCTGGGCACGCTATGAAAAGTTTAAGTCTGGAAATTAAGATGGGACACAAATAACCTGAAGCCTTTGGAACTGGCCACACAGGAGTCTTCTGTGGGCGCAGGGCCCTGTTCTGAACAGGATTCTGACTCTCCATTTCTTCTCAACCACTTTTCGCACCAGGTAGGTAGTAACCCCAGGGCTTTGCCCCTAACACTCAAAGGAAAATAAGATAGAGCTGTTGAAGCAGAGGGTTCATCCCGGGGGGATAGAATTGTTCCTTCCGTTCAGCCACCCAGTGCTATTTCAGCCAGTCACAGAAAGTGAAAGACAGCCAAAGAGAAATCAAAGCAACGTAGATGCCTAGAAGTTATCTGACCAATCTGATGATCCAAGTTAAAATGTGCATCGGTATAGTCTATACAAATCAAAATACCAGTTACTGCAGAATCTGCTTAGAAACACAAAAGCATAGAGCTCTTAGTGGTTTTTCTCATTCAATAAACTTATAAATATTTTGAGCTCTAAATGCCTTAACTGTATCATCCATTGACTTTTACCACATGTATGTAGAATTCAGCCTCCACCTAACTGTGAAATGTTAAATCCACCTATTATTGAGTATCAGATTAACCACTCTAAATTGAATATTCTAAAGAAAGTATTTTTAAATCTTTTCAAAACAATTTCATCTAATTAATGGCTCAGGTATATGTCCCTTGGAAATGGGATCAATATACAATGAACCATGCTTTTTACAAGTGCAGCCCTCTACTCACTGTCTACACAAAGAATTGACAGGTTATATATATTCAGCTAGTATACCATTGAAGATTTGTACTCTCAAATTTACCTGATGGGGAATGTTGATAAGAATTAAAGCTTTTGTGGGGCACCCAGGTAGCTCAGTCAGTTGAGTGTCCAACTCTTGATTTCAGCTCAGGTCATAATCTCACAGTTGGTGGGATCGAGCCCAAAGTCAGACTCTATGCTGACAGAGAGGAGCCTGGTTGGGATTGTCTCTCGCCCTCTCTCTCTGCCCCTCCCCTGCTCATGTGCATGCACTCTCTCTTCTCTCTCTCTCTCTCTCTCTCTCTCTCTCTCTCTCTCTCTCTCTCTCAAAATAAATAAAACTTTTTTTAAAAGGAACTGAAAGCTTTTTCAGAAGAAATGAACTATCTTCAGCTCTATTTAAACACCCTCAAAGGGGTAGGGTCGGTCCAGTTACTAAGTAAAAACTCAGTGCTAGAGGTTTTCAAAATGCTTAAACTAGAGGGTGGCAACGTATCTAAGGCAGTGTGAAAGGAAGCAGAAACATGCACACAAGCCAAAATCTATTGAAAATAGCTGAAAGTAAGATGCCAAAAAGCAATTTTAAAAGAAAAGAAAAATCCACAGTGCCAGAAATGAGAGATGTGAGGGAAGGAGTCAAAAGTTTGAGGTTAGAAGGGATTTTCATCAGACAAAGATTACGTCAAGAACAAGCAAGGAAGATCCAAAGTGCTAACTGAAAACACCGTCCAAGCATCTGTGGCGTGCTTTCACAGTTGGGCAGGTAGGGAGGACATAATTGGGCAGGTAGGGAGGACATAACCAGCTGGCTTAACTTATCAGAAGTAGGCTGCAGAAGCCTTTGATCACACAGATGGAAACAGTGTATGGGTCAGTCATCTCAAAATAGGTCATGAACTCTAAACGATTCTTCCAAGCCTTTGTCAAATCACCTCTGTGAAAAATAGATCACAAGAGAATGTCCTCTCCTGGCACTGTCAGTTCAGAACTTAACCAATGTTTTTAAAATGTTTAAAAAAAAATTTTTAAGGTGGTGTTCTAAACCCTCTACTTTAAAATTTGTGCTTAAGGTAAAAAAATGCAAGTTAAATTCCTTAATCTTCCTATCAGAATGTTAACCCTGACACTTGTGCATCTCCATCTAAAGTGCATGGGTCTCCTTCAATCAACAACACAGAATATTGGTACTTGAGAAAAGAGACACTGTTCTTCATATTATATTCTATCCATCTAATGTCCAAACTCTCATTTAGACTACTGATACTCCAGAAAGATAGGCTAAGAGACTTGCTAAATATTCATTTCCCTCAATCCTCTAAGCTCTATCCCTGAATCAAGTCAAATAGCCAGAGAAGCTACGTGCAAGGATTATTATATTAGTTCCTTGTAGAAATGCCTTTAGAAACCAACTTAACGTTATGTCTCCTCCTATTGAGAGGACCAAAACAAACAAAAAGTGTCATCTCTTGCAAAATTGCTATTTAAAAAAAACTGTCTCATGTATTGTGTAATGTGTACTATATAAAACATATCAAAACCAAAATCATTGCAATTGCATCTCCTGATAATCAGAACTGGCCTATTACATTTTATTATAAAATGACAGCATTGAGATTTTCCACCATGACATCCAGAAAGCTCAAAACTAACATTTTTTTGCACCGTCTCCATTATTTATTTTGTATTTTTCTACTCTTATTTGAGCCCTCCCTCAAGCCATTTTTGGAAAGAGGAAATATATAGATTAATAGATGTTATAATTAAACACCAGAGTGCTAAAAGTGGAGTGATAATTATAGCTTCACTATTGATTTGATTGTTTTTCATGAGTGTTCAACTCATGGTTAGGTCCATTTATTAAGTTCTGATACTTATTAAAATACTATGCTATGCATCTACCAACTTCCATTTCATTTTCCTCTCCCTGGACATCCAGAAAGAATACACTTCTTACCCAACCTTCAGTTAAGTCTGCACTATATCAGTGGATTCTGACCTGTGAAATTTAGGTGGAACAGATAGATGTCACTCTAGGCGTGACATTTAGAATATTCCATATGCACTCTCTTCCTCTATTTCAGCAACCCTAGAAAACACAGTGAGAAAGCAACATCATAAAAAGGTACAGCCTTGGGGTGCCATATGCACTCTCTTCCTCTATTTCAGCAACCCTAGAAAACACAGTGAGAAAGCAACATCATAAAAAGGTACAGCCTTGGGGTGCCTGAGTGGCTCAGTTGGTTAAGTGTCCAACTTCAGCTCAGGTCATGATCTCATGGTTTGTGGTTTCGAGCCCCATATCGGGCTCTGTGCTGACAGCTCGGAGCCTGGAGCCTGCTTCGGATTCTGTGTCTCCCTCTCTCTCTGCCCCTTCCCCCTGGTGCTCTGTCTCTCTCTGTCTCTCAAAAATAAATAAGCATTTAAAAAAAATTTTTTTAAGGTGCAGCCTTTATCAGCCTGGGTCCCTGAGTGATTATGTGGAGTAGAGGCATTATTAGTAAATCCATTGGTAAACTCAGTAATTGGTTGTTTTTTTGTAATTAACTGGAAAATTAATTAGTACCAATTGGTTATTAATGGGTACAATTGGTAACTGCTAATTGATTAAATAATTAGTAAGTTAATTGGCAAATACATTAGTAAATTTTTTCTTTCAGTAAGCCACTGAGATCTCACCATTAATTCTATAATCATATAGCCTCTTCTCCCCTAACTGGTCACTGTGAAATATGTGATTCACAGAACCCTTCACAAAAATTCCCACCTTTACTCTTGACTGGGATTACAGACTGAAATACCTTTCTGCTCTATATCCCAATGAACTGGATTAGAAAACATGCAAAATTATATGGCTTACTTTTTACATGTTTTTTTTATTGTAGTAAAATACACATAACAAAATGTATCATCTTAACCATTTTTAAGTATACAGTTCAGTAGTGTTAAGTATATCCACATTGTTGTGCACCCATCACATCACCCCCATCATGTGAGGAACTCTTTTTCCCTGGCTCTTGTACTCCTTGAATAATGACTCCATTGCCCCCCTACCTCTGGCCCCTGACAACCACCATTCTACATTCTGTATCTATGAATCTGGCTACTCTAAGTACCTCATAGAGTGGAATCATGTAATATTTGTCCTTTTGCGATTGACTTATTTCACTTAGCATAATGTCCTCAAAGGGACATTCATGTTGTAGCATGTGTCATAATTTCCTTCCTGCTGAGGCTGAATAATACTCATTGAATGTATATAGAGGGTTGTACATGTATGACATATGTATATGTCCCTATATTTTATTTGCCCACTCATTTATCAACAGACACTTGGGTTGCTTCTACCTTTTGACTATTATGAAAAATGCTGCTATGAATATGTGTACAAATATCTCTTTAAGACTCTACTTTCATTTCTCTTGGGTAAAAACCCAGAGGTAGAGTTGCTATTACATATAATTCTATAGGTTTTTGAGGAACTGCCAACTATTTTTCACAGTGGCCACACCACACTTTATATAAACACCAACAGTGCACAAGGATTTCAAGTTCTCCACATCTTCACCACACTTGTTCTTTTCTTTTCTTTTGACAGTAGCTATCCTAATGGGTATGAAATGGTATGTCATTGCAGTTTGTATTTGTATTTCCCTAATGATAAATAGTGTTGAACATCTTTTCATCTGCCTATTAACCACTTGTATGTCTTCTTCGGAGAAATGTCTGTTCAAGTCCTTTGATCATTTTTAAATTAAGTTCTTTGTGGTTTTTGTTGCTGCTGCTGTTGTTGTTGAGTTGCCAATGTGATCTTTTAAAACCCAAACCTGAGCAACTAGCTCTTTCTTCATCCTTTTCTTTTGTATCCCATTCAGAACTGCCTCTCCCCAGAAATGAATGCTTAGGAAAGCTATTCTTTTTTTGTTAAGGGAAGCTTTTCCTTATATTCAGCTAAAGCTGGGGCCTCTATTTTCACCAAATGTAGAGACCAAAGTAAATCTTATCTGAGGAAAAGAGGTGAAACTGTTTGAAAAGTTAGAGCCATGTTGATGTATGTCATAGTAAATTAATTCATACAAAAAGCCAACAAGGATTAGGCCAAAATGTGGGGGGCCGACAGCGAAGGGCAAGCGAGGCAAAATCAACCCAAGACTTGATCATTATGGCCCTAACGAAAGAAGCTTAATTCAAACAAGAGTAGCTGAGTGGTTCACAGCATGTTTTCCACAGGCTGGAGTTATTTGAGGTACATTTCCACAAGCAATTGAATTCTTATTTGTCCAACTCAGAGTATTTTGTTAAGAGAGAGAGAGAGAGCAGGGGAGGGGCAGAGAAAGAGGGAGATAGAGAATCCCAAGCAGGCTCTTCTCTGTCAGCACAGAGTCATGTGTGGGGCCGGATCTCACAAACTGTGAGATCATGACCTGAGCCAAAATAAAGAGTCAAAAGTTTAAGTGATTAAGCCACCCAGGCACCCCACAAAGAATTAAACCTGACAATCTAGGTCAGGGTGGATATAGTTAGTTTACCACTTTCTTCAGAGAGAATCTCTAGCTGTTTCCACTGTATTCCACACAGGTACAGGTATGGAAACATACTTTTTCTTACCATTACTGCCATGACAGGTATGAGGGCTCCACCTTTTTCTTCTGAGACCCCATCCTGCCTTTCTCTATGGCTTCCAAATATCTTGGAATCTTACAAGGTGGGAGAAGGTGATAGATTGTTCACATGGATAAGTTGGTCAGGAACAGAGCAGTCTCCAAGCACAAAACCATCTTCCTTCTGAATGGTCAGTAATTCATGTTCCAATGACGAGCAAAAAAGAGTCCTCCCTAGACATGAAGGAAATCTAGCATAGTCCTTGGGCATAGGTGATGCAGCATGATCAGTAGAAGGGACACTGGGCAATCCTCCACACCATTGATGGGCTCTGGTCACTGGGGGTAAACACTCCTTGCTCAGGTAGAGTCTGTAAAGTAGGAGGACACTGACTCACCAATAAATAATCCTTTTATGTGGGCTCCCTTGACTTCAACTCCAACAAACTTTCGCTGTCATCACTTCCTCACTCCTCCTTGTCCCCCCTCCCTGAGACGTGGAGAATCCTTTCTATACCTTGAGGCTTGTCATTCCTTCTTCCTAACAGTATGAATATGAAAACCACTCTTTTCATGACTCTTAGAACCTAAATTTAAGAAACTCAAGGGGTGCCTGGGTGGCCCAGTTGGTTAAGCATCCAACTCTTGGTTTCAGCTCAGGTCATGATCTCAGGGTATGTGAATTCAAGCCCCACATTGGGCTCTGTGCTGACAGCGCAGAGCCTGCTTGGAAATCTCTCTCTCCCTCTTTCTCTGCCCTTCCCCTACTCTCTGTCTCTGTCTCTCTCTCTTGAAAATAAATAAGTAAACATAAGAAAAATTTTAAACAAACTCAAAAGCCATGAAGAGGCACATTTGTTTCTATTCTCTGCTACTACATCCCTGCCCTGATGAAAAAAAGCAAAAAACACCTGTGTATCTAAATGCAGGTGGTCACCTGGTATTATATCAGAAAAGCCACGGTCCACAGGCAATTACTTCAGGCAGTTCTATTTATATCTCAACATGTGAAGTTTGACTAATTAGCACAGGAGGTAGCAGAAATGGGTTTTTATTGCTTAAATGTGTAGCATATAAAATAGCATGATGAATGGTGGGTATGGAACCCTTTTTAGGAAAATCTAAAGTATTTAAGATATGCATTGGCTAAAACACTTTAGAGATACACTCCATTCTTACAAAAACAGGGTATAAGAATCTGAACAGAGTTCTGGCTTTTTCCCTTAGAGATGGCCTCTGTGGCTTTATCCCTATCATTTGATCTTCTAGGATGCCCTGTTACAGGGACTTCTAGTTGACTGATAATGGCTAGGAGATGAACAGAATCCTGCCTCTGAGAAAATGTCATGTCTGGATTCTACAAGTGATGGACAGAACACCCAGAAAGACAGTTAGTAGAGATTTTATGGCACTCAGTAACAGAGAAGATTGTAAAACTGTTTTGTGCCTCCTCCATAAAGTGATTTCTTTTTTGTGGAGAGAGAGTGTCTGTGAGCAGGAGAAAGGGGCAGATGGAGAGGGAGAGAAAGAATCCTAAGCAAGCTCCATGCTCAGCATGGAGCCCAACGATGTGGGGCTTGATACCACAACCCTGAGATCATGACCTAGCCAAAATCAAGAGTTGGACCTTGACCAACTGAGCCACCCAGGTGCCCCAGGTGATTTTCTAATAAAGGTCTATGTGTGTGGTAGAATTTGGTGTCAGATGTGAGATGTAGGAAGTAGTCCTCATTCATTTTAAAATTCTTTTGGAGGCTACTTTAAGAACTTAAGTGCTGCATCTGATTGAATCAGCCCAGAGGGATGATAAAATACCAGAAAAAATAATTTAATATTATGAATGTATTTTTTCCAATATGGAAAGTTTCAGATTGTAAAGTAAGCACCAAGACCATTAGTCACTTCTACAGTCAGCAGTAGCTGACAGGTAGAGTGTGACCAGGAATGAAAAGTTCTAGAAAGTATACATAGCAACCAACTCAAAGGTTATACAGTCATCCAGGTGTCCTATATGAGGTTAACCATTCCAAATGTGTAGATGATGGAGCCATCTAATTTACTTCAAGATTGGCTCTGATAAGGTTTTCAGGAACTGCAGAAGGGGCATTTCAGTGTATGTACTCACAGGAAACCCAAGGAGACAAGGTCAGGGAATAAAGCAGAAGCTGACAGTATGGCAGTTATGCAAACAAATCAGTACAAAAATGAATATATGGGAATCTCTGGCCAAAATTCAAGTGTACATATATAACCTTCCTTGTTTTTCTATAACTGAAATAAAATTCTATTTTTAGCAATCAGATGATAAAAATGTAATTTCAGTTATTTTACTTAATTTAGATGTTTACTTATTTTTGAGAGAGAGCAAGGGAGGGGCAGAGAGGGAGAGGGAGAGGGAAACCAAGGATCCGAATTGGGCTCTGTGCTGTCAGTGCAGAGCCTGACACAGGGCTCAAACTCCCAAACCACAAGATCATGCTGAGCCAAAGTCAGATGCTTAGCTGACTGAGCCACCAGGAGCCCATTCTCAGTTAATTTAGAGTTGCTTCTTCTTTAGTCAAGCTGTGCCAAATTCCAGGGAAATTACATGGTGCCAGGGCTTGGTGGGATGGGGTGGGGTAGGGTATACACATATTGACTTTTATTGTCTATGTTTGGATTCCTCTGGGAACAGATCTTGAGACAAAGATTCAAGTGCACACAATTTGTTTGGGGCTCATCCCATACACACTGGTCTGGGAGTGAGGAGTGAGATGGGTTAGGGAAGGCAGGGAAGCCTGTATGATGGAACTTCTTTTTTGCTGAGGAATTCTGAAAATCAATGTAGAACACATTCCTTTTGAGTTGTCCTCTCTGAGCACAAGAGACCTTGGGTATTTTCACACCAGCTTCCATTAATCTGCTGGAGGGGTAGAGGTGACACTGATTCTCCAGCACTGCTGAACTGCCTGGCACAGAAGCAGAACAGGCTCCAGAACCAGGGAAAGCCCTATAGCAGTTGAAAGTCAGGCTTCTGTCAAGACCTGCACCATAGTGATAGGGCCAGAGGGAACACAAGTGAGGCACCAAAATCCTTTACTACAGTGAGTCTCAATGTCACTATCTGTTCTCCAAAGGGCACCTCGCTCCCTTCTGGTTTTGGCCATCAATCTACCAGGTCACTGAGTGGACTCTCATTCTTTACCAAATCTCCTGGGGTTCAGCTTTCTCTCTCCTACTTCAATGTCTTTTTCTATGCAAGGGAATAATTCAGTGGACCCCAGCCCATGCAGGGTTGCAGGAGATTCATGAAACTGTCTGAGCCTCAACTACCTCTGTGCTCATAGATGCATCTTGTGACTCTGCTGTTCCAATGACAGGTTGGGTAGTGGAAGCTGTGAGCTTTCTAAAGTCCCATCTGCCCATTTCCTCTTTGGGGTCTTACCACCTCTCTGAGATTCTATTCTGGAGGCAGCATACAGCATCTTCAGACATACCTGTCATTTTTTATTGCCTTCCCCGCTCCCAGTTAGCCCAAGGGGGTAGGTCAATGTGGGGATGCCCCCTCACCTTTGCTTTTTCAAGGACCTATAATATCTAAACCCACACCTCATTGCTTCTCCTCAGATTCGTTTCTACCTTCTAACCTGTGGAATCCCTGTCTGGTCTCCTGGCCTGATTCCTGGCTCTGACTCATCCTGTATTCTTCCAACTCTATTGTTCCTTTGTGAAAAATCATGTTTTGCTTGGCTTCCTTTTTTATGGAAATGGGCTTTTATTGCTTAAATGTGTAGTATATGAATGAATGCCACAGATCTAGCAATCCAAATGAGGAACAGAAAATACAAAAAAAAAAAAAAAAAAAAAAAGTAACTATTTCAAAAATATCATGAAGCCATGACTGTCAACCCTGCTGATTGCTCTTTTGCTTGATAAGAATTGTATTCATTCATTAAGGAGTGGTTTTCTGCAGACACCCTCAATTTGGAAACACTCAATTTCTTTACCTGACTGCGTTATTTCAGAGGGTGTGACAGTATTTACTGAAGCCAATACCCCTATAATTTTACAGGTACTTCTTTTCCATCCAGGAGGTGACCAGCACATCATTTCTGTCTCTAAATGAGAAGAGTTAACCTTGCTGGACTTTCTGGATTTACTGTTGGAAGCCTCAATGTCTGTCGCTTATGTTTCCAGATTTGCAAATGAGACAGAACTGAGTGTTATCTCACAACTCATGCAAATTAGATGCCAAGAAGGCTATTGAAAAGGGAAGATGGTATCATCTGTCTTGCAAGGGCATTGCTCAGATTGACAGCCCCACATTTAACCTCCTTTTTTCCTTCCCATGAATTAATAGCTCAGCTCACCCTCCCTAAGAAGTCATCTGCTTTATTGAAATTAAATTCCAGCTACCCTGGGGAGAGCCACTAGACAGAATCTGTCACTTGTTGCCTTTGTTCTCCTGGACTATAAAGGTACATATCCTGAAGGATAGATTGTACTGAAGAATGTTTAAGGAAGGTTGTTGATATGACTGATGAAAGGGGGAGGGGTAGAAAGTAAGGACACACCCCTGATTTTTCGGGTGCTTACATATGTATGGGCTTCAGTCAGTGACATCCATGCTCAGCCCTACCATCATTCGGGCATTTCCCATGATGTCCAAGAAATGATAGTGCCAGACTCATTCACCAGTACACAGCCTTACACATGATAGCAGCCCAGGCTTATGATCAATTCAAGCCCCTCCATGACAATATGAGCACCTGAGGAATAGCAGGCATCATTTGTTTTGATGTATTCAGATGAACCTATAATTAGGGTCAAAGTCTCCAATCTGGAGACACACATGTGTTTATGACAGGAATATAATTAAGAAACATGCCTACATAACTAATTATTCTTTCAACAATTATTTGTTGAACAACTACTATGTTCCAGGGAAACCAGAAAGAATAAACCATAAAATCAAATAAATAAACTAGCTGACTTCAGATTGAGGTAAATCCCATGATGGAGACAAAACAGGGTGAAGTGATAGCAGTTAACCCTGGCATGGACATGCTTTGTGTAGGTAGTTGAGGAAGTCCCCTCTGAAGACGCCACATATGAAATAAGACATGAAAGATGAGGAGACAAATAAAGAACAGACAAGGCTTCAAAATCCTGAGGTACAAATGAGCTTGGGTTAGTCCAAGAATCAGGAGGCCAGTATGGCTAGAGTCTAATGACTCAGGGGGCTAGAAGGAGCCCAAACCCATTGGAATTCGTAGGAAGACTTTGGAGAATTTTCAGTTAGAATCGTCCTCATGCAAGTTTTAAAAATATCGCTCAGACATTTTTATATCAAAGTGGGTGAAAATTGGGTAAGAACTAATCAAGAGTGAGGCAGAGACACTGCTTAGGTGGCAATAGTGTAATCCAGATGAGTAATGAAGGAGACGTAAATTAGGGTGTGTGGGAAAAATAGACTACATTGGTTTTGAATCAGAAACATCATAATTAATTCTTTATTCTAAAACTGACGGATGCCGGAGGAAGAAGAGATGGAAATACCTTCCCTGCTGCTAAGAAAATTTTGTAGATGATGTATATGTTTGGGGAAAAAAAAAAGAAAGGAAGCAAAATGTGGAAGGAAAGAACATCAACGATGCCATTTGAAACATAAACACAGAAAAGCAGATATGCATGTTGGAATTCAACACGATTCAATCTTTCATCATTCCACCACCTTTTTTTAAGAAGAGAGATCAAAGGTTACAGTGCAAGTCCTTAAAGGCAAACTCGGATTAAAAAGAATTTGATGATAAAACGTGTCTTTATAGGAGATGAAAGAACATCTCAAAAGAGGAAGTCTACCACTTGGGACAGGAAGAAAAACATAGTTAAATTTAGCTTCTTGGAACTCACCTTCAGCTTGATGAATTGGAGAATCAAAGCTTCTGTTTAGTTTATCAAACAGAAAAGCCTTTCATGAACAGCAACTTATCTGTATAAACAAAATTTCTACAGCATCTCTCTCAATCCAGGATTATTTTAGGTGTTACTTTTTCAGTCAAGCTGGGCAAAAAGAAGCAGATAATTTTTAAATGAAGCTTGAATTCCACAGGTGTTTGTGGTGGTAATACAAAGGGGGACAGGTTCAGAACATATATACAAGTGATGAGATAAATGAAATTTTGTTGGTGGATGAAATATAAGGGGTAAAGAAAAGGGATAAACCAAGGTAAGTTCCTCAACTTGAGGCTTGAGCAATAATGTAGTTTTTTTTTTTTAAGGATGAACAGTTTTTTCCATTTTTCAATTTTTTTAATTTTTCATCATGAATATACTCTTTAATCCCCATCCTCCCCAACTCCCCCCTGTAACCATAAATTTGTTCTCTATAGTTAAGAGTCTGTTTCTTGGTTTGTCTCTCTCTTTTCTTTTTCTTTTGCTCCTTTGTTTCTTAAATTCCATGTATAAGTGTGATCATATGGTATTTGTCCATGTATAAGTGTGACCATATGGTATTTGCACAAACAGTTCAATGAAACAGGAGCTGGTTCTTTGAAAAGATTAAAAAAAATTGATCAAACTCTAGCTAGACCCATTAAAAACACCAAAAACCAAAAACCAAAAAATAAACCAAACCAAAAAAAAATCCACAAAAAAATAAAGAACAGAGAGAGAGAGAGAGGGTCCCAATAAACAAAATCACCAATGAAAAAGGAGAAATAACACCAACACCACAAAAATACGTACAATTGTAGCAGAATGTTATGAAAACTTGTATGCTAACAAATTGGACAACCTAGAAGAAATAGATAAATTCCTAGAAACATATAAACTACCAAAACTGAATCCGGAAGAGATAGAAAATTTGAACAGACCAATTACCAGCAATGAAATTGAATCAGTAATCAAACAACTCCTAAAAATCAAAAGTTTAGGACCAGATGGCTTCATGGGTGAATTCTACCAAACATTAAAAAAAAGCATTAATACCTGTTCTTTTCAAACTATTCCAAAAAAAGTAGAAGAGAAAACTTCCAAATTCATTTTATGAGGCTGATATCACCTGATACCAAAACCAGATAAAGACCCCACTAAAAAAGAGAACTACAGGCCAATATCTCTCATGAATATAGATACAAAAATCAACAAAATATTAGGAAACTGAATCCAACAATACATTAAAGAAATTATGCACTACAGTCAAGTGGCATTTATTCCCAGGATGCAAGGTGGTTCAATATTTGCAAAACAATCATTGTGATATGTCACATCAATAAGAGAAAGGATAAAAACCATATGATCATTTCAATAGATGCAAAAAAAGCATGTGACCAACCAAGTACAACATCCATTCATGACAAAATGCCTCTGCAAAGTAGGTCTAGAGGGAACATACCTCAGCATAATAAAGCCCTCGTATGAAAAACCCACAGCCGACATCATACTCAATGGTGAAAAACAGAGCTTTTCCCCTAATGAACAAGACTAAGATGTCCATTCTCTCATCACTTTTATTCAACATGCACTGGAAGTCCTAGTCACAACAATCAGACAACATAATGAAATAAAAGGCATCCAAATTGGTAAAACTTTCACTATTTGCAGACGACATGATACTGTATATAGAAAGCCTGAAAGACTGCCCCAAAAAGCTACTAGAACTGATAAATGAATTAAGTAAAATTGGAGGAAACAAATTCAATATACAGAAATCCTTTGCATTTCTATACACTAATAATGATACAGCAGAAAGTGAAATTAAGAAAACAATCCCATTTAAAATTGCACCAAAATCAATCAAATATCTAGAAATAAACTTAACTAAGGAGGTGAAAAACCTGTACTCTGAAAATTATAGAACACTGACGAGAGAAATTCAAGTTGATGCAAAGAAATGGAAAGACATTCCATGCTCATGCTTAAAATGTCCATACTACCCAAAGGAATCTATATGTTTAATGTAATCACTATTAAAATACTAACAGTGTTTTCACAGAACTAGGACAAACAATCCTATAACTTGTATGGAACCAGAAAAGACCTCAAATAGCTAAAGCAATCTTGGAAAAGGAAAACAAAACTGGACGTATGACAATTCCAGTCTTCAAGTTATATTACAAAGCAGTAGTAATTAAAAGAGTATGGTACTGGTACAAAAATAAACATGTAGATCATAGAAATCCCAGAAATAAACCCACAGTTATATGGTCAATTAATCTTTAACAAAGCAGGAAAGAATATACAATGGGAACAAAGTCTCTTCAGTCTCGTCAATAAATGGTGTTGGGAAACTGGACCACTTTCTTTCACTATTAAAGACCTATATGTGAGACCTGAAATCATAAAAATCCTAGAAGAGAACACAGGCAGTAATGTCTGACATCGACTGTAGAAATCTTTCTCTAGATATGTCTCCTGAGGCCAGGGAAATGGAAGAAAAAATAAACTATTGGGACTACATCAAAATAAAGAGCTTCTGCAAGGGAAGGAAATGATCAGCAAAACTAAAAGCCAATCTACTGAATAGAAGAAAATATTTGCAAATGACATATCTGATAAAGGGTAAATATCCAAAATATATAAAGAACTTACATAACTCAACACTGAAAAACCAAAGAATTCTTTTAAAAATGAGCAGAAGACATGAATAACACATGATGGGTCTCTACTGCTGCCAGCAGAAGTCATCCAGCCTTGCCCAGGTAATGGTAAGGACAACTATTTTCACTATTTGGAACAGAAAAATAAAAGCAACATGAAGAATCCAGATCATAAAATATTCTTAATTTAATTCCCCAAAGCTAGATTCATACCAGGATATTTTCCTACTTATTCAAAACCACAATGACATCTCTTTCTTTGCACTACTTTGCAGATAATTGTATTTACAAAATTTAATACTTATTTCTATTCTCTAAGTCGGTATGTTCCTCAGACCCACAGGATGTTAATAGGTGTTACCCACACACACACAAAAGGTTCCTGGTCACATGAGATTTGGAATTTACACAGGCTTCTTCATCACAATATTTCTCAGAGATTTTCCTGAGTGTAAGGACATTGAAATCTCTGAAGGAGGATATAATGTGCAACATTTCAAGTTTAATTGACCACAGAACCCTTTCTGAGGTTGCTTTCCCACAATTAGTGTGCTGCAGCATGCTTTTTGGCAAACAATGCCTAATTGTTTCAAGGGTGTCAGCCTTTTCTTTCAGGTTAAACCATAAAGTCCCCAAGAGGAGAAAAATAATTGCCTCTTTTATATTCTTCATAGCACCAGCACAGAGCAGGAAATAGAGCATTTCAGTAAATATGTGTCATTTCATAAAATTGTTTTAATTCCTTAATATAGTCTCTATTTTCAGAATGCCTGCTCTATGCTGGATATTATCCTAGGCACTAAGAAAATTAAATTAAATAGAATTCCTCCCCTCAAGAAACGCACAGTCCAGTAATGAGGAAAGACAAATATATAAATACAATATTGCTTGCTAATTACTATAATGTCATGTTTACAAGGTCTTGGGGTGACACAAAGAAGGCAACCATAGATAGCTGCATGGCAGGAGGCAGAGAATGGAAAGGTAGTAGGATGGGGGTGGGAAAAGGCTTCACCACAAAGGTAACTGTGGAGCTTAAGCTTGAGCCTGGGGAAGGAATTCTCCAGAAACAGGCAAGGGGCTAAAGGGAATTCCAGGAGGGGCATCTGGGTGGCTCAGTCAGTTGAGTGTCTGACTCTTGATTTTGGCTCAGGTCACGATCCCAGAGTCATGGGATCAAGCCCAGGTCAGGCTCCATGCTGAGCATGGAACCTGCTTAAGGTTCTTTCTCCCTCGGGGGTGGCTCAGCCAGTTAAGCCTCCGGCTTTGACTCAGGTCATGATCTCGAGGTTCATGAATTTGAGCCCTGTGTTGGGCTCTGCTGACAGCTCAGAGCCTGGAGCCTGCTTTGGGTTCTGTTTGTCTGTCTCTGTCTCTGTCTCTCTCTGTCCCCAGTCACACTCTGTCTCTCTCAAAAATAAATAAACATTAAAAAAAAAGATTCTCTCTCTGCCCCCAACTCACACGCACTCTCTCTCTCTCTCTCAAAAAAAAAAAAAAAAAGTTAAATTTTAAAAAAATT